>NC_091963.1:129627378-130264878 GCF_031021105.1 Erythrolamprus reginae
CTCGCAGCTGCATTCTGCATGATCTGAAGTTTCCAAACACTCTTCAAAGGTAGCCCCATGTAGATGGGGTAGCCCCATGTGATGGTGAACCAATGGCACCCAGAGCCATATCGGAGGGCACAGGAGACGATGCTCTATATCAGATCCAGCATGCATGTGCGAGATGGCCAGATGATTTCCGGCCTTGGGGAAGGCCATTTCACCCTTGGGATTCAGGGGAAGCTTCCCTGAAGCCCTGGAGTGCCAAAAACCATCCAACGGGCAAAACGGAAGTTCGGAAAATGGGCTTCCGGTTTGCCTATTGTGCTGTTTTTCGCACTCCGGGGCTTCAGGAAGCTTCCCTGAAGCCTCCAGAGTGCAAAAAAACAGCACAATGGGGAAACCGGAAGTTTGAAAAAATAGACTTCCAGTTTGGCTGTTTTTTCACTGTCCCAAACTGCAGCGAGAACTGTGCGCGTGCATGGGAAGGGATGGGGGAGATTGTGCACAAGCAGAGGGGCAGCGCGGGGTTGTGTGGTCATGTATGTGGAGGAGGTAAGGGACGTGGCCACTATCACACGCACCCTTTTGGCACGTGAACCAAACAAGCTTTGCCATCACTGGCCAAAATGATCAAGTTGATTGAATTTGCATGAAAATTATAGAACTTTCTTTCTGATTACGTAGCTAAAGGGATGTTGCAACTTTAGTGGTTCTTTTTCTGTGATGCACTGAATCACAGTTTAGCCAGCCACAGATTTGCCTAATGCACACATCCAATCTCTGACATTCATTTATGGTTCAATTCAATTCAATTCAATTTATTAGATTTGTATGCCGCCCCTCTCCGAAGACTCGGAGCGGCTCACAACAATAATAAAAACAGTATAACAATGGAAGAAATCTAATAATAAAATTATATTAAAACCCCCCAACAATTTAAAAACCATACAACACATACATACCAAACATAAAATATAAGAAAGCCTGGGGGAAATGTCTTAATTCCCCCATGCCTGGCGATATAGGTGGGTCTTGAGTAACTTGCGAAAGACAAGGAGGGTGGGGGCCGTTCTAATCTCCCGGGGGAGTTGATTCCAGAGGGCTGGGGCCGCCACAGAGAAGGCTCTTCCCCTGGGGCCCGCCAAACGACATTGTTTGGTCGACGGGACCCGGAGAAACTTCTTAAAACCCACCTCTGCCGTCAGGCATGGGGAAACAGATATTCTTTCCCCCTAGGCCTTTACAATTTACGCATGGTATGTCTGTATGTATGTTTGGTTTTTATAATAAGGGTTTTTTTAGTTATTTTAGTATTGGATTGGATTGTTTACATGCTGTTTTTATCATTGTTGTTAGCTACCCCGAGTCTACGGGGAGCGGCGGCATACAAATCCAATAAATAAATAAACTCTGTGGGACCTTATCAGCCGCTGGGATTCGTGCGGTAGAAGGCGGTTCCGGAGGTATTCCGGTCCGATGCCATGAAGGGCTTTAAAGGTCATTACCAACAGTTTGAATTGTGACCGGAAACCGATCGGCAGCCACTGCAGGCCACGGAGTGTTGTAGAAACATGGGCGAATCTAGGAAGCCCCACGATAGCTCTCGCGGCCGCGTTCTGCATGATCTGAAGTTTCCGAACACTTTTCAAAGGTAGCCCCATGTAGAGAGCGTTGCAGTAGTCGAACCTCGAGGTGATGAAGGCATGAGCGACTGTGAGCAATGACGGTTCAATTGCTGGTCACGCTAATTAAGAAGATCACATCCAGGCTGTCATGAGTGAGGGTGCAAGCAAGCCTCGTCTAATACAGATTTATAATCTCAGAAACCCTTTTCATTTTTCGCCTTAGCACTCAGTCTTTTGCCCTTGATTGAGTCCCTTGGATCTGCAACTGCTGTTTGTAGCCAGCTTGTCTGCCAGAAGCTGAGTGGATTCCATAACAAACCGCCATGGTGCCAAAATGACAATATATACATGATGACATCATCATGAATATGCCATGATTTAGAAAATAATGTTGGATGTCTTGGATTGTAGTGGCTGCATAATTATATCACACAGACGTTGGCATTTGCCCCTTCTTTGCCCTTCATGGAGAAGCCTTGCAGGAGCAACACCTATTTTAGAAACATAGAAACATAGAAGACTGACGGCAGAAAAAGACCCCATGGTCCATCTAGTCTGCCCTTATACTATTTCCTGTATTTTATCTTACAATGGATATATGTTTACCCCAGGCATGTTTAAATTCAGTTACTGTGGATTTACCAACCACGTCTGCTGGAAGTTTGTTCCAAGGATCTACTACTCTTTCAGTAAAATAATACTTTCTCATGTTGCCTTTGATCTTTCCCCCAACTAACTTCAGGTTGTGTCCCCTTGTTCTTGTGTTCACTTTCCTATTAAAAACACTTCCCTCCTGGACATTATTTAACCCTTTAACATATTTAAATGTTTCGATCATGTCCCCCCTTTTCCTTCTGTCCTCCAGACTGTACAGATTGAGTTCATTAAGTCTTTCCTGATACGTTTTATGCTTAAGACCTTCCACCATTTCCCCCCATTACTCAACTGATCCTCCTGCAGACGAAGAATTAACAAGCCATCATTACTAGCAAAGAAGGAGAGATTTAGAGAGATTTCAAAGGACCCTTTCCCTCCTCAAGATCCAGGTTAGGAAAGGTGATAATATGGGACGAACATGATATTTAAATGTCATGTTAAGGAATAGAAATATTGGGCTCAGTTGTAGTTATACGTTGAAGACTACCCAGACCAGGGCATCTACGAGACCGCCTTCTGCCGCACGAATCCCAGCGACCGGTTAGGTCCCACAGAGTTGGTCTCCTCCGGGTCCCGTCAACTAAACAATGTCGTTTGGCGGGACTCAGGGGAAGAACCTTCCCTGTGGCGGCCCCAACCCTCTGGAATCAGCTCCCTCCAGAGATAGAAACATAGAAACATAGAAGACTGACGGCAGAAAAAGACCTGGTCCATCTAGTCTGCCCTTATACTATTTCCTGTATTTTATCTTACAATGGATATATGTTTATCCCAGGCATGTTTAAATTCAGTTACTGTGGATTTACCAACCACGTCTGCTGGAAGTTTGTTCCAAGGATTTACTACTCTTTCAGTGAAATAATATTTTCTCATGTTGCTTTTGATCTTTCCCCCAACTAACTTCAGATTGTGTCCCCTTGTTCTTGTGTTCACTTTCCTATTATAAACACTTCCCTCCTGAACCTTATTTAACCCTTTGACATATTTAAATGTTTCGATCATGTCCCCCCCTTTTCCTTCTGTCCTCCAGACGATACAGATTGAGTTCATTAAGTCTTTCCTGATAAGTCTTTTTAAGTCTTAAAGTTTTGGATTTTTTTGATTCTCTTCACCTCACTTTCTTCCTTCGGCAGCAACTGTCCTCCTCCTCCTCTTCCTCCTCCTCCCACCCAAATTCCGAGCTTTTATTTCTTTCCTAATGGGTTTGCATGCATTATTTGCTCTTACATTGATTCCTATGGGAAAAATTGCTCCTACTTAAGAACCTGGTCACGGAACGAATTAAGTTCTTAAGTAGAGGTACCACTGTATTTGTTACAATTGTGCAATTGAAGCCATACCCCATTTTTATACATCAAATGCCTCAATGCATGTAAAATGGGCAGTTTCTCCACCCCGCAGCTACCACCATCTTGACTTTTTAACATCACCACAATAGACTGTGCTGTTTATGAGACCATTAGGAATTGGAGGTTTTAGACTAAAATATGCAGAATCAGCAATGTAAGCAGCAAAAGTTTCACTTGCCAAAGGGCACAAAAAACAAAAACAAAACAATATGAGTCCAATGCATTTTATCTGTCATTGTTTCCAGGACTGGATTATTTCCAGTTGGCAAGCTTCATCGTAGAAGCTATAACCCCTCCCATCAGGTTTGCTTTTTCTGTGTCTCCTCAAGGATGCAGGTTTATTCAGAAATAGCGTCTTAATAGACCTTCACTTCAATTGAGCAGCTTTTCTGTCAGGGAATTGTGCAGGCCATTTGCGCAGGCTGTGTCCAAATGGAGCCAGAGATGCTGACAAGTACTTGTGGGATTTATATAAACAAATAAGTAAATTTTAGTAAATAAGAGAGGCAACACAGGAGCATACAGGTAAATCAACACAGCAGGAATTTCATGAGGTAAATCACAGGGAGCATAAAGGGCGCACTCAAGACCCACCTATACCGCCAGGCATGGGGGATTTGAGACATCTTTCCCCCAGGCTCCTTACTTACTTACTTACTTACTTACTTACTTACTTACTTACTTACTTACTTACTTACTTACTTACTTATTTATTTATTTATTAGATTTGTATGCCGCCCCTTTTTGTGGACTCCTTATAATTTATGTTTGGTATGTATGTGCTGTTTGGTTTTTTAATTATGATAGGGTTTTTATTTATTTTTAATATTAGATTTGTGCCATTATAATATTGTTTTTATTGTTGTTGTGAGCCGCCCCGAGTCTTCGGAGAGGGGCGGCATACAAATCTAATAAATAAAATAAATAAATAAAGGGTGGGAAACGCCCCCTTTTCACTCAAGGCAACCAATCACAGCTCAGTTTGCCTCATGCAGTTTCCAACTCTCCACAATCAATCAGCTATAACTCTGGGTTTTGACTCACTACCTAATCCCCATTGTTCAAGTTATAAATTTAAATACACTACCTTGATCTCCTTTCAGACGCCCCTTTTTTTTCACCTCTGCCTAACAATGTTCTCATTCTCTGTTTTGGGAGATGATTTGGTGCAGTGGTGAGTTCCTACCATTGCGGTCCCGAGTGCCACACCAATAGGAACCCACTGAGGACACAATTTTCAGCTGGTCTGGTCTCATGGCTACACTTCCTGCCTGCTTGCAGTGCTGTGCCTTCAATTGATTTCCAAAGCCTTGTCAGATTCTTGTGATAAAGTTCTCTGGTCCTAACCTCAAAAATAGGCAACCAGGCATTCCACCTTCTATGCTCTAACCTTGCCAAAGCTGTATAACATACAGTGGTACCTCACATAAGAACTTAGATCGTTCCGTGACCAGATTCTTAAGTAGAAAAGTTTGTAAGTAGAAGCAATTTTTTCCATAGGAATTAATGTAAAAGCAAATAATGCGTGCAAACCCACTGGGAAAGAAATAAAAACTTGGAATTTGGGTGGCAGGAGGAGGAGAAGGAAGAGGAGAAGGACAGTCGCTGCCCAGAGCGAAGGGAGCATTTCTGTTCTCTGGGCGCTGGCAGAGGTTTATTCCCCCTCCAAGAGCCCAGAGAAAGGAAAATGCTTTGTTTGCTCTGGACTGCCAAAGCCTCCTTAAGCACCACAGAAAGGCTCCTCTGGCAGCCCAGAAAAGCCCGAGATGGCCGGGATTAAAGGGGGAATGGCAGGAAACTGACCTGACCTTCGTGCGGCTCTCAAATTTCCTGGCAAATTTTTACGGGCTCGGGTTCTTAAGTAGAAAATGGTTCTTAAGTAGAGGCAAAAAAACTTGAACACCCGGTTCTAATGTAGAAAAGCTCTTAAGTAGAGACATTCTTAAGTAGAGGTAGCACTGTATTTTGGTGGCTGATAGAATCCCCTCCTAGTCATTATGAAGTGGAACTTATGCAGCCTATTGTGTAAGCTATAAAACAGACTTCACTGATTCATCCTCAGCCCAATAGTTGTGGCCCTTGATTCTTCCTCCATCCCCCCTCAAAAAAAAAAGGAGTGTATTCCCAGGTACCCAAAGATTGCCATTCCTGGCCTGCAGAAATATTAGTGTGACTGTGTGTCTGCTCCTTGTTTGTGGTCCTGTTCCTCGGGCTCTTGATAGATTACCTCTTTCAACAGATGCAGCATCAAGAAGGACATCAATCCCCAATGACCCTCTACTCTCTCCCTCTTCTAGATCCTTACTGTCCTGATGCCAGTCCAACAACCATTGCTGTTGCTCTGAAGAGACTTTCTAGAGGACGTACAGTATGGACATATCTCCCAGCCCAACACAAGAAACATCTGCGTGAAGAATGACAGACTGGAGAAATAGGAATGACCTCCAAGGAATGATGCTGGAGTTTGAGAAGTGTCATCTCTCAGACACAAAGGCTTTGAACCTAGAAACACACAGTAAAACATGTTGGATGAGATTCAGGATTTGTCTCCATTCTCCTCCTACGGTTTGTTTTCAGCTTCCTTTCCACCCACAACAGCTGTCACTCTCCCATTTAATTTTTGCCTCCTTGTGTTACACTTGGTCCATGTTCTCTCCCTGTTTTGCTCCTAACAGTCATTTCAACTGCAGTCTGTGGCCGTGATTTGTACTCAGCGTCTTAATGTCAATGAAAGTTTGTTCTGTTTCAATTGCAAAGGGAGAGAATTCTGGAGTGATTCCTGTTGGTAACCTATTCCAGTGGACTCCGAAAATGCTGTTTTTTGAATCTGTTCCTTTCTAAAGATCCTGTAATGGCTAGAAAATCAACCAAAGAAGAACTGTCAAAGCAAGAACTTTTTTCCTTATGTGTTGTCATGCCTACTCAACTGGCAAAAACTACGCCAATTAAAGGAATCTTTAATAAGAGAGCAATTTGGTCTATTGATTAAGGCAGTGTTTCCCAACCTTGGCAACTTGAAGATATCTGGACTTCAACTCCCAGAATTCCCCTTCCAGGAACGCTGGCTGGGGAATTCTGGGAGTTGAAGTCCAGATATCTTCAAGTTGCCAAGATTGGGAAACACTGGATTAAGGCACAGATTATTATAGAATTTGGGATAAATTTTACAATTGGTTTAAACAAAGAAACAATCAAATAAGAGAAATGGAATGCAAGGTTTAAAAGATTAATAATATGTTCATCTCTTTTTTCAAAATTGGAAACTGGATTTTCTCACTTTTTTGAAGTCTTTTTAAAAAATTCTCTTTCAAGTTCTTCTCTAAAATGTTTCTTCTTTATTTTCTCTTACATAAAAATGTACAGTATTTACAGTGAGCATAGACTAAAATGTTTTCAATTTGACGTAAAAACATATACAACTCTGTATGTGATTCTGATGAAACTCGAGAAATAAATCATCCCAGATATGTGTATTTTTCTTTTATGTTTGTGTGTTTTTATATGTCTGTTTCATTTTAAATAAAAAAATTAAAAATCTTTTTTTAAAAAAAAGATTAAGACACCAGATTACAATCAGGAGACGGGAGTTCAATCCCATTTTAGGAATGAAAACCAATTGATGGGGAGGTGTTTGGGCCAGTCACATAAGCCTAATCCACCTCACAGCAAAGAGTATTTCGTGTTATTTATAAAAAGGAAGGATGGATGGAAGGAAGGAAAGAGAGAGAGAGAGAGAGAGAACTTCCATAGAAAGATACCATAAGTAGATACCATAGGGAGATACTGTAGGTAGATTTTTAGATAGACACATAGATGGTATATCTAAGTTAAATACAGAATCTTGGAAACCCTTGGAGGAATCCCTCAATTATAGTGAATTAATTAAGACAGATTCTCTTTGAATATTTTGTGTTGCTGCTTTCCCCCTGATTTCACCCTAACTGGGCTGAATTATTTCTAAGATAACAACTGACTCACTACTCTTCCTTTCACAGACACTCCACAATCATTCCCATCTGTTTCATTTATATCTGGATTCAGGAAAAATATTCTAACAAGCCATCTGCTTCCAGTCCCTTATCTGAACCGATACTCTGCCACCCTGTTTGAAGGCCCACTCGGTAGTCTTACGCTCTTGTTTTTACCAGAACCAAACTCCCAAAGTGGAGCTATGGCTGAAACTGTAGCCGTGCTTTCATCACTCTGGCATTGATAGGAGCCAGGGGGGCACAGTGATTAGAGTGCAGCACTGCAGGCTACTTGAGCTAACTTAGCTGTGGTTCAGTAGTTCAAATCTTGCCAGCGGCTCAAGGTTGATTCAGCCTTCCATCATAGAAACATAGAAGACTGACGGCAGAAAAAGACCTCATGGTCCATCTAGTCTGCCCTTATACTATTTGTTTGTATTTTATCTTAGGGTGGATCTATGTTTATCCCGGGCATGTTTAAATTCAGTTACTGTGGATTTACCACCCACGTCTGCTGGAAGTTTGTTCCAAGGATCTACTACTCTTTCAGTAAAATAATATTTTCTCATATTGCTTTTGATCTTTCCCCCAACTAACTTCAGATTGTGCCCCCTTGTTCTTGTGTTCACTTTCCTATTAAAAACACTTCCCTCCTGAACCTTACTTAACCCTTTGACATATTTAAATGTTTCGATCGTGTCCCCCCTTTTCCTTCTGTCCTCCAGACTCTACAGATTGAGTTCATGAAGTCTTTCCTGATACGTTTTATGCTTAAGACCTTCCACCATTCTTGTAGCCCGTCTTTGGACCTGTTCAATTTTATCAATATCTTTTTGTAGGTGAGGTCTCTCTCCAGAGCTGAACACAGTATTCCAAATATGGTCTCACCAGCGCTCTATATAGCGGGATCACAATCTCCCTCTTCCTGCTTGTTATACCTCTAGCTATGCAGCCAAGCATCCTACTTGCTTTTCCTGATTACACTGCTCACCCATTTTGAGACTGTCAGAAATCACTACCCCTAAATCCTTCTCTTCTGAAGTTTTTACTAACACAGAACTGCCAATACAATTCTCAATCTGAGGATTCCTTTTCCCCAAGTGCATTATTTTACATTTGGAAACATTAAACTGCAGTTTCCATTGCTTTGACCATTTATCTAGTAAAGCTAAATCATTTACCATATTACAGACACCTCCAGGAATATCAACCCTATTGCACACTTTAGAGTCATCGGCAAATAGGCAAACCTTCCCTACCAAACCTTCCCCTATGTCACTCACAAACATATTAAAAAGAATAGGACCCAGAACAGACCCTTGTGGCACACCGGTTGTAACCTGTCTCTGCTCAGAATACTCGCCGTTAACAATAACTCTCTGATGTCTATGCTTCAGCCAGCTGCAAATCCACTGAACTATCCAGGGATTAAGTCCAATCTTCACTAATTTATCTATCAGCTCTTTATGTGGAACCGTATTATCAAAGGCTTTGCTGAGGTGGGTAAAATGAGGACCCAGATTTTTGGGGGAAATATGCTGATTCTGTAAACTGCTTAGAGAGGGCTGTACAAGCCCTATTAAGTGGTATATAAGTCTAAATGCTATTGCTATTGTCCAGCAATTTCTCAAATTCTCTTTGGGTGAGAATTCTGGTCTTCTTTCTTGTTCTAAACATGTTGTGGTTAGCTCTGGCCCAGCTCCTGCCCCAAGGGCTGTGGATGTGGGGGAGACATCCACATGCTGCAGGCCTGTTTTGCCCCCGGTGGAATCTGCTGATGAAGGCTCCTCTGACCAAGAAGACATGAGTGTGGCAGACAGCTCAGAAGGAGATCAATTATCTGTCTCCTCCTTGGATTCAGAACAAGAGTTAATGATACAGCCACGCATGCGGAGAGCGATGCATAGGCAACAACAACCGAGAGATTATTATCAAAGAAAATGAGGCCACCTGTGGTTGGGTGGGGCTGTGGTAATTAGTAGCCTGTGGGTTTGGCCATTGTGGAGGATTATCTGATCGTTGTGTTTCGTGACTGCCTTGCTGACTTCGACCTTTGTGTGCTGATTTTCCCCCGCTTTGAAACTAAACCAGAGCAAAGTGTGTTTCATTTTGTGAAAGAAGAAGGACTGTGAATTGCCTCACAGCTGCAAGCTAAGTATCATAGAACTGATAAGGGACTTGTACAAATTACCAGTTTGTTTGGAGACCAGTGCTCTTTGCTATACCAAAAGAGGGCTTGGTTTAAGTGAATTGTCATTATAAAGAACATTATTTTGAATTTTCAAACGTGTGTGTGTCTGAAATTTTTACTTGTGAATTTTTGGGAGGAGTGTACCAGAGAGCCCAACAGAACAAAACATAAACTTTCTCCACTTAAAATAGTGTTTCTCAACTTGAAGATGTGTGGACTTCAACTAGCAGAATTCCCCAGCTGAGGTTGGAGAAAAACTGATCTCATTTATAATTGAGGATTTAATTGTGACAAAAATGCCAATTTCATTCTCGTGTAACACTTCCTTCTTCTGTAGCTGCTACTGTCCCTTGTCCTTGCAAGAATGAAGGTGTGTTTTTTCTCCTCCACCCCCGTGTGAATATCTTCTTCACAGATGTGATATTTTCAGAATTGACTTTATACGTTGCTGCCAAAATACTTTGCCACACTTCACGGGTACAATATTTTCTGAGCCAGTTGTGAAATTTGTGTGATTGAAGCCTTTTTGCAAGGTAGCACTTTCCTGGGCACATTGACCAAAAGAAGAAAAAAGATAGTAGTCCTGGTTTTCAACAAAATCTGAAAGTCGATAGAGCCTGTAGTGTGTTAAACTAAACTTTTAACAATAGGAAATTGTTAAACTTTGATTATTTTCGAATGTGTGATAACTATATATAGGCCATGATTTAGTGTTTGAAATCTTGTCTTCAGAATTCCGCCCCTAATTAAAGGCAGAATAAAAATAAATTGCAGATTTCAATGCAATTGAAATCTTTCAAGCGGTCCACAGAGATGTCTGTGGGCAGGGCCAAAAAAGAAAAGTCAAGAAGAGAATTAGATTCTTTTATCATAGTGCCATCTTGGTTTTTATGACTCCTACCATTTTAATGCAATTTTTTGTTACTTATGTCTTCCCTGCACCCTTCTGGCTTTGGGGAAAGAGAAGGAAGAAAGAAAATGGATTTCCCATTCTGCTGAGAAAAATGGCATCTTTGTTACCTGTTTTTGAAAAATTTGAGGTTCCTAGGCTATGAAAGCTTGTCTTAAAGAATAAATTGATATGTCCAGAGGGCTGAACTAGATTAGAATCCATATACTATTTGTTGTGGTTGGCTCTGGCCCAGCTCCTGCCCCAGGGAATGGGGAGGTGGATGCAGGGGAAACTTCAACATGTCACAGGCCTGTGTTATTGTCGACAGAATCGGTTCAGAGTTTCGTTTCCTCGGACAAAGAAGAAGGTGGGAGTGACTCGGCAGAGGAGGGCTTGGCACACAGCCAAGGCAGTCAATCTTCCTTATCTTCTATAGCTTCAGATGATGACATTTTGGACCCACGCAAGCGCAGAATTATGCGTAGAAGAGACCAAGTAAGAACATATTACAGGAAATAAGGGAGGCCACCTGTGTTTGGGTGGGGCTCCAGTAATTAGGGCTGCTGCTATAAATAGCATGTGGGTTTGGCCATTGTGGAAGAATATCTCTTTGTAGTTCGTCAGGAATCTTGTGTGCTGGACTTCGTTGCTTTTTCACGCCTTTGAAATCAAAGCAGAGCAGTGTGTGTGTGTGTCTCACTTCGTTGGAAGAAGAAGGGCTGTGAAGTTTCTTCACAGCTGCCAGCTAAGTACTTTTTTTTTTTTTTAATAAATTGTTTTATTATTAAAATGAAAACATTTACATCATATAATACAACATAAGATACAATTCGAAACATAGAAACAAACAGTACAGAAAAAAAAAAAGAAAAAAGAAAAACAAAAGAAAAACCTATAGACGAAACGAGTAAAAGTGTCGGCGAGTAAACAGGGGAGTTGTATTGAGAACGAAAATTGGGTCAAATTGTATATGCTCATTACCATGTTTCGAGGATTGTATCAGAAAGGTTCAATGCCAGAGTTGAAATAAACACATTGCGGAGAAGTTAACAGATATTAATAAATCTACATATCTAAATATATATAACGTCTCGTGTTATTTTATGAGATAATAAAATGGTTTATACCAGATTTGTAACAGTTCGAAGTGGGGTCAAAAATCACAATCTTATAGCCTATTGTTCTCGCTTTTGCTTCCTAGCCAGATATAAAAAGGGTCCCAACACTCGTTGAACGTAGCCGAGGACTCCTTTCTAACTTGTGAAGTCAATTTTGACATTTCTGCACAGTATAATATTTTTTTAATTATTACTTCATTTGGGGGTACTTCTTCGTTCTTCCACCACTGCGCATATGCAAGTCTAGCTGCGGTTACTAAATGAATGATTAGGTGTACTTGGGATTTCGCTAGATTTTGTCTGATTATGCCCAATAAAAAGCAATCAGGAGTTTTGTCGAGTGTTAAATTTAACATTTCATCGATCCAAATTCCGATCTTATTCCAAAATAAATTTGCTTTGGTACATTGCCACCATAAGTGGAAGTAGGTGCCCAATTCTCGTTGGCATTTCCAGCAATTTGGAGAGAGTTTGTTGTTTGATTTAGTTAACTTGATTGGGGTAATATGCCATCGGTAATACATTTTGATCAAATTTTCTTTATAGGAAGTGGCGATAGTCAATTTGTAATTCCTAGTCCAGAGTGTTTGCCACTCCTCCTCTTTAATTTCGTTTTTGAGGTCCAGGTTCCATTTCTTAACGTTAATTTTTATATTAAAGTTGTCCAATTCATTGTAAGTTAAGTAAGAATAGAAATTTTTAATTAGCTTTTCTTGAGGGCCTATACATAGCTTGTCTAGAAGGGCATTTTTCCTTATCCCAGATATTTTTTTGTCTTTGTTATATTTAGATTGGATCTGGAGGTATTCCCACCATTCCACTTTTTGACCCAAATTTTCTAGTTCTAGCCTTGTTTTAATTGTTCCATTTGAGTTTAGAATGTCATTATATCTTATTATATTGTTTCTTTTGTTTAAATTTGGATGTACGTAGGCTTCTAACGGGGCGTACCACATGGGGGTTCCTTTATATAATTTAATTTTAATTTTTTTCCAAGTGTTGATTAGTGATTTCCTTATCAAATGGTTAGAGAAATATTTATGGGTTGTCGGTTTTTCGTCCCAGAGATAATAATGCCACCCTAAATGGAGATCGTGGCCTTCTAAGCTAAGAAGTCTGGTATTAGTTAGACTCATCCACTCTCTTGTCCATGCCAGGGAAGCGGCAATATAGTAATCCTTCCAGATTGGAAGAGCCAGTCCTCCCTCTTCTTTCTTACCTTGTAAATATTTCAGTCGTATTCGGGGGCGTTTGTTTTGCCAAATGAAATTGTTAGTTAATTTAGTCAGATTGTTAAAAAAAACCTGTTTTAGTTGTATGGGGATTGTTTGAAATAAAAACAGAATTTTGGGTAATATATTCAGTTTGATGGCTGCAATCCTCCCAAGTAGGGAAAGTTGTAAGTTCCTCCATTTTGACAGGTCTGCTTGTATTTGGTCTATTAGAGTATCATAATTGTTTAATTTTAAGCTAGACACTCTGTTTGTCAAATTGATGCCGAGGTATTTAATTTTTGTAGTTATTTGAATGTCCAATTTAGCTGATAGTATATCTTTCTGTGATTGTCGCATATTTTTGGTTAGAATTTGGGTTTTGGTTTTATTTATTTTGAGGCCTGCCACTGCACCATAATCTTCCAGGACTTCTAATAATTTGGGACCTGAGTCTAAAGGATCTTCTAAAATGAATACCAGGTCGTCTGCGAAAGCTTGGAGTTTATAGGTTTCTTTCTTGCAATTTAATCCCCTTATATCTTCCTTGTCTCTAATAATTCTCGTTAGTACTTCAAGGGTTAAGATAAATAATAAAGGGGACAGTGGGCATCCTTGTCTTGTACCCTTGTAAAGAGAGATTTTTGTCGATGTGTCCCCATTGAGAATAATATAGGCTGATTGGACAGAGTAGATAGCTTTTATTGCATTTATAAATTTGGGGCCAAATTCCATATATTCTAGTTGTTTAATCATGAATTTCCAGGACACATTGTCGAAAGCCTTCTGGGCGTCAAGAAATATTAGCGCCACTTGTTTTTCGTTATGAACTTCATAATACTCCAGTGTGTCTAGTACAATTCTGATGTTATTTTTAAGCTGTCTCCCGGGAAGAAAACCATTTTGGTCCGAATGTATAAAATAGTTTAGGAATCCTTTGATTCTATTCGCTAGGATAGAGGTGAAGATTTTATAATCGGCGTTTAAAAGAGAGATCGGGCGGTAATTAGATATATCTGTATGGTCTGTATCTTTTTTTGGGATTAACGCTAGGTTTGCTTCTGTCCATGAAGTAGGGATTTTACCTCTGTCTAAGGCCTCATTCAGTGTTTCTAACAAGGCCTTTTCCATTTCTATAGGTAGATCTTTATATAGTTCTATTGGAAGCCCATCCGGCCCTGGTGCTTTATTATTTTTTTGATTTTTAATTACTTCTTTTAATTCCGTGTCGGTGATCGGTTTATTTATTATGTTGACCATTTCTTGTGGAACTTTAGGTAATTTGGCCTGTTCTAAAATTTCTTGTATTTTTAACTCTTGAGTGTTATTTTGTGTACTATCAGTATACTCGTAAAGTTTACTGTAGAAATCGCCAGCAATCTTTTTCTTCCTTTCCAGGTCGTGACATAGTTCCCCATTTTTGTTTTTAAGACAATTTATTAGTTTCTTTTCTTTTTGCTTTCTGAGTTTATTGGCTAACCATTTGCTAGGTTTATTAGCATTTTCAAAATTATATTGGTTAGTTCTTTGAATTTGTTGTGCCAAATTTTGTTGATCTATTAGATTTAGTTGATGTTTAATTTGTAGCATGTTTTGTTTAATTTCTTTTTTCTGGGGAAATTTCTGGAGTTCTTCTTCTAAGGCCCTATAATCTTCCTCTAATTTAGCCGATTTCTGCTTTTTTAGCTTAAATTCTTTGGCCATATATGAAATCGCTATCCCTCTGATAACAGCTTTGGCTGTGTCCCACACATTTTGAAGATTTGTATGATCCTTGGGGTTTTCTTGGAAAAAATAGTTCATTTCAGTTTGGAATTTTACCTTAAACTCTTCCTGAGTTAATATGGATTTTTGAAGAGACCATCTGCAACACTGTTTAAATCCTTTCCAAGTTACTTTGAGTGCATTATGGTCTGAGATGTAACTGGAATCGATCTCTGTCGAATAAATTTTGGTATTAATTTCTGTTGTTACCCAAACCATATCTAATCTTGACCAAGATTGGTGCCTATCGGAATAGAAGGTATATTTTTTAAGATTAGGGTTTCTATCTCTCCAACTATCTTTCAATTTTAGTTCTTTAATTAATTCAAAGAAAGCTTTCGGTAATGTTCTTTTCTTTTGTTTGGTCATCTTGTCATTTTTATAATCCAGTTCGGGGTTAATTATACCATTAAAGTCTCCTACTAGACAGATATTGTCTGTGGAGTGCTCTTTAATTATATTTAATAATCTTTTATAAAATCTTTCTTGGCCTTCATTCGGAGCGTAGATATTAATTAGTGTTATTGTATCTCGTTCTATATTTAATTCTAAGATTAAAATTCTGCCCTCCCTATCTTTATATTTCAATTTAGCTTGGATGTTCGAATTGATGTAGCATATTACACCCCTTTTTTTCTCTGCGGCCAAAGATGTAAACAACTTCCCAAGTTTATTTCTTTGAAGTAGATGTTCAAATTTATGTTTAATATGGACTTCTTGCATTGCAATGATGTCGAAATTCAATTTAGCAATTTTGTTTAAAATTTGATTCCTTTTTTGGGGGGCGTTGAGTCCATTTATATTAATTGTATATAACTCGATTCCCTTGTTTGGTTTTTCCTGAGCCAGGTTTAGGTTATCTATACTTAGGTCTTGTTGCCCTAGTACTTCTTGTTTCCTTTGGATATCCTGTATAGCCATTATTACCTGAGGTTAAAGTATCAGTGGCCTGATTTCCCTCCAAACTAAGTAGGGTCTGCTCTGTGGATGGTGGACTGGTTGGTTGGGGGTTCCTTGTTTCTTTCCTCTCTTGTATATCGGAAGACCGTTCAGTGGGGAAATTTTTATCGTAGAATTCTTCTGCCTTTTCGACCGAATCGATTTTTAGCTTTCTGTCTTGCCAGGTCACTAGCATGCCCTCAGGGACCAGCCATCTAAAGTTTACATTGTGCCTGGTCAGTTTGGCTGACAAAAAGGTGTAGGGTCTACGTAGATCTCTGACGTGTTTAGGAACTTGTTTAAGGATTACCAATTGTCTCCCCTTGAATTCTATGGGGTCGTCCCTCGCTCTGTGCAGTATTTCGTCCCTAACCGATTTTTTAACAAATTTGATATGTACTTCTTTGGGGAGGTTATGGCGTCTAGCGTAATTGGTATTTATACGATAAACTTCATCTATTTCGTTGAGCATTGTATCCTTTTCAATGCCCAGAGCTTTTGAAAGAATATCGGCCATAGTGTCTGGTAGGTCTTCACTTTTCTCCTCCCTAAGATTTTGAAATCTAAGATATTGATTCGCTTTCTCGCTCTCTAATTGTATCACTGTATTTTCAAGTTCTCTGTTGGCAAGGACTAGTTTATCTGTCAGGTCTTCCAATTGTTTGTGGTCCTGATCTATTTTGTCTTCTAGATCTTGAATCCTTTTATCTTGTTTAATCATTTGTTGTTCGAAAGCCTCGTGCCTTTTGTCCATATTTTGCATCCTCTCTTTAAGCTCTGCTGTGTCATTTCTAACCTCACCAAGTTCTTTTTTAATATCTTGGTGGTTCTTAAGCATTAGCTCCTGCATTTGGAGAAGAGTGGCTTGAAGATCTTTATATGAGCTAGATCTTTCTCTGGGTAGCATATCTTCCAGAGATCTCTGAGTAGAGGGACTCGGTATGGCTGAAGTTGATTGGTTGGTTGGTTTCCTCCCAGAACCCACTCTGGACAAATTTGAAAGGCTTGTCATTTTTCCGATGGACCACCAACTAGCCCACTTGTATAATTGTCTTATGGTCCGATCCAGAGTTTAAATTAAATAGTATATACTGCTGGACTTTTAGTTGTTATAGAAGCGAGAGGGCAGTTCCAGACAAATCTATCGAAAGGCCCTAGTACAAATAGCAATGGAAAATTATAACCAGTTAAAGGGGGTAGAAGGAGAGAAAATTAATAAGAAAGTAATAAGATAGGTTAATTTCAGTTGTTTTATATGAATATGGATTATAAGAGTGGTTCTTCTTTCTAGTGAAAGAGAAAAAGGAAGGAAAGAAGAGGCAAAGGGACAGGATCAAGCCGGTTTTATATTAATTACTTATATATATTGTATAGATTATAAAGAGAATAAGGCCTAAACTTGGTTGAAGTTAGTTTCTGAGGGGGAAAAAAAAATATCTCTTCCTAAATACCCAAAGAAAATCACTAGCTAGAATAATACATATAAACTTAATCAGAGTAATACAATGCGTAAATCTTATCTAATATTCCTTTTGTTAAACTATAATAACTTTGTATTTAATATATATATATATATCCAAAAAAGAGAATCACTTAAGGGGTTAGTATTATAATCAAATAGTCTATGAGGGAATCAATGGGTGAATGATCTCCTAACAAATTATTCTATACATGGGGAGCTTAACTTCAGTTAATATATACAGTAATAGTTATATGGTACACTAGATAATTAGTTAGATGATTAATTCATTGAAATAAATACAATAAGTTCAATAAATTTTAGATATCAGTTAATATATACAATGATTATGTAGATGATACGCTTGATAGTAGTTAGTATCCTATTATAGTACATATAGTAAATGTTAAGGGCAGAAAAATTCTTTAAAGTAAGTACAGTGAATTTTTAATTAATCAGTATGATGAGTGTAAATTTAATATAAATTGTAAAATTATAAGTTATAAGTTATGAGTTATAGAACGGTTATTGGACAATATAAATACCTTGTGTTAGTTATCAAATATAGTCAGGTGGAAAGCAAACTTTGATGTTAAAAAAAAAATATATATTGCTATATCATTAATTAGAATATCATATCATTCTACGTTCTCCAGATCTAGGTCGTAGAGTTGGTGATTATGTGCTGAGTTGGTTAGGAAAATAAATAGTCTGCTGAGTGTAATCGATGTTGATTTGTCCGCTCCAAGGATCTTCTGTCTCAAGTGCTTGGTATATTCCACCCCTGAAGCTTCTCAAGATCTGCCCAGATTGTTAGGGGGGTTAGCAAACAACTCCTTCCTCGCTGTCAGTTTTCCCAGCGTGAGAAATGAAGACGGACTGTGGCTCAGCAACAGAAGAAGAAATCGAAAGGAAAAACAGGAACCAGGAAGCAGCTGAGTCACGCTGAGTCACGCTGTTCACGCTGATGAAACGGAACCTCAAGATGAGTTTCAGAAGTCAGGGAAGACAAAACGGGAACATATCTAAGACGGTAGAAAACCCTCTGGGACGTCAGATCTTCTTATTGTATTATATAAACTTCGCGTGATGTTAAAGAGTAGAATAGATGCCAGAAGCTATAAAGACCCAGAACGCTTGGTCGCCGCCAGCCGGAAAGAGGAAGATGACAGTTCCTCCTTCTCTCTTCTCTGGTCGGAGCTAGTAGCTTTTCAAGCTCAGAAGACGCAGCCCAGAAGAGTGGGAGAAGAAAATCTCCAGTTGAAACACTCTAATACGATCTCAGACTGGTATGTTATGGTTCAACTCCGCCGTCTCCTTCGCCTCCGCTAGTCACCGTGTAGTCTTGACCAGCTGGGAGCTCTCTAGGCCGCCATGTCGCTCCTAGCTTACAGGCACTCCGTCGTAAGGGGATAGATCGCTTCGTCGATCGGGCTGCCGCCTCGAAATCGGACTAGCGTCACCCCCAATCCGTCAGACCCCTAATCGCAGGGTCTGTGGCCCTCGGGGACCAAGGAGAACCTATAAAAACGGAGGTGTTTAACGGAGCTCCGCTCCACACCGTCCGTTCAGCTCCGCCGCTGGCTCCGCCCCCCCACCAGCTAAGTACTTAATGACTGGTTAAGGGAAATTTTCAGACTACCTGGTTGTTTTGGGACGAGTGCTCTTTGCAATACAAAAAGAGTGCTTAGTTTATTTTGAATTTTGTGATAAAGAACATTGTTTTGAATTTTCAAATGTGTGTGTGTCTGAAATTTGTACCCTTGAATTTTCGGGAGGCTCCTATCAGAGAGCCCGGCAGAACACTATTAAAACTCATCCTGACTTTTAACTGCCAAATAGTGCATTGCAGGGTAACAGGGTAATTTTTGATCCAAGGTTCTTCATATGGGCTAACTTAATGTATCTAAACTGTTGGACCCCTGATTTTCAAGAGAATGAAATTTGGAAAAGAGCAGCTGCTTCAGTACTACTGGATGATGGTGCACAGCTGAGATCTTCATTTTCAATTCTGTGACAGTTTCCCAGCCAATCTTGCAATCCCTTACTCCTTCCCCCAAGGATATCGGAATACTAATAACTAAAGATCTAAGTGCAAAGCCCACTGCAACAACATAGCCAAGAAGGCTTCAAGAGTTGTTAATCTAATCCTATGTAGCTTCTGCTCTGGAAATCTCACACTACTTACCAGAGCTTACAAAACTTTCGCCAGACCCATCCTCGAATACAGCTCATCTGTTTGGAACCCATACCACATTTCTGACATCAACACCCTTGAAAACGTCCAAAGATATTTCACCAGAAGAACCCTGCATTCCTCCACTCGAAACAGAATACCCTATGAAACTAGACTTACAATCCTGGGTCTTGAAAGCTTAGAACAACGATGCCTTAAATATGATCTAAGTATTGCCCACAACATCATATGCTGCAATGTCTTGCCTGTCAAATACTACTTCAGCTTCAAGCACAACAACACAAGAGCACACAACAGATTCAAATTCCAAACTTGACTGTAAAAAATATGACTTTAGTAATCGGGTTGTTGAAGCGTGGAACTCATTACCGGACTCTGTAGTATCATCCCCTAACACCCAACATTTTACCCTTAGACTATCCAGATTCCTAAGAGGTCAGTAAGGGGAATACATAAGCACACTAGAGTGCCTTTGTCCCCTGTCCTATAGTCTCCTATATCTCGTATTTCTTCTCTACTATATCCTCTATAATCCTCATTGTATACAGTGGTACCTCAAGATACGAACCCCTCGTCTTACGAACAACTCGTGATACGAACACGGGGTTCAGAAAAATTTTGCCTCTTCTTACGAAATTTTTTCGAGTTACGAACCGGCGTTCGGAGACTGCTGGGAAGCCGCGCGGCTGTTTTAAAAGGTGACAGCCGGGCGGCGGGGCTTCCCAGAAGCCTCCCGAACGCCGGTTCGTAACTCGAACAAAGTTCGTAAGAAGAGGCAAAATTTTGCTGAACCCCGGGTTTGGTTCGGGAGGTTGCTGGGAAGCCCCCCAGGCCGGCTGCGACCTTTTAAAACACCCGCGCCGCTTCCCAGCTGTCTCCTGAAGCCGAACGCGGAAGTTCGGCTTTAGCGTTCGGCTTCAGGAGACAGCTGCGAAGTGGCGCGGGTGTTTTAAAAGGTCGCAGCCGGCCTGGGGGGCTTGCCAGCACCCCCCCGAACCCCGAACCCGGGTTCGGGGGGGTGCTGGGAAGCCCCCCAGGCCGGCTGTCACCTTTTAAAACAGCCGCGCGGCTTCTCAGCAGTCGCCGAAAGCCGTTTTTTTGCGGGGGGGGGGGTTTGGTTGCACGGATTAATTGACTTTACATTGTTTCCTATGGGAAACAATGTTTCGTCTTACGAACCTTTCGTCTTGCACCAATTAAGTTCGTATCAGGAGGTATTACTGTATTATTGTGTATTGGACAAAACAAATAAATAAATAAATCCAACAGCAGCCATTAGGAGGGAGGGAGGATAGATGGATGTTTTCCAATGCTCCTAAACCAAATTCCCACAAGAAAACTCAATGGGGAAGCTGACAGGAAGTCAGAAGTCACACCTCTGCAACTGCTTTTTTGTCCATTCTTGGTCCTTCTGTTTAGGTGAAGAAATACTGCTGAAATCATGACCAAAGGGGCAATGATTGGCTTTTCTAAACCAAACAAAAAACTACAGATAAACTTCTCAGATAGCCCTAATTTTTCAGATTTCTTTTCTAACAACAGCAAACCAGCCAAATCCTCTCTTAGAATTAAGTTTCAACCATACATTGAAGACTTAAATACATCTGGATATATTTATCCTAGCATTTAGCTCGAATAGCATTTCACAATGGCCCAATGGAGAAGGAATTCTGGTTGTAGATTAATGTGAACTAGCATCGTTTGGCATTTCTGTACCAATACGTATGCTAAAATTCTGTTAATTTTTTGGATATTTCATTCCAAATATTATGGCTTCTCTTGAAAACAGGATATTATGGGAAACACATACAAAACTGCATATATGTTATTATATGTGAGTGCGTGATATTAGGGAGATTTTAAAATTTTTAAAATGTTATTAGGAAAATCACCTGCAGTTTAATGTTTCCAAATGTAAAATAATGCAAAATAGTGTGGTCGGGCGGTAGGAAAAGCAAGTAGGATGCTTGGCTGCATAGCTAGAGGTATAACAAGCAGGAAGAGGGAGATTGTGACCCTCTTATATAGAGCGCTGGTGAGACCACATTTGGAATACTGTGTTCAGTTCTGGAGACCTCACCTACAAAAAGATATTGACAAAATTGAACTGGTCCAAAGACGGGCTACAAGAATGGTGGAAGGTCTTAAGCATAAAACCTATCAGGAAAGACTTAATGAACTCAATCTGTATAGTCTGGAGGACAGAAGGAAAAGGGGGGACATGATCGAAACATTTAAACACGTTAAAGGGTTAAATAAGGTCCAGGAGGGAAGTGTTTTTAATAGGAAAGTGAACACAAGAACAAGGGGACACAATCTGAAGTTAGTTGGGGGAAAGATCAAAAGCAACATGAGAAAATATTATTTCACTGAAAGAGTAGTAGATCCTTGGAACAAACATCCAGCAGACTTGGTTGGTAAATCCACAGTAACTGAATTTAAACATGCCTGGGATAAACATATATCCATTGTAAGATATAATACAGGAAATAGTATAAGGGCAGACTAGATGGACCATGAGGTCTTTTTCTGCCGTCAGTCTTCTATGTTTCTATGGAATAAAAACACACATTTGTCTCCATATACATGTACAGTACATGCTGCACATGTATATGGAGACAAATATGAAAATTATAGATGTTTGTGCCAGTTTTCTTTAACCCTCCTTCAACATGTAGAGAATCAATTTTGAGCTGAAGCAAGATGGGCCATTTAGAATAGAATAGAATTCTTTATTGGCCAAGTGTGATTGGACACACAAGGGATTTGTCTCTGATGCATATGCTCTAAGTGTACATAAAAGAAAATATACATTTCATTCATCTCTGCTGTTTGTTGCCTGCATCTTCTTAACTGGATGTCCTGGGACCTGAATCCTTGGCCTTTGATATGTAATTTTTGTGTATTAGTAGAGAACATTAGGAGTTTCCACCTCTTTCTCTCTTCATTTACAGTTACCATCTCTTCCTTCCAACTTAAGAGACATACAAATCTCCTGTTCCCTTCTTTATCCATGCTTTTTTCCCACTTTCCGTACAGCTTGTTCCATCAGCACATGTCCATCACCACCACCCCCGCCTGCTCCCCTTCACACCGTCTGTCTCTCATTTTCCTTAAAACAGCCTGTTTTCTCTTCCACCCTCTCATGCTCATGGGAGCTGGAGAGAGATCGGGCAGATTTAAAATTTTACTACAGATTGCTTGTCCTCAATGGTTTTGGCTGGGAGTTAGATGGGGGACCTTGGCCACTTATTTTTTTACTAGCGAGAAGAACAAGCCCAGCTGATTTAACTGTGAACGGTGGGTGTGGGTGTGGGTGTTCTTCATTGCAATGGCTCTCTATTTTATTTACTGGATTTAGAGATTGCCCATTTGGTGGTGCAGTGATTAAAATGCGATAGTATTGCAGGAGAACTCCAGTTCGATCTGGATGGCTTGAGATTGACTCACCCTTCCATCCTTCCAAGATCAGTAAAATGAGGACCCAGATTGTTGGGGACAATATGCTGTCATTTTTAAGCTGCTCGGAGAATGCTATAAAACAGTAATGGCGAACCTTTTTTTCCATGGATGCCGAAAGAGCATGGCTCTGTGAGTGCCCATATCCATAATTCAATGCCTGGGGAGGGTGAAAACAGATTCCCCCACCCCCGGAGGCAAGAGCGGGCAGCAGGCAGGACAGGGTGGAACGCAGTTCAACCGGCGGAAATGAAGAAGCGTGCGCAGCTCCAGCTGATCGGCGGCTGTCACTTCCTGGATTACTGGTCTCCGCTCGGCTCTCCTTTTTTTCCCTGCTGCTGCTGCTGTGTCTGCGCTCCTTGCTTTTTTCCTCTTTCCTCCTTCCTGGCCTCACACGAGCTTCCCTCTCTCCTGCCCGGCTCCCCTCCAGCCTCACGCGGCCATCTCCCGCTTGAGGTGCATGGGTGGAAGCGGCACTGGCAGCATTTATGCTTCTGGCAGCACCCGTTCACCTAGCTTCCCAGCCTGAGGTGGGGGGGAACCTAGGAAGGAGAGTGTGGGAAACGCAAAGCAAATTGTCACCCCAGCAAGCGACCCTGGTAAGGTTGTAAGTCGAGGACTTAACAGTTCACTTGAACAATGATGATCGGTCAAACCACTCCTACCTGGTCACATGGTCAGCAAGCAACTCCTACTCAGTTGCATGACCATTAAGCCACACCCACAAAATAAGCCACACCCAGTGTGGCAGTAAAAATTTTGGCTGTCCATTACTACCCAGAGGCCCTCTGGAGGCCACAAACAGCCTGTTTCCCAACTTCCGGTGGGCCCAGTAGGCTCGTGTTTTGCCCTCCCCAGGCTCCAAAGGCTTCCCTGGAGTCTCTCTGGAAGCCAAAAACGCCCTCCCAGAGCCTCTGTGCAAGCCAAATATCAGCTGGTCGGCACACACATGCATGTTGGAGGTGAGCTTGGGCAATGACTCATGTGCCAGCAGATATGGCTCTGTGTGCCACCTGTGGCACCTGTGCCATACGTTTGCCGTCACTGCTATAAAAGAACTATGAGGCATTATACAAGTGTAAGTGATATTGTTATTTCAGTGGCTCATCAGTGTACAATTAAAAATAAAAAGTCATATAAAAGATATACTTGAGTAAAAGGAGGTTGTTTAAACAAGGAAAATAAAAATTAAAATGGCATGGAGACAGTCACCAAGGGTTGTCCTCTGAAAGGTCCATGTGAGTTAGCACAGCAGGGTCTACAAGATCTTTTGAAAACCAGAAAACTGTGGGCCTGCCTCACCTCTGGGGGAGGTGGGGATATTACATTTAAGTGTAAATATTTCAATGTGGAATCCCTGCATAGCAACATCTATGTGGAAAGCCTAGATTAGGGTTTTCAAAATACTAATATGGTTCAGGAGCATTTCAGGCAGACTTGGCTCCAGTTGAATAGAAATAAAAGAGGAATTAGGAATGCAGAGGACTGGGAGAATTAAGGCTAATCCTAATTCTTATTCACAGAATGGGATAGAAAAGCAACCTAGCATTAGCTTTCAGATGTTTTCGATAATGTCGCCTATAAATTATTACCATTGATAGAGCTGATGGATGCTGAAGACCAAAATATTCAGAAATTTTCCATCTGCCTTCTCTGGGATAGGTTGATAGATGGATAGACCATAGGTATCCTTTTCCTCTGGCCTTCATAAGGGAGGTCCATGATATAAATGTGTTTAGGCGGGAGACAATTCTTCCCCAGATGATAATTGGTCATTTGATGACTGAGAGACAAATGTGACAGTCCATCTAGTAAAACAATGTCTATATTTTCTATCACCAATGTAATAAATATAGTGGAATCAAGTGACATAGGCCTACAGATTAGACCCAAGAGCAGAGATGTCTTGTACAATAGATCTTCCTAGGAAAAAGGCCCATGTTTAATCATTGGCATGGAAAGATATTGGAAAAAAGAGGTTTAAACAGATTTCTCTTTGGGAAGGCTTTGCTAAAACTAGACTGGATGCAAATCAGAACTTGTCAAAGCAGTATTGGACTAAACTTATAATTGGATTTGATAGAAGAATCTCCCAATATTCCAATAAGGCTCAGTTCTAAGAATTGTCTAAGCCAGTGTCTCTCAAACATGGCAATATTAAAAAAATAATAATAAAATTTATTGTCATTGTCAAAACAACGAATTGTCATTGGCAACGAAAGTCGTGTGACACCCAGAGACCAGTCCCACCATACATAAAATTTAAAAATAGAATTAAAAATGTTGTAAAATACTTGTGCCTGAACATGCAGAGCGCTCACTGAAAAGTACACAAACAATAAATTAATTAAAAGATACTGGTCCCTGGAGCATCGAACCGCTGCATATACATGCGCCGCCATCCTCCTTAAGATGTGTGGTCTTCAACTTCCATGCTGGCTAGAGAATTCTGGGGGTGGAAGTCCACACATCTTTTTAAAGGCAGATAGATTAACAGAGTTGGAAGGGATCTTGTAGGTCATCTAGTCCAACCCCCTGTCCAAGCAGACCATGTACCATTTCTGACAGATGGCAATCCAGTCTCTTCTTGAAAGCTTCCAGTGATGACGTGCTCACAACTTCTGAAGGCAAGCTGTTTCGTTGGCTGATTGTTCTCACTTTCAGGAAATTTCTTACTTCCAGGTTGAATCTCTCCTTGTTCAATTTCTATCCATTATTCCTTGGAAAATAGATTTGGAAAATATGACCTCCTCCTCTCCGTGACAGCCCCTCAAATATTGGAAGACTGCTCTCCTGTCTCTCCTGGTCTTTCTCTTCACTAGACTATCCATGCCCAGTTCCTGCAATCGTTCTCCATAGTGGGTAGAATTATCATCCAGGATGGGTTGACCTTGTCCAGGGATAGGCAAAGTTGGCTCTTCTATGACATGTGGACTCCAACTCCCAAAGTTCCTAAGCTAGCATGATTGGCTCAGGAATTCTGGGAGTTGAAGTCCACAAGTCATAGAAGAGTCAGCTTTGCCCGGAATCCCCTCTTTTTGACTCGTGCAGTATACAGGTCCTCAATGGAAGGCAGGTTGGCAGCAATTGCTTTTTCTGCAGTTCTGATTGTCCTCTGAAGTCTGTGTCGGTCCTGTTGGGTTGCAGCACCAAACCAGACAGTTATAGAGGTGCAGATGACAGACTCAATGATTCCTCTGTAGAACTGTATCAGCAGCTCCTTGGGCAGTTGGAGCTTCCTGAGCTGGCGCAGAAAGAACATTTTTGTTGTGCTTTTTTGATGATGTTTTTGATGTTAGGTGACCATTTTAGGTCTTGAGATATAATAGAACCTAGAAATTTGAAAGTCTCTGCTGTTGATCCCGTGTTGTCTAGTATTGTGGGAGGTGGAAGGATGGAAGTTTTTCTCTTAAAGTCTACCACCATTTCTACGGTTTTGAGTGTGTTCAGTTCTAGATTGTCCCAGTCACACCACAAGGATAGTTGTTCAACCTCTCGTCTGTATGCAGATTCATCATTGTCTCGAATGCAATTAATAATGTCTGAAATTTGTACCCTTGAATTTTCGGGAGGCTCCTACCAGAGAGCCCGGCAGAACAGATGTCTGCCATAGCTTTGTTCTCTCCTGATTCTTTCACCAAAGCAAACAAGGTGGAAGGAGGGAGCGGAGGAATGCTGTTGATCTAGCATTGAGAAAATGACAAGGCATCTGCCCTCTCCCCCCTTGCTCTCCTCTGCCAACACTGTTTTCACTCTGAATACATTTACATCTTATTAATGCATATGCTGCATCACAGGTTGTAGGGCATTTTCTTTACCCTGCTGAGTTACTTGCTAATTACTTGGAGAGGTGTCTGGGATCTTGAGAAGGAGCAAACGGCTGCCTTAGAGGTTCTCTGGTTCAGAAAATGGGGCCGATCGGTTCAGATCATTTTTTTCTCTCTCTTGAGAAGCGAAAGAGCATCTGTTCCCTGACTCCCGTGAACAGCATCCCCCAAACTGAGACTCGAGCTGACCTTCCACTACTACATTTCCCAGATAGGATGGTTTTCTTTTGGCTCTGATGTTCTTTCCGTGGTGCCAAATCACAGCACCACCTGCTGAAAGATGCAAGGTTGGAAAAGCCGTCCTAAGTGTAACAGTGAGAAAGGAGAATTGTCAGGTGTGAAAGACCAAGGCCATGTGCTAGGTTCCAATTAGCATTGATGATGTTACCTAGTTTGGGTAATAAACTGTCTGGAAGAAAACTACCCAACTCAGAGAGCACCAAGGACCTCTCAAGCCCTAATTAACTAGATAAACTAATAAACTAGGGTGCCTTCCGTCCCCTGTCCTATTGCTCTCCTATATCTCCTATACCTTTCTTCTATTCCTATATCTCTTCTTCTATTCTTTCATTGATATGTTCTATTACTATAACTTCTATTCTATTCTTTCTTAGATATATTTTACTATGAATATATCCTCTATAACTTTCATCATGTATTTCACTATGTGTATATAGATATATATACCCACTAAAACTCTCATTGTGTATTGGACAAAATAAATAAATAAATAAAAATAAATTTATTGCTCATGCCCATGCACAAAGAGCTAGTCAACTCATGGCTAGCAGTATATTAGCACTAGATTAGGTTTAATCCATCCTCAATTCCATTGAGGACCTGTGTACTGCACAAGTCAAAAAGAGGGCTGTGAAAATGTTTACTGACCCCTCGCATCCTGGACACAAATTGTTTCAACCCCTACCCTCAAAACGTCGCTACAGAGAACTGCACACCAAGACAACTAGACACAAGAACACTTTTTTCCCACTCTGCTAAACAAATAATTCCCTCAACACTGTCAAACTATTTACTATGCCTGCACTACCATTACTGCTAGTTTTGTTCTCATCATTCCTATCACCCATCTCCTCCCACTTAGGACTGTATGACTGTAACTTGTTTATTTATTTATTTATTTATTTATTTATTTATTCATTCATTCATTCATTCATTCATTCATTCATTCATTTATTTATTTATTGGATTTGTATGCCGCCCATCTCCGTAGACTCGGGGCGGCTAACAACAGTAATAAACAGCATGTAACAAATCTAATGTTTAAAATAATAAAAAAACCTCTTATTAAAACCAAACATACACACAAACATACCATGCATAAATTGTATAGGCCTAGGGGGAAAAGGATAGTTCAGTTCCCCCATGCCTGACGACAGAGGTGGGTTTTGAGGAGCTTACGAAAGGCAAGGAGGGTGGGGGCAATTCTGATCTCCGGGGGGAGCTGGTTCCAGAGGGTCGGGGCCACCACAGAGAAGGCCTTTCTCGTGGGTCCCGCCAGACGACATTGTTTAGTTGACGGGACCCGAAGAAGACCGACTCTGTGGGACCTAACCGGTCGCTGGGATTCGTGCGGCAGAAGGCGGTCCTGGATGTATTCTGGTCCAATGCTTGCTTGTATCCTTAAGATTTTTATTAATAGCGATTGTTTCTTCATTGCTTATTTGACCCCATGACAATCATTAAGTGTTGTACCTCATAATTCTCAACAAATGTATCTTTTCTTTTATGTACTCTGGGAGCATATGCACCAAAGACACATTCCTTGTGTGTCCAATCACACTTGGCCATTAAAGAATTCTCTTCTCTTCTATTCTATTTGAATGCAAGTGGTTGAACTTAGTCCATTGATGGCTATATGATGACTCTATCCTAGGCTAATTCCTCTTTTGACTCCACCTCCAGTCTCTGCCCTTATGCAAGTATGCAACTGCTCACTCTCTAGTCCTTTCCATTGTGGGCTTTAATGGACAGAAAAACCAATGCCACTTTTATTCTATCCATTTCTAATAATTTAAGTTCTCTGCAGGGAGTCCTTGCTTAATGACTGGTCCCCTAGCAACTAAAATTGTATACTTATTACCTGAATTTGAAATTTCAAAGGTTATACAAGCCTTACCCCATCCTCACTCCTGTCGTCAAGATAATTTCATTTTGGATGCTTGGCAACCAGCTTGTGCTTCTAGCCGTATGCAGCATCTCACAATGAGATGACCACAATTTCCAGTGTTTTTTTTCCTGGTTTCTTGCATTTATTTCTGGTTTCCAGCAAATTGGGTATAATGAATTCATTTAACAATCCTGGTCCTTATTTAATGACCATTCTGTTCACTTAAGGACAACCACAAAAAGGGTCACAAAAATGGGTGGGGACACATGGTAACCCTCCCTGCCACGTTACGACCTTGATTCCAAGCTTAGTTAAAGTCATACATCAAGGATTGGATTGCCTGTGTTGTAATTGGTCCTACTTATTGCTATCAGCTGCAAGGATACAGCTCCTATGTCAGGGATGTCAAACTGCTGGCCCGCAGGCTGGGTGCATCACGCGTAGGCCATGCCCACCCTTATTCTGCAAAAGGCAAAAACATCACGTAGCCTGGTTGTTACCTGGAACCTTGGTAACATGATGGCAACATGACGCAGCAAGTTTGACACTCATCCATTATGCCCGAAAAAGGAGAGCAGAATCTCCAAACAAAGTATACCTCAACATTTGAGGATGATGTTTGTCCGTCATGTCCGAAAAGGACCTTGCCATCTAATAGGTGGTGAGCTTTTCACAATGTGTCCGCAGGTGGCTAATAAGGCCTATAGGGGCACAAAATGTCCTGCCACATGTTGGGCAGACATGTGTGGGCAGTATTGTCGCAGCATTTGCAGTTCTGGCTTTGCAAAGTGCTCGCTTCCCTTCTGCTATGATTGTTTATTTGTTTATTTTATTTATTTATTCATTTGTCCAATACACAAATGCATAGGAAGAAAAATAGACATGTGGTAATATATATGAGGGTAAAAGTGAACTTAGAGGAGAGGATATATGAAAGGAAGAGAATATATAAGATAGGTGAAAGAAAGGAAAGACAATTGGACAGGGGACGAAAGGCACACCAGTGCACTTATGTACGCCCCTTACTGGCCTCTTAGGAACCTGGGGAGGTCAATCGTGGAGAGTCTAAGGGAGAAGTGTGAGGGGTTAGGGGTTGATACAATTGAGTCCAGTAATGAGTTCCACGCTTCGATAACTCGATTGTTGAAATCATATTTTTTACAGTCAAGTTTGGAGCGGTTTGTATTAAGTTTGAATCTGTTGCGTGCTCTTGTGTTATTGCGGTTGAAGCTGAAATAGTCATTGACCGGTAGGACGTTGCAGCATATGATCTTGTGGGCAATACTCAAATTGTGTTTTAGGCACCGTAGTTCTAGGCTTTCTAGGCCCAGGATTGTTAATCTATTTTCGTAGGATATTCTGTTTCGAGTGGAGGAGTGAAGGGCTCTTCTGGTGAAATATCTTTGGACATTTTCAAGGGTATTGATGTCTGAGATGTGGTATGGGTTCCAGACAGATGAGTAGTAGTCTAGGATGGGTCTGGCAAAAGTTTTGTAGGCTCTTGTGAGTAGTGTGAGATTGCCTGAGCAGAAGCTGCGTAGGATCAGGTTAACAACTCTAGAAGCTTTTTTGGCGATATTGTTGCAGTGGGCTTTAGCACTTAGGTCATTCGATATTAGTATTCCAAGGTCTTTTACTGAGTGTGGGTTAGCAGTGAGAGATTGTTTATTCAGTTCGTATGTGCAGTTTGGATTCTTTTTGCCGATGTGGAGGGTAGAGCATTTGTTGGTTGATATTTGAAGTTGCCAGGTGTTAGACCAGTCTGAGACAAAGTCCAGGTCTTTTTGGAGAGTGAGTTGTTGTTCTGTCCTCAGACATCTGGCAGCTTTGGTGGATCAGCACGTGCCATGTTGATCAAACTTCAACATTGAAATACAGTGTTCCCTCAATTTTCACAGGGGATGCGTTCCGAGACCGCCCCGAAAGTCGAATTTCCGCGAAGTAGAGATGCGGAAGTAAATACACTAATTTTGGCTATGAATAGTATCACAAGCCTTCCCTTAACACTTTAAACCCCTAAATTACAATTTCCCATTCCTTTAGCAACCATTTACATTATTACTCACCATGTTTGTTTATTAAAGTTTATTAAAAAAAATATTTATTAAAGGCGGATGAAAGTTTGGCGATGACATATGACGTCATCGGGTGGGAAAAACTGTGGTATAGGGAAAAAAACATGAAGTATTTTTTAATTAATATTTTTGAAAAACCGTGGTATAGACTTTTCGCGAAGTTCGAACCCGCGAAAATTGAGGGAATACTGTACCCAGAGAGACAGCCCTGCATAGATGTTCACATTTGAAGCATGACATGTAGCTGGTCCCAGAGGTGCAGAAAAAAAACAAAGTCCAGTTGTCATTTGAAAAAGCACCTTTTGGGACAAATGAATGGCCAAGAATCTCCAGGAAACTGTAGCAAGCATCATAGGGAACTACAGTGATCCCTCGAGTATCGCGAGGGTTACGTTCCAAGACCTCTCGCGATAATCGATTTTTCGCGATATAGTGATGCGGAAGTAAAAACACCATCTGCGCATGCGCGCCCTTTTTTCCATGGCTGCGCATGCACAGATGGTGGAGCCGGGGAGCGATGAAAGTGCGGAAGCCGACAAAGATTGCTTTGAATGTCGGCTGCCCCCGCCCCCCCCAGCGCATCCGGCGCCCTCGCCGCTACCGCCCGCCCGCCGCTCGCCCGCCCGCCCGATCCACCCCTCTCACCGGCTTTCGGACACGGGTCCTCCTGCAGCAGCGCTGCCGAGCAGATCAGCTGCTGGGCGGCCGAAGAAACCTTCCCTGGGTCTTCCCCGCCGCCCACGCAAAGGGGAAACCCCGATCTTCGGCTCCTCGCTGCTGCCCGCCCGCCGCTCGCCCGCCCGCCGCCCGCCGCTCGAGAGCAAGAGGGGGAGAGATAGAGAAAGAGAGAGATGGAAAGAAAGAGATGAGAGAAGGAGGAAGAGAGTGTGAGAGAGGAAGAAGCAAGATAGAGAAAGAGAAAGAAAGATGAGAAAGGAAGGAAGAGAGTGACGTCATCGGGTGGGAAAAACCGCGGTATAGCAAAAAAACCGTGGAGTATTTTTTAATTAATATTTTTTGAAAAATCGTGGTGTAGCCGTTTCGCGAAGATCGAGATCGCGAAAATCGAGGGATCACTGTATATCGGGGAAGATAATTTGTGTTTGCAGCGATTCTATTGAGGGGCAAGTAAGAAAGTCTGTAAAATATTCTCAGCTCACAGAGATCTCAGCATAGCCGCTTCGAGTCTTCGGAGAGGGTAGGCATACAAGTCTAATGAATTATTATTATTATTATTATTATTATCATTATCATTATTATTATTATTATGTCAATACAAAACAGCAAACAAGATCACTATGCTGGATTTCGTATTTCATCACCATTCGGGCGCTTCCCAAGCACCTAGGACTGCGTGATGTAGCGGCGAATTATGTTTGCCGATGCCAGTAAAGCAGCCTTTTGCAATTGACAGATGGAGATTTTGTCAATTCCGATGGTTTTCAAATGTCCGCCGAGATCCTTTGGCACTGTGCCCAGTGTGCCAAGTACCACTGGGACCACTTTCACTGGCTTATGCCAGAGTCGTCGGAGCTCAATTTTTAGATCTTCGTATTTCACTAATTTCTCTAGCTGCTTCTCCTCAATTCTGCTGTCTCCTGGGATTGCGATGTCGATGATCCATACTTTCTTTTTCTCCACGATCACAATGTCTGGTGTGTTATGCTTCAGAATTCTGTCAGTCCGAAGTCGGAAGTCCCACAGTAGTTTTGCTTGCTCATTTTCGACCACATTTTCGGGCTTATGATCCCACCAGTTCTTTGCCACTGGTAAATGGTAGTTCCGGCACATGTTCCAGTGGATCATCTGTGCCACAGCATCATGTCTATACTTGTAGTCAGTCTGTGCGATCTTTTTGCAGCAGCTGAGTATGTGATCGATTGTGTCATCTGTTTCTTTACAGAGTCTGCACTTTGGATCATCTGTTGATTTTTCAATTCTGGCTTTGACAGCATTTGTTCTAATTGCCTGTTCTTGTGACGCCAGTATCAGTCCCTCTGTCTCCTTTTTGAGTGTTCCACTTGTAAGCCATGACCAGGTCTTTTCTTTATCCACTTTGCCTTCAATCTTCTCCAAGAACTGTCCATGCAATGTTTTGTTCTGCCAACTGTCTATACGACATTGAGTTACATTTTTTCTGTACTGGTCCTTAGTTTGCTTCACCTTGAGAAGCTCCCTATTGTTGACCTCCATCAACGCTGACTCTTTGCTCCCCTTCACATAGTCAGCTAATGCATGCTTCTCTTCTTCAACTGTCTGCTTCACTTGCAAAAGTCCTCTGCCGCTTATTTTCCTTGGTAAATACAGCCTGTCAACGTCACTGCGGGGGTGTAGTGCATGATGGATCGTCATTAATTTTCTGGTTTTCCTGTCCAGGTTGTCCAGCTCTGTTCAGTTGTCATTTGAAAAAGCACTTTTTTGGGCTTATGATCCCACCAGTTCTTTGCCACTGGGAAATGGTAGTTCCATTTATTTATTTATTTATTTATTTATTTATTTATTATTGTTGTTGTTGTTGTTGTTGTTGTTGTTATTATTATTATTATTATTATTATTATTATTATCACCCCAATCGCCAGGACTGCAGGGTGTTGTCAATTTGTTCACGTACATTGTTGCCAATGCTTTGTGCAGCTAGTGGCATTTCCTCCCTAGGAAATCGTCTCAATATTTGCACTACTTCCACACTCATTCTGCCCTTCCTGCTGATTTCTGAAACAGGAAGGAGCTGGAGGGAGGCTGCAATGAAGATTCCGCTGGCTGCAGAACTCAGTTTGGTGTCTCTTTAAACATTTATGGGCCCACAAAGCTACTCAGTCTTCTTAGACGCTTCAACACAGGTAGGGGCGATACTTAGTTGATTCGAGGAGAATCAAGTAAGCTGTGCAGGTCATCCTCAAGTTACGGCTGCAATGGAGACCAAAATTTCTATTGTTACAGTAAGTGAGACATTTGTTAAGTAACTTCTGCTCTGTTTTACAACCTTTCTTGCCACAGGTGTTAAGCAGATATTTGTGGTTGATAGAAACATAGAAACATAGAAGACTGACGGCAGAAAAAGACCTCATGATCCATCTAGTCTGCCCTTATACTATTTTCTGTATTTTATCTTAGGATGGATATATGTTTATCCCGGGCATATTTAAATTCAGTTACTGTGGATTTATCAACCATGTCTGCTGGAAGTTTGTTCCAAGGATCTACTACTCTTTCAGTAAAATAATATTTTCTCATGTTGCTTCTGATCTTTCCCCCAACTAACTTCAGATTGTGTCGCCTTGTTCTTGTGTTCATTTTCCTATTAAAAACACTTCCCTCCTGGACCTTATTTAACCCTTTAACATATTTAAATGTTTCGATCATGTCACCCCTTTTCCTTCTGTCCTCCAGACTATACAGATTGAGTTCATTAAGTCTTTCCTGATACGTTTTATGCTTAAGACCTTCCACCATTCTTGTAGCCCGTCTTTGGACCCGTTCAATTTTGTCAATATCTTTTTGTAGGTGAGGTCTCCAGAACTGAACACAGTATTCCAAATGTGGTCTCACTAGCGCTCTATATAGCGGGATCATAATCTCCCTCTTCCTGCTTGTTATACCTCTAGCTATGCAGCCAAGCCTCCTACTTGCTTTCCCTAGTGTCTGACTGCACTGTTCACCCATTTTGAAATCACTACCCCTAAATCCTTCTCTTCTGAAGTTTTTGCTAACACAGAACTGCCAATACAATACTCAGATTGAGGATTCCTTTTCCCCAAGTGCATTATTTTACATTTGGAAACATTAAACTGCAGTTTCCATTGCTTTGACCATTTATCTAGTAAAGCTAAATCATTTACCATATTACAGACACCTCCAGTTAGTAATCCAATTGTTAAGTTAGTAACCTGGTTGCTAAGTGAATCCAGCTTCCCCATTGACTTCGCTTGTCAGAAAGTTGCAAAAGGGGATCACATACAGCAACAGTCGTAAGTATGAATCAGTTGCCAAGCATCTGAAGTTTGATCACAGGAACATGGAGATGCTTCAAGGGTTGTGAAAAATGATTGTTTAAATCACTTTTTTCAGTGCCGTTATAACTTTGAATGGTCACTAAAGGAACTGTTGTAAGTCGAGGACTACCTGTTCAAGTCAGTTGCCAACTGCCCAAATTTTGATCATGTGACCACAATGTGATCATGTGACCTTTTTTCAACGCTAGTGTGGGAAACGGTCATTTTTTTCCACTGCCATTTGAATTTCAAATGGTCACTAAATAAATGGTTGTAAGTCAAGGACTACCTGTAATTAATTTAAAGGATACAGGCAATCCTTCACTTGCAACCATTTGTTTAGTGACCGTTCAAAGTTAAAGCAGCAGTGAAAAAAGTGCCTTACAGCAAGTCCTCACTGTTATGACAATTGCAGCATCCCAGGGCCATGTGACTGCCATTTGTAACCTTTCCAATTGTCCTACAACAAAGCAAAGTCAACGGGGGAAGCCAGATTCCCTTAACAGTTGTGTGGTTCACTTAACAACTGCAACAATTCACTTAACAATCATGACCAAAAAAAAGGCAATAAAATCAGACACAACTCACTTAATAACTGCCTGGCTTAGCAGTCTGCAGTGTTTGCCGATCCATTTCTGGTCACAATTCAAAGTGTTGGTTATGACCTATAAAGCCCTTCATGGCACCGGACCAGATTATCTCCGGGACCGCCTTCTACTGCACGAATCCCAGCGACCGATTAGGTCCCACAGAGTTGGCCTTCTCCGGGTCCCGTCGACTAAACAACGTTGTTTGGCAGGACCCGGGGGAAGAGCCTTCTCTGTGGCTGCCCCAGCCCTCTGGAACCAACTCCCTCCAGAGATCAGAATTGCCCCCACCCTCCTCGCCTTTTGTAAGCTCATTAAAACCCACCTCTGCTATCAGGCATGGGGGAACTGAGATGTTCTTTCCCCCTGGGCCTCTTCAGTTTATGCATGGTATGTCAGTATGTATGTTTGGTTTTTATAATAAGGGTCTTTAGTTGTTTTATTATTGGATTGCTACATATTGTTTTTATCACTGTTGTTAGCCACCCCGAGTCCACGGAGAGGGGCGGTATACAAATCCAATAAATAAATAAACAAATAAATAGAAATTCTGGTCCCAACTGTGGTTGTGAGTCAAGGCCTAACTGTAGTGTTTCTTTACTTTAGCAACTTTAAGTTGTGTGGATTTCAACTCTCAGAATTCCCCAGCCAGGCATGTTGACTGAGGAATTTTGGGAGTTGAAGTCCATAGAATTACTGAAATTGAATAGCAGCTTTCTAGGACACAAGATTGCAGTGGGGGTCCATTCAAGCAGCATTGCTTTTTGGAGAAGCCCAGAAACCAAAGTCTCCAATCCAACCCAGCTCCTATTAAGGGGTCACAATATGGTAAAATAGTAGAATGGAAGCACGGGTGAAATTCTCCCGGTTCACTGGTGCCTGTCAGTCATTGGAGAGCCATTCATGAAGGGAGCATGAGGCTCCGTCCACCTGCCCGGACACCACCATTTGGGTTCTTTTATCCTCTGTGCATGCACAAAGCGTTCTGAGCATGCGCAGAGGATAAAAGAACCCAAATTGGTGGGTGGAGCAACCAGCTCTCCAATAACTGACAGGCACAAGTGAACTAGGAGAATTTCACCCTTGAATGCAGTGGTTCTCAACCTGGGCGTTGGTCCACCTTTGGAGATCGAAGGACCGTTTCACACGGGTTGCTTAAGGCCATGGGAAAAGACAAATTCCCATGGTGTTAGGAAGTACAACTTCTCTTCTGTCGACTTGGGACATATTTTTACGCCCGACTAATCAGGCGTTTACAGTGCGGGTGTCCTTCTGACCTTCCTGCCAATCAGCTTAAAGCTCTGTTGGGAGAATTGGCGCTAGACTTATGGTTGGGGTTCACCACAACATGACGAACTGTATTAAAGGGTTGCGGCATTAGAAAGGTTGAGAACTGTTCTGCCGGGCTCTCTGGTAGAATCCTCCCAAAAATTCACAGGTACAAATTTCGGACACACACACGTTTGAAAATTCAAAACAATGTTCTTTATAATGAAAATTCACTTAAACCAAGCCCTCTTTTGGTATAGCAAAGAGCACTGGTCTCCAAACAAACTGGTAATGTGTACAAGTCCCTTATCAGTTCTGTGATACTTAGCTTGCAGCTGTGAGGCAATTCACAGTCCTTCTTTCTTCACAAAGTGAAACACACTTTGCCCTGGTTTAGTTTCAAAGCGGGAAAAAAGCAGCACACAAAAGGTCAAAGTCAGTAAAGCAGTCACGAAACACAACGATCAGATAATCCTCCACAATGGCCAAACCCACAGGCTGCTCTTTATAGCAGCCTCACTAATTACCACAGCCCCACCCAACCACAGGTGGCCTCATTTTCTTTGATAATAATCTCTCAGTTGTTGTTGCCTATGCATCGCTCTCCGCATGCGTGGCTGTATCATTAACTCTTGTTCTGAATCCAAGGAGGAGCTAGATAATTGATCTCCTTCTGAGCTGTCTGCCCCACTCTCCTCCTCCCTGTCACTCAGGTGTTCTTGGTCAGAGGAGCCTTCATCATCAGATTCCACCGGGGGCAAAACAGGCCTGCAGCATGTGGATGTCTCCCCCACATCCACAGTCCTTGGGGCAGGAGCTGGGCCAGAGCTAACCACAACAAGAACCACTGCCTGAATGGAAGTTCTGCATGTCAACAGTCCCGGGGACGACCACTGAAAAAGCTCAAGTAGTAGCCGATAGGGTAGTGAGCTGTAGCTAGATAGAGCCAGTCATGCAGAGCTTGAGGAATAAATATGCTGGGGATTTGGCACCTCCACCAATTCACATTTGACAGTTTCCCAGAGTTCATAAACATTTCACAGTTAGCAGTATGTTTAATTTCATTTTGGCTTAGTGCCTCTGCGCTCTCTATGATTCAGTGTGAGGGTTCTCAAATGTTGGGGTATCGTGACCCGCAAAAATGAATTAATGCAAACGTCACCTCCAACGGGAATAAAATTAATCTTTTGAGGTTCAGGCAAGAAATAAATATGCCGCTTACTTTTAATAATTAAATTATTCTCTATACAGGTAGTCCTAGACTTATGACCACAATTCAGTCCAAAACTTCTGGCGCTAAGTGAAACATTCCTTAATGAATTTTGCCTCCTTTTATGACCTTTCTTGCCACAATTGCTAAGTGAATTTGTTAAGTTAATTTCCCTCTTCACTTGTTCCCAAGGCTGCTTAGTCCCTCGGCCTTTGCTTTGCTCCTGCCTAGCACCATCTGCGTCCTGTTGGGTCTCTCTTCCCTTTCAAAGTCACATTTCACCTTCACCACTGCCAACTCCCCGATCACCTGTGACTCAGTTGACAGCTGGCCTGTCCCCCGAGCCTGGAAAGAGAAAGAAATGAGCCAGCCTAGCACAAACTCTGACACATTCCTGCCGCCTTGGTCTGCCTTTTTGCTTCCTGTTTCCACAACTAAAATGAGGTTTTTCGGCTCCAGCACATGGGGCTGAATTATTCTTAGTGCTTTGCTAGAGTCTCAGGTTCCACGGGATCAGATTGCTAGCCTCAGAAGTGAAGCTATCGGCTGATTTTTAAAACCGCCTCTGGCATATGGGGATGCTTGCTGCATCTATTGGATGGATGGAGGGATTGATGGATGGACGGACATCTGCCACAGGAATTTATTCATTTATTTATTAGAGTTGAAAGGGACCTTGCAGGTCATCAAGTCCAACCCCCTGCTCAAGCAGGAAACCCTACACCTCCCCAGCCAGTCAGTCCGATCTCCTCTTGAATATGTCAACAGTTGCGGTGTTCACAACCTCTGCTGGGAGCCATTCCACTGGTTGGTTGGTTGGTTGGTTGGTTGGTTGGTTGGTTGGTTGGTTGGTTGGTTGATTGATTGATTGATTATTTATTTATTTACTTATTTATTTTGTCCAATACATAATACAGATTGAAGAGAAAGATATGTAATAATATAAGTAAAGAAAAGAATAGAAGAAAAGATATAAAAGTATAGGTGAACATATTAGAAAGGAAGAAAAGATAAATGAGATAAGGAGAGACAATTGGACAGGGGATGGAAGGAACACTGGTGCACTTATGCACGCCCCTTACTGACCTCTAAGGAACCTGGAGAGGTCAATCGTGGATAGTCTAAGGGAAAAATGTTGGGGGTTAGGGGTTGACACTACTGAGTCAGGTAATGAGTTCCACGCTTCGACAACTCGGTTGCTGAAGTCATATTTTTTACAGTCAAGTTTGGAGCGGTTAATATTAAGTTTGAGTCTGTTGCGTGCTCTTGTGTTGTTGCGATTGAAGTTGAAGTAGTCATTGACAGGTAGAACGTTGCAGCATATGATCTTGTGGGCAGTACTTAGATCGTGTTTTAGGCGATGCAGTTCTAAGTTTTCTAGACCTAGGATTGGTAGTCTGCTTTCGTAGGGTATTCTGTTTCGCTCTGACCGTCGGCGTCAGGAAGTTCTTCCTTATTTCCAGGTTGAATCTCTCCTTGGTCAGCTTCCATCCGTTGTTCCTCATCTGGCCCATTGGTGCCCTGAAAAATAGAGTGAAGCCCTCCTCTCTGTGGCAGCCCCTCAAGTACCTGCATACTGCCATCATATCCACCCTGGCCCTTCTTTTCACTAGCCTATCCATGCCCAGTTCCTGCAACCTCTCTTCGTATGTTTTGGTTTCTAGGCCGCCTTATCATTTTGGTTGCTCTTTTCTGTACCCTTTCCAGAGTTTCTATGTCTCTTTTGAAAGTAGGGTGACCAGAACCCAATGCAATACTCCAGGCAAGGTCTGACTAGGGCATTATAGAGTGGTATTAATACCTCCCTGGTCTTGGAGTGTATCCCCCTGTTGATGTTGAATGGCTATGAGCAATTGATAAAAAACATCATTGTACCAGTGCAATACAAGCTTCTCCCATTTTGTACATGGATCATGACACTCCATTCTTATAAGAAGAGCCCGGGTGGCACAGTAGTTAGTGTAGCACTGCAGGCTACTTCAGCTAACTGCTAACTTTAGTTCAGCAGTTCAAATCTCACCACCGGCTCAAGATTGACTCAGCCTTCTATCTTTCCGAGGTGGGAGAAATGAGGACCCAGATTGTTGGGGGGTAAAATGTTGATTCTGTAAACTGCTTAGAGAGGGCTGTAAAAGCACTATGAAGAGGTATATAAGTCTAAATGCTATTGCTAAGAAAGGAAAGGAGCTTTCAGGCCTTAGAACAGTACCTCCTTTTGATCTGGATCTACAAAAGGGATGGAGCTTGTACTGTATTGGTGCAATGCTGCTTTTATCAATTACGCCACACCCATTCATCCATTTGGGTGAAAGGACTGGATCCTACAGATGCCAATAGATAATTGATTGATTGATTGAAATGCACAAAACACACACCCACACTGCCCTTGTCAGGTTTCAAAAACCAAGAAAGACATGCTGAATTACTGCTAAGCAGTTTCCTTTATTGTTCCTCACCTATAGGACAGAAATAATAGTAATAGTAATAATAATAATAATAATAATAATAATAATCATCATCATCATCATCTAAAAATTGAGCTGCATAAGCCAGTGAAAGTGGTCCCAGTGGTACTTGGCACGCTGGGCACAGTGGCAAAGGATCTCAGCGGACATTTAAAAACCATCGGAATTGACAAAATCTCCATCTGTCATAGTGATCTTGTTTGCTGTGTTGTATTGACATAATAATAATAATGATAATGATAATGATGATGATAATAATAATAATAATAATAATAATAATAATAATAATAGAAATTTGAAAACCATCGGAATTGATAAAATCTCCATCTGTCAATTGCAAAAGGCCGTTTTACTGGGATCGGCAAACATAATTTGTCGCTACATCACGCAGTCCTAGGTGCTTGGGAAGCGCCCGACTGGTGATGAAATACGAAATCCAGCATAGTGATCTTGCTTGCTGTGTTGTATTGACATAATAATAATACAGTAATAATAATGATGATGATGATGATGATGATAATGATAATATATTAGATTTGTATGCCGCCCCTCTCCGAGGACTCGGAGCGGCTCACAACAAGTAAAACCATCATATACAAATCCAATATTAAAACATTTAAAAACCCTTATTAAAAAACAATCATACAACCCAAACATCTTGCCAAACTAAAGTAAACTACTTGCATCATCAAAGATGCACTCTGAAAATTTGGAGGGTCTTGATTCTCTTCCTCTCAACCAAACTATCTAAACTTTGCTGACTCTTTCTCCTCCCTCCCTCCTAGGAATCTGGACTCCACCAATCCTGAAAACACCTGTTTTAGGCTTACAAATTCAGGTTGCCAGTTAAGGTATTATCTGTTAATTAGATTTGTTAAGGACGCTCGACTCTTTTTAAAAGCACCCTTTGTTTAACACTGTTTTTATGTAATAAATCACAATGTATTAAAGCTTCGTCTGAAAAACACCCCACTACCATAAATTGTGGTTTAAAACTAATATTTCTCAGTTTATATCTGTTCTGTCTGGGTTCCCCCAGACGCCAACACCAACTAAAAAGACTGGCCAGACACGCTGGTAAAAAGCAAAAGCTGAATCACAACAATATCAAATATCAAATACCAAGCAAGCAAATAGTATTATGAACTACATGGGTGATTCTATATTAAGAGATAAAGATAAGCTAAAGTTGACTTCAACTTTTGATAACTTTTCCATGTAATTTTCTTGGCAGCAATAGGGAAGTGGGTTGCTATTTTATTTCCAGGATGTTTTTGTGATTTCCAAATCTATTGGATCTCATTCACTTATTATGCAGAAATCCATGCAATCCAATTATCACCATATTAGTTCCTTTCCCTTGGAGAAAGAAAAATATTTACAATTTGGATCTTCCGGTTTAACCAGAACAAAAATTGAGGAAGGATATGATCAAGTCGTATAACGTTATGGAAAAAGTGGATGGAAAGAAGAACCTGACCATCCTTACAGCGTTTCCCAACCTTAGCAACATCAAGATATGTGGACCACAATCCATACTAGCTGGAGAATTCTGGGAGTTCAAGTCCACACATTTTAATATTGCTAAGGTTATACTGCTAGGGCTAGGAATCATTCACTGAAGTTGATTGAAGGATTAAAAGGAGACAAAAGAAAACATAGTATTCATATAATGTATAATTAACCTGTGGAATTCATCCCTTATTTGTGATAGTGGTATATCCTGATTTGGATGGTTTTAAGGGGAACTGAATAAATTTTCAGCAAACAGTTCTATTTATTTTGAACATTTTATGCCACCTTTGTAGTGGAGTCAGTATCCCTCTCAGGATATGAAGAATGAATGTGTTTCCATATGTGTGTGTGTGTGTGTGTGTGTGAGAGAGAGAGAGAGAGAGAGAGAGAGTGTATTTGTTTGTTTGCCTGTCTGTCTGTCTATAGTTGATATATACTGGAGAACCGGTAGTAGAAATTTTGAATAGTTCAGAGAACTAGCAAATATCACCTCTGGCTGGCCCCAGAGTGGAGTGGGAATGAAGATTTTGCAATATCCTTCTCCCAGAAGTGGGGAGGGAAGGGAGATTTTGCAGTATCCTCTCCCTGCTATGCCCACCAAGCCACGCATTTTACAACAGCACGAAGCTTGGAAACTTCAGCCTGATGATGGTGGATGTGATTTCACCGAAACGTCGCATAAACATGCAAAATATTACACAGGGCAAAACCCGAACTCATAACAATCTACATACATATACCCGTGAAAATTTACGAAAACAAATATATATATATATATATATGTAGATTGTTCTGAGTTCGGGTTTTGCCCTGTGTAATGTTTTGCATGTCTATGCGACGTTTCGGTAAAATCACATTTACCATCATCAGGCTGGAGTTCCAATCTCTGTGTTTTTGCAAATGTTTTTGCATTTGTTTTTGCAAATGAATTCATTTGCAAAAACACAGAGATTGGAACTCCAGCCTGATGATGGTAAATGTGATTTTACCGAAACGTCGCATAGACATGCAAAACATTACACAGGGCAAAACCCGAACTCAGAACAATCTACATACATATACCCGTGAAAATTTACGAAAACAAATATATATATATATATATATATATATATATATATATGACACATGTTTTTGTTTAATTTGAAAATTAAGGGAAACTAGGATAGAGCTATATATACTGTATATATCCTTTCTGTTTGATTTTTAAATATATAGGTTCAAACTCCATCTCTAAATTCTGTACAAATGGCTGGGATGAATTAATTTAAAAAAATTTCTCCATTATTAAAAGAAAGTTAATTAAAGTGGATTGAGGTCTTACAAACTACTGATGACTTTAAAGTTCTTCAGCTGACTGTAAAGGATGAGAGAGAATGAAAAGAGGACGTGCTCTAAAAATGGTCATCAAAGCATGTTTGCAATGCAGACGGGAGTGCAAACTATAAGCAAGTATTAAACTATGGAATTTACTTCCAAGTAAGTGGTCGCAAGTCACAATTAGTATAATGTAAATAATTAATAAAAAATTATCACCCATTCATCTTATCCCCCTATTCTTCAGCTTGGAAGAACTTATAGACACCGTTTGCCGTTAACAAAAAAAAATACTTAGAATAAAAAACCCCACATATTAATTCAGAAAGGTTGTAACTAGGAGACATAAAAGCAGAAGACATCAATGTGACTATTGCTGTTTATCTTTCCGGTAAAAGTTTGCGTATCTGCATTCATTTACATAGGTTGTGTATATCCAGCAAGGTGGATTAAAAAAACCCTTGCTTGTTTTGTTCTCTGTATAAAGCAGAAAGCCAAATCACTTCTCTTTAATAATATTATATATATTTGGGAAGAATGCCACTACATTCAAAAAGAGCCATTTTTCATTTGATATTTTTATTTTATTAACAAGATTTTTGTGGAACTGGATCAATTCATCAAGCAAAGTTGTAGCAATGACTGATTTCCCATTTTTGGAATTGTTTGAACATTTACTAAATATAATTCAATACAGACTAACAAATTAAAATGCTTATAATTGCAACTCTTCTCCCCATCCCCCAACTTTATGTGGAATAAATATATTTAAACAAACTGAATATCAGTATAAAATAAAATAATTCTACAGATGCCACATAACATATTGTAGATGAGCTACGGCAGCCTTTTTCAAATTCTTCAGATGTTTTGTATGTAGCTCTCACTTAGTGAAGGGCTACCAAAATTTTTACTACCACACTGTGGGCGTGGCTTATGCAGGACACCCTGCATTTTCTTTCAACGTCTTTCAGTGCAAATTGGGTGCTCTGGGGTGGAGCTACATTTTCACTACCCCACTGCGTTCCCACCCCCCATCTGGGCGGTATGCCACACCTGCTGTCATCCCTCTGTGTTCTGTCTGGGTCACTCCGGAAGCCAATACCAACCCAAAAAGAGAAGCCAGACACACCGATAAAAGGCAAAGGCAGTTTATAAAATTCAAGAAAAAACACAGGTAACAGAAAATGTCCTTACAAACAGGAAAATGCTGTATCTTCAGATATATCCACGAAGGCAAAAGTCCATGCAGCAATACAGGATTCTTGCTGCCAATACGAGGCTGTAGATAGCAGACCTACACCTCCCATGGGTCTTCCAAACTGCTGGGCCACAAGCCAGGAACAGAGACGCCGAGAACAAAGCAGGACACTGTAACTCCAATTGATAACACTCCACATGGCTTCAAGGGCTTGCCTGCCTTTTAAACCCTGCTAAGGAGGACCACACCCAAGCCCAGCTGTTCCTAATTCAGTGCTGATAATACTTCTTTAATTGCTCCTTTCTCTGATCTGAACGTCTCTGTCGCATGTCAATGACGGCTTGTGCTTCATCACCTAATGACTCCAAGCTACTGGCTGGGGAGAGCCCCCCCCCTCCGGGGCTCTCATGGTGTTCTCCTTCGTCCCATTCCTGACTTTCCTCTCCCCCGTCCGACTGTTCAGCCCCCTCCTCTTCGCTGTCCTCCTCCTCCGGGCATGGAGCCAGCAGAGACACAGCTGGTCCCTGAGCAGCCTCAGGCTGAATCACAACACTCTGAAGCTGTGGTATATCTGAATGATGGATGTTCAATATAACTGGAGGACACCATATTGGGGTGGCTACCTTTGGGAAATACAGAAAAGTGTGCACCAATCAAAAGTATGTTTTCACAGAACGTAAGAATTCAGAACTGGGGGAAAAATGGATCTTCCTTCTGAATTGGAGCTATAGGATTTTGGTATCAATATGGATTATCTTCATCTCTTTTGGCTCTACACCTTTTGCAATTTTAAGATGTAGGACTTCAACTCCCAGAATTCCCCAGCCAAGGAAGTTGAAGCATGCTGGGGAATTCTGTTGCTTGAAGTCTAAAATTGAAAAAAACATTTCTCTAGACTGCTTTGGAGCATTTTGTTTCTCATGGCTAATGTGATACAATGCGGTAACAAAAGGACAAGAGGACGCAGTGTTCTCTCTAAATTTTTTTTGGGGTGAGCGGAAAAGTATAGTGTCTGAGCGGCAGTCCCTTCGGGACTGGGCGGCACAGAAATAATAATAAAATTTTCCTCTCGGCTTCTGGGCAGGTTTGGAAAACTCTGAGTTGATGCTGATTTTTAAGTGAGCGATTGCTCACTGCTCAGCTTAGAGGGAACTATGATCCAAGTAAGTGGGATCTTCTGCACATTATTCACTCCAGCCCTGATCACGAATGAGTGTTGATGCCTCATGGGAATGGGGCCTAGTTTTGTTGCTTTCCTGAGAGTTTTGCTTACATTTGGATATGGGAGAGAGAACCCCTTTCCCTCCCCATCTCTAGAGGCTGCAAGAGGGAAATTTTTGCCCTCCACTCCAATTCTAAGCCCCCTTTCTCCTTTCTTTATTCCTGCCTTGCCTCCAGTGAAGGGCTATCAAATTTCTTACTACCACACTGTGGACGTGGCTTATGCAGGATGCTCTGCATTTTCTTTCAACATCTTTCTGGGCAAATTGGGTGCTCTGGGATGGAGCTCCATTTTTGCTACCCCACTGCGTTCCCACCCCCCACCCCCGTCCGTCCACCCCTGCTTGCCTCCCATCACTGGACTGTCGTGACTGAGTTCCACCTCAATCCCAGCTTCTTCCTGTCTTAGTTCAGTACTTTTGAAAGATTAATGACTCTGAGCTGCTTACAGGAAGTTTGCACCCTGCCCCAGCTGCTCTCTTCTCCTCCTGGTCCCTTTCTCTTTTCAGGAGACCTCAGTCCAGATCTCCATCTAAATAAAGTTGCCACTTCGATTCGTTATATTACTTTTTCTCCTTTCCAACACTTCTCACTTCCTGCTTTCCCGGTTCTGTTTTCTTTTCTCTTCTTTTGGTATCCTTTCCGTGCCCAGAATCTCTTGCCCCACTTTCAGAATCTCGGGTTTTATACTTACCACTCTCCTCCCCTATTCGCTGCCTTTCATTTTTTCCCATCCATGATCCACCCACACCCCCTATAATCTCTTCTATCCGGCCGCCGCCATCCCCCCCCTCTCCCCACCCTTAGCTCACACAGGTCGCGATTCCCTTAATCTCACGCCGGGCGCTGTAGCGCGCTCTCACGTCGTTCTCCGTGGTGCTGAAACCCCAAACCTTGGGCGGCGTCCCGGTTTTCGGGACAGGGAAAGTTCGCGCCGCAGCTCCGACTCAGCCCTGGCGCCCCCAGTCGCCTCTTTCGCAAATCCCTTGCTGGAGGCTGGCCCCCCTAGCGGTTAGGTACCTGCGGAAGCGCAGGGGGAGAGTGGGACCCTCTGCAGCGTCCCACGCAGGGCGCGGGCACTAGTGCGCGGCGGCAGAGCTGCCCCCATGACGCTTCAGGCCGTGTTGGTGGATCGGGCAGGGCGCCAGGCGGCAGCGCCGTTGATGGTCGCATCCCCACGCACCGCTCCTCAAGTTGACAGATCTCGAGGGTCCTAGAGAAAACTGGGAGACCGGCGGAGCGAAGGGGAAGAAGACAAGAGCTAGAAAGGAAAGAGTAGGGCGAGAAAACGACGGAAATCGAGGCGAGGGAAAGAAGCTCACGAAACGAGCAAGGGAAAAAGGCATCGGGCGAGACGAACGGGTTGAGATCGCTGTGCAAGCCCGTCTCTCCCCCAAGAAGCCCTCCTGATGTTGTGGCTCTAAACTGTTCGCGTCTCCAAAGGTGACAGTGGGGAAAGGAGCGGGGCAGGGAGGTCCCCGCGCTTCTTTCTTTTAAGCAAGGGAGCTTAAAACGCCATGGAGTTTCGAAAAGAAGAGTTTAAGAAGTTGGCTGGAAGGACCTTGGGGCAGATAAACAGGTAAGAATTCGACATTGCCTGCCTGCTTCCTGTTCTCTCTTTGAAATCGCAAACAAATTGTTATAACAAAGTTTACTGCCATCTGGGCAAGAGAGAAATATGAGGATCTGAATCCTAAAATGTAACTATTTAAAACAGTAAATGTAAATGCTTGATGTTTTCATTGAATTTTAGGGTAAATTGGAATTAATAATGGGGTGGGGGATTGCAAGAGGTTATAACTATCATAGGCAATGCCCACACTTTACACATACTTGTATCCTCAGTTACTCCCTTATAGTTTATGCACATTTTCCAGCTCCAAGGCTTCATTTAAACAGACACACACGCACCCGGCATGTTGTTTAAAGTAATGCTATCCTATGCAATGTTGTTGTTATATTTCTTGTATATTGTCACAACAGTCACCGAGCTTGCCTCATTCTAACACTTACGGTTTGAAAAATACTCTCTTGTTAAATGTACTCATTCCCAACTACATAGTTCATGGAGGTGGGGAGGGGATGGAGGTTAAGTTCAGGTCAATTCTCTACCTCACTGGAGTGTTGTGTACAAGTCAAATGGGGATTGTGGGAATTATATATGATCTTCTGATTTAATTAGGTGGAATTAAAATATACAAGCCACATACAACTGCATACTAATTTGAGTGCTCAGTTACTAGAGGTCAACCAAGATTAACTAGCATTCTCAGAGCACAATGTATATTTTCTAGCAATTTTTCATACATGCACTCAAGACTAAAAACTGCTTTTCTTTCTCTTTCCATTTTTATTTTTTTTCCATGTGCGCTCCTGCTTAGAGAATCCACTTTCTAAGTTATTTTTTTTTAAATCTCTCCTTTGCTCTATAGCCAGATGGAATCTCTTGGCTACAAACCTGAACGCTTTAGTTTATTTTGTATCACTGTGTTTGTATGCTTCAAATACACAGGGAAATCATTTTTCTACTTCTACGAATCACATTTAAATGATTTCATTTCTCCCCCTGCTCCTATCTTCAGTATTTCAGCACTTACCAAACGTTATATGTTTGATCACCAGAATGAGAAGTAAACATGAAAAGATCAAGAGAAGTGAAATGTTTCTATTTTAACCTTCATTTATCCATTTCTCCACCCCATTCCATACAATAACATTTCCACCACTCAGCCTTACTATTTCTGCTTCCACCACTATGATACATCCATAGACTTCTCAATATGTCTAAATATATTTTTGAGCTGAATATTATATTTTCACTTACTTTATTTGCTCAACCTTGGTTCAGCCCAGGGAATAATTTTGCTAGCAGAGGATGGATTTTAAAACAGTAACCTAGTCAAATTAATATTAGTTTCTTCATCATACTGGGAAATGAATGTGTGACTACTAAGCCCCCTGAGATCAAATTCTCAACAATCTAAGTCTTAAGAAAAAGACAAGGGGTTTTGGATAGCTACAATCAAAACAGTTCAATTCCCATGAAGGCAAACCCAATGTAAGATAGTATATTCCTCAAGGAATGGCTCATCAACCATCAACCGACCATCCCCACACCCACTCCACTTCCTTCCAAGCCGTCTAAAGTTCTAGGAGGTCAAACAAGGCTCCGATCGATGTAGCTGAGAAGATCATTGCTATTTAAAAATAAACAAAGCAAAGCAAAGAAAAACTAAAATAAAAATCCCAGCCCACCATAGAGATACATTGGGAGGAGTCTGACTGCCACAGCAAAATTGTTTTACGTAATTGGCATGGATTCCAGTTTGAGATATGCACCGTCATCGTAGAACATAAAATATTCACCAGAGTTATAAGTGGCTAGAGCGCTCTTTCTCTCCGTCTCTCCCTCTCCCTCTCTCCCCGCCACCATTTCTAGAGGTATATTTAAACTCACAAGGACGTATACTTCTTCCCATAACTCTTGTGTGTGACTAAAATGGATAGTTATGCAGACAACAAAATATCCCTTCTGCAAATATGGTTCCCTGGGGACAACATAAAGATTTGTAAGACATCTCTATGAATGCATAAGAATTTGGAGTACCCAGTTCAATGAAATTAATCAGGCTCATCCTCAGCATCTAGAATATCCTTTGCTATTAAAAAGAAAAAAATAAATAAATCAAAGCCAAGTTTCTAAGCTAAATTTTAAAAAACAAGAGACTGAACTTTAGAATGCCAGGAAAAGACTGAATAAGGTCGGTAGAATACCATTCCTAGTAGCAGAAACAGATTAAATTATAGAAGAGATATGCAAATGTGCTTCTTTTGCATAATTTATTCAGGTGCAGAATCTGTTTTTCTGCAGGCTGAATTTGGATTGTCCCAGGATAGTACCAAGTCCTGAATACACGCATGCACGCATACATGGATATCATATCATCTCTTTATAAACAGCGTTTGAACTTCCGGACTGATCCATGATCTATTACTTAAAGAAACCAGGGCATAGGGTGAAGCCACAGCTTGCGATCCTCTGCACAAGATGTGTGACTCAGCCATTAGTGTGATCCATAGTGACAAAGACAGTATGGACCCTCCAAAGGAGTGAATGGGCAGCCAATCCTAAGAATTTTTTTGCACCTTTGCTTAAAACTGGGGAGGGGAGATGGAGAGACGATAGTAAATTCCTCATCAATATTCAAAAGTATGCCAGTTTTCATGTCAAGCACGGCCATAAATTTGAACACTAAAACCTCTATTCAGATTGATTGATTTATTTATTTATTTATTTATTTATTTAATTAATTAATTAATTAGATTTGTATGCCGCCCCTCTCCGAAGACTCGGGACGGCTCACAACAACAATAAAAAACAGTATAAACAATGGCACAAATCTAATAATAAGAATGATATAAAAAACCCCAACTGTTAAAAAAACCATACAACACAATACATACCAAACATAAAATTTAAGAAGGCCTGGGGGAGATGTCTTAGTTCCCCCATGCCTGGCGATATAGGTGGGTCTTGAGTAACTTGCGAAAGACAAGGAGGGTGGGGGCTGTTCTAATCTCCAGGGAGAGTTGATTCCAGAGGGCCGGGGCCGCCACAGAGAAGGCTCTTCCCCTGGGGCCCACCAAACGATATTGTTTGGTCGACGGGACCCGGAGAAGGCCAACTCTGTGGGACCTTATCGGCCGCTGGGATTCGTGCGGTAGAAGGCGGTTCCGGAGGTATTCTGGTCCAGATACTTACTTAATAGCAGAAAGTAAGATATGATACAGCTAGATAAATTGTTCTACCAAAACCAAGATAGAAGACACCTGTGTGCAGAAATCATCTATTTTTACCTGTGTATTTGAGAATCACCGGTTCTCACCTCACAGCTTCAGCCCTAGAAATAGGGAAGGAATTTTTGAAAGCCACCTCCACTAAGTTCTCCAAGAAGACACTAGATGACATAGCAGTTGAAACTTCGTAAAGAAAAAATATATAGCAGTCACTGTATAATTCTAGCTTGTCAGAATGAGGCTATTTAGCTAGTTATGGGCCAATGTTTTCTATATTGGAAATTGCCAGATGTGTGGACCTCAGTTCCCAGAATTCCTCAACTAGCACAACCTTCATTGGAGATGCTGAAAATTAACGGTTACTCCTTGGAAGAAGCTAAAGAACAGAAGACTGAGATTGGTGATGGGGATGAATAGATATGAAAATCATAGCTACAAACGTCTACTGGGAAGCGCTGTGGAAGACAGGAGCAACCTGTGGTCATAAAGAGAGAAATGCAAGATCCTACATCTGGGCAAAAATAATGTAAAGGGCACATATAGAATGGGAGGAATAGGCCTGAGCAGCAGCACAGGTGAGAAGGACCTGGGTGTATTGGTAGATCACAGATTAAACATGAATCAACAGTGTGAAGCAGCTGCAAAGAAGGCAAACACAATCCTGGGATGCATCAAAAGGAGCAGAGAATCTCGCTCACATGGAGTAATTATTCCTCTCAACAGGACTTTGGTACGACCACACGTGGAATACTGTGTTCAGTTCTGGGGGCACCAATTTAAAAAGGACATTGATAAACTAGGGCAAGTTCAAAGGAGAGTTATTATTAGTTAGTATTGGATTATTATTGTATATTGTTTATGATTATTGTTAGCCGCCCCGAGTTTTCGGAGAGGGGCGGCATATAAATCCAATTAAACTTGAAACTTGAAATTATTATTATTATTATTATTATTATTATTATTATTATTATTTATTAGATTTGCATACACAACAGGAAAATTCTGACCATTACAGCAACACAAGATCACAGCAGCTATGATGACCTATTTCCCGCCCTATGGATAGATTTTATAAATAATATAATTATTATTAGGAATCATAAAAAATATAGTTACAAGGATGGTGAGTAGTCTGGAAACCATGTCCTATGAGGAATGGTTAAAGGATCTAGGGATATTTAGTCTGCAAAGGAGAAGACTTGATAACTGTCTGTAAATGTCTGAAGGGCTGTCACAGAGCAGAGGGATCAGCATTGTTCTCATTAGAACATGGAAGGAATAGAAACAACGGAATGAAACTGCAAGGGAGTAGATTTAGATTAGATATCAGAAAAAGCTTTCTAACAGTAAGGGTGATAAACCAGTGGAACAGTTTGCCACAGGAGGTGGTGGGCTCACCTTCGCTGGAGGTCTTCAAACAGAGACTGGACAGACATCTTCCTGGGATGGTTTAATGAATCCTGCATTGAGCAGGGGGTTGGATGTGATGACCCTGAAGGTCCCTTCCAGCTCTATGATTCTATAATTCTATGATTAAAACATATTTACCTGAGGTGGCTCAACCACACTTATAATAAAAATGGCAAAATAAACCACGTTCCTTAATTGTACATGTAGTGGAGCAAAACAGCAAGTCAATCTGTGACTACTTGACACAGCACTTTTAATTAAAATGGGGATGAGTAAATTTTCATTTGTAACAAAACTGTAGGTCACATAGTTGTGCGTTAGCATTTTGTGTGAACTAGACATGCTAAACCATACGGTTTAGTTCTCTGAGCATAGCATGTGATACAAATAGAACAAGTGCATTTTTGTTAATGGGAGTTAAGGTTTATTGCATGACTTCATCCTCTGTATCCTGCAAGAAAGTTTTATTTTATTGCTGTCTCTTAGCTATTTTTTAAATATTCATTTATCTATTTATTGGATTTGTATGCCGCCCCTCTCCGAGGACTCGGGGCGGCTCACAACATGTTGAAAAACAATATACAATATATATAACTAAAAAATCCAATTAATATAACTAAAACTAAAAAAAACCACTAGTTAAAATCATCCATTACCATTCACACACTGAAACATACTACACTCATTGGCCAGGGGTCTAGGGTCTAATGGCACCAAGCCTGGTGACATAAATAGTTTTTACGGAAGGCAAGGAGGGTGGGGACAGTGCGAATCTTCAGGGGAAGCTGATTCCACAGGGCCGGGGCCCCTACAGAGAAGGCTCTTCCCTTAGGCCCCGCCAAATGACATTGTTTCGTTGACGGGACCTGGAGAAGGCCGACTCTGTGGGACCTAACCGGTCGCTGGGACTCATGCAGCAGAAGGTGGTCCCAGAGGTAACCTGGGCTGATGCCATGTAGGGCTTTATAGGTCATAACCAACACTTTGAATTGTGCCCGGAAACTAATCGGCAGTCAATACAGTCTGCGGAGTGATGGAGATGGAGAAGTTGGGTGACTAGAAAAAAAAATATTTATCTGAAGTATGGTCACCATTTTCTGCTATATATTTTGCATTTAGATCATAGTTGTTCAGGCTTGCTTGGGCCATACTGAGTGCAGAGGAATTGTTTTGGGCTACATATAAATATACAATACAGTTAATGCATATAAATAACAGACTTCCTTTATTTTTAAATGTTCTATTATCTTGTGGGGCCAAATTACTTGCTGTACAGGGCTACATGTGAACCATGGCCTGCAAGTTGGACGTACCTAATTTAGGTAATAAACGCAAAATATCTTTGCATAGGAGGCTTTTGATTTCATAATATCATCTCTCCTTCGATCTGTTTTTTTTTTTTTCCACAGAATTGTGTCCCTCTCTAGTTGTCCTGAGGACTTGGGTGCATTTGATTTTAAAAATAAAATAAAGTGAAATAAATAAAGTGTTCAGGTTTGGACAGCTAAGATAGTCAATTGTGTTCCAGCCGCTTTCAATAATTGTCTGACTTGGTGCCTTTTGTATGTGCTGGATTGTTTCCCACAATTTTTCAACAACATGGTTTTCAAAGGGCAATGAGGGCTACAGTCCGAATTATCTGGGGGATGCCAAGTTGGTCTCTCAGTAATAGAAAAGATGGCCAACTCAGCGAGTGGATGCCTTCTCCAGAGAATCCAAGAACATTCTTGCTATTGTTTGTCGGGCAGTAAGTCTCAGGTTCTTCCTGGTTCTGTTATTTCAGTAGAATCTATGAAAGAGATAAGCAATCTGAACTGGGAAGTGGAGATAAATGTGTCATCAGTTCAGAATCTTTGTGCTCACACAAGAGACCTATTCTGTTGACCATTATCTAGCACCTACTTAGCAAAGACTGTTAGTTGATCGGATTCTTGTGTACAGATAGCAATAATAAACTCTCAACTACTTTGAACTCAGTGAGTGTTTGATTATTTACAACTGTCAATCTATGTACTACATGCAAACATCCTTGTTATGCCTGATTTTTAAAAGTTCAAGATTCCCCAAATAATTCCATGAATCCTAGTTTGATGCTTAGAAGCTTAAAACTGTTTCCACTGGAATACCCTCACTTTAACAAGGCAAAAAAACACCTTTTTAATTTTTTAAAATTTTAATGAGAATTATAATTTAAACAATAAGAAAACTCATACAAATTAAACAAAATAAAGAAATAAAAAATAGAAAGTTCAGAAAAGATAGAATGAAAGAATATATATATCAACGTCCTCAACGTTCAATTCTAATCAGTAAAAGTCCATTAAGAGCTAGTGGAGATAACAACACATCTCTTTTAGGCTTGATTAAATAAACCAATCTCATATCCTTTCCCTTTAAGTTTAACAATCTTAATCCTTAATCCTCTCAAATAAAGTCATGGAACTTCATTTATTATGACTTTTTTGTCCTTCTCACAAAATTCTTTGCAACTTAATAGGTCTCTTTTGTAAATCCAATATAAAAAAATTATCCAAATCACTCATTTCATTTGGTAAAATATAAACTAGTTTAATTTATATATCCAATGCAACAGCTCCTTCCACATAATTCTCATGGACTATGATAAAAATTTAGGCACAAACAAAACAATTTAATAACAAAGTGCCACTTCTTTCATCAAAATATTTTGTAATTATCCTCAAAGCATCACAATTTTATATTTTATATTCTGCAATGATTTATATTAGAGTCGGTGTGATGTAGAAACTAAAGCATTGGATCCATTTTCATTCAGTTGAACCTAACTCACAAGGTCATTGTTATGAGGAAAAATAGGGCTAGGCAGGCACTACGCACGTAGATGTAAGACATAACAAATAAAAGTACTAATGCTACTAAGAGTAAAAGTGAAAACCGGTCTGATGTAGTGGTTAAAGCATTAGCTAGAAACCAGGAAATGGTGAATTCTAGACACATAGTCAGCTGGGTGATCTTGGGCCAATCCCTCCCTCCCAGTTCTAGGAAGAAAGCAATGGAAATTTTTGAAATCTTGCCAGAAAAATTGCAGGGCCTATTCCATGAAGTCATCTGGAGTCAACACTGATTTAAAAGTGTGTGCATATACACACACGCATGCACTATCAATAAATAACAAGCTCCGAACCACATTTTAGCATTTTTAAACCATCATTCCCTGAAGTAGTAAATACACAAAACTGTAACGTAGCATCTAAAATAGATTTAGCCATGTTTAAGAGAAAAAGGAGAACCGGCCCTACATACTTATCTCACATATTATGTGAAGCTTCCAGGTATCCATCACTTTCCTAAAGGATCCTGGGAAATACAAGTTAGTTTGGGATCAGAAGAAAAAAAATCCTTTGCTATCATTTGTTCCCTGTGATTCTCTGTCCTTCTTGCCTTCCCTTAATGAAAACTGCAGCCCTGGCTCAAACACACAAACCTTCAAAGTGATTTCAATCATTAGTAAATATATTTCTGAGCCTTCAGCAATTGGAACAAAAGGTTTGGTGGTTTAGCTTTCCTCTGCCAGATATGGTTTCAGGCTGGTGCTTGTAGCATTTTGTACACACAACCAGAGAATAAGACAGCTGGCCCCAGTGCTAATCCCCTGTCTAGCATCCGGCATAAAATCTTTTCATAGATGTTCGGCTTTCCTGCCCCCAATAGCCTAACCCTTATATAATGTGTTCCTGGATGTGTACATTTTTGATGTTTGTGTGTGAGACCGACTGATGGTATGTTTAGAGATACACTAAAATTTGACAATAGTCCGAGTCTGCGGAGAGGGGCGGCACACAAATCTAATTAATAATAATAATAATAATAATAATAATAATAATAATAATAATAATAATAATTTTAAAAAAATCTGGACATGGGAGCAGGAAATTTATTTGAAAAGCAAGTCCTCTGAAGCAGAAAATAAATGGAAATCCATCCTGTGTGCTTCTAGAACCAAAGAAATATTATTATGTGGGGAAGTTGTGCGTTTTCAGTCACAGTTAAGAATTAATGGTACTTACAGTATGACATTAAGCGTTGGCCTTAGAAGTGGTGGTGGCCCCTTTCTCTCTCTCTCACAGCATTTGATTATGATAATCACATAGCAGAAAGCTGAAAATGATTTTTCCTCTGTGGCTTACTGAGGTTTAATGAGGGATCGGGCATTTGCCTGTGTGACAAGATGAGGTTGCCATGCTAAGATTCACAAAATGGGCCTAATGTGTTGTATTTGTTGTGTTAGCATGCTTGCTTATTTGTTTGTTTGTTTCCTATTAACTTATAAGTAACAATCAGTACTTTATAAGGAACTCAAGATGGCAAAAATACATCACATTTTCCTTCCTCCTATTGGTCTTGGTGGCACAGTGGTTAAGGTGGAGGGCAACCATGCTGGGCTTCTATTCTGGGAGCAAATGAAGGTTAGAGTAACCTTGTTATCCATGTGGGATCATTCAGACAAGAATCCCAAAGGTGCTTTTTCAGGAGGCAACTGTACTTTCTTGTTCTTCTTTCGCTTCTCATCCAAGAAGCTCATTCAGCTCTGAGCTAAAGAAACTGCAGAAGCTTCCTGGATGTGAAGCAAAACATTTTCAAAGAAACATAGAAGACTGACGGCAGAAAAAGACCTCATGGTCCATCTACATGGCATTGGACTAGAGTACTCCGGAACCGCCTGCTACCGCACGAATCCCAGCGGCTGATAAGGTCCCACAGAGTTGGCCTTCTCCGGGTCCCATCGACTAAACAATGTCATCTGGCGGGCCCCAGGGGAAGAGCCTTCTCTGTGGTGGCCCCAGCCCTCTGGAATCAACTCCCCCTGGAGATTAGAATTGCTCCCACCCTCCTTGTCTTCTGTAAACTACTTAAGACCCACCTATACCGCCAGGGATGGGGGATTTGAGACATCTTTCCCCCAGGCTCATTATAATTTATGTTTGGTATGTATGTGCTGTTTGGTTTTTAATTATGATAGGGTTTTTAGTTATTTTTAATATTGTTTTTATCGTTGTTGTGAGCCACCCCGAGTCTTCGGAGAGAGGCAGCATACAAATCTAATAAATTGAATTGAATTTAATCTAGTCTGCCCTTACATTATTTCCTGTATTTTATCTTAAGATGGATATATGTTTATCCCAGGCATGCTTAAATTCAGTTACTGTGGATTGACCAGCCACGTCTGCTGGAAGTTTGTTCCAAGCATCTACTACTCTTTCAGTAAAATAATATTTTCTCACGTTGCTTCTGATCTTTCCCCCAACTAACCTCAGATTGTGCCCCCTTGTTCTTCTGTTCACTTTCCTACTAAAACCACTTCCCTCCTCAACCTTATTTAACCCTTTAATATATTTAAATCCTTTCCCCCTTTCCCTTCTGTCCTCCAGACTATACAGATTGAGTCCATGAAGTCTTTCCTGATAAGTTTTATGCTTAAGACCTTCCATCGTTTTTGTAGCCCGTTTTTGGACCCGTTCAATTTTATCAATATCTTTTTGTAGGTGAGAATAGAATAGAATAGAATAGAATTTTTATTGGCCAAGTGTGATTGGACACACAAGGAATTTGTCTTGGTGCATATGCTCTCAACGTACATAAAATAAAATATACATTTGTCAAGAATCATGTGATACAACACTTAATGGTTGTCATAGGGGTCAAATAAGCAATGAAGAAGCAATATTAATAAAAATCTTCGGATATAAGCAACAAGTTACAGTCATACAGTCAACATGGGAGGAAAAGGGTGATAGGAATGATGAGAAAAACTAGTAGAATAGAAGTGCAGATTTAGTAGAAAGTCTGACAGGTCTCCAGAACTGAGAAAAACAAGGAAGTCCAGTTGCCTCTTGAAAAAGCACCTTGGGGACAACCATGACCTGGATGACTGAGAATTTCCTTAGATTTTTCAGACAAGAAATACAACCAGTGATATTTGCTCTATCTTTATAAATAGGGTTCCAATAACAGAATCTTGCAAGGCTGAAATTTGTCCCGTCTGCAGCTCTCCTTCCTGTCTCCCAAGGCCATTTCCACCTACTTTTACACATCGTAACCTTCAGAGAAAAGGTGGAGATGTAAGTCAAATAAATAATTGGCTGCACTGGGACAATCTTAGCTTTTCTTTTGATTTGTGGTGAATCAATTTGTGCCATGAATCCAGCCCATTTGGGTAGTTTATGATTCAGGATAAATCCAGAATCACATCTTTCAAGATGTGGTGAATCAGGCATTAAGGAGTAAACACTAGGGCTGTGCATATTTCTTAAGAAAAAGTGTTCCAATTTTCACACATGCGCAGTAGCTCTACTATTTATTTCATCAGTTCCTCTTTCATATTAGTGAAAAAGTAGGACTGCTTTAAGAGTTGTATCACCTTATTTTTTTTACTTGCACAGAATAAAAAAACTTCCAAGGCATTTGTTTTTTTCCTTTAATCCCTTGACAATCCTATCAATTGTTATGGATAAGGTAGCAATGCCATGAATTAGGGGAAAAAATCAGTACTATTCTTTTACTCCCAAACTGTAGCAAAATTTAGACATAATAAATAAACATATCCTCCTAATATGCAGAAACAGACTGATGGATGATTGGAAATAATTATTGAGAACAAATGTCAAATTATCAAGATTATTTAATAATAATGAATCCTAAATTAATTTCTGCTTAATATAAAAGTGGTCTGTTTTTAGCTAAATAGAAATACAATTTCTTTTCTACAGAATTCTATTGTTTCAATATATAAATGAGCAGTTTACTCTATTTTCAGTATCTTATTCTGTCTATATCTATCTATCATCTATCTATTAATCTATCTATTTGTTGAAACTTTTAATAATCTTGATTATTTTTCTTTTCTTGGTGTTTATTTATTTACTATGTTATCTTAAAATGAAGTCCTCAGTAAGAAGGATGGTTTTACTTAATTTAAAAGTACAAAAGGAAAAAAGGAAAGGAACTATACATAATGCCTGGATTTACACAAATAGGCTAAGCCATAATCTGGTTTATTGGGTTTCAGCTTAGGATGTCCTGTGAGACAAGACTTTGTAGTTAAAAAGCATACATATCTACACATTTTACTCCCATGTCCTTCTCTACATGCTCTTTCTCTGTGTCTTTCCATTTTATTCAATCATAAAGTCAAATAATGTGTTTTAATATTAGCAAGTCCCATTCCTAAAGGTGCACGCGCACACACAAAAAGCAAAATCATTAGCACACCATATTGCCCATCTGTTGATGCCACCCACAAACGAAGGCTTTGTTTGTTTCTGTTCATGAGCTTTTATTTGAAGTGACATGTCACTGGCTCCTGGCCAGTCTTCTCTCGCTTCATTTCACATGCAGAGAAACTCTTGAAAGAATTGCAGATTCTTGTTGCAGACTATCTAATCAAGAGTCACTGAATAGCTGAGCTTTCAAGGCTAGTTTGTTGACCAGCCTTTTGCAAAGATTGGCTGTGGGATCTGCGAGCTTCCTTCTCTTATTGTGGTAACTTTGCAGAAGAGTTTTGGCAAGAGTATTGGTCTGCTTAGTTTTCTAATTCATTGAAATCTATGAGAATGACTTTCTGCACATCTCCTTCATCTACAATGAAGCTGGATTTAACTCAACCTCAACAGGTCACTTGAATGGGGTTTAAGAGTGTCTTCCTTAATTTGGTACAACTGATTTCAACTAGCTTGTTCTATGACTGGGGTCAGATTACAACAAATTTTCCCCTACTGGTTCTGTGGGCATGGCTTGATGGGTGTGGCATGGCATGGCATGGCTTGGTGGGCATAGCAGGATACTACTACAATCTTCATTCCTACTCCACTCCAGGGAAAGGATGCTACAAAATCCCCATTCCCTTCCACTCTCTTGGGGGAAAGATATTGCAAAATCCCCATTCCCACCCCAATCTGGGGCTTGCCAAAGGTGGTATTTGCCGGTTCTCCAACCTACTCAAAATTTCTGCTACCGGTTCTTCAGAACCTATTAGAACCTACTAAACATGGTAAATTTACTGTAAAACCTACAAGCAGAAGGATTGCTGAAGCATCAAGAAACAAGGAAACTACTTAATTTCAGTGAGATGTGAGTGGTGCATCCATGCTGGCTGTCTTTGGTCCCTCGGTAGCTTTTGATACCTTCATCATGGTATCCTTCTGATCTGGCTTTGAGACTTGGGAGTGGGTGGCATTGTGTTGCCCTGATTTTTTCCTTCCACTGGTCTGCCTCCAGTTGTGTGTTCATTTAGCTGATGAGAAGCCTAGTCCAGAGTTACTGCTTTGTGGGATGTTTCACAAGTCTTGATAAATTTCCCACACCGGTTTAACATCTATGTCAAGCCAATGATGATGTTATCCAAAGTTGACTCTGATTCCTGATGATTCGATGGCCCAGGTCGCTCCACATCTTCCGATCTTGCACAACATCTTTGAGTTTTTTGATGCTCTGTCTGGTGTCAGACTTGATAGTATCCAGCTGCCACGTGTGTTGATGGCCTGGTTTCCTTTTACTCTTCCAATCATAACTGTTTTCTCCAGAGAATTCCCATGGCCAAAATAAATGAGATGCATTTTTATTTTCCCGACTCCACTTTGGGCTGACCAAGAGATGTCATGGAATCTCTGTGTCTGGAAACTGTGGGGATTGGGCTAGGGAAGAAAAAACTTCAACCCAACTAGGGCAAGACCTAGTGGCTTTGAGTTTTAAGGGCCATGATTCTGAGGACTGTCCACCTCTTATTCTGATTGGCATTACAGTATCCAAAACAAAACTAGTGCACTCTCTTTCAAGAAGGAAAGCCAGGAACTTCCCTAGGTATGCCCATGTTACACCAACACTCCGCAGTCTGCATTGGTTGCCGATCAATTTCTGGTCACAATTCAAAGTGTTGGTTATGACCTATAAAGCCCTTCATGGCATCGGACCAGAATATCTCCGGGACCGCCTTCTCCCGCACGAATCCCAGCGACCGGTTAGGTCCCACAGAGTTGGCCTTCTCCGGGTCCCATCGACTAAGCAATGTCGTTTGGTGGGACCCAGGAGAAGAGCCTTCTCTGTGGTGGCCCCGGCCCTCTGGAACCAGCTCCCCCCAGATATCAGAGTTGCCCCCACCCTCCTTGCCTTTTGCAAGCTCCTTAAAACCCACCTTTGTCATCAGGCATGGGGGAATTGAAATTTCACTTCCCCCTAGGCTTATAGAATTTATACATGGTATGCTTTTATGTATGAGTGGTTCTTTAAATTGGGTTTTTTTTGTATTTTTAATATTACTGTACATTTGTTTTACATTGTCTTTTCATTGTTGTTAGCCGCCCCGAGTCTTCGGAAAGGGGCAGCATACAAATCTAATAAATTGAATGAATGAATGAATAAATGAATGAATGAATGAATGAATAAATAAATAAATAAATAAATAAATAAATAAATAAATAAAATTTAAAAAAACTCCGCTGAAGATGTTACCTCTCCTGGTAACAAAACATTCAGAAACCAACCCACAAGCTCAGAGAATAAGCCTTCACCCTCATCCTACATCTGAACTACAGATATTCATTACTCTGGCAAATTTTATGTTTGCCAAGTGTGATTTTTTTCTTAACCGAGAAGCTCTTCTTATAGCCACTCATGCTTTAGTCATCTTTCATGTGGACCTTGCTATGCAGTCTACATGGAGCTTCCTTGAAGAGCATCCAAAAGCAGCAGCCAATTAAAAAAAAAGTCAGTGACACAGTTGAAAGTGCTCCTTGCGATGCTCACATTACAACTTTGCACTGGTGTACGAGAACAGGTAGTCCTCAACTTATAGGAAAGTGAACACAAGAACAAGGGGTCACAATCTGAAGTTAGTTGGGGGAAAGATCAAAAGCAACATGAGAAAATATTATTTTACTGAAAGAGTAGTAGATCCTTGGAACAAACTTCCAGCAGACGTGGTAGATAAATCCACAGTAACTGAATTTAAACATGCCTGGGATAAACATATATCCATCCTAAGATAAAATACAGAAAATAGTATAAGGGCAGACTAGATGGACCATGAGGTCTTTTTCTGCCGTCAGACTTCTATGTTTCTATGTTTCTATAACCATTTATTAAAGCAATTGTTCAAAGTTATGGCACTGCAAAAAGTGATCTTACAACTAGTCCTTGCACTTAAGTCGTTTCAATTCCTACCCTCAAAAATCATTTTTTTCCTGAAGACCATCACTCTGCTAAGCAAATATTCCCTCAACACTGTCAAACTATTCACAAAGGCTGCATTACTATTACTATTAGTCTTCCCTTTTAAAAAAAATTTTTTTAAAAAGATTTTTAACAAATTTTATATCACACAACATAAAACAGTGCATAGTGTATTGTGCCCACCACCCCGACACACACACATTTTCCACCACCAAATTGTGGGTGTTTCTTGTATAGTCCACTTGACCCAAGAGCAATATATCTGTTTACATATTATAGTGTGATTCCAATTTATTTCTTGTACCTTGGTCTCGGATTCTGCTCGTCATATATTGTCTTACCTTGTCCCACTGTCCCATCAGTTGTCCCAACTCAGTTTCATTATCCGAATTTATCCTTTTTTCCATAATTTCAAATTGAATATGGTCCACCATGTACCTATACCAATTCTGCATTGTCCATTTTGTCGCATCCTTCCAACCCAAAACTATTACTGCCTGAGCGCTTTCTATTGCTGCTTTTTTTATTTCTCTAAATTCTCCCATCGCATTGCTTTTTACTAGTACTGCCATTTCCTTAGTGATTGTCCATTGTATATTTAGCATTCTATTGATATCCTCTTTCACTTTTTGCCAAAATTCCTGCACTATCGGGTATTCCAAAATCATATGCATAAACACTCCTTTGTCTTGACACCCAACTATTAGTCTTCTCATCATTCCTATCACCCATCTCCTCCCACTTATGATTGTATGACTGTAACTTGTTGCTTGTATCCTTATATTTATATTAATATTGTTTCCTGATTGCTTATTTGTACCCTATGACAATCATTAAGGGTTGTACCTCATTATTCTTGACAAATGTATCTTTTCTTTTATATACACTGAGAGCATATACACCAAAGACAAATTCCTTGTGTGTCCAACCACACTTGGCCAATAAAGAATTCTATTCTATTCTACGCTAACCGGTTGTTAGTAAACCAGTGGTGACATCACAGAGTCGATTCTATCGTTGCTGGTCTGTGGGCACCATCATCTTTGATTTTGCTTCTGCGCATGTGCAGAAGCTATTTTAGATTATTTTCCGGGAAGGAACACGCAAAACATACACTTCTGTTGTGATGCACAGCGGTGGGGAAGGTAAGTCAAAACCACCCCTGTTCCATATGCAATTAAAGATGCTAGTGGTCACCCATAAAACTCTTTTGTGGTATGGGGCTGTGTTATTTGTGGAACAGCCACTCAATCACTTCTTCCTGTTCCATTAAATCTAGCAGGAAAGTTATTTGTGTTCCCATTAATTCAGCATTGTCATTTTCTGGGACCTAGGAACTCAGCCTTTATTGTCATCGCCTGTGCCATTTGGGACATGATCCTCTCAGAATTTAGATTGGCCCTGATCCTGCCAGCCTTTGGAAGGCCTTGAAAACATGGCTGTGTGCCCAGGTCATAGCAGTTGGATGGTCAAATAGGACCCACAATATGTTAATTGTTATTGGTTAGTTTTAATGATGGTTGCCAATAAAATATTTTGTGATTACCTTTAAATTGTTGTTAGCTGTCCAGATATGTATAAAATCCATCCAACTAACTATTTCAGTTTTTGGAATAAGAAAGACTTTGCATAGTTCAGAAAACAAGTAAGAAATAGCAAGCAACACCAAAAATTGTTAAATGAGAAACCAACACAGAATTTATGAAATGATATTTGTTTCCTCTTTCCTTTCGAGGGTCTAATCAGCTGTATCAAACTATTTTTTATTTAATGTTAACATATCAGAGACATTCTCTGGAAAAAATCAAACATGCCAAGAGTTCACAGGTGCCATGTAATGGGTAACCTGAGACCGCAAAAAAGAGAAAACAGTTTTGTTTACTATCTAATTATTATCCAGATTTTTACAATCAAAACCTGCAGATGTAGAGAGTAGGAAAGTAGACAGAAATATGAAGAGATCATGGCTTAAGCAAAGAGTGTGGAGTGTGTGTGTGTGTGGATAATAATAATAATAATAATAATAATAATAATAATTATTATTATTATTATTATTATTATTATTATTATTATTTATTGGATTTGTATGCCGCCACTCTCCGCAGACTCGGGGCGGCTAACAACAATAATAAACACAACATGTACAATCCAATAATAAAAAACAACTAAAACCCCCTATTATAAAACCAAACATACACACAAACATACCATGCATAACTTGTAATGGCCTAGGGGGAAGAGCTATCTCAACTCCCCTATGCCTGGTGGTATAAATGAGTCTTGAGTTTACAAAAGACAGGGAGGGTGGGGGCAGTTCTAATCTCCGGGGGGAGTTGGTTCCAGAGGGCCGGGGCCACCACAGAGAAGGCTCTTCCCCTGGGGCCCGCCAAACGACATTGTTTAGTCGACGGGACCCAGAGAAGGTCAACCCTGTGGGACCTTATCGGTCGCTGGGATTCGTGTGGTAGTAGGCGGTTCCGGAGGTAATCTGGTCCATTGTCATGTAGGGCTTTAAAGGTCATGACCAACACTATGAATTGTGACCGGAAACTGATCGGCAGCCAATGCAAGCCACGGAGTGTTGAAGAAACGTGGGCGAATCTTGGAAGCCCCACAATGGCTCTCGCGGCTGCGTTCTGCAGGATCTGAAGTTTCCGAACACTTTTCAAAGGTAGCCCCATGTAGAGAGCGTTGCAGTAATCGAACCTTGAGGTGAAGAGGGCATGAGTGACTGTGAGCAATGACTCCCTGACCAAATAGGGCCGCAACTGGTGCAACAGGTGAACCTGGGCAAACGCCCCCCTCGCCACAGCCGAAAGATGATGCTCCAATGTCAGCTGTAGATCGAGGAGGACGCCCAAGTTGCGAACCCTCTCTGAGGGGGTCAGTAGTTTCCCCCCCCCCCAGGGTAATGGACGGACAGATGGAATAATAATTGTCCTTGGGAGGCAAGACCCACAACCACTCCGTCTTGTCTGGGTTGAGTTTGAGTTCGTTTAGATAGATAGATAGATAGATAGATATAGATAGATAGATAGATAGATAGATAGATAGATAGATAGATAGATAGATAGATAGATAGATAGATAGATAGTAGTTTTTCTGAAAAGTGGAGCTGATAGACTGTGTCCAAAGAACATCATATTTTTTGGTATAATAGAAGTAAAAATACAGAAGCATAGCAACAGCACTTAGACTGATATACCATTTCACAATTCTTTATATCCTTCTCTAAGTGGTTCCCAGAGTCAGCATTCTGGGTCCTCATTTTATCCACTTCATAAGGATGGAACCTTAAATTTGGTGGGATTCGAACTGCCAAACCTCAATCAGCCGGCAGTCAGCAGAAGTAGGCTGCAGTACTGCATTCTAACTACTGTGCCACCACTGCTCTTAAAACGTCTCTAAAGAGTTAATAATATTGTAGCAAATAAGTAATCATTTGCTACTTTCTTTTGCGTAAATAATAAATTTCTATAATTTCATGTTCCCCCCAAAATAAGACCCAACCATAAAATAAGTCCTAGCATGATTTTTCAGGATGCTCATAATATAAACCCTACCCCCCAATAAGCCCCAGTTAAAACTGTCAGCCAGTGGACACATATAGTATTGTACTTCCCTGAAAATAAGACCTAACCAGAAAATAAGCCTAATACATCTTTTGGAAAAAAAATTAATATAAGATTCCATCTTATTTTGGGGGGGAAACATGGTAGAAATTACCATATTCATTTTTGATGGTTGAATTTTATGAAGAAAAAGAGTTCAGAACCCAAATGATTTTCCCAATCAGATGTTCTGGGAATTGCCCAAGGAAGCTATGAATAAGGAAATTCCTTTATACCAGTTTAGCCATTTGTAGGCCTGTTTTCCCAAATTTCATGTACTAATTCTCTTTAGAGCCAAGGAAGCTTCTAATCTATTTTTCAAGAATTCATATTGCCTCTAAAAATATTTTTTCTCAAGTTGCTTCTACTTAATATGCCTTTAAAAATAGTTATATTACACATTCTCTCTCAAACACACACACAAACACCAGGCAATTGATTACTGGAGAGGCTTCATCGTGCAATGAATTGTTTCAGGCTGATTCAATTCAGTTCAACATAAGTGGGGGAATACTATTAAAAATCCAAGTCACGTTTCAATTAAAAGCATTTGGAAATTAAAAAAAGGTCAAAACTCACTAGAAAGAAACCAGATAGAAGCCAAATATCTGTTCTTTGGGAATGACAGCACTTACTTCACAAATGCAATATATATTGCTCTCCAGTTGTAGAGTCTCTGCAGCTCACTGTCATAGAAATAGCACTATAAGATCATAAACATGTCATATATAGGACTAAAACTTTAGTACAGTGGTACCTCTACCTAAGAACGCCTCTACTTACAAACTTTTCTAGATAAGAACCATGTGTTCAGGATTTTTTTTTCCTCTTCGCAAGAACCATTTTCCACTTACATACCCGACCCTCCGAAACTGTAACCGGAAAAGGCAGGGAGCAGCCTCCGTGGGGCCTCTCTAGGAATCTCTTGGAAGGAAAAAGGGACCTGAAAAGGCAGGGAGAAGCCTCCATGGGGTCTCTCTAGGAATCTCCTGGGAGGAAACAGGGCCTCCACCATCCTTGTGGTTTTCCCAATTGCATGCATTATTTGCTTTGACATTGATTCCTATGGGAAAAATTGCTTCTTTTTACAAACTTTTCTACTTAAGAACCTGGTCACGGAATGAATTAAGTTCATAAGTAGAAGTACCACAGTATATAAAAGTCACAAAACCTTTACATCTCAGGTCTAAAGAGTCTACAGTTTTTAACCTTTTTTCAAAAGAAGAAAGGTCATCCTAGGCTTCAGAGGAAAGCTATTTGATCGCAATAAGTAGCCACCAAGATCTGCCTCCGAAACCCCAAATCCTGGCTTTCGAAAGGAAGGAATTTTTTTTTAATGCTTTAGGAACATCTTTAAAGTCTGAGAAGACTGCTGTACCAAGCTGAGCTTCACTGATGAGCAAGAATTTGGTCAATGCCAATTCAACCCAATTGATTTCGTCAGTCCAATGGATCTAACCTCAGCAATTTTAAAACCTCAAAACTTTAAAGTATGGCTGGCTGGGGAATTCTGGGATTTGAAGTCCACAGGTCTTAAAGTTGCTGAGGTTGGACACCCTTGGGTCAGTCAGTCAACAGCTGGGCTGGGTTCCTACAACTGTAGCAAGATTGGTATGGTAGGTTTTAGCATGTTGTGTCACTGTAATCTTTCAACAATTATTAAAAAATTGCAAATCCAATTTATTATGAATAAACCAAAACAGTGTAAATTGTAAACTATGTCCAAGATTGTTATTTTCTTATATTCTTCCTCCTCCTCCTCCTCTTCTTCTTCTTCCTCCTCCTCTTCTTCTAGAACAGATCAGAACAAATCTCTAAATACTATATAAAAGATCTGTAATAATAGCTAAAGAGGTGCCCTTGGTAATCTATAAAAAGGGCTTGAGGAGTTATATTTCTTCATATTTCACTTACTGAAAGCTTCCAAGAAACTTGTCCCCATGCCTAAAGAATTTAGAAGAATTAAGCACATCATGATTTTTTTTTTTAGAGAAAAAGTGGGGAAATGCTCAATGTTTAATTCCATGAAATTTTGATGAAGAAGGAAGCATTTAGTGCCAGAATGAGATGAATTATTCAACTAGGCCTGGAGCAAGTTTAAAAGGCATCCTGCAGTTCCTGGCTACCTCTGTTACTCAGCAGGATAGAGAAGCCTGCAGGACAAGGCAGATGAGCCTCGGGCTCTGAGGCAGCACATTCCGGCTAGAATTCATGTGCTAGATAGATTACTAGAGCTGGAAAGGACCTTGTAGGTCATCTAGTCCAACCCCTGCTCAAGTAGGAGTCCCTACACCACTTTAAAAGTATCAAGCATCTGGACCGTGACTCACTGCTCACAGTCACTCATGCCCTCATCACCTCGAGGTTCGACTACTGTAATGCTCTCTACATGGGGCTACCTTGGAAAAGTGTTTGAAAACTTCAGATTGTGCAGAATGCAGCTGCGAGAGCAATCATGGGCTTCCCTAGGTATGCCCATGTCACACCAACACTCCACAGTCTGCATTGGTTGCCGATCAGTTTCTGGTCACAATTCAAAGTGTTGGTTATGACCTATAAAGCTCTTCATGGCATCGGACCAGAATATCGCCAGGACCGCCTTCTGCCGCACGAATCCCAGCGACCGGTTAGGTCCCACAGAGTTGGCCTTCTCCGGGTCCCGTTGACTAAACAATGTCGTCTGGCGGGATCCAGGGGAAAAGCCTTCTCTGTGGCGGCCCCGACCCTCTGGAACCAGCTCCCCCAGGAGATTAGAATTGCCCCCACCCTCCTCGCCTTTCGAAAACTCCTTAAAACCCACCTCTGCCGTCAGGCATGGGGAAATTGAGACATCTCCCCCAGGCCTGTACAGTTTATGCATGGTATGTTTGTGTGTATGTTTTGCTTTTAATAAGGGGTTTTTAGTGATTTTTAGATTATTATATTTGTTGTATACTGTTTTATTGTTGTTGTGAGCCGCCCCGAGTCTGCGGAGAGGGGAGGCATACAAATCAAATCAATCAATCAATCAATCAATCAATTTCTGGGCTCAACTCTGATCATAAATGGAGGACTATGTGTAGTAGGTATCTCCAGACCACTGTTTCCCATCTGCAGCAACTCTATGGACTTCGACTCCCAGAATTCCTCAGCCTTTCTTGATGGACAAGTCAGTGGAGGCCCTTCTGGCAAATAGAATGAATCTTGACTCCTTGACAAAATCACAAAGTCTCTACTGCCCAGTCTTGGGTGGCTCCTTGGAGGAGATCCAGAATATGAAACAGCAAAAATAAAACCTAGAGAAGGACAAAACGTGAGAATGACCAAGCACAAATACTTGCCCAATTTAGATCTAGCAACACTGACTCCTACAAGGCCATTTATGGTCTTAGTGACAATCCTCCTTTACAACAACAACACAAAAAAGCCATGAGGAACAAGGGTTCAAGTCATAGGTGGTAGAAGGCCACCCAGAGAGCACCCTACTCCTTTTATCTGTAACTACAGGCCAGAAAGATAACTTGGGAGCAGTATTGTCATCCTTGGCTACCTCTATGTCTACAGCTAGCCCTTGATTTACAACAAACTTAGTGACCATTCAAAGTTATAACAGTACAGTGTTCCCTCGATTTTCGCAGGTTCGAACTTCTCGAATAGCCTACACCACTGTTTTTCAAAAAATATTAATTAAAAAATACTTTACGGGTTTTGTTCTATACCACAGTTTTTCCCGCCCGATGATGTCATACGTCATCGCCAAACTAATAATTTTTGCAAATAAATAACAAAAAAATAATTATTGTTAATAAATAATTATATTTATAAATATCAGGATCACTAAGTGTCTTATTCAATGGCGAGTACCAGTAATAATGGTGAGTAAATGGTTGTTAAGGGAATGGGAAATGGTAATTTAGGGGTTTAAAATGTTAAGGGATGGCTTGTGATACTGTCCATAGCCAAAAATGGTGTATTTACTTCTGCATCTCTACTTCGCGGAAATTCGACTTTCGTGGGCGGTCTCGGAACGCATCCCCCACTAAAATTGAGGGAATACTATATTGAAAAAGTAACTGATGACCCATTTTTTCACACTTAACAACTGTTGCAGCATCCTCACAGTCACATAATCAAAATTCACACACTTGGCAAAACTGATTCATATTAATGACAGTTGCAGTATCCCAGGTTCATGTGATCACCTTTTGTGACCTTCTGAGAAGCAAAATCAATGGGGAAACCAGATTCCCTTAACAACCACGTTATTAACGACTGCAGTGATTCACCTAACAACCTTTGCAAGAAAGGTCATAAAACAGTCCCAAGCCCACTTAACAAATGTTTGACTTAGCAACAGAAATTTCAGGCTTAGCTGTGGTCCTAAATTGAGGTCTCAGCAACTCGTATCATGGTAGGTTTTTCAAACTGATTCATCAAAAAACTAAAGACGTTAAAATTTGAATGGGAAATCACTAGGAAATCCGACAATTGATATGTAAAAAAAACCCTTCTCGGTAGAAGATGATAGCAAGGAACTTCCAGATTTTTAAGGTGATGAGTTGTTTATGACCTATAAAGCCCTTCATGGCACCGGACCAGATTATCTCAGGGACCGCCTTCTGCTGCACGAATCCCAGAGACCAGTTAGGTCCCACAGAGTGGGCCTTCTCCGGGTCCCGTCAACTAAACAATGTCGCGTGGCGGGACCCAGGGGAAGAGCCTTCTCTGTGGTGGCCCCGGCCCTCTGGAGCCAACTCCCCCCAGAGATTAGAATTGCCCCCACCCTCCTTGCCTTTCGTAAGCTGCTTAAAACCCACCTCTGCCGCCAGGCATGGGGGAATTGAGATTTATTTATTTATTTATTAGTTGGACTTGTATGCCGCCCCTCTCCGAAGACTCGGGGCGGCTCACAACAAGTAAAAACAGTCACAACAATCCAATTAATTAAAATATTTAACGATTTAAGAAAAACCCCATGTAATAGCAAACACACACACAAGCATACCATGTTTAAATTAACATGCCCAGGGGAGATGTTTAGTTTCCCCATGCCTGACGGCAAAGGTGAGTCTTAAGGAGTTTTCGGAAGGCAGGAAGAGTAGGGGCAGTTCTAATCTCCGGGGGGAGTTGGTTCCAGAGAGCCGGCGCCACCACAGAGAAGGCTCTTCCCCTGGGACCCGCCAACCGGCATTGTTTAGTTGACGGGACCCGGAGAAGGCCCACTCTGTGGGACCTAATCGGTCGCTGGGATTCGTGCGGCAGGAGGCGGTCTCGGAGATATTCTGGTCCGATGCCATGAAGGGCTTTAAAGGTCATAACCAACACTTTGAATTGTGACCGGAAATTGATCGGCAGCCAATGCAGACTGCGGAGTGATGGTGAAACATGGGCATGCCTTGGGAAGCTGCTCTCACAGCTGCATTCTGCACAATCTGAAGTTTCCGAACACTTTTCAAAGGTAGCCCCATGTAGAGATACTCTTTCCCCCTAGGCCTTTACAATTTTATGCATGGTATGTCCGTATGTATGTTTGGTTTTTATAATAATGGGTTTTTAACTGTTTTTAGTATTGGATTACTATTATATGCTGTTTTATTACTGTTGTTAGCCGCCCCGAGTCTGCGGAGAGGGGCGGCATACAAATCCAATAAATACAAATACATATACAAATACATCCATTAGGCGCCAGGAATTGAGCTTGACTTGATTTACCTTTTCACCTAAAACAATGATAAGAGCTTCAGGACAGGAGGGCTGGATTTAATCTTGCCGCTGTTTAGAATCTTTTCGCCACCACCTTGGATAATTAACAAATCAGATTTGTCCGTAGCAGGAAATTAAGGAGACACAAGAAGTCTTGAATTGCACAGGTTCAATGAGACAATTGAACAAAAACTTCAAGATAATTAGAATCATATCCCAAAGGTGGGGGTTTTTTTTTCAAAAGGCAGCTGAGCTTTCTTTGTTTTTTTCTTCAATACATTTTACTTCTCATCTGAGACGCTTCTTCAATTCTGTCTTCAGAACTGAAAAAGCTTCTCGGATGAGAAGTGAAACATCTTCGACAAAAAAACAAAGAATTCTAATTTATTTATTTATTAGATTTGTATGCCGCCCCTCTCCGTAGACTCAGGGCAGCTTACAACACAATAAAACAGTTCATAACAAATCTAATAATTTACAATTTAAAATATGTTAAAAACCCCATTATTAAGCAGACATACACACAAACATACCATACATAAATTGTATAGGCCCGGGGGAGATATCTCAGTTCCCCCATGCCTGACAACAAAGGTGGGTTTTGAGGAGTTTACGAAAGGCAAGGAGGGTGGGGGCAGTTCTAATCTCTGGGGGGAGCTGGTTCCAGAGAGTCGGGGCCACCACAGAGAAGGCTCTTCCCCTGGGGCCCGCCAAACGACATTGTTTAGTTGACGGGACCTGGAGAAGGCCCACTCTGTGGGACCTAATTGGTCGCTGGGATTCGTGCAGCAGAAGGCGGTCTCTGAGATATTCTGGTCCGATGCCATGAAGGGCATCGGACCTAATTGCCAAAAAACATTTGGGACAACCACGACCTGGATGACTGAGAATCTGTGTAAACATTAGCAATGCATGGTATGTTTCACACTACTTGACAGGATATGTATTTTTCACTATTTTACATTGCAAACAAAAATTCCAGAAAGTTGAAATAAAATTAAACATTAACTTTTGGTTGCATAGTGAACTTCTGGTCAATGCTATGCTTTGATCTGAAAGATCTCTAAGAAAATCCAGTGCCCTCTGAGCCCTTATAATCTATGAAGGGCCAACAACAAGATCGCTCAGTTTTTTCACTCTTAAGAACCCAAAAAGAAATGACACGAAAGAGCAACCTTAATAGGGGAGAAGAAACGAGTCTCATGAATCACTTTCAGGATTCTGGAATAATTACACTCCTCTAATTTTGAAAAGCTTCCTCATCAAGGCTGCTTGGTGGTTTTTTGGATGCACCTAAACTTCATGATTCTCCATGCTCACTTGTCACCTTCACTTTTTGTGTCACACTTGACAAAATGCAGATGATAAAATTTACCCACAGTCCAGGGGTAAAGTTCAGCAGGTTCGGACAGGTTCTATAGAACCAGCGGCGGCAATTTGGAGAACTGGTTAATTGCACCACTGGCTGGCCCCATCCCACTTTGCCTCTCCCTGCCCAGCCCCTCCCACTCTTTCCTCCTTCTCGGGCTTATACACACAGAGCAAATATGAGAAGGAGGAGAGAAGCAGTCTGGTTGAATGATAGAAGACTTAGCTGAACCTTTCTGTCGGTTCTGTGAACGTGGCTTGGTTGGGTGATGTTAATCCTTCTGCTGCATGAATCCCAGCGACCAGTTCGGTCCCACAGAGTGGGTCTTCTCCGGGTCCCGTCAACTAAACAATGTCGCTTGGCGGGACCCAGGGGAAGAGCCTTCTCTGTGGCAGCCCCGCCCCTCTGGAACCAACTCCCCCCAGAGATCAGAATTGCCCCCACCCTCCTTGCCTTCCGTAAGCTTCTTAAAACCCACCTCTGCCGCCAGGCATGGGGGAACTGAGATACTCTTCCCCCCTAGGCCTTTACAATTTTATGCATGGGATGTCTGTATGTATGTTTGGTTTTATAATAAGGGTTTTTAACTGTTTTAATATTGGATTGTTATATGCTGTTTTTATTACTGTTGTTAGCTGCCCTGAGTCTATGGAGAGGGGTGGCATACAAATCCAATAAATAAATAAATAATCCACCTTGCCATGAGTGACATCAAGTTGGCCACACCCTCTCAATCACATGACCTTCTACACCAAGCCACACCCACAGAACCAGTAGGACAAAAATTGGAATGTCACCTCTGCCACAGTCTCAAGTTATGCACATGAATGCAAGCATATGTAGAAAGTCTGTCAGTGACAGCTTCTTAGCAAAATATGGAAAAAATGTTTTACATTTAGGCAGGAAAAACCAAAGGTATAAGTACATATTTAGTGATACCTGGACTCAATAACTGAAAGGGAGAGGGACCCTGGAGACCTAATGGATGATTACTTGAATATGAGCCAGCAGTGTGTGGCAGGGGCCAAAAAAGCTAATACAATCCTGGGTTGTATAAATCAAACCAAAATCATGTGAAGTATTAGTACCACTTTATAAAATCTTAGTATGACCACACCTGGAATATTGCAAACAATTTTGGTCACCACACTGCAAAAAGGATGCTGAGACATTGGAAAAAGCTGAGAGAATAACCAAGATCAAAGGCTTGGAGACAAAAACATATGAAGAACCCAGGGATTTGGGTTGAGCTAGTTTAGAGAAAAGAACTAGGGATGATAACGAGTCCAAAGACGGGCTACAAGAATGGTGGAAGGTCTTAAGCATAAAATGTATCAGGAAAGACTTTATGAACTCAATATGTATAGTCTGGAAGACAGAAGGAAAAGGGGGAACATGATCGAAACATTTAAATATGTTAAAGGGTTAAATAAGGTTCAGGAGGGAAGTGTTTTTAATAGGATAGTGAACACAAAAACAAGGGGACACAATCTGAAGTTAGTTAGGGGAAAGATCAAAAGCAACGTGAGAAAATATTATTTCACTGAAAGAGTAGTAGATCCTTGGAACAAACTTCCAGACGACATGGTTGGTAAATCCACAGTAACTTAATTTAAACATGCCTGGGATAAACATATATCCATTGTAAGATAAAATACAGGAAATAGTATAAGGGCAGACTAGATGGACCATGAGGTCTTTTTCTGCCGTCAATCTTCTATGTTTCTGTTTCTATATGTTAGCAATATTCCAATATTTGAGAGGCTGCAATAAAGAAGAAGGGGTCAACCTATTTACCAAAACACCTGTAAGGTGGACAAGAAACATTGGATGGAAATTAATAAAGGAGAAGCAACCTGGAACTAAGGAGAAACTTCATAACTGTGAGAACAATTAATTAATAAACCAGGCTTTCCTTCATCACTGGTTTTCAAGAGGTTTTTAAGAAGAGACTGGACAGGCACTTGTCTGAAATGGTATAGGGAAGTGATGACGAATTTTTTTAGCCTGGGTGCAAAAGGGTGTGTATGCGAGCAATAGTGTGAGCTCCTGCGTGTCGCAGTTTGTGAGTGATTAAAGTCCGTTAGAACCTTAACCCTGCGGAGTCGATGGATAAAAGCCTTTAGTCCTTTGTTCAAACAAAATATATTTATTGTAAAAACAGAAATAAAACATGTCTCGAGGGACAACTCAAATATATATGTCTTTACATAATGGAGGATAGAAAGAGAAGAGAATGAGGAATGAAGAAGAAGGAAGTGAGCTGGCAGGATATTACATCATAATAGGAGGATCTTAATAAGGCACACATAGTTAACTCTTTCGTTACTGAATGTCTCTGAGAGGCTGTCAATATTCAGCGTGACACTGCGCATGCGCACAACTCCTGCACTGCCCTCCTGCACATGCTCACAGGCCTTGCTAAAGCCTCCAGACCCCTGGTAGCCTCTTGAAACCTGAGGAGGGTAAAAAACAGCCCAAACAGAAGTTCAGAAACCAACTTCTGGTTGGTTCATTGGGCCTCTTTTTTGCCATCTCCAGGCTTCTGGAGGCTTTCCTGAATATCAGCTGGCAGTGCACCCATGCATGCTTGAACTGACCTAAGGCAATGCCTTGCATTCCGTTAGGCATGGCTCCACGTGCCACCTGTGACACGCCTGTCATAGATTTGCCATCACTGGTATAGGGTCTCCTGCCTAAGCATGGGGTTGGACTAGAAGTCCTTTCATGTTCTTTTCATCTCTATTCTATTCTATTTTTAGTTCAAAGTTCTTCTGTAAAGGAAGGGAGCTAAATACAATTGCATGCATGTGTTTATGCACCCTGCGTTATTCTAAGGTTTTTTTTGTTGCATATTCGATAGATAAGACATACAAGGGCAAGAGTTAGAGCAGTGTTTCCCAACCTTTTTTGAGCCGCGGCACATTATTCATATTTTCAAAATCCTGGGGAACACTGAACGGGGGGTGTGGGGTGGCGGCTAAAGAAAAGTTTTGACAAAAAAAAATCTTCCTCTATTTCGCTCTATTTCTCCCTCACTCTTTCTCTCTCTTCCTTCCTTTCTTTCTCTCTCTCCATCCCTCTTTCTTTCTCTCTTTTTTGCTCTCTTTCTCTCTCCCTCCTTCCCTCCCTATATGTCTTTCTCTCTCCCTTGCTCTCTGCCTCTCTTGCTATCTCTTTCATTCTCTCTTTCTTTCTTTCTTTCTTTCTCTCTTTCTCTCTCTTGCTATCTCTTTCTCTCTCTCTCTGTCTCTCTTTCTCTGTTTCTTTCTCTCTCTCTTGCTAGCTCTCTTTCTTTCTCTCTTTCTCTTTCTCTGTCTCTCTCTCTCTGCCTCTCTTACTATGTCTCTCTTGCTCTCTCTCTCTCTCTCTCTCTCTGCCTCTCTTGCTATGTCTCTCTTGCTCTCTCTCTCTTTCTCTCTCTTCCTTTCTTCTCTGCGGAGGCCGGCAAAGGTTTTTCTTATTTTAAATGTTCCGGGTGGCAGGGGCACGCACACACACCCGACATTCCAAATCCTGCCTCAGCTGTGAGAAGAACGCCTGCCCCGCCTGTCCTGCAGCCCTTTCGCTGACAGCCTGGGACAAAAGCGCTCGGTGAAGGGACTGCAAGAGGGACCGGGCGGGCATTAGCAGCCGGATGAGGAGGACGAGAAGCCACCCCCAATCCCCCCTTCCCTGGGTGCCTTCCAAAGGCCCCTGGAAAAAGGCAGGAGGTAGCAACGAGGTGCAAGGACAAGCAGGCAGCTTGGCGGAGGGGAAGCGCTGATGGGCTCTCCTCCTTCCCCACCCCCGCGCTTCTCTCCCGCTCTGGCTTTTGCTTCGCCCGCAGATTTCCCCGCAGTTCAAAAGGAGGCAAGAGGTGGCCTGGATGAAATTGCGGGGAAATCATGGGGCGAAGCGAAAGCCAGGGCGGGAGAGAAGCGCGGGGGTGGGGAAGGAGGAGAGCCCCTCAGCGCTTCCCCTCCGCCAAGCTGCCTGCTTGTCCTCGCGCCTCGTTGCTACCTCATGCTGCTCCCACCATGGCTGCGTGCGGTTCCGGTGCCCCTGGCTGAAGGTCGTCCTGTGGCTGGTCTTGGGCTTTACGGTTGCTTCCTGGTTCCCTCTCCTCCCTCTGCCTGTGTCTACCGCCAGCGCCTCATTCCTCGGAGCTGCCGCTTCCTTCCAGGCAGCCCAGCCACGCTGCCGTAGAAAGTGCAGAGGTTATTGCCGCCACCTCTGCCTCCACTCAGGGAGCCACCGTGGTTGAGCTGAGCGAGAGGAAAAGGCGCGGTGACCACGGTGGCTCCCTGAGTGGAGGCAGAAGCGGTGGCAATAACCTCTGTGCTTTCTACGGCAGCGTGGCTGAGCTGGACGGAGGGAAGCGGCAGCTCCCACTCGAGGAACCCACGGCAACGGGAGACGGCTTGGTGGGAGGCGACGGCGGGAGACACAGGCGGTGGGAGGAGAGGGAACCAGGAAGCGACTGTGAAGCCCAAGACCATCCACAGGACGACACTCAGGCAGGGGCGCCAGCAGCGCCCCGCCCAGCTGGAACTTCTCGCGGCACACCTGGCCATGTCTCGCGGCACACTACTGTGCCGCGGCACACCGGTTGGGAAACGCTGAGTTAGAGCAATGGAGGCTTTAGCCACAATGGTGGCATGCTGAGGTTTAACACCACATCCATATGTTCCCACCTGAAATCTTGTACACACACTCAAGCTTCATGCACATTCATAATCTGCTAGGATCAGAACATTTTAGTCTTTGAGGGCAACATCTTGCAAAAAACAGGACTTAGCAGAAGGTATTCAGCTGTAAGAAAGAAAGAAAAATGGAATAAAGATTTGCCTTATTTAATTTGCATCCCTCTTAATCTCTCTGTTCTATTTTAGAAGTTTTAGGTGTGAATTCTGACAAAGTGCCATTTTTGGCACCTGTTCCATTAGCACTGCAAAAGGGAAAGGAGGGAGATGAAAATAACATTGATAAAACAACCACACGCCCCAAATTGTTACCTTTGGCTAGTTTGCAAAAGGAAAAAAAAACCTTTAATTCATTCACCCTAAAAATGTTTATTCAATCTTCGAAAATATCAGACGTCAAGGTTCAGACGAATGAATCCAAGCAAATCAGAACTCTGGTGCGAAGGTCCTTCCCAAAAGTCTTCTTTATCGAGTATATCATATGGCATAGCTTCATAGGAAAACCAATTCTAAATCTTGCCTGCAGTTTCAGTATTTATCTATTATTTATTTATTATTTATATTTATATGCCGCCCATTCCAATAGGAATGAGGACCCGGATTGTGGGGGCAATAATGCTGGCTCTGTTAAAACGGTGCTATTGCTAACATGTTGTAAGCCGCCCTGAGTCTAGAGAAGGGCGGCATAAAAATTGGATAGATAGATAGATAGATAGATAGATAGATAGATAGATAGATAGATAGATAGATAGATAGATAGATAGATAGATAGATATAGAGATAGATAGATAGATAGATAGATAGATAGATAGATAGATAGATAGATAGATAGATAGATAGATAGATAGATAGATAGATAGATCGATCAGTGTTTTTCAACCAGTGTGCCGCGAAACATGGTCAGGTGTGCCGCGAAGAAGGAAGCTCAGGTTCCGGTCTCACAACTTTTTGCTGAGAGAGAGTGAGAGTGAGTGATAAAGAGAGAGAAAGCAACAGAGAGAGAAAGAGAGAGAAAGAAAGCAAGAAAGATAGAAAGATAGAGAGAAAGAGAGTGTGAGAGAGAGAAAGCAAGAGAAAGAAAAGAGAGAAACAGAGAGAAAGCAAGAGTGAGAGAGATATAAAGAAAGAGAGAGAGAAAGAAAGCAAGAGAGAGAGAGAGAAAAGGAGAGGAAGGGAGAGAGAAATGAGCAAAAAGGGGAGGAAAAAGGAGAAATGAGAAAATGATTGAGACAGAGAATGAGAGGAAAGAGAGAGAAACAAAAGAGAGAGAAGTGACTCTTGATTTAAAGCATATGATAAAAAGCACCCAAAGAATAAGAGAGAAAACCCCCCCCAGCCCTCACCTGTTTTTGGAAATGGTTCAAGAGTGTGTATACACACACAAGGGTGGGGAGGAGACGGATGGAAAAAGAGAGGAGAGTGTCTTAGGGTGTCATTTTGTGTCATTTTGGTTGGTGGTGTGCCCCAGGATTTTAAAATGTAAAAAATGTGCCGCGGCTCAAAAAAGGTTGAAAATCACTGAGATAGATAGATAGATAGATAGATAGATAGATAGATAGATAGATAGATAGATAGATAGATAGATAGATAGATAGATAGGACTCAGGGCGGCTGGTATAATTAAAATAGGAAATAACCCCATCCCCCAAGTGTCTCAGGTCAGGTTGGTCAATTGGGTTGATTAACAGGCAGGCACTCCTTCCCCAACCTTATCCCTTGCCAGTAGAGATTACCTTGGTTCTCAAGAGAAAACTCTTTGTTGTGTCTAGTAAGACATTTCAATCTCCTTCCCCCCTCCCTGTATGGCAACTGAGGAACAGAAAGATGGCTGCTTCCAGTTCAGTTCGAAGGTGACATCAGAAATATAACGAATAACAACAATAGCAACAGGCAAAAGTAGAGAATGACTCCCAGAAATCTGGCCCCACAACCCCTATGCTAGCATATCAGTCTATATAGGAAATCAATCACAGTGAGGAGCAGTAGGGACTTGGAAATCTGAAGCTTAGACCAAATGCCATGGTGTGAAATAATATTCAATCCCCCCGCCCAATAAAATACAGAGGTATTTGTAAGCCTCGCTGGTAATGCTAGATCAGAGAGACTTGAAAACATGGGGATTGGTGAAATTAACAACTGATAAAACATAAATGAGGAAAAGTAGCATAGAAATAGTATAACAGAAAAACAGAATTGGAAGGACCTTGGAGGTCTTCTAGTCCAACTTCCTTCTCAAGAAAGAAACCCTACACCACCTCAGACAAATGGTTGTCCAATCTCTTCTTAAAAACCTCCAGTATTGGAATACCCACAATTTCTGTAAAGTCATTCCACTGATTTAACTCTTCCAACTGTCAGGAAATTTCTCCTTAGTTCTAGTTTGCTTCTCTCCTTGGTTAGTTTCATCCATTGCTTTGGAGAAGGTGTTTCTCTTCATCGTGGTGGCCTCTGAGATATTGGAACATGCTATCATGTCACCCCCTCGTCCTTCTTTATTGAAAACTAGATATATTTCAATGCTGTAAGCATTCTTCATGTTTTAGCCTTCAGTCCCCTAAACATCTTAGCCCTCAGACTAACCTTCAGTCACCAATGGTATTTTAAAAAGTTTAAGTGCTGGTGAAAAAGAAAATTCTGAATTTAAGGAGCAATTGGAGAAATATGAAATGCTTCAGTTATGCATTGGTGACAGTTAAAATTCCAAACTCAAGTTAACTTGCATGTTTAGAAACAAATGACAAATTTAGGAAGTGTGGTGCCTATTAGTTGGGAAGTCAAATAAATCCAGCCAAAAGTAATATAATTTCTTTGTATTCTGGATAATGGTTAGAGATACAGAGACATAAATTTGTAAGAACAAATATCAAAGAACATGAAAGCTAATGCCCAAAAGGGCAGTATGTAGGCTGAGAAAGCCCTAAAAGTTATTGATTGTGTGCCATCAAGTTGGTGATTCCTAGTAACTATATAGACAGATCTCCAGTTATTATCAAACTAATTTTCATGAGATAGATAGAGAGAATTATTAGATGCATGACTGGAGAGCAATCATTTCAGAGCTATTTAATTAAATTAAATTAAAAGGAAATGAAATAAAATCCAATATAGGTTTTGATGTAGCCCCACCCATTTCTTTTTGACAAATATTCTCTCTGAATTACTCTGGGGTTTTTTTCTATTGAAACCTTAATGTTGGATAAAACAGGTTTTCCAGGTTGAAGCATAAGCGTTGATAAAAGTTTTTAAGTAACATTAAGTATGACATCATCATGAAAAATTATGTACATTCTGCAATTTGCATCGGTCCCAGAAACAGGACTGGGAATTCTGAGAGTTGTTGCTTAGATTGAGAAGGGAGAAAGCATCCCTGACAAAGGTATCTGTAGTCCAGGATGGATTCTGACTTGCCTCGCTGTCGGTTCGTTTCCTCACGTGCCATGTGGGTGCATGCATTTTACATGCTGTGCGGCCGCTCACACATGCGCAATGCAGGGGTGGATTGCCATTACCGCCACTACCGGTGTGCTGCATGCGCAGAATTAGTTCTCTTGCATGGGCTCACGTGTCCCAAGGTGTTTTCGAGTCTGCACATGCGCAGGAAGCAAAAACATACTGAAATCCTGCGAGGGGACACGTGTCTGTGATTTCAGCATTTTTTTGCTTGCGCATATGGGCAGAAGCAAAAAAAATGCCAAAAATCTCTTGCGCGCGAGCATCTCCTCGCAAGATTTTGCTTCTGCACATGTGCCTGAAGCAAAAAATATGCTGGGACGAGAAAAAAGCAGAAGCTGCACATGCAGCGCGCCGTTTGCTACCAGTGCACCATTCTCTACAGACTGGTAGCAACCTACTACTGGCACAGTGCTAAAACCCCAGGCTCTGTGGATGTGGAGAAGCAAAAAATAAGATGGCAATGCCTATGGCACCACTGAAAGAGCCAGTTCGGGGGCATGTCCATCCAACCACCACTGCCGGTTTGGTGAGCAGGGGAAAAATTCCACTAACGGTTCTACAGAACCAGTCTGAACCAGCAGGAACCCACCTCTGTTCTAGTTCAGTAGTGAGTCCTAAAATCCTTTACTACTGATGTGCACATGTGCAGAAGCATCCTGGGCGGGTGGCTGCAGCCTCCCACCACCAACACTACCGGTTCTAAGAATTGGGCTGAACCAGAAGCAACTCACCCCTGCTCTCATCTAAACCATTCCCAAAAATATTGGCAAGAAAGCTGCATGGATTTGCATAAGAAGTTCTTCGAAACTAAGTTTGACTTGGAGGACCACAACAATAACAGATTTCTCTCCCAGAGTCCAGTTTCAATCCAATTTCTTCACACCTTTTTCCTCCCAAGAGCCACACTGGACATTCCCAAATATTGCCTTTCCACATTCTTCATCCTTGTAAATTCTTCGCAAATTATCTCCGTCTTTCATCAGCAATTGCATCAGTTGTCCTTTCTGATGTCCTCTGCCGTGTGGTACAAATGAGTAGACTTACGTATTAAGTACATATTAAAAACCCACAAATCTTTCGCTAAGCAGATTCTCACCAGTCATCATTCTCATTTATTCCTGAGTCTACAAATGTCTGAGAGCATTTTTCCCCTATGTGCTCTCATCTCATTCTCGCCCATCATTTATGTCACCAAGCAGAATTATTATCCCCAGGATTACATTCATTCAAAATGTTGCACAATTTGTATCGAAATTCATCTCCCCCCCCCCATTATTGCCATTAATTGGAGAGTTCAGAGAGTGCTTGACTTACAACAGTTCATTTAGTGACTGTTAAGTTACAATGACACTGAAAAAAAGTGAGTTATGACCATTTCCACATGACTGTTGCAGCAGGCCCATGAACACACTATCAAAATTCAGATTTTTGCAAGGTTCTTATTCATGAAGGTTGAAGTGCCCCAGGGTCATATCATAACATCAGGCATGACTCAATAGCTGTGTTGCTTACCAATGGAAATTCTTGTTCCAACTGTGGTTGTAAATTGAGGACATGTACGCTAGTTTCATAGGAAATACTTACATCCAAGCCCTCTCTATATCTACTAGAAACAAATTAACATTTTGGAGAGCATTCAATATCATACATCTTATAGCATTTCCTTAAAGTTCAAAACCACAGATTAATATCCCATCTTTCCAGAGTGCAATATTTGCGTTTTGAGTTGTAATTCTTTGTGAGTCTTTTGATTGTTAGACAGAAAGTCATAAAATTGTCCATAAAGTTATATTGACAAACAGGGATGTATTTTCTCCAGCCTGGTGCAACATCCAAGCTATTTTTGGCTGAAGCTGTACGAACTCTTACTCTGGAGGACAATCCATCAAAATTATTAAGATTTACTTCTGAGAAACCATTCTGAAAATTAGGTTTTGCAAGCCTGTGCTGGATCTTTTGCATGATTATGGGAATACTCAGCCTCTGTGATTGTTTCTGCTCTCCCCCATGGTTGGTATCTAGTACCTAGGATGGATATTATAAGGCGGAAGAGAAGCAAGATCCGGAGTCTGAGAAGCTTATGGTACTATTCAAGGTCACAGCAAAGCTTCTGGCAGAGGACAGCACAGCCAGGGATATTTAAAACCATTCCTCCTAAGCTGCCAGCCGGCTCCACCAACTACAGCTGACGTCAGCACAAGGGATCACATCCAGAGTTGTGCAAAATCCAGAGGTAGGCAGCAGCGTGCTCCCTTGCAAAGGGCAAGGAATAGAGCCCCAGCCGGCAGAGGAAAAAACATCTTCGTCAGGACAGGAAGAGAGAATTACTCGCTTGGATGAAAATATCGGAATACTGAAAGTTTAAAAGTTCACTTGGGCACAGTGCCAGGGATCAGCATCTTAAGGATCTACCAGGGCCCACCACAACCAAACTGGATTTTTCCTGGTCTCAGTTCCCCATTCCTGTCCTGTCTATAAGGGGCGTACACAAGTGCACCAGAGTGCCTACTGTCCCCTGTCCTATAGTCTCTCCTATATCTCATATACTGTACTGTATTTTCTCTTCTATCTCTTCTATCTTTTCTGCTATTCTCTCTAGTTATATTAACTCCTATATTTTCTCTTCTATAATCTCTTTGAGACAATCTTTTAACCTTCATTGTATATTATTGTGTACTGGACAAAATAAATAAATAAATAAATAAATAAGTAAACAAACAAACAAACAAACAAACACGGACACGACAAGGTTAGAGACACAAGGCCCTCTTCTTGGTTAAAATGCTTTACAGTGTCCCCTTGATTTTCGTGGGGGATGCGTTCTGAGACCGCCCGCGAAAGTCGAATTTCCGCGAAGTAGAGATGTGGAAGTAAATACACCATGTTTGGCTATGAACAGTATCACAAGCCTTCCCTTAACACTTTAAACCCCTAAATTACCATTTCCCATTCCATTAACAACCATTTACTCATCATTATTACTGGTACTCACCATTGAATAAGACACTTAGTGATCCTGATATTTGTAAACATAATTATTTATTAACAATAATTATTTTTCTTGCAATAACAATGCTGATTGGTCGAGATTTCGGCCAATCAGCAATGGCAAACAAAAGTTCGGCAATGACGTATGACACCATTGGGTGAGAAAAACCGTGGTATAGAAAAAAAACCCGTGAAGTATTTTTTAATTAATATTTTTTGAAAAACCGTGGTATAGGCTATTCGCGAAGTTCGAACCCGCGAAAAGCGAGGGAACACTGTATACCCATTTATGAAATGACAGAGAAGATACTAGCATGAGATTGGTTCTGTCTATTGATAGCCTCTATCCTTCCTTTCTTACCTATGTTCTGATTCACTTGGTAGCTCAAGGTTGACTCAGCCTTCCATCCTTCCGAGGTGGGTAAAATGAAGAGCTAGATTGTTGAGGCGATAGGCTGATTCTTTAAACCCCTTAGAGCGGGCTGTAAAAGCACTATGAAGCGGTATATAAGCCTAATTGCTATTGCTATGTAAGTGAAGTGACTGCTTTGAGTCTTTCAATTTGGTTGCTCTCCCTTTTCTGCATGTCACCAGCCAGTAGGTGACAGCTAATGATCCGGGCACTGCAAAACAAATGGGCTGAGTCTGTCTATCAGATTTTATCCGCTATTTTCATGGGCTCTTCCTCCTATATTTTATTTATTTATTTGTTTGTTTGTTTGTTTGTTTGTTTATTTATTTATTTAGTTAGTTAGTTAGTTAGTTAGTTAGTTAGTTAGTTAGTTAGTCAATTATAGGGTGATAATTTGTACAAATAAAACATTAGATAAGTAATGATAAAAAGTAACAAAAGAAGACAATAGGACAGGGACGGTAGGCACGCTTATGCACGCCCCTTACAGACCTCTTAGAAAGGGGGAGAGGTCAATTGTAGATAGTCTAAGGCTAAAGGTTTTGGGGTTAGGAGTAGAAACCACAGAATCAGGTAGTGCATTCCAGGCGTTGATTACTCTGCTGCTGAAGTCGTATTTTTTGCAGTCAAGTTTGGAGCGGTTGACATTTACTTTAAATCGATTTCGTGCTCGTGTGTTGTTGCGGTTGAAGGTGAAGTAGTCATTAACAGGTAGGACATTTTGGTATATGATTTTATGAACTATAATTAAGTCGGAACGGAGACTACGGAGTTGTAAGTTGTCTAAACCAAGAATTTCAAGTCTGGCAGAGAAAGGTATTTTGTTGTGAGAAAAGGAATGAAGGATTCCTCTTGTGAAATATTTCTGGACTCTCTCAATTGTGTTGACATCAGATATGCAATGTGGGTTCCATACAGGTGAGCTGTATTCTAGGATTGGTCTGACAAATGTTTTGTAAGCTCTTGTTAGCAGTTCAAAATTACCAGAGAAGAAGCTGCGAAGGATTAGGTTAACAACTCTTAAAGCCGTTTTGGCAATGTTGTTGCAGTGGGCTCTAGGACTTAGGTCACTGGATATGAGTGCTCCAAGGTCTTTGACAGATTGAGGGTTATCCTATATACCCTTGCCTGTTGAAATGCAGTCCAAACAAAGGGTTTTTTTTTTAAAAAAAACCCAGCTCTTAGGGCATTTCTACATGACTTGAATTGAAATACTTTCCACCTACCCTTGAGTGGATGAAACACTCATTTGATTGAAACCCTTGCCTTCTCCTGTGTTTGTTGCCTCCATAGCTGACCCTGGAGTGGGGAGGGAATAGAGATTTTGCAGTATCCTTCCCTTGCCATGTCCACAAGCAACACCCACAGAAACAGCAGGGGGAAATTTTGAATTTCACCCCTGATCTTGACCTGGTTGATCAGACATATGGACATCCTGATGATCTCTGTATCAAGGTTCTGCAGTAACTCAGATTCCCTCAAGATAATGATTGTCAAAAAAACAAATAGATTTTATAGGTAGACCTCGGCTTACAACTACAAATTGCAACTGGAGCCTCCATCACTAAGTGATGCAGGGAGTGGCACCTGGTTTTTATGACCTTTTTGGAAAGGGTGTTAAGCAAATTTGTCATTAGCTTTGCTTTTTGGAGGGACCCTGGAAAGATTGTAAATGCTGACCAAATTATCTCGGGATAGTCCAGGATAGGGATAGGGATAGGGATAGAATAGAATAGAATAGAAGCTGGAAGGGACCTTAGAGGTCTTCTAGTTGAGCCTCCTGCTCAAGCAGGAGAATCTATATCCTTTCAGGTAAGTGACTGTCGAGTCTCTTCTTTAAAAACTTCCATTTAAAAAACTTTCATTCATGGAGCGTCCACGATTTCTGAAGGCAAGCTGTTCCACTGTTTCATTGTCCTCGCTATTAAGAAGTTCCTCCTTCATTCCAGGTTGCTTCTCAATTAGTTTTCAACCATTGTCTCTAACTGTGGAGAATAACCTGACCCCCTTTTCTTTGAAGCAGCCCTTTAGATATTGGAGCGTTGCTATCATGTCACCCCTAGTTCTTCTTTTCTTTAAATTAGCCCCAAACCTGCAGCCATTCTTCATATGGTTAAAACTCCAGGCCTTCGATCATCTTAGTTGGATGTTAGGCTGTTGCAACTCTTATAAATAAATGCTGGTTGCCAAACACCTGGATTTTGATCACATGAACCTGAGGGCATTGTGACAGACATAAGTGCGAGGACTGGTTAAAAGCCAGTTTTTTCAATATCATCATATCTTTGAATGATTGTTAAACAAATTTAAGTTGAGGACCACTTACACTGTACACAGACAGCCCTTGGTTGGCATCAGAATAAGGGAGAAAATAATAAGTTCTTGTTTTCCCAATTATAGTAAATTTATTGGTGGTACTTTTTTTTTTGTCCTCATGCCTTTGTCTTTCTCTCACTTCTAGTTTATGACTGAGACAGGCTAAAGTTTTTGTTAGCCGTGTCAGCATTAAAGTAATATTTTCCTCGTTATTCCAGTAAGAGATAGGTTGTTTTTGAACAGGGCTCTTTCCTAAGAATTTTAATGGAAATTTTGCCTTTCTTACAATTTGTTCAAGGTTAGGTCCTTTCTACCTAAGACAGATTGATTAAAAGAGAAGTAACAGTGACAATTTTCTGGCAATCTGTTCTGGGAGGCTGGGATAGGATAGCAACCATTCACAAAAAAAGAAAAACTTCAAATATCATAGGAAAATAATGACAGTAATCTTAAATAATGTATCAATTCTTCAACAGGCCTCTGAAATCCCCCTGCCCAAGTTCATAGCATATAGATAAACATTAAAGCAGGAATATAACATTTATTATTATAAAATCCAGCATATCTCTATAACATTAATCAATATATATTAAATATTATTATAAATTCACGTGCCAACAAAATCATTATTTTCAAAAAGAAGCATTGATTAAAATAATATCCAGTATTTTGTATCCATGTAAAATAACCTTTTTGACTACAGCCAGAAATTAAGAATAGCAAAACCTACCCACATTCTTCAAAATTCCTTACAAAAGCTCTCTATAAGCAATAAACAGCAACAATCATATTTTTTTGAAAACCCTATAGCAAAATATTCAAGTAGCATTTTTGTAGACCTAGGAGATAAGTTGCTCAGGTAAGCTTCCCTAATTTTTAGAAAAGTAGAGAAGTAGCATTTTACTGTACTAACTGGATTCATGGGTTAAGTTTTCTGTTTTTGACTTTTGTTACAAGATATGGGAAATAAATTCATTAAATTGGTAGCTGTGTTATCTGTGGAAGAAAATTAAAATGCCACTGATATTTCTCCCAATGTACTCAATTCAGCCAATCCATGAAGAATTTTCAAGGGGATGGGAGTAGATGGGTGATGTCAGACCTTAGAAACAAGAAGCATCTCCATTGGCCATCATAGCTTGGAAATCTGGGATTTATAGTCCAACCTCTAAAAAAATCCTCATTTCTAAAATTCAGTTAGTCCTCAATTTACAATAGTTAATTTAGTGATCAAAGTTACAAAAGAACTAAAATAAGTGACCTATGACTGTTTGCATACTTTTGACTATTGCAGCATCCAGTGGTCATATGACCAAATTTTGGATTCTTGGCAATTGATTCATATTTATGATAGTTGCAGTATCATGTGATCCCCTTTTGCAACCTCCTGACAATCAAAGTCAATGCGGAAGCCAGGTTCACTTAAGAACTATGTTATTAATTTAATAACTGTTGTAATTCATTTAACAAGTGTGGCAAGAAAGGTTGTAAAATAGGTGGGGAAAATTCACTTAACAACTGTCTCTTTAGCAACACATTTTGTGCTCAATTGTAGTCATACATCAAGGACTACTTGTACTGATGGCAAGTGTATTTAAACCTGTTACTTGTACCTGGAAATTTCCACTAAAAATGCACTCTGATAGGGAAAAGGTTCAGTGTTAAAAAGTTTGGAAGACAAAGTAGGGTGTCTTATAAATCCACAAATTCTGTGTCCCATTTTCCCTACTATGAGACACATCAGAACTAGTTTCATCAGTTTAATCAGTAATTCAGTAAGTAATGAGAGGAACAGAGAATGATAGAAATAGAGGCCAGAAGTAAAAACGGAGGTGGAATTTTACTAAACTTACCAAATTAGCACTTCCTGAGAGAGACGAAAATACAGTTGTTCCTTGATATTCACACTTCTCTGAATTCTGCAATGGTGTTCTTGCTTTTTTAAGACATACAGAATGTGCCTATTAGGGAAACGATGCACATATTTGCAAACATGGCATTAAAATGCATTTGTATTCAATCAAATAGTATATGGCAATGCCCAGAAAATTGGTAGGAGGTGTGCAAAAATAACGAGAGAAATGCATGTGGAAATGTGTATGATTTGAGGAGGGGGGCAGCCTAAAGAAAAATGATAAAAAATATAGGCAGAAATGGGATGCAATGAATTTAAGGTTGAGAAAATGAACACGAGCCATCCTGTCCATCTGGTGTCCTAAGCACCAGGGAATTTCAAAAGGATGCTGAAAATTTCCTCCGTGCCAGGACCAAAACATTACCAAGAGCTCCTCACTCATTGCAACCAGTCCTGCAAGGCAGAGGAAGGTAGGAGAGGTATGGAAGATTGAAGATTTAGAAGAAGGGCAGGGAGAATTTTGGAATGAGGGAAGGGTGGGTCAGGCAAAGCAGGACTGGGAAGAAAGACCATGTTCCTTGGTTGCTAAGCAAGAGAAAGAATTCTTGGGCCTGGAGCTGAGACAGAGCTCACAGCCCATCTGCATCGGCTCTGCTCAGAACAGCTTCTGCGTGGGCTGCACCCGCCTCTCCACCAGGCTGACAAGACGGTATGGAAGTGCAGGAAGAGGCTGGTGACGGACAAGGACTTGGGAGTGCTCCAAGCTTCTTTACAATCCTTGGCAGGGGGGAACTTTTGCAATTGCTTCTCACAGCCGCCTAGTTACAGGTCACTCTGCTTCCAGTGAACCACTGGAACTCTTCAGTACAAATTGGGAGTAGGCAAAACTCCCCTTTCCGTTCATTAGACCAGGATGGTCCTGTAAGCAGTCCCAGGGCCACCAGCAGAACCCCTTGGTAGTACCCCTAGTACAGCAGTGAAATCTATTTACTTTTCCTACCTTCTGAAGTGCACACTTCACTTTGCTCACACACGCACTACTTCCAGTGAAGGGCTACCAAAATTTTAACTACCACACTGTGGGCGTGGCAATGTCGTTTGGCCAGACCCAGGAGAAGAGCCTTCTCTGTGGCGGCCCCGGCCCTCTGGAACCAGCTCCCCTCAGATATCAGAGTTGCCCCCACCCTCCTTGCTTTTCGCAAGCTCCTTAAAACCCACCTCTGTCGTCAGGCATGGGGGAATTGAAATTTCCCTTCCCCCTAGGCTTATAGAATTTATACATGGTATACTTGTATGTATGAGTGGTTCTTTAAATTGGGGTTTTTTAGATTATTTTTAATATTAGATTTGTTTACATTGTCTTTTTATACTGTTGTTAGCCGCCCCGAGTCTTCGGAGAGGGGCGGCATACAAATCTAATAAATAAATAAAATAAATAAATATGCATTTTCTTTCAACATCTTTCAGTGCAAATTGGGTGCTTTGGGGTGGAGCTCCATTTTCGATACCCCACTGCATTCCACCATCCCCGCGTCTGGGCAGTAGCCCACCTCTGGCTATTTCACTCCCACTCCACGCATGCACTTTTTCACCCTGTGTGCATACGCAGGGTTTGCTCATGCACAGAGGATTAAAAAAAGAAAATGGCAGAGCCTCGTGCTGCTGCTGCCACCAGTTCTCTGAATTACCGCCGCCTGCCGCTACCAGTATGCCCGAACCAGCCTGAACCGGAAGCATTTCACCCCTGCCGTAGTATTGCCCAAAATTGGTAATAGAATAACAGAGTTAGACTTGGAGGTTTTTTAATCCAACCCCCTGCTCAGGCAGGAAACCCTATACTCCTGATGGCGAACTATGACATGCTTACTACAGGTGGCATGTGGAGCCATATCGGAGGGCCCACCAGACTTTGCCGTATCAGCTCTAGCGCACATGCGCCAGCTGTCCAGCTGATTTTCAGCCTTGGGAAAGGCCGTTTTGCCCTCCGGATGCTTCAGGGAAGCTTCTCTAAAGCCCCATAAGCAAAAAAAAAACAAAACCAACGGACAAACTGGAAGTACAGAAAAACACACTTCTGGTTTATTTATTTATTTTATTTATTTTATTTTGTCCAATACACAATGAGGGTTTTAGTGGATATATATTTATATACACATAGTAAAATACATGATGGAGGTTATAGAGGAGATACTCATAGTAAAATATGTCTAAGAAAGAATAGAAAAGAAGGTATAGTAATAGAACATATCAATGAAATAATAGAAGAAGAGATATAGGAATAGAAGAAAGGTATAGGAGATATAGGAGAGCAATAGGACAGGGGACGGAAGGCACTCTAGTGCACTTGTACTCGCCCCTTACTGACCTCTTAGGAATCTGGATAGGTCAACTCCAGCTGTTCTCCTGGGGTTTTTTGCACTCTGGAGCTTCAGGAAGCTTATTTATTTATTCAATTGTTATGCCGCCCTTCTCCTTAGACTCAGGGCGGCTTACAACATGTTAGCAATAGTACTTTTTTAACAGAGCTGGGCTATTGCCCCCACAATCCGGGTCCTCATTTTACCCACCTCGTAAGGATGGAAGGCTGAGTCAACCTTGAGCCGGTGATGAGATTTGAACCGCTGACCTTCAGATCTACAAGTCAGCTTCAGTGGCCTGCAGTACAGCACTCTACCTGCTGCGCCACCCCGGCTTCCCTGAACCCTCCAGAGTGCAAAAAACAGCCAAGGGCAAACCGGAATTGCGTTTTCCCAAACCTCCGTTTTGCCCGTTTGGGTATTATTTTTTTCATGTACTAGACTTCAGTAAGATCTGTGTGCCATGCGTGGGGGATGCGCATGCAGTGGGGAGAGGGAAGGGGATGTGAACACATGCACACATACTAGCACATACCCCCATACCCTATTGGCATGCGAACCAAAAAACGGTTCACCATCACTACCCTATACCATTTCAGACAAATGGTCTTCCGATCTCTTCTTTAAAATTTTCCCACACTTCTGGAGGCAAGTCGTTCCACTGTTAATGGAATGTGATTGCACTCACTATCAGGAAAATCCCCCTTAGTTTTAGGTTGCTCATCTCCTTGGTTAGTTCCTTGATGACAGGCTTTCTTGCCAATTTGAGATAAGACATGCATGACAACTCTCATGTCAGACCAAAAATAGATTTTGGATTGTTGTTGGTTTTTTTAAAAAAAATACACTCTATCAAATTTTCTCCAGCAAAGGAAATCAACAGACCTGCCATGTGTATCCCATTCCCATAGTTACGGGACAATCCAACCCAGTTGGCATCCTAGGCCTGCCTCCTGCAGTATGACTCCTCCGAAGCTAAGTGCATCTGCCTGTCACCAAGCAGTGCTCTTCCTTGCATTATTGATTTTGCTTTTATTGATTTTATGCCTAGTATTCTGCAAGATAAATCTCTTATTTTGCATATATAAAAGCAATTGAGTTTTTCTTCTATCTTTTCCTCACCGACTCACAAGAGTCAGTGAATTCTGATGAACAAGTTGAATCCCTGCCTTCCCTTGTATTTCCAATGGAAGAAGGTCAAACTATACTCAGCAGAAAAACAGAAGCTTGTAAAACAATGTTGAGGAGGGTTTGCAGAGAGCGATAAAACAAGCAAGAAGAAGAAGATGGGGGCCAGAACTGCATCATGGAAGCTCTGCATCTTTTTAATGTGTGTTGCAAGTGTGTTAAAAAAAAAAAACAGGACTTTGATTGTGCAGTTCCCCGCAGCTCTATGCCTTAGAATCAATTGATGATTTTTAAATGAAGACGCAAAAAGACTAAGGCTGCAAAAATACGATACTCCTTTGCTGCCATCTAACAGTCATGTGGGTCTCTGCATGCCAGGGATCAAGGGCTTAATGAAGAATGCCTGGGCAACCTTGTCAGGAATTAAATAGGAGCCTTCTGCTATAACACATGTTATTTAAACTCTGTCTTCATCCCTGTCAAGAAATTCTTCTTTAATACTGAATCTGAATAATAATAATAATAATAATAATAATAATAATAATAACAACAACAACAACAACAACAATTATTATTGTTGTTGTTGATGTTGTTATTATTATTAATTGGATTTGTATGCCGCCCCTCCCCGCAGACTCGGGGCAGCTAACAACAACAATAAACACAACATGTACAATCCAATAATAAAAAACAACTAAAACCCCTATTATAAAACCAAACATACACACAAACATACCATGCATAACTTGTAATGGCCTAGGGGGAAGAGCTATCTCAACTCCCCCGTGGCTGGCGGTATAAATGAGTCTTGAGTAGTTTACAAAAGACAGGGAGGGTGAAGGCAGTTCTAATCTCCGGGGGGAGTTGGTTCCAGAGGGCCGGGGCCAACACAGAGAAGGCTCTTCCCCTGGGGCTCGCCAAATGACACTGTTTAGTCGACGGGACCTGGAGAAGGCCAACTCTGTGGGACCTTATCGGTCGCTGGGATTCGTGTGGTAGCAGGCAGTTCCGGAGGTAATCTGGTCCATTGCCATGTAGGGCTTTAAAGGTCATGACCAACACTTTGAATTGTGACCGGAAACTGATCGGCAGCCAATGCAAGCCACGGAGTGTTGAAGAAACGTGGGCGAATCTTGGAAGCCCCACGATGGCTCTCGCGGCTGCGTTCTGCACGATCTGAAGTTTCCGAACACTTTTCAGAGGTAGCCCCATGTAGAGAGCGTTGCAGTAATTGAACCTCGAGGTGATGAGGGCATGAGTGACTGTGAGCAATGACTCCCTGTCCAAATAGGCCCTGTCCTACTCAAAAGCTCTCTAGATTTTTCATTGAACTCAACACAGGTAGTCCTCGATTTAGGACCAAAATCGGGACTAAATTTTTGGTTGCTAAAGCAAAAGGGTTGTTAAGTGAGTCTATTTATTTTATTCTTATTTCATTTTTCGAATTTATAGGCCACCCTTCTCCTAGCAGACTCAGGGTGCCTTACAAGAAGTCATGCTTGATTTTACCACAGCCTCTGGTCCTTAGGCTTTCATGCTTAAGTGAAGACTAGAAATCCTGATCTCCTGGTTTTCAGTCCACCACCTTCACCCCTATATCAAAGTGCTAGTTTTAATTTTCCTGTTTTTTGTTCCCACCCTGCCTGCCGTCTCCACCCCCAGAATTCTAGAAAAGAAGCAGCCCGGCGGGGAGACCATAGAGCTGACAGAAGAAGGGCGACCTGTTGAAGTGTCCGAGAAGGAGCAGCCCGTCATAGACTGCACCTGCTTTGGCCTCCCTCGCCGCTACATCATTGCCATCCTCTGCGGTCTGGGTTTCTGCATCAGCTTTGGCATCCGATGCAACCTGGGCGTGGCTATTGTCAGCATGGTTAACAATAACACCGTCTACGAAGGGGATAAAGTCACTGTGAAGGTGAGGCTGTTCGTCCTCTATTAATGGAAAGTAACTGTGCTTTGGTTCAGGGGTTGTTGTCTTCTTTTTGTTGTTTTGAGGAGGGGTCACTCATATAAAAAGACATTCTGCACCTCCTTAAAATTATGTAAGATGCATCAGGTCAAGCAGGTGAAGCAGTAACATTTGAGAAATTCCACATGCTGAGAAATCTGAGTTTATAAAATACAAGTCACCACTCACATAGGGAACCAAAGGTTGAAAAATCTACGTAGATGTTTAATTTCTTAAAAGAAACATCAGGGAGAGAGAAAAGGCCTGACAAACACTTGTTTTCCCTAATCCTGGGTATTCCGGTGTCAGGTATCGAAGGAATGTACTCTTCACTCTCAGAGTCTCAAAAACACGCTCTTCAGCCTTCATTCAAGTTAACGTGTACTGCCAACTGTGCACATAATACCGTGTTTCCCCGAAAGTAAGACAGTGTCTTACTTTCTTTTTACCCCCAAAAGCCCCACTACGTCTTACTTTCGGGGTATGTCTTACATTGGAAAAAAATTGAAAGGGTCGCGTTCCCGAAGGCATCTCCCCAGAGTCCAGAAGGGCAGCTGCGGGACAGGAGCCTCGTGAGCCCTTTTCCAAGTTCAACCTCAGGGCTCCAAGCGGCGTGCACGCGTGGAGCCACAGACGCGTGTCAGGGAAGCATGTGTCTGGAGGGGAGGAGCCGCTCTGCGCAGTTGGGCAGCCCCACCTGCCTGCTGGAAAGGAGGCGGGCGAAGGAGGGCGCAGCTCCGGCCGCTCACCTCGGAGCTGGTCGGCCTCGCTGGCCGCTTGCAGCCGAGCCTCGGCAGGACTCGGTTGCTGGGACGAGCGCCTTCGCTGCAAGCCGACGCCCGCTTGGCTCGCTTCGGACCAGCGGCGTCCTTCGCTTTGCCAAGCCGGGGAAGAGGCGGTGGCGCCACAGCGAGGCGAAGGCGAGGGGCGCACGGGGAGCTTGGAAGCGACGTCATCGGGCTCCCCCCCGGCAATACCCCCGTGTTTCCCCGAAAGTAAGACATGTCTTACTTTCGGGGTACGGCTTATATTAGCCGACCCCCCTGAAACCCCCGATACGTCTTACAATCGGGGGTGTCTTACTATCGGGGAAACAGGGTATAAGTAAGCTTGACTTCTGGACTTAAGGGTCCATACACAATTTAATTTGCAAGTCTTTTGCTTCCTGAAAATGCAGAAATGTAGAATGCAGTAAACCGTCTCAGTTGCATTTCTCCAAGTTGCTCCAAGTCCTGTCTAGGAGGCCCTATAAGTGGCTCTAATCAGTGTCCCCTGTCGTTTGTTTCTTCTCCTTTCTCGCTTAGAAAGCTGAGTTCAACTGGGATCCAGAGACAGTAGGCATGATCCATGGGTCCTTCTTCTGGGGTTACATCGTCACCCAGATCCCAGGGGGGTTCATATCACAGAAATTTGCAGCTAACAGGTAACTGCTTTGAGGGGGAAAGTGGAATATATGTTTGTGTGTAGATCAGCTAGGGAATCTTCATTTGTTGTCTTCTTCTGGTGTCATCACCACTAGCCATCCTAGCTGGGCTAATGAAAGTTAAGAGACAGCAAATCTTTGAGAATTTCATTAAATCAGATCTCAGCTGTTTGAGATTATAATTGAACAGTCAAGATTCCAGGTGTATGTTCTCTTCTAAAGATGTGGCTCAATTTGAATCATACAGGTAGGCCTTGGCTTATGACCACAATTGGGAAACTAATTTCAGTTGTTATGCTAGGTCATCGTTAAGTGACTCATACCTGATTTTACCCCCAAAAAATTGCTATCGAGTAAGTAATTTGGTCATTAAATAAATCCAGCTTCCCCTGTTGTCTTTGCTTGTTGGAAGCCAGCTGGGAAGGTTGCAAAATTGTGGTCAGATGAGTCCAGTACACGGCAACTATCATCAACATATCGTCAAGAATCCAACTGGCAAACCCAAGTAATTCTGCATTCTTCAGCAAAGCACTGGTTTATTGAGTACATCAATTCAGTTTGAAAGAAACCTAAAACAGCTCTGACTATTTCCCGCTTTTTCAAATACAGTGGTACCTCTACCTACAAACTTTTCTAGATAAGAACTGGGTGTTCAAGATTTTTTTTGCCTCTTCTCAAGAACCATTTTCCACGTACAAACCCAAGCCTCCGAAACTGTAACCAGAAAAGGCAGGGAAAAGCCTCCGAGGGGCCTCTCTAGGAATCTCCTAGAGGCTGGAAAAAGTGGGGAGAAGCCTCTGTGGCGCCTCTCTAGGAATCTCCTGGGAGGAAACATGGGCAGAAAAGGTGGGGAGAAGCCTCTGTGGGGCCTCTCTAGGAATCTCCGGGGAGGAAATAGGACCTCCACCCTCCCTGTGGTTTCCCCAATCGGACGCATTATTTGCTTTTACATTGATTCATATGGGATAAATTGCTTCTTCTTACAAACTTTTCTACTTAAAAACCTGGTCACGGAACAAATTAAGTTCGTAAGTAGAGGTGCCAGTGTAATTAAAAGTTAGGTATCCCCCCCTTACCGCTAGGTCACAGATCACATTGTCCAGTTAGGTGATCTGGCATCTCCTTGGCAACCAGATTCAGTTTCTGGTCAGTACCCATTGAGATGACCTTGGTTACCAGGAGATAACAAGCTGTTTTGGCCGGTGTGAATTCCATGCCTCCCACTCCCCCAGCTGTGTGGAAACTTCAGGAAAGATGGTTGTGACAGGCCTGATCTGCTTCAGAATTGACACATATACCTGTTGCCAATGGTCCAAATTTAGATCACGAGTCTGTGGGGATGTTGTGATGGTCTTGTGCAATGATTAGCCACAAGGCACCTTTTTTTAATGCTTTGTAACTTTGCTCAACAAATGGTTATAATTACCTGGAAAGTATACAAAAATCTTAACAAGAATCAGTTGGATTAAATCTCCAATGGAACTTGAGTTAACAGGAGTGATTTTAATGAGAGCAGAAAATAACCAGGCAATAAAAAAAAGTTTATGTTTATGTTATGTAGTTTTACATTGCCAGACTAAACCACCTCCAGGCTGTTCAAGCTTCTTTTAGCACCACCTATCCACCATCAAGGCAACACAAAGTTCATTGATATTATTTCAGTACCCACAACAGTTGGATGACTCCAGAAAAGCCATTAGTGAAGATCCTGCCTCAAAAGACGCTCTCACTTCAAGTGTTTTTTTATTTATCACATCCCTTTTTAATCTATATATATACAGTGATCCCCCGAGTTTCGCGATCCCGATCATTGCGAAACGCTATATTGCGATTTTTCCACCCGATGACGTCACTCCCTTCCTTTCTCATCTTTCTTTCTCTCTCTCTTTCTCTATCTTGCTTCTTCCTCTCTCACACTCTCTTCCTCCCTCTCTCATCTCTTTCTTTCCTTCTCTCTCTTTCTCTATCTCTCCCCCTCTTGCTCTCGAGCGGCAAGCGAGCAGCCGGGCGGGTGGGCGAACGGGCAAGCGGCAAGCGAGCAGCCGGGCGGGCGGGCGAACGGGCAAGCGGCAAGCGAGCGGCCGGGCGAGCGGGTGACGGGCAAGCGGCAAGCGGCAAGCGATCTTGGGGTTTCCCCTTTGCCTGGGGGGCGGGAAGACCCAGGGAAGGTTCCTTCGGCCGCCCACCAGCTGATCTGCTCGGCAGCGCAGCAGCAGCGAGGAGCCGAAGATGGGGTTTCCCCGTTGCCTGGGCAACGGGGAAACCCCATCTTCGGCTCCTCGCTGCTGCCGCGCTGCCGAGCAGATCAGCTGGTGGGCGGCCGAAGGAACCTTCCCTGGGTCTTCCCCGGGTCTTCCCCGCCGCCCACACGCAAACTCCACCATCTGCGCATGTGCGGCCATGGAAAAAGGGGCGCGCATGCGCAGATGGTGTTTTTACTTCCGCACCACTACATCCCGAAATATCGATTATCGCGAGGGGTCTTGGAACGGAACCCTCGCGATAATCGGGGGATCACTGTATAGGTTACATGGCAGCTATTTGAGGAGATTGGGAGGCAGATCTTCTCCCCCCCCCCCCGAGTTCTTTTTAATATAAAAATGACAAATCAATGTGTGAAGAGTGTGGTATCTGGGCACCATACATTCCACTACCTATGAAACTGTTCAAATTAATATTATTATGTTCAATCAACTTGTATATTTCTAATAACAATACAAATCTATATTAGATTACATTCTATCATTATTCAATTATTCCTCCTATTTCTCATTATTACTTTCACTTTATCAAATATTAAATGTATACATTAATATTCCCTTTATTTCTATCAGTCTAGCTTTTAATCATGTCACCCTTAAGAAACTTTTTTTATTTTTTTGCTGTCTAACTTCTAACAATGTTACCTGCCTAGAAAAAGACAAAAACAGAGAGGGGGGAGAAAGGGAAAAGCAGCTCAAAACAGCAACAAAAAAGAGGAATCCTCCATTCATCATCTCCTGGCCTCTTCATACATGGATTGCAATGCTTTAAAATGAAGAGAGGAAAACAGAAAGGCAAATCAGAGCAGCAATAAAGATAAAAATCATCTACCTGTTGTCTCTTGCCCACTTCAATACTTCAATTGCTATGCTTTTTTTTTACTTGCCTCTCACATTCCTCTCTTAAGTCTCCATCTATATCTATTTCTTGGACATCCAATTTAGACATACCTTCCACCTCTACCCTCTTTCACTGCCTAGTTTCTAACATTTCTACAGAGGCCCTTGCTTCCATTTCAAACACTCTTATATGTTTTTCCCCTCTTTGTCTTCTTCTTTCTTTCTTCCTTTCTTTGAATCCTCCCTTATCTGGGAGTTTTGGTCTGTACTTATTATGCCTTGAATAATATTTTCCATTTTTTTCACAATGTCCTTAATTCCTTTGTCCATAATATCTCCCTATTTTGAAGGAGTAAATCCATCTCCTGTACAATTCCACTAATTTATCCTTCTTAAGAGAGAGTTAAGAGAGTGGATTTTCATCTAACAGTCCGAGAACGATTTACCATTCAAGGAGTACACTAATCCCAATTCTTTATGGCCCATAGGTTAATACTCAGCTCCATTTGAATAGTTCCAGAGGTTATAAAAAGCCCCTTTATGTCCTCCTTGCAAATTCAATCTTCTAATATAATATTCAAATGCCTCTTTGGTTAAATCACTTCCTTGTAGTTTCCCTTTTTCTCAGTAGGTGGCACTCTTTCCTTAGATTTCAGTTGACTAGTCCCTGGTAATTAGGATTATATAATAAATGCAAAAGCAGCATAAGTTTTGTATATAGATAATTCCAATGTTTAAAAAATGCCTTTCCAGTACCTCTTCTTCCCAGTTTAGGAATCAATTTTCTGCTTATTTTAGAATTCATTATTTATTCTATAGCACCCTTCATGTCCAATTAGGTATTTCTTTAGGGCACCCCAAAATGCTTAGGTGCTGCTTTAATGCATAGCTCTGGGCAAATGATTCTGAATTATTTCTTGAAGTTAAATTTAGAACAAAAGAAAAATCCTCTCCCCCAGTTCCACCTTCTTCTCTCCAGCACCAGTCTTAACTGTTATTCTTCATTTGTCCCAGCTTTGCAGCAGCCATCTATAGACTGCTTCTTCTTCTTGCCATGGTTGAGAAGGAAAAAAGACTCCGGGCCAAACAGGAGAGACCTAAAGGGTGCCCCTCTTTGCTTCACTGCCCCTTCAGGGCAGCTTAGCCTCCCTCCAGAACATACAAACAGGAAAAATTAATATTGGGCGCTTTGGAAAAATAGAGAAAAAAAGATAATTGTTGCTTTGCATTTCATGAGATAGTATTGGGGTGGGGTTGGTCAGCAATCATGAAGTCTGTATATAGAAGTATTTTTCCCTTCCAATACATCTCAGGGGAAAGTCTTGATTCTTATGAAGCCAGTTGAAGCAAAATGAAGAGAGACCAACACACACCATTTTACAGAAGTATATAGAAACACAGAAAGAACAGTCCACAACAGTGTTTTCTTAGAAATTTTAAGATGTGTGGACATCAACACATAAAATTCCCCAGCAAGCATATTTCCTGAAGAATACTGGGAGTTGAGGTCCATATATCTTAAAGTTGCCAAGTTTGAAAAGAATTGGTTTACAACCTCTCTGTGTGTGGAATGGAGTATTCTGGAGCAAAGGTATGGTTGATTGCCTGGAAGAGGGAAAAAGGACACTCTAAACCAGCAGCCCCCAACTGGTAGCCTGTGGACCATTAGTGGTCCATGAGAAGATTTTAGTGGTCCACAGAAAAATTATTTCGCATTTTGTAAATTGCACTAAATCTGGGGTCTTCAAACTGCAGCCCTGGGCCCGATACATGCAATAAACACTTGTGTTGCTGCAGAGAGTTTCCCCCCTTTGGGGTCTTTTTGTGCTGGTTGGAAGGAGGCGGGAATTCTGACTTGGGGTCTGCTTCAGCCTCCTGGTGTGGGGCTTTGGGCAAAGGCTGGAGGCATGGGTGGGTTCCAAATTTTTTACTACCATTCTGTGGGTGTGGCTTAATTTTGTTGGAGTGGCTTTGCAGTCATGTGACTGAGTGGGAGTGGCTTGGTGATCATGTGACCGGATGGTCATGTGACTGGGTGGGCGTTGCCAACTTGGCCTCACTCACGTCAAAGCTTAGGGATAGGATGCCTGTCATCTCCTCACCTCAAAGGCCTCAACAAGATACAATTTCCCAATCTATTTATTGCTACTGAACATTCAAAAAATACTATTTAATCCTATGTATATATGCCATATGGGTACATACATATTGCACACAGACACACATAAATATGTTATCTATTATATATACTGTATGTGCACGTAACATACACACATACCTTTTCTAAAACTATACATTCAACCTCATAGCATTTGAAAAAACTCACTCAGAGTCCACTCTCTGCCACACATTTAACCATAACTTCTGTACATTAAAACATTACACATGCCTTCAGATGTACCTCCCTGGTTTGCACATGACTGTTGTAGCCAGGATATGTCATGGATTGAGTAAAATGTGATGAAACATTTAACAACACTCTTGCTTAGCAACCAAAATGTTTATCTCAATTGAGGTCATAAGTCAAGGATTATCTCTGCCTTCCTCTGCATGGCAGCTTTGTCCTAATAAACTCCTTCTTTCTGGCAATTTTCCTCTCTGTTAGAGGAACCAAAATAATCCAGACAATGTAAAGTTTCCTGCTGCAGCACGGGACTGGACTTAGATGACCTCTGAGGTGTCTTCCAGCCCTAAATTGCTGTGCTGTTTAAAAGTGTCTTCTGAAGCCATGTCTAATGCCAGGTTTTGTGGTGCTTCCTTCCTCTTCTCTCTATCTCTTATATCTCCTTTCCTTCCTTCTCTCTTTCTTTCCTCTTCTCTCCTTTCTTTCTTTCTTTCTTTTTTTTTCTTTGTCTCCCCCCCACTCTCTCACATACACACAGCTACCTACCTGGTCTGGGCACAAAGTATCTGTTGTTACAGAAGCTTTCATTTATCTTTATAATATACCTGTTACTAATCAATACCCTATCTTACAACTACATAAAACTATGCATATTTACTTGGCAGTAAGACTACTCTCTTTCACTAGGATTTACTCCTAATAGATATGTACATGATTGCAGGCAGGCATTTAGCTCCATTTTTAATAGGCTCTAAGTAAACTTTCTACATTAACAGAAGTTATACTAAACAAATATCAAAGCAAAAAATTATAGCAAGTGTGAGCTATGCTTTTCTCCTTCAATTGGAAGTACTACCCATTTTAAGTAGACATTAAGTCTCATTAGTTTGTAATATTAATATGGCTTGCACTGAACCTTGACAGTACAGTAGTGCCTCTAGATACGAGTTTAATTCGTTCCAGAATGGAGCTCGTATGTCGATCAGCTCGTATCTGGAACAAATGGCTTTAGACTTTGTTTTTCCCCATGGAGATAACCAGAAGCAAGGATTCTTGCACCACCTAGTGGAAGCTCGGCTCGTATCCCGAATTTGAGCTCGGGTCTGGAACAGAAATTTCGCTCCCATCGTGGCTCGTATCTTGGAATACTCGCATGTGGAGCAGCTCGCATCTAGAGGTACTACTGTACTTGTTTCCTTACAAACCAGCTCAACTTAAAATCTTGCTTTCATTACACACCAATTGCTTTGAACCAAGAGCTCCATTTTTAAGGAAAGAAACTTTGGAAATAAAAGTACCGCAAGAGAGGAGGGGAAAAGCATGCTCTGGATTCTGGTCCAAGCATTCCTGACTGGGAAGCCCTCCTCATTCTCATTCTTCCCAATCCATTCCCTTCCCATTCCTGGATCCTTCTTCCTTCCTTCCCATCCTCATTTCATTTTGCTGTCAGGGTGGGAGGGAAAATCAAATAAAAACAGAAAGGAGGCAAGGACAGAAAATGGTAGGTGGCTGTAAGACAGAAGAAGGACATTTTTCAGCCGCTTTCTGGGACTGAAAAGTTAAGGGGTGGGTTCAAACTTACCTCGCTGCTGGTTGGTTCCCTCAAGATGGTGACCGCATGCACAGTGCCAGAAACTTGGCTTCTGTACATGCTCAGAACAATTTTTTTTAAAAAAAATCAGGGAAAAAAAGATGGCTGTACCCATGGACCAGCACCGACCAATCTAGTTTTGGGACGTCACTGTGACATTACTAGTGGGTCGCTACCAGTTTGGGCAAACCGGCCTGAATCAGGAGGACCCCAACCCTGGCTGGAGGGAAACGCCCCTGGTGGCAAATAGCCAGAGGGCCTTGTTCCAGTGGAAACTGCATCATGGCTTCCCACTGGCTAACCATCTCAGCCCACTAAGCCTCCAGGTGCAGGTACCTGGCCTTGCACTCCTGCAGGTCTTCTCTCTGCTTGGAAAGCCTATACTCATAGTCCTCAGTGAGGTGCTTCTGCTGAGCCTCCTTCTCGATTAGATCCTATTTAAATTGAGCCAGCTATTTTGCCAAGCTTTTCTCATGGTGGCTGCTTAGCTCCAACAACTGGGGCCCTAAGTCTATGGAGAGGGGCGGCATACAAATCTAATAAATAATAATAATAATAATAATAATAATAATAATAATAATAATAATAATGGAGCTTGGATGGGTGGGCAAGTAGTAGTTGGGAAAGGAGGGGCGAGTAAAGGCCATCAAGGTGCCCCTCAATATTGAGTGACATCAAGTTGGTCATGCCCAACCAGTCACATGACCACCTAGCCACGCCCACCCAGCTAGTCATTAGTCAGATTATATTAGTAGTCCACAGGATTTAAAATTATGAATTTTGTGGTCCCTGCAGTCCAAAAGGTTGGGGACCCCTTCTCTAAACTAGAACAATTTCTTAGAACAATGCAATAGAAACACTGTGTACAAAGTAAACAGCGCTCTATGCTGCTAAAACCTTCTTCTATTGGTTGCAGAGTTTTTGGCTTTGCCATTGTAGCCACCTCTACTTTGAACATGCTCATTCCCTCAGCTGCTCGGGTCCATTTCGGCTGTGTAATCTTTGTGAGGATCCTGCAAGGGCTTGTTGAGGTAAGGCTGGTCGCTTCACATGTTTACTTTTGTGGCCCTAAAGTTAAGACAGGAATGGATAGGAGATGCAAGAAATGGTTTTCCCAATACAGTATTCCCTCGATTTTCGCGGGTTCGAACTTCGCGAATAGCCTATACCATGGTTTTTCAAAAAATATTAATTAAAAAATACTTCACGGGTTTTTTTCTATACCACGGTTTTTCCCGCCCGATGACGTCATATGTCATCGCCAAACTAAAAATTTTTGCAAATAAATAACAAACAAACAAAATTGTTAATAAATAGTTACGTTTATAAATATCAGGATCACTAAGTGTCTTATTCAATGGTGAGTACCAGTAATAATGGTGGGTAAATGGTTGTTAAGGGAATGGGAAATGGTAATTTAGGGGTTTAAAGTCTTAAGGGATGGCTTGTGATACTGTCCATAGCCAAAAATGGTGTATTTACTTCCGCATCTCTACTTAGCGGAAATTCGACTTTCGCGGGTGGTCTCGGAACGCATCCCCCGCGAAAATCGAGGGAACACTGTATCCCTAAGTATTCCTCTTCCATCTCCTGCCAGGGTTGGATTAAAAGATGATCCTTTGTACTTTTTTCTTAACTCAACAATTCTATAATTCTGTGAGCTTCTTCTACTGTACATTATATAAAGCCAGGCTATCTCGAGGTATTGCAAGAATCCAATAAAAAATAAATATTGGTCATGAACACTTATTGCTAGCAGTAATAGACACTGAGAGCTATTCAAATGGCTAAAAGTATCATAAAGCTGTAAAAAGAAGTAAACATTTATCATGCAGATGTTGTAAGAAGAACATCAAACCATGCCATACTATTGCCCTCAATGGGATGAATCCTGTTTTGTTCTACAAAGAGTTCTTTGTCTGCCTGGCAGTAATATTCCCTTACACTCTAAACTAGGGGTTTGCTTCTTGTATTATTTGCACCATCTTTTCTCAGCCTGATGTCTTAGGTTTTTAGCCTGCCACCATGACAAAAACCCATGCCAAGCATTACAGAAAGTGAAGATAAAGTCAACTAAGGGACAGCAAACTGGAGGAGGTTGATTTATTTCTCAGTTGTTGGGTCTGCCCAATCATCAGAGTGTCTAGATGATAGATAGCAGGGAGGAAAGAGTGAAGTTGGAAGGCACAGCTCTGAATACTAAATTACCTGTTGGAAGCTCCTGGATTGGTTGGCCACTTGTAGGTGTATTTTAGATTATGTTCTCGTATCTAATATGTTCACAATTCATATTAGAGTTGAAATGAGATTCACTTCAGATAGATTCATACATGGAATGGAGAAAAATTCCATTGTTTTCTATCTTAGCAAGCAGACTTGGGCTTATTTTATTTTATTTTATATTTTATTTTATTCTTTATATTTTATATTTTATTATACTTTTATATTTTAATATATTTCATATTTTATTTTATACTTTATATTTTACATTATATTTTATATTATTGTATCATATTATATTATATTATATTACTTATTTTATTTATTTTTCTATACCTGTACAATCAGATACAACTCATGGTAACTTAAGATAAATAGAAAATAAGACAAATCACATATGAGGCAACTTCTCACTCTCCCATAATCAGAATAATTAAAAAGAGCCACAAGGCTCCTGAAAGATAAGCCAAGTCAAAAGGCAGGCAGGTAGTCCAAACCAGGGGTCCCCAACCACCGGGCCGCGGACCAGTACCGGGCCGCGGGGCATGTTGCACCGGTCCGTGAAGTCAGCAGCTGCCGGCCCTCATGCCGCCACCCCCTCCCTCCAGCGCTTCGCCTCCCGCCGGGCAAGAGGCCTCGGGAGGCAGGTTCTGCCGGCCACAGGACGATGGGTGGGACAGAGGGGCGGGAAGGACCGAGAGGCTCAAGCCTCTTTTGGCTTCTGCCGCGGGGCGCTTTTGCGTTTTTGGCTGGGGGGAGGCAGGAGGGCCAGCCTGACCCCCTCTCTCCAGCGCTTAGCTCCCGCTGGGCAAGAGGCCTCGGGAGGCATGTTCTGCCGGCCACAGGACGATGGGTGGGACAGAGGGGCGGGAAGGACCGAGAGGCTCAAGCCTCTTTTGGCTTCTGCTGCAGGGCGCTTTTGCGTTTTTGGCTGGGGGGAGGCAGGAGGGCCAGCCTGACCCCCTCTCTCCAGCGCTTAGCTCCCGGTGGGCAAGAGGGCTTGGGAGGCAGGTTCTGCCGGCCACAGGACGATGGCGGGAAAGAGGGGCAGGGAGGACCAGCACCCCCATGCTTAATCCCGCCCCCAACCACGCCCCTTTCCGCCCCCACTGGGCCATAGAAAAATTGTCTTGCTGAAACTGGTCCCTGGTGGAAAAAACGTTGGGGACCACTGGTCCAAACAGTCCCAGACTAAGGCAATTCAGAAGAATAGAATTATTATTGCTGTCCAATCCCCATTCCAGTCCAGCTTGTAGAATATGATGGAAGATCAGTGTCAGCCTTACAGGCTGCCTTTATCCAGAAGCCGACTGATTTATCAACTATCTTCTGAATCCTCAAAATGACCCCCTTCTATCAAATTTCATCTGTCTCTCAATAATCTTTCCCAAGGGAATTGGGTAGATAAGTCAGAAATTATCCAATACTATACAGTGAAACAATGTCTTATGGAGAAGCAGCCACCTCCTCTCTCAAGGATGAATTTACCATTGCTTGGACCCACCAACTTATGATTTCCTGGGGAGACCTTGCCCAATTAAAATAAATGAATCTAATGCACAGGTGATCGTATTGATAGTCATGAAGATCCTACCTACTTTCTCAGGGCTGGCAGCCTTAATTCTTCTATCAAATTTCATCTGTCTCTATGCTTCTATCACTTTCTTACAAAAGAGTCTGAATAGGAAAGAGCTAAGAAACTAAATTTTTGGTCTCCCTCTTTATATAATTCTCTGCCCTTCACCTTCAGGGAGTCACATACCCAGCATGCCATGGTATCTGGAGCAAATGGGCGCCTCCTTTGGAACGTAGCCGCCTGGCCACAACAGCTTTCTGTGGTGAGATAACCTTGTGACTTCTGGAGAGTTGAATCTTTTTCTTTTTGTAAATTTATTTTATTGTTTAAACTCCATATTCATACATGTATCAATGCACATACCTAACAAACATGTTCATAATGCAACATGAGAAAATATTATTTTACTGAAAGAGTAGTAGATGCTTGGAACAAACTCCCAGCAGACATGGTTGGTAAATCCACAGTAACTGAATTGGGATAAACATTTATCCATCCTAAGCTAAAATACAGGAAATAGTAAGTATAAGGGCAGACTAGACGGACCATGAAGTCTTTTTCTGCAGTCAATCTTCTATGTTTCAAAATGGCACTAAACAGGGTTGCCCATTATCTCCAATGTTATTCGTAATGGCAATAGAGGTGCTAGCCAACAAGATAAGGAAGGAAAAAAACTGGAGAGGATACCAAATTGGGAAATTAGAATTAAAATTAAATCTTTTTGCAGATGATGCTATTATATTAACTGAGACTCCAATTGAAATGATTAAAAAAATTATGATTATACTACAGGAATTTAAACAACACTCAGGACTATCAGCTAATATGGAAAAATCAGAGACAATCTGTTTGAATACAGGTCCTAAAGAGCAAATTGAGATTAGAAAGGTCAATCTTCTATGTTTCTATGTTTCTATAATATAATATGATTGTATGATTGCTGCACGAATGGGTGTGCTTGATTTTTAATTCAGTTAGGGATTTTAGATTGCTTTGCAATTTCAATTAATTGGAATGATTCTATTGTAATTTACTGGATTTTTTTATATGTTGTAAGCCGCCCCGAGTCTTCGGACAGGAGCGGCATAGAAATCCAATAAATGATTAAATAAACAGTTACATATTTCTAGCTAATCTCTAGATAATTAATGGGGAGTTATATCTTTGATCTGTCTCTAGACCAGGGTTGTCAAACTGAAGGCCTGCGGGCCAGATCTGGCTCACAGGGTGCTTAGATCAGGGCTATGGAGCCGGCTTGGAAACAGCAAAGGTACCTCTGTCAGTGAAAATGGAGCTCCAAGTGGGGCCTCCTGCAGCCCTCTGCCAGCGAAAACAGGGGAGGGAGATGATGATGATGATGATGATTATTATTATTATTATTTAGATTTGTATGCCACCCCTCTCCGGAGACTCGGAGCGGCTTACAACAATAATACATAGTACAAATCTAATGGTTAAAAAAGACAGTTTTAAAACTCTTACTATAAAAACAGTCATGCATCCCAAACAAACCATACATAAAATGAAACGGCCCGGGGGAATCAATTTCCCCATGCCTGACGGCAGAGGTGGGTTTTTAGGAGTTTGCGAAAGGCAAGGAGGTTGGGGCCAGTTCTAATCTCTGGAAGGAGTTGGTTCCAGAGGGTCGGGGCCGCCACAAAGAAGGCTCTTCCCTTGGGCCCCGCCAGACGACATTGTTTCGTCGACGGGACCCGGAGAAGGCCAACTCTGTGGGACCTAATTGGTCGCTTGGATTATATAATGGGAGTGAGGGAGTGTCTCAGGGAAGTTCTGTATTAGCATTTGCTCAGACACAAGGCCCATGTCATGCCCCAATGGCCACGCTCATCTCGGGCCACACACCCCATTGGCCACACCCCATCCCTGGCCATGTTCACCATGGTTATGCCTGTCCCTCCAGCCTTCCACTGACAAATACAACCCTGATGTGGCCCTCAATGAAATTGAATTTCATACCTCTCCTCTAGACCAATATTTTTCAAACTTAACAACTTTAAGATATCTATGGACTTCAATTCCCAGCATTCCTCAGCCCAAATGCTGCCAGATGAATTCTGGGATTTGAAGTCCACACATTGAAAAACACTGATTTAGACTTTGGAAAAAGTCTAGATCAAACACTTCACTGTAGTTTCCCCCCCTCATCCCGCAAATTAAACCACCACAGGACTGGTTTATGAACTCAATAAAAAGGGCTATTAAGTTGCTTTCACGTTTGTTATTGTTGGTGAGATATTATTTTTTCACAATAATCTAATAACAAAATTAAAATAATGGTATTTTTAATGCAGTATTCATAGTCAAAGACAATACATTCTGTATTGTTCACTTGGAAACAATATGGTGTCCTGCAGCCATAAATACTATTACACCAATTTTTTTTTGTTGCTGCTTGTTTCCTTAGCATTGCTGGTAAATAATTTTCTCTCATGTGTAAACATTGCAACCACAATTAAGAATAACATTTCAGATCAAAGAGCAATTGCAGTATCAGGTTTACTGATAGGAGCGAGGAATCCTGCCTTGCATATTTAGCTAATATTTCCTAACTAACTTTTCAGGTTCTTACGCTGGGGCAGTGGTGGCTATGCCTCTTGCTGGGATTCTAGTTCAATATTCAGGATGGAGCTCGGTATTCTACGTCTATGGTAAGTAAACTGGCACAAAAGTGATGACAGTCATATTGAGCCATGGTGGCGCAGTGGTTAGAGTGCAGTACTGCAGGCTACTTCTTCTAATTGCTGATTGCCAGCAGCTTGCCAGTTCAACTCCCACTGGCTCAAGGTTGACTCAGTCTTCTATCCTTCCGAGGTCAGTAAAATGAAGAGCCAGATTGTTGGAGGCAATATGCTGACTCTCTAAATCACTTAGAGGGGGTTATATAAGCACTTTGAAGTGGTATATATTCAATTCAATTCAATTCAATTTATTACATTTGTATGCCGCCCCTCTCCGAAGACTCGGGGCGGCTCACAACAATAATAAAAACAATATTCCAGTGAAAACAAATCTAATATTAAAAAGCACATAAAACCCTATCATATTTAAAAAAGCAAACAACATATACATACCCAAACATAAATATAAAAAAGTCTGGGGGAAAGGTGTCTCAACTCCCCCATGCCTGGCGGTATAGATGGGTCTTGAGTAATTTATGAAAGACAAGGAGTGTGGGGGCAGTTCTAATCTCTGGGGGGAGTTGATTCCAGAGGGCCGGGGCTGCCACAGAGAAGGCTCTTCCCCTGGGGCCTGCCAAACGACATTGTTTGGTCGACGGGACCCCGGAGAAGGCCAAATCTGTGGGACCTTATCGGTGGCTGGGATTTGTGCGGTATCAGGCGGTTCCGGAAGTACTCTGGTCCAATGCCATGCAGGGCTTTAAAGGTCATAACCAACACTTTGAATTGTGACCGGAAACTGATCGGCAGTCAATGCAGGCCAATGCAGTGCTATTGCTATTGCCATTGCTGTTAGCCCTTTCCTCATTAAGACTTTAGCAGACTTTTTATCCTCCATGTCCCCATGACTTTGCCTTCATCTCATTCCCAGCAGTGAGACATCCCTAGCAATATAGTTGTTAAAATACAGGCAGTCCTCAGTTTACGACTGGTGACTTTGCAGCCTTTCAAAGTTATGACCGATCCCGAAAAAGAAACTTACAACCTGGATTTGAAGTTATGATGGCCAGCCCACATCTCTCCCCCCTCCTCCTCATGTTATTCTATACTTCTGTCTTTGCAGGGAGCTTTGGTATTTTCTGGTATATATTCTGGCTGATGGTTTCCTATGAGAGTCCTGCACAGCACCCCACCATTACAGAAGAAGAGAAGAAGTATATAGAAGAAAGCATTGGAGAGAGTGCTGGCCTTATGAATCCCCTTATGGTCAGTACTTGTATAAATTGATTGATAAGTTAGACCTCGTCTCTGTGGTATTTCAAAAAGCTCACAGAAATTTTACTTTCAATGCATTGGGTACATTTAGTATGATGTCCTACAGGCCTGGGCTTTCCAACTTGGGTGGGTCTATCCCTAGCTAACATTGTTGAAATCCCAACTGGAATATGTGCAAATTATAAAACAACACATTTGGAAGGTATCTGATAACAAAAGATCTTTGCTGTCTCTGCAGAAATTCAAAACTCCCTGGCGTAAGTTCTTCACATCCATGCCGGTTTATGCCATTATTGTAGCCAATTTTTGCCGAAGCTGGACATTTTATTTACTTTTAATCAGCCAGCCAGCCTATTTTGAAGAGGTTTTTGGCTTTGAAATTAGTAAGGTAAGAAAGGGGTTTTTTTCCTCTTGTTTGTACCATGTTTCCCTGAAAATAAGACCCTGTCTTATATTTTTGGAACCCTGAAATAAACCCTTGGCCTTATTGCCATGCACTCAAAAGCCTGATTGGGCTTATTATCATGGAATGCCTTATTTTGGAGGAAACAGAGTATGTAAGCATGTGATAACTTTACTTTACTGAGGTCATTAACCAGCAAAATAACTTTACTGAGGTCATTAACCAGCAAAAATTGCACGTGGACAAATTGAGTATATTCTGCAAGAGAAAATGCTTATCCTCATTGGCCCTAGAAATCGGGAGTCTATCTAAATTTTAGATTGGCCCATTTTGTTTTGCACTTTGATTAAAGACTCTGGTTAGTGTCCTTATGGCATATATAAACAATATAAATCAATATCCATTACTGTAAAAATTTAGGCAAAGCAAGATTTGGGGAAATGACAAATTATTATTTTCTAAAACATTTTGGGGGGGGGGTTGCAGCTGGAAAATGGAACTGGAGTTATTTTTTTAAATTAATTGCCTAATATGATAAATATACTGCTCAAAAAAAAATAAAGGGAACACTCAAATAACATATCCTAGATCCGAATGAATGAAATATTATCATTGAATACTTGGAGTTATATTATGTTGTTTTAAGTGTTCAATTTATTTTTTTGAGCAGTGTACCGGTATATATTTTTGAAAAAGAATGGTGGAAGACAGATACTGTCTTCCTCAAGCCCCCTCTTTTTCTAAGGCAAGGGTCCCCACAAACATGCTGTGGCCTATTTGGAACCAGGCCATGTGAGAGACAGGCTGGCGCCACATGCAGCTCCACTAGTGTGAGCGGTCCAGTTCCCCTTTGCTCTCACCCCAAGACGGATGGGCAAAGCTGAGGCTCTGATGCTCCAAGTGTGAAGTGGTGAGAGGAAAAGCTGAGTGGAATGAACGTGCCCTGCTCAGCTTCACTGACTGACCGAGGCTGCCTGCAAAGGACACACAGTCCACTTTTGTAGCATCTGGCAGCCTCTGTGATTCCGAAGGAGCACAAGACTGGCCCGGTCGCCAAGCCTCAAAGGTTGGAGTAAAGGTTCTTTACTAGGAGAGCCCTCCACTCCTCCACTTGCAACAGAATACCCCTCGCAACTACGCTTACAATCCTAGGTTTAGAAAGCTTAGAAATACATCACCTTAAATATGACCTAAGCATAGCCCACAAAATCATCTGCTACAACGTCCTTCCTGTCAACCACTACTTCAGCTTCAACCACAACACACGAGCACACAACAGATATAAAATTAAATTAAACTGCTCTAAACTCGATTGCAGGAAATACGAGTAATGAATGCATGGAACTCACTACTGACTCTGTAGTATCATCACCTAACGTCCAAACTTTACCCTTAGACTGTCCACTGTTGACTTCTCCCGATTCCTAAGAGGTTAGTAAGGGGTGTGCCTAAGTGCACCAACGTATCAGGAAAGACTTACTGAACTCAATCTGTATAGTCTGGAGGACAGAAGGAAAAGGGGGAACATGATCGAAACATTTAAATATGTTAAAGGGTTAAATAAGGTTCAGGAGGGAAGTGTTTTTAATAGGAAAGTGAACACAAGAACAAGGGGACACAATCTGAGTTGGGGGAAAGATCAAAAGCAACATGAGAAAATATTATTTTACTGAAAGAGTAGTAGATCCTTGGAACAAACTTCCAGAAGACGTGGTTGGTAAATCCACAGTAACTGAATTTAAACATGCCTGGGATAAACATATATCCATTGTAAGATAAAATACAGGAAATAGTATAAGGGCAGACTAGATGGACCATGAGGTCTTTTTCTGCAGTCAGTCTTCTATGTTTCTATGTTTCTATGTGCCTTCCGTCCCATCCTAATGTTTCTCTCTTATTAGTATCATATATATAAATATCGTTGTATCTTTGTATACCACCAATATGTACCTGACAAAATAAACAAATAAATAAATAAATAAAGGTTGCTGTAAGGGATACATGGATTTTCTCAGCTGTCTTTTAACACGTCCTGGTCTCTGGGATACTGACTGTTTCTCTTCACTTTTCACACACAGGTGGGGATGCTTTCTGCTTTGCCCCACTTGGTTATGACCATCATTGTACCCATTGGAGGCCAAATTGCCGACTTCTTGCGCTCGAGAAGACTTATGTCTACCACCAACGTCCGCAAGATGATGAACTGTGGGGGTGAGTGAGAGAGGCGTCATCATCACAGCACAAGCTGTGGAGACAAGGGTTAGGACTGAACAGTTACCTCCAGAGAGTTGTTGTGGGGGTTTTTTTTAAAGAAAAATGAGATTGATAGATACCCAGATTTAAAAGTTGAGTACTGAGGGTTCTTTGACAATGAACGAAAGGTGCTACAAGTCTTTAAAGCAGGGATCCTCAAACTTGGCAACTTTAAGATTTCAGAATTTTCCAAGTTGTGGGAATCTACAAGTCTTAGACCTGTCAAGTTTGGAATGTCTCACTTTAAAGAAAGGCATGCTATAACAATAGCACTTTAATATAGCACTTACTGTAGACTTATATATATCGCTTCATAGTGCTTTAAGGCCTCTCTAAGCGATTTACAGAACCAGCATCTGATCTCAGAACCTCAAAGTATCAAAGTGACCGGCATGCATAAGTGCACCAGTGTGCCGTCCGTCCCCTGTCCAATTGTCTCTCCTTATCTCATTTATCTTTTCTTCCTTTCAAATATGTTCACCTATACTTTTATATCTTTTCTTCCATTCTTTTCTTTATTTATATTATTACATATCTTTCTGTTCAATGTGTATTATGTATTGGACAAAATAAATAAATAAATAAATAAATAATGCAAAACTTATAATTGGGTTGATTATGTGCGATCAATCAACATCAGGACTAACAGATGTTCACCATGATGATCATCTGTCCCTCAACTGTCCTACCTGTCCTATAATGGTGATTATTGGTTTTAAAATGGGGTCTTTTGAGTGAGTTCTTATATTGCACACTAAGCCATATCGTGATTTATTTAGTTTTAGTTTCATACGATGTTTGAATGCAGCTATTATTTTTTGTAACCCTTAGTTACATGTGTGATTTTTATTTCTCACCAGGGTTCGGCATGGAAGCCACGCTGCTCTTAGTAGTTGGTTATTCCCACAGCAAAGGGATGGCGATTTCTTTTCTCGTCCTGGCTGTGGGCTTCAGTGGCTTTGCTATTTCAGGTAAGCTCTTGAACACCTGGGATAATATTTAGGCATGGTTACGTTCTATAGTAAATCTCCCCTCTATTCCCAAATTTACCTGGATAGGAGTCCAATATAAGTGGGGCAAAAGTTTTGCCCAAACTTCTTAAACCTAACTTGGGATTATTTCAGGGATAGAAAAGATGCCAAAGCACTACAAGTAGTCCTTGACCTACAACCACCTGTTTAGCAACTGTTCAAAGTTACAATAGCCCTGAAAAAGTAACTTATAACCAGTCCTCACATTTACAACCATTGCATCATCTCCACAATCACATGGTCGAATTCAGGCACTTGGAAACCCACCTATATTAGCAATGATTGCAGCATCATGGACTCACGTGACTGCCATGTGCAATCTTCCCAGACAGTTTTTGACAAGCAAACACAAAGGAAAAAGCTGGATTTGATTAAAGATTATGTGATTCACTTAAAAATTGCAGATATTCATGATCATAAAAGCAGGCATGCCTCACTTAACAATTGCTTTCTTTAACAACAAAAAAATCTGGTCCCATTTATGATTATAACTGAACAACTATTTCTGTACACTGTACAGTATGGATATTGCTATCCCACCACCTATATTTTGGAATGAACAGCAGCATACCACAATAACTCCCTCTTTCCTTAACTTCTTGTATCATCACCTGCAAGCTTTATTATCATATCCTCTTCATTTTGCTCTCCCCTTGTAAATTTCCAAATCTCTCTTACTCTGCTGCTTACAAGGGAAGAAATGGAGCTAATTTTGCTGTATTCCTAAGACCTATAAGTTGTTTCTCGTGGGCCATACCCAGACTCACTTAACAAGTGAGTTACTAACTTAATAACTGCAATGATTCACTTAACAACTGTGGCAAGAAATGTCATAAAATGGGGCTAAATTCATTTAACAATATCTTGCTTAGCAACAAAAAATGTGGTTTTCATTGTGGTTGTAAGTCGAGGACTACCTGTAGAATTGTTCTCTTCCATTGTTCCACAATCATCATCAAACTGAAGAATGTCCTGCTTGTGTTAAAAGGAATTCATTCTTTAATTGCTCTCAGAATTATTGCCAAAAAAGCACTAAAGCATGTTAACCTAATCTTGCATAGCTACTTCTCCGGTAGTACAGAACTGGAGATAGGGCATACAACATTTTTGCTAGATCAATTCTTGAATACGGATCATCTGTCTGGAACTCGCATTGCATATTGGACATTAATACAATTGAACAAGTCCAGAGATTTTTCATGAGAAGAGTAAGTGTATGTAGTACATAAAATTATCTGCTACAATGTCCTACCTGTCAATGAAAACTTCAGCTTCAACCACAACAATATAGCAGCACATAATCGATATAAATTTATGGTAAATCACTCCAAACTTGAATGCAGAAAATACAACTTCAGTAACAGAGTTGTTAATGCCTGGATTGCACTACCTGACTTGTGGTTTCTTCCCCAAACCCCCAAAACTTTAACCTTAGACTGTCTACTGTCGATCATTCCTAAGAGGCGTGCATAAGTACACCACCATGTCTACCATCCCTGTCTTCATGTTTGCTTTTATTCATATCAATTTCATGTATTCATAGTTGCGTTTATATTTATATCTGTTATCTAATACATGTGACAAAATAAACAAATAAAACAAATAAATAAAATAATACAGAAAAACATAAAATACAAAATTACAGATCCATATCCCTACTCCACGTAGATTATAAAATATTTATGACCATCGCGGCAAACAGATTAAAACCAATTTTAAATAATAGAATACACGTAGACCAGAATGGCTTTCTCCCAGGTAGATTTATCAGGAACAACACAAGGACCATTTTAAATGTACTGGAATTTTATGAAACACACCCGGAAAAATCATTGGCTCTTATCTTCTTAGACGCACAAAAAGCGTTCGATAATCTGAGTTGGGAATTTACGAAAGAACTGATAAAACAAATGAAATTTGGCTCCAATTTTATTACAATGATTGAAACTAGACCGTGGAAACACGAAAGGAATAAACTGTCTAAGTTACAGTTTGGGAGGGGGGGGTTTAGGGATATGTGTTGTATTGTCTTTGTATCAGACATAATGCAATAGAAATATAATCACAGGATGAAACACCCATTGTCTTGTTTTAATATGTATAAACAGTGTTCCCTCACTTTTTGCGGGGGATGCGTTCCGAGACCGCCCGCGAAAGTCGAATTTCCGCGAAGTAGAGATGCGGAAGTAAATACACTATTTTTGGCTATGAACAGTATCATAAGCCTTCCCTTAACACTTTAAACCCCTAAATTGCAATTTTCCATTCCCTTAGCAACCATTCAGATTATTACTCACCATGTTTATTTATTAAAGTTTATTTAAAAAAATATTTATTAAAGGCAGACAAAAGTTTGGGGATGACATATGACGTCATTGGGTGGGAAAAACCGTGGTATAGGGAAAGGACCCGCAAAGTATTTTTTAATTAATATTTTTGGAAAACCGTGGTATAGACTTTCCACGAAGTTCGAACCCGCGAAAATCGAGGGAACACTGTACCTAATAAAATTTTCTAACATAAATAAATAAAATAAATAAATAAATAAATACTTTGCCCAGCAGAGTAATAGAAATGTAATAAACTTTGCAGATTTGATCAGGCACCTTAATTTTTTTCCCCTTTGAGTATCATGCTCCCTGGTCCTTCACCCATCCTGGTCTAATCAGCTGAAGCTAGATGATGTTACGGACGTCTTTTCCAATCTCATTATGGAAACTGAAGAACAATTCCTCTGGAAGAGTTGTATTATTAAATTGAAGACCACAGTAATGTTATCCGTTCTCTTCTTAAACTTCAATTGTGTAGCCAAATGCAACCTAATTATATACATTTTCAGGCAGTGTGTCATACTCATTTCGTTTTTAATCTCCTCTACTTCCAGGATTCAATGTCAATCATTTAGATATTGCCCCTCGATATGCCAGTATCTTGATGGGCATCTCCAACGGTGTGGGGACCCTGTCAGGTATGGTGTGCCCACTCATTGTTGGAGCAATGACTAAACATAAGGTAAGAAATGATTTCTAAAGAATGGAACATTTTTATGGATGTATGTGTGTCCTTAAAATTCTTATTTTTTTGTGCAAATAAGGCTTATCATATTTATTTATTTGTTTGTTTGTTTGTTTGTTTATTAGATTTGTATGCCGCCCCTCTCCAAAGACTCGTAGCGGCTCACAACAGGACACAATACAAATCCAATGATTAAAACAAATTTAAAACCCTTAATATAAAAAACAATCATACATCTCATACAGACCATACATAAAACGGAAACAGCCCAGGGGAATCAATTTCCCCATGCCTGACGACAGAAGTGGGTTTTGAGGAGTTTGCGAAAGGCATGGAGGGTGGGGGCAGTCCTAATCTCCGGGGAGAGTTGATTCCAGAGGGTTGGGGCCACCACAGAGAAGGCTCTTCCCCTCGGCCCTGCCAGGCGATATTGTTTCGTCGACGGGACCCGGAGAAGGCCAACTGTGTGGGACCTAATCGGTCACTGGGATTCGTGTGGCAGAAGGTGGTCCCGGAGATATTCTGGTCCAATACCATGAAGGGCTTTATAGGTCATAACCAACACTTTGAATTCTGACCGGAAACTAATCGGCAACCAATGCAGACTGCGGAGTGTTGGTGTGACATGGACATACCTAGGGAAGCCCATGATTGCTCTCGCAGCTGCATTCTGCACGATCTGGAGTTTCCGAACACTCTTCAAAGGTAGCCCCATGTAAAGAGCATTACAGTAGTCGAGCCTCGAGGTGATGAGGGCATGAGTGACTGTGAGCAATGAGTCCTAGTCCAGGTAGGGCCGCATATTGTCATATTGTTATCCACGATGCTTAAATTCAACAGGGAATAGGTATCCTTTCTTTGTCAAATAATATTTTCTTGCTTACCAGAATACTTATCAGAATATAAATCTGGTATTCACAAAACCTGGCAGAGACTCAGCCATATTGTGGCTTGTTTGCTTTGGTTTAACAAATTAGGTATAGTCAGTTATTGTGATTTGTAAATTACTAATTCTGACTTAACAAGACATAGCTGACTTTTCTTGATTTTATGAAATCCTGGTATTTTGTCATAAAAATCATCAGGAGAGCATTGGTTTATTAAATAATGTAACAGTTTAATATTTTAGTACACTAATAGACCAACAGTTTAATTTTCTAGCCTCTAAATAACTATATTTCTTAGCAGTTTATTATTAATAGAGTATTTTGCCTTGTAGATTTTTTTTTCATTTCTATTATTGCATGCATTCTTCCTTAGCTCACTTTATTTCTGTGGTGTTTGTATTTTAAGCACTTATAAAAACAATTTTTATTGCTCCTTTTAATTCTTTGCATGTTATAACGTTTGATATGAAGCTGCACAAAATATTGGTCAATGACTGAAATACAGATTGGAACAACTAACAGAGTATGTAAATTTAACTAATTGTGTTTTATTTAACTGCCCATGGTTAAAAAACTTACAATGAATCAAGTCTACAGTTTCAATCTTACAAAATTATCAGATTTGTTCTAATGTCAATTTGTGTTGACATCCCTGGAACTACCAAAAATGGTGAGTTCTGGAGCATTTGAATGTTTACATGATGTCTTGTATTGTTCTAGTGGAGCCTGACCATGGCTGAACTCAAAGAAACTTCAGTAGGGTAAGACATTGTTAGAACCTGAATGTAAAGCTACAAGAAACCCCAGGAGTGTAGGCAAAAGTGGAAAGTAAATCAAAATAAAACACTGCAACGAAGCAAAGATGAGCCAATTCTGCGTAATGCTCAAGAAAACCAGGACATGGGCTTGAATCTGCCATCTTACCAACAACATTGGTGGCTCTCTATGCAGTTTCCATTAACCTGAAGAGCCACAGCTGGTTTAACAACTTCTGCAATATTCAATTCTGCAAAATGCAAACCAGGCAAAAACATAGATCACACCCACTTTAGTAGTTCCGGAAACATTTAAAGCGTGCTAGTGTACCTTGTTTTTGAAATCATGAGTTTTTAACTTGCTTTAACTTTCTGACTATTTATATCTAAAAATGTATATATCCTATAAGTTACCAGTTCTATTTGATTATAAGTAACCTCATCCTTTTCATCTTCAAGGTAGTGGCATATGCAACAATTACCTATTCTATTCTATTTCTATTCTATTTCTATTCTATTTCTATTCTATTTCTATTCTATTTCTATTCTATTCTATGTAAGATAGGAGGATTTTTAAGAAATTGAATACACCTTTTGCAGGGGAGAATGTCCAGTGTTCTGCCATAAGTTGAAAAATATGGGTGTGGGATATCCCTCAAATAAGCTCTGATTGATGGCTCTTTTACATTTTCCACAGACACGAGAAGAATGGCAGTATGTTTTCCTGATTGCCTCTCTAGTACATTACGGTGGTGTCATCTTCTACGGGATTTTTGCTTCCGGGGAGAAGCAGCCCTGGGCTGAGCCAGAAGAATTGACTGACGAGAAATGTGGCTTCATCAACGAGGATGAATTGGCTGACGAGGAAGATGAAGCTGCCCGCATGGGAGCAGGGGCAGGTACTGGTGGCTATGGGGCCACCAAAAGTACCAGTTTTGCCAATGGAGGTTGGACGGCTGACTGGGACAAAAAGGAGGAATATATACAGGAGCCTGGGAAAGATTCCTATATGTATGGCGTGCCAGAACAACGGGACTTGTCATAGAGAACCCCATTGTCCACCCTCATGTGATGATGGGGCCTTAGTTACAATCCATTGGAGTGAGGAGAAGGCTTCTTATTCAGCCTTCTTCTCTATCTACCATTACTTTGCCACCCTGTCCTACTATCTCCATCCCATTTCTGGTGTGTTGGCAACCAGTGTCTGGTTGACCCATTGAAAATTGCCCTCCCCAGCGGTCTGCTACACCTCAGTAATGATCCACAGGCACTTACTTTCAAGTGCTTTATTTTACCTTGTCTACAGGCCGTTGTATCTGCACACTGTCCAGTCCCGCTGAAGGCTGATGCTCCTTGAACCAAGGGGTCGTGTTAAATTCTACACACCCATTGCTCCTGATTCCACCCAACAGTCCTTGACTGAAAAGCTTTGGGGTGACAGCAAAGACACTGCAACATCATCTATTGAGTATGAAATGAAAACATAGGTTATGAATAGACCACACCCTTCACAGGCATAAGACCCCAGGTTCAATCCCTAAGCCAAGCGGACCATAGGGGAAAAGTTGATATTTTGATTTCCGCCCAGGTCTTTTCATAATTAGGAAGTGGCTTGGCACCAACTCCAGCTTTTTAGTCTCTTATTTGGGTAGCCTTGTTCCGCATCTCATCTTTTGCCTTAGACCCCTCTGATTCTTAGAAATAAATTAGACCTGTCTCCCTCAATATCTTTACTACCTATGCACAACCATCATCCTGAACTGAAGATGGGGGAAACCATTAACAGTGGCCCTTAGAATAACTACTTGCTCCAGTGGTAGGTTGCTACCGGTTCAGACCAGTTGACTCGAATCATTAGCTCTGACTCCAAGTTGAAAGAGAACCAGTTATTTGTACCTGTGAAAGTGGACCCACCCACCTATCCCTGGGTTACACTGACCTTTATCTCTACTTCCCAGCTGATCAGGTGCAGCAGATTGAATTGCCACTCAGCAGCTGTTTTCCTTGCTCCTTGCCTAGTTTGCAACACGGAAATTGTATTTCCTCTAAACTGCGCATGCGCACGTAGCGATGTGCACCCAGCGAACCGGTGGCAATGCCGGTAGCAACCCACCACTATCTTGTTCCCATATTTTTAAAAATAGTCCATTTTTCTGCTGTAATTTATAGGCCTTCAAAATGCACCCAGGCATTTCCAAATACTGTATTATGCATTTCAGCATTTTTTTTCCTGAGCTGTAAATGATTTTTATGCTTAATGGGTTGATATTTTCTTAGTATGTACTGTAAATCACTTTCTGTGTAACAATATCAAACTCTCTCTCCCCCACCCTGCCACATTCTTGGTAGCTTTAAAAATATCCAGCACTTGTTGGCTATATTCTCTCCCTACCCAATCCACCTCTTAGAATTTCCTCCTATTGTTTTGTTGCAATTTATAACACTTCAGACATATTTAATGCACTTTACCTTCAAATGATAAAAATCTAAGCTTTCTTCAATACCGAAACTTCAGATGGAAATACTATACTATATTTCAAAGAATAATTTTATTAAAAATCACAACTTCATCAATAAAAACAAATACCAACTAAAACAGAAAATAAGAAAAGAATATAGTAAAAAGAAAAATATAAAGAAAAACTGAGCAACTTCTCTTAAAAATACAACAATTTTTAAAGAATCTCATTATTTCAGTCTCGGTCAGAAAAAAATCCATTAAGGATTATCAGAGATAACAACAATTTTTTTAGCCTTGTTCAAATAAGTCAACTTTATTTTCTTTCTTTGTATTCTTAATAATCTTAATCTTTTATCACTTCAAATAATGCCCCCTCGAAGAAATTTCTTTTTTTGCCATCTCTTTTCAAAAAAAGTCTTCAAAGCTTTTTGAAATCTAATATGGAAAAATGATCCCAGTCACTCTCTTGCTTTGTTGTTTGTACATCCCATCTAGTTATTATCTGCTATTTTTGTATGTCCAGTGTAGCATCAATTTCTATATCATTTTTGAAGCTTTTAAATTTACTTTCAGACTAGCCTCAGTCTTTTCTGATAAAATTAATTCCTCTACCATAATATCTTTTCAACCATCTGTCTACAGATGTATAAACTTTAATATTAACTTCTGGATCCATTGTTCTAAAATATCTTTCAAAAAGTCAAATATTTAAATATTTTGCTCCATTATGTAAATCAAATTTAGGTGATATTTTTTATTTGTAACATTTGGTTCCTTCTGTTATTCTCTAATGTAAACTTCGAAGTTTCATTCTATCATTTTTTTCAATAATCCAAAAGTATTTTCCTACAAGAAGAATTCTTATAATTAAGTCCAAAATCTTATTTTGAATCTACCTGGACCCATAGTCCATTTATAACTTTCTAAAAATCAAAATTTTAATCATAATTGTGCTATTTATTTTAGAAAAATAGTCCTTGTCTTGTATTACAAGTTTGTTATAGAACTTGTATTTAAAACTTTCACTATGGAGTGAAAGAAATTCTCAGTTATTGTAAAATCTGTTAATCCAGGTTCCTAATAGATGGAAACCAATTAACAAGCAATCCAAAAGTAATTAGAAAAGGAAGTACTCAAACCCTGTTTCCTTAAGCATTAACCATAGGTTGGGCAAGAAGGAATTCCCTTGTCTCTAAGCTCATGGAGACTTCTATATTGTAGTCTCCTCACAATTACAAAGAGCTGGTTTACTCACTGGCTCTTCATTGTGCCGGAGTTGTCAATTCTTTTGCCATTTCTTCCCCAGAAAGGCAACCTAATATTGTAAAACCTTAAAGCATCTCAAAACAGAATAATGGAATTGGAAGGGATTAATAGAGGTTTTCTAATCCAACCTACTGCTCAAGCAAGAGAGCCTATACCATTTCAGACAAGTGTCTGTCCAGTCTCTTCTTAAAAGCCCCCAATGAGGGAGCATCCACAACTTCAGAAGGCAAGTCATTCCACTGGTTAATTGCTCCCATTGTTAAAAAATTTCTCCGTTGCTCCTCTCATTAATTCATTTTCATCCATTGCTTGTCTTGCTTTCTGATGCTTTCAAAAAATAGGCACTTTAAAGGCTAACCAAACGTTATCCCTTAAGCATCTATTTATCACTGTCATTCCATCAGATGGATTATAGTTTTTATAACCACTTGTTCTCTTTCAAGAAACTAGCATAGTCCCTTCAGATAATTTGAGTGCATTGTCCTCCCAAATTCTTATTTAAACCAGCCATATATCCACATTATGCTTTAATATCAAATATTTTAAAACTTCCAAATCACTTGTGAATAAGTATAAAATATTTCCAGTCGTGTTCTATCTGGCAAATTCACACTATCGTTTAAATTAAACTGTTGCTTTCAATCCTATGGGCTCCTCTTAAAAAAACCTACTATATTTGAACATTTTATTTATTTATTTATTTATTTAATTTATTTAATTTATTTAATTTATTGGATTTGTATGCCGCCCCTCTCTGCAGACTCGGGGCGGCTAACAACAATGATAAAAAACAACATGTAACAATCCAATTTAATAAAACAACTAAAAACCCTTATTATAAAAACCAAACATACACACAAACATACCATACATAACTTATAATGGCCATGGGGAAGGAATATCCTAACTTCCCCATGCCATGCATGTAAAAACCTCTCCTTACAACCATCTTACATGATGAATTTAGATTGAGAAACACAATCATGGAGAGCTAGCTCCAGGTCTCCATTCAACTATGGAAACTCACTGGATGACTCTGGATCAGCCTTTTCCAGCTGGACCTACCTCATACAATTGTGGCAGGGATTAAAAACAGGACTATCCTTGGCCATTGTACATTCAATTTCCTAAGGAAAAGTGGGATGTAACTGGGGATTTGAATGAGGTCTAATTAGCCAAACCCAGTTAAACACATTGTACGTCACACTATACCAGCTCTTAAAAGACATGATCCCTGTTTAAAATCTTTGGTCAGTCTGCAGATGTAGCACTGATGCAATAAGAGCATATACAGTATTAATTGACATTGCAAACTCTTTGGAGCTGCAGCAGAGAAAGGATGGTGGTCAAATTAATTTTTGGGGGGGAAGGAAGTATACCACTTTCCTTCTGCCATCATGTCCTCTAATTATAAAGCACAAGGAATTGTCACCTTGCTTTCCTACCCCATTAGGGAAATATACAATATATATATATATATTTAATTTTGGTAGCACAGTTCATCAGAATTATCCTAAATGTTACTTTAGGGCAGTGTTTCCCAACCTTGGCAACTTGAAGATATTTGGACTTCAACTCCCAGAATTCCCCAGCCAGCTTTTGCTGGCTGGGGAATTCTGGGAGTTGAAGTCCAAATATCTTCAAGTTGCCAAGGTTGGGAAACACTGCTTTAGGGTATACAAAACCTGGATTATTTTGAAAAAGCTTCTGTATATAATAGTCTTCGAGACTGATTTAAAAATAAGAATAATTTTATCGTGGCCTACCTCACAAGATTCTTGTGAATGAAAAAGGATTGTAAAGCACTCTGCACTCTTATGCCAAGAATTACTATGATTATCACCTTGAGGATAGAAGAGGAGATAGTACTCCACCCTATAACACAAACACACGTAACACAAAATATACATATATCAGATTATCAGAACTAGGTTGCAAAAATTTTGAACATCACTAGATCTGTGATGGCAAGCCTATGGCATGTGTGCCAGAGGCGGCATGCAGCGCCTCTTTGAGGGCATGTGTGAAGGTTCTGACACTTGCAAGCACCGGCCAGCTGCTCTTCACACAAAGAACCTGGAAGAGAGTAGCTGGCTGGTGCGCATAAGCATGACAGAACCCAGAAGAGCAGCTGGCCACTGTGTGCATACCTGCGCACACTCCATTTTCAGTATTTGATGGCGAAAAGGTCAGCCATCATTGCAGTAAATGATCATAACCACTAGGTGAAAAACTTTGGATAATGGCTGGAAAACCATTTCGGATTTTCCCCTTTGTTGCCACCTAGTGACTCTGAGAAATTTTGCAGCCCAGAAGTAACACCTAAATATACCAGAATTTTATCAGAAATAATTTTACAATAAAGTATTATGTTTGTCTGGAAAGTTTTCAGACAACTTCATAGCATACATACTGTTGTTTTTGCAATTTCACAAAAGCTATTCCAACTGTAACAAAAAGATGGATGGTGTTCATCAAGCCCTCCTTCTCTCCTCTCCTTTAAACTCTCAATCCTCCCTCCTGCTTCTCTCCAGTAGTTCTCTCTGTGGGGTTGATTGGTCTACCCGGTGTTTGTACTGTACATGTAGCTTCCCTCATTGGATAATCCCTCTCCCTCAAGTTGGAAAGAAATATCTTGTTCTTGTGTAAATATATAAATATTATTTATGAAACGGAAAATGGCTTGGAAAAGAATGTGCATGTTGACTTGGGTGCTGGAAGTTGCGTATCCCCTCTGTAGAGTCGTTTCCTACATTATAGGAATTCCCACATAGCCAGCCTGACTTAGTTCACCAACCCAAACTTCCTCTAATATATCTTCTCTTATTAAGGTGTGCCTATTCCACCTTCCTGGATTCCAAAAACAGTTGCAATACAAACCGAAAGGGACTTCTGGTGGAAGATGAACGCAACATGATTGGAATGGGAACTCAACAAGTGGTGGTTGTATTTATTTATTCACAATATTTTTATATCACTGCCAGAATAGATGACCTCTTCTAGGTTTTCTTGTTTCCCATCAGTAGACTCTTGCACTCACTTGCCCTGTCATAATTATTTTGGTATTAATGTATTTCCCTTAAATATGAGAAGCCAGTCTGGCTGGGTTAAGGGAATCCTCTTTGCTAACAAGCCTGAACCTCTGACACCAAATCTTGCTCTGATAGCACCTCTAACACTAGAAAGACTCAGAACTTAAAATGAACCAAAGGTGCTTTTGCTGAGGTACCTGTACATAAGATGACTGAATTTTGAATCAGTCATTCCTAGATTAGCAGCTTGCTTTGAGACAGGAAGCAGGTGGGTGAGAGAGAGACAAGTTCATTTCCAGATGCCCCTGCTCAAAGCATCCTTTGACGATTCCTTGTGATCAATTTTTTTTTAAAGGGAAAAATATAGGCAGGTCATGTGTTTCCACTCCTCCCCATATCCCTAATGTTGGTAACACTACATGCAGGCTGGCATGACAGAGGAAAGGGTTTACACGTGGCTGGCCAGCTGCAGTAGGATTAATCCAGGAATAGACAGTTGGCTGAAGGATTAGAAGGGAGGGGTGGGGAACAGAGGGTAATACTCAGGACGGCTTTACAGAAGAGAAAGGAAGGATTGAAAACGAACTACAGGTAGTCCTCAATTTATGACCATAATTGAGCCCACAATTTCTATTATTAGGCAAGACAGTTGTTAAATGAGTTTTACCCCATTTTACAACTTTTCTTGCCATAGTTGTTAAGTCGATCACTGCAGCTGTTCAGTTATTAACATGGTTGTTAAGTGAATTCGGGTTCCCCTTTGACTCTGCTTGTCAGAGGTCACGAAAAGTTATCACATGACCTTGAGACGCCACAACTGTCATAAATATGAGTCAGTTGCCAAGCATGGCCATAGGGATAACGCAATGATTGTGTGAAAATTGTAAGTCCTTTTTTTCAGTGCAGCTGCTTAATTTTAAGCAGTCCCTAAATGATTGCTTGTCAGTTGAGAACTACCTGCAGGCAATAGCAGCAACCCTTCCTGGCTTTGCGATCTGGTGGCAGCGGAGGGAAGGAGGGATGGTTTCACACAAGTGTGTGCCACTTGCACAAATGCAGTTTTGCGTGCTCAGATGTTTGCCCATTGATTGTGTGCCTCGGTTCCCAATGGACCAGGGACCAGCATCATGTCACGGACTGGAGGTTGGGGGATTCCTGATCTATAGTAAACATCTTCATCTTCAGCTCCTCTTAAACAGAGAGAAGTGAAAGTTGGACTTTTAAAAACAAAATAAGATGCTTCGTAAGGAAGGAAGGAAGGAACCTTGAAGAAGACGGCATTGCTTTTCCAAAATACAGCGGACATTATGGAGAAAGGAGTTAAGGAGATTATGGAGAAAATTGAAAATATGAGGGATGATGAGTGAAGATCAAGATGCTCAGGAAAAGGAGAAGTCAACAGAAGAAATGAAAGGAAAGACTGAAACAAAGAACCGGCAAACAAAAGAAAACAACAAGGAGGAGATAATAATGAAAATAACAGTGACTGATGAACTAAACCAGGGGGAAAATGTTTTAAGAGAGTTGAAAAGAGAATTGGAGATACAGGAAGATACTTTTGAAAGGAAGATAGGGGCTTGAGCAGAAATTTTGGAACCTAAGCAGGGGAAGAGAGTAAAAATGGGAGAAATGCTTAGATTGAATAGCCAAGAAGTAGATGCAGAGAGAGATAAAGATTTAAGAGGGAAATGTGGGAAGCAAGTAAAAAAAAGGCATAGCAATTAAAGTACTGAAGTGGACAAGAGACGATGGATAGATGATTTTTCTCTGTTGTTTTGATTTGTTTTTCTATCTCTCTCTCTCTCTCTCTCTCTTTCTTTTTTTAGGTAAGTGACATTATTAGAAATTAGATAGGGTAGAAAAGAAAACATATTTTAATAAAAGGGTGACATGATTAAAAGTTAGAATAAGATAGAAATAAGAGAAGGGAATATTATGTATATACTTTTATATAATAAAAGTAATAATGAGAAAACATGGAATAATTAAATAATGATAGACTATAACTCAATATAAATGTGTATTATTATTATTATTATTATTATTATTATTATTATTATTATAAATATATGTTGGTTGAATGTAATAATTATGATTAGTACTACTAGTTTTGTTGGTATCAGAATGCATGACACCTAGGTGCCACAAACTTCAGCCTGATGATGGTGAATGTGATTTCACCGAAACGTCGCATAGACATGCAAAATATTACACAGGGCAAAACCCGAACTCAGAACAATCTACATACATACATACATACATACATACATATATATATATATGAAAAAATTCAGCAAAAACATGTGATGCATATATATATATATATATTCCATTTTACAACAGCACGAAGCTTGGAAACTTCAGCCTGATGATGGTGAATGAGAGCAACACGAAGCTTAAAACTTCAGCCTGATGATGGTGAATGTGATTTCACCGAAACGTCGCATAGACATGCAAAATATTACACAGGGCAAAACCCGAACTCAGAACAATCTACATACATATACCTGTGAAAATCAACGAAAACAAATATATATATGTGTGTGTGTGTTTTCGTAGATTTTCACGGGTACAGGTATGACGGTCTTGGTATATTCGGGTTTCTTCCCGTGTAGGATTTGGAAATTTCTGGCGACGTTTCGACGAGGTCTCACTCGTCATCTTCAGGCTGGTGTTTCTGTCCTTGTTCTCAGGTGAACACTGTTCGCCTGAGAACAAGGACAGAAACACCAGCCTGAAGATGACGAGTGAGACCTCGTCGAAACGTCGCCAGAAATTTCCAAATCCTACACGGGAAGAAACCCGAATATACCAAGACCGTCATATATATCTATATCTATATCTATATCTATATCTATATCTATATCTATATATATATATATATATATATATTTGTTTTCGTAAATTATATAAATATATATATATATATATATATATATATATATATATACATACATACATACATACACACACACACACACACACACACACACACACACTTGGGGGGGAAAGAGGAGCGAGAGAGAAAGAATGGGAAAATATACAGGTGCGCTTGTAACTCAGGCTGGGTACAAATAATCCTCAACCTATAATCCTCTAGTTGGGACTAGAATTTTAAACGCTAAATAACATAGTTGTTTAATGAGACATCACATGACAACACCTGATTTCATGACTTCTTTTGTTGCAAAAAAAGTGAATCTGGATTCCCTTATTGACTTTGCTTATTGGAATCCCACTGGGAAGGTCACAAATGTGATCCAATGACCCTGGGACATTTCAATCATTATAATAATGTGCACCATGCACCAGAATCACGATTACGTGACTGCGTGGACACTGTGATGGTCATGTGCCAGAACTGGTTGTAAGTCTCTTTTTTCAGTAGTGTTGTAATTTCAATTGCTAAATAAATGGTCTTAAATTGGAGACTACCTGTATTTGCAAGACTGTGACCTCTGTTCTGCAATGAACCTCAAGAAACAGCGAATTAAATAGAATGGCTGTAATCTGCAAATGAGATTCCATGTCCCAGAATGGATCCCATCATACCCCAGGAGCCTAGCAGGGCCTATATCAGCAATGTCGAACTGTGCACATGCACTTGTCGGAGCCGTGTTCCAGAAAAGCCAAATCTCTGGAACACATGCACACCAAACGATTAGCTGACCAGTGTGTATGCGTACACCAGTTTTCAGCACTGCTGAAGGGCAGCTGATCATCGCACACACATATTCGCCAGAAATCCAGAAAAGAAACAGGCAAGGCCACACATGCCGGGCAACATGGCTTTGCGTGCCACTTTATGTTCACGAGCCATAGGTTCACCATCACAGATCTATATATTGCTGATTCAACATTAAGAACTCCCAGTCTAATAATCTAACAGTCTAGTCCAGTAATGGCAAACCTTTTTTTCCTCGGGTGCCAAAAGTGTGTGCACGCGCGCACCATCGTGCATGCATGAGTGCCCACACCTATAATTCCACGGGAGGGTGAAAACAGCTTCCCACATCCCCTGGAGGCCCTCTGGAGGCCGAAAATGGCCTGTTTCCCAAGTTCTGCTGGGCCCAGTAGGCTCATGTTTTGCCCTCCCCAGGCTCCAAAGGCTTCCCTGGAACCAGGGGAGGGTAAAAACACCCTCCCCCATCCCCTTGGAGACTCTCTGGAAGCCATAAAAGCCCTCCCAGAGCCTCTGTGTGAGCCAAAAATCAGCTAGCCGGCACACATATGCACGTTGGAGCTGAGCTAAGGCAATGGCTCGGGTGCCAGCAGATATGGCTTTGCGTGCCATTTGTGGCACCCATGCCATAGGTTTACCATCACTGGTCTAGTCTAACAATCTAAACAGTCTAACAATCTCTAAGATTCTCCCAAGCTTTGTAGCTGGTAGCTTCAAAATCTTACCTGCCTACCCATTCTGATAATACCTCCCCAAATAGGATGGGAGCTGCTTCAGACTTTATCCGTCATGATTGGCAGTACACAAAATAGCAGATTAATGCTGGAGACATCAGTCTGAAAAGGAAAAGCCAGGAACAACATTATGATGCCTGGGATAAAAATGAAAATCTCAGAACATTCTCATTATATTATAAATTAGGCTCTAGGTCTCTATCCTGTCCAAGTGGTATCTACAGAAAGTTTACCTAGCCTTTGTAAGACAAGAGTAGGTGTAAAGGGGATGTCCAATTTAAAGGGGATACTAAGCAGTGGAAAGGGACCAAGAGTTGTTAGAACTAAGGACCAATTTGGCTGGTTCAGGGAGTCAAAAGAATCTAGGCATGACAAGTAAATCAAAGAGAAATGAATCTATAATTTACAATCTATAATTTTGAAGAATATTATTTACTCATGAGTGATTCTTGATAATCCATAAATTCTAGCATTCTGTATTTTATTGTGTCACTTACTAGGGAATCAAAAATGTTCTGAAAGGCCAAGGTCTCAGGTGATGGTTTCTGCCCAAATTCCCAACCAAAAGAAGGACTTAAGCAGGGAGCAAGGAATCCTCATGAGCCTTCTAAGGAAAACAAGGGCTTCCAGGGATATGAGTTACAAGAAATTACACAGACAGAAACAATACAAGTGAACAAAAAAAAAAAGGAAAAGGTGAGCAGCAATTAAAGCATCGGATCCACAATTTGATCATAGTTTCAAAGGTGCTTTTTCAGGAGGTAACTGGACTTTCTTGTCTTGTTTTTGAAGATATAGTGGTACCTCTACTTAAGAACTTAATTCGTTCCATGACCAGGTTCTTAAGTAGAAAAGTTTGTAAGTAGAAGCAATTTTTCCCATAGGAATCAATGTAAAAGCAAATAATGCGTGCAAACCCATTAGGAAAGAAATAAAAGTTTGGAATTTGGGTGGGGGGAGGAGGAGGAGGAAGAAGAAGAGGAGGTCAGCTGCTGCTGAAGGAAGGAGGTGAGAGAAATTTTAAAAATCAAAAACTTTAAGGCTAAAAGAAAAACCTAGGCGCGAGGTTGCCTCCCATACACTGCACCAGAGAGAGAAACCCAGGGAGAATAGCAGGAAACTGGCCGGGTCTTCATGCCGCTCTCAAATTTCCTGGTAAATTTTTCCAGGCTCGGGTTCTTAAGTAGAAAATGGTTCTTAAGAAGAGGCAAAAAATCTTGAACACCTGGTTCTTATCTAGAAAAGTTCTTAAGTAGCAGCGTTCTTAGGTAGAGGTACCACTATATTCTGCTTCTCATCCAAGAAACTTCTTCAGCTCTGACTGCATGGGGGGAATGGAAGGATTTATAGGCAGACAGATGGTTACTTGCATTCTTTTAAACAGTCGTTGAGGCTACTTGGAGGTTTGTGTGTGTCATGAAGGTCACCTGAGAGCGAGAAAGCAAAACGTCTTCAAGCAAGAAGGGAGAAAGTCTAGCTGCCTCAACTCTGCTGTTCTGTTCGGGTCGTATGTGACCCGAAGCCAAGTTTGAGTCCCTGTAAAAAAATTTCCCTGCATATCTGAAACTTGAAATTTCATGACTTTTCATCATTTCAGGGGTTCTCTCTATGAGAAATTTTTTTGGGGGCTGGGGGGCTTAGTTTTTGCTGTGGAAAAAAAGTCACACTTCTTCTGTTCCCGGGTCACCCTGACCCGGACCGAAAACTCTTCATTTGCAGTGCTTATGTTTGGTCTTTTTGAAAGCTTTTTTCACTTGGAAAGTAGTCTGAACATTTCTGCACACAATGATATGAAAATTGAAATGAAAAAAGTAAATCTTATTGGTTTATTTTGCTGATATAATGCATGCCCCCCCCATTTTTGTGATTTTTTTTTTCAATTTATGGATAGTTTTGCTTGCAAAATGCATTCTATTTTACTAAAGTTGGTGTGGGATTGGTAGCTTGAACATTTCTGAATACAAGAAAAATATAAAGGAACTGAAAAAAATGATTCTTATTGGTTTTTTAAAATCAGAAATAAGGCCTCCCCCCCCCCTCGGCTGCTTGCAACCATTTTCACTTTTTATTTTTTTATGCTCCAAATCCGAAATATTCTTTAAAATCTTAGGCATTCATTTACTCAATTTAACAATGCTGATCATCAAAAAAATATTTGTGGGAGTGGGGGGAAAAAAATTTTCTGGGCAAAAAAAAAAGTCACGTTTACTCTGTTCGGGTCATATAGACCCGGACCAAAATGATTTTTTTTAGGTACTTGAATTTGGTCTTTTTGAAAACTTTTTCCACTGGAAAACTAGTTTGAACATTTATGAACACAATGATATGAAAATTGAACTGAAAAAATTGAGGCTTATATTTATATTTGGATCAAAAAGCACCTCCCCCCATGCTTTCTGAATTTTTTGTCAATTTATATTTTTTTAGGCTACAAATCTCTAAGGAATATTCCTCCAAAAGTTTTGATATACTAAATTGAACAATCCTAAACATAAGAAAAATAGAAATGAACTGAAAAAAATGATTGTCTTATACTCGAGTATAAGCCTACTCGAGTATAAGCCTATTTGAGTATAAGCATGGGGGCCCATTTATGAGCAAAATAAACCAATAAGGATCGTTTTTTTCAGTTCAATTTTCATATCATTATGTTCAGAAATGTTCAAGCTACAAATCCCACACCAACTTTAGTAAAATAGAATGCATTTTGCAGGCATAATTATCAATAAACCTAGAAGAAATTCACAAAAACGGGGGGGAGGCATATTTATGTGCAAAATAAACCAATAAGGATTAATTTTTTCAGTTCAATTTTCATTCCATTGTGTGCAGAAATGTTCAAACTTGTTTCCAGGTGAAAAAAGCTTTCAAAAAGACAAAATATAAGTACCTAAAATGATCAATTTGCAGTCCGACCCGGGAACATAAGATTAGGGAGTTTTTTCGAACAGAACAGCAGGGTTAAAAAGCACCTTTGGGACAATCATAACCTGGATGACTGAGAATCCCCATAGAGGTTGGATCATAGAGATTCCGGACTCAAGTTAACCTGGATTGCAAGCATTTAGCTTGAGTACCATTCCCTAGCTCGCTTATATCAGCGGGTAGTCATTTTGAAGAGAAATGAAACATTTGCGCTAGGTCACAAATTATGTAGGTCGGCTTGAACTTCCAAAAGAAAAACGGAATATAAATATAAGAAATAATTGATTTTCCTCAAAACGGCATCTCCACGTACTACTTTCGCCCTGAGTTCGAGCTCTCTTCCGGTCAGTGTTTTACCGCCCGAAGAGCCTATCTTATTCCTGTATTACTTCCTGTCAAATTTTGAACTTAAATTATTTATTAGATTTGTATGCCACCCCTCTCCGGAGACGGCCTAGGATAGGGGTAGGCAAAGTTGGCTTCTCTATGATTTGTGCACTTCAACTTCCAGAATTCCTGAGCCAATCATGCTAGTTAAGAAATTCTGGGAGTTGAAGTCCATATATCATAGAAGAACGAACTTTGCCTACCCCGGTCTAGGAAATAAGACGTTCAACCATAGAGAAGAAAAAAATATAGACCGGCACCATTTCCAGATCTTTGACGGAAATAGACTGCTATCTTTACCGATAGTACCGGCTTCGCGCTCTGCGGGCTTTCCATTTGGGCGTTAACGTCATATCCGCCCCTGTGGTTCTAGCGGCCGGAAAAGGCAACTCCGTGGATAAGAGGAGGCGGAGTCTTTTCCCCTGTGGCTGCTGAAGGAGCGCCATGACGGAGCCGAAGGTGCGGAGCCGTTGAGCTCCTTTTTTTGTTTTATTCGCGGAGGGAGCGAGGCGGATGGGCGGGCGGCGGGGCTTGAACGGCACCCCTTTTAATCTCCTGTCGGGTTTCCCGGCGATTGTCGGGGTAGAAGGGAAATTAGCCACGTGGATACGATCTATCGGGCCTGCAGGGACAGAAGGAACGGATGGGAGCGAACGGGGCTGTGGATGAATTAGACTCCCGCCCCGCAGTGTTTATTGCGCTGCTTCTCTTCATCGCAAACTATAAATTCCCCACTCTGCCTGATTTTGCTATTTAAAGAAGGCTAAACGTTAGAAGCTTGCTCGGTGGCGTAGACACGTGTCGTTTCCTTCTGAAGACGACAAGAGGGTTAATGGTGCACTTAGGGGCCTCAGCCAGGCGGCCAAGATTTCTCCACACCGGCCTGAGACCAAAGTGGTGCCATCACCATCCAACAGCAAAGCCAAAGGGGGCGGGGGTTAGGGGGGGAGCGGGGAGAATATTTATTTGTCAAATATATATAGGACAGTAGTAGTTTGTACAAATAAATAAAAGTGACGATAAAAAGAGGACAGTAGGACATGGACGGTAGGTACAATGGTGCGCTTATGCATGCTTCTTAGAAACGGAGAGGTAGACTGTAGACAGTCTAAGGTTAAAGATTTTGGGGTTTGGGGAAGAAACCACAGAGTCAGGTAGTGCATTCTAGAATAATTGTATGTGTGTGTATAAATTATATATACAAATTCCAAACTTGCAAAGAACTGAGAAATAAAGGGTGACTATATATATAGGGTGAACAAAGCAAATAGATAAAGCAAAGCGCATACATACATACATACATACATATACACATACACACACACACACTTTGCTTTATCTATCTATTTGCTTTGCTCGCCCTAGCAGAAAGCCAAAGCACCAGCCTGAAGATGACGAGTGGGACCTCATCGAAAGGATGCCAGGAATCCCTGAAACATACATGGGAAGAACCCAAAATATGCCAAGACCTTAATATGTGTGTGTGTGTGTAAATATAAATAAATCTTTGTGTGTGTTACACATATGTATATATAATGTTTTTTAATTGAATGCATTGGGGGAGATGTTGGAAACGGGAAACTGCTTTCTAGTCTCAGACAAATAATTTGTGGTTTCCATGGGTTGGGTGGGCTGTGAAGCAAGAAATCCAGAGTTGCTGTGAGATTTTATTCTCCAGAACAAAAGGCTCATTCTATGCTGATCAGAAGGCTGTTAAAAGGGAAGGGGTAGGCAGACCAGAGGCTATTTATTTATTTATTCATTTAATCTAATTTATATGCCGCCCAGCTCGAAGGACTCTGGGTAGCTTACAGGAAGGGGGGGGGGGCTAAAAAAGGCAATTTAAAAACATTATAAAACCCTTTAATACAGTCACACATATTTTGGGGGGCCGGATCTAAAAGGTGTCATTTGGTCAATGGCCCCAGGCCTGCTGGCAGAGCCATGCCTTTAAGGCTTTCTGGAAGGCCAATAGAGTGGGTTTTTATTATAATTTAATTATTATTCCTCCCCTCCCTGGTTTTTCGGATTTCAATATTTTTTTTTTAATTAGGGAAACCTTTTTTGCATTCCCATCATGTCTAGAGCTATGCAATGATTTTTCTCCTTGCATTTTCATAAATCACTATGGTTTGAGAAGAACATTTATTTAGATCCTAGAAATATTCCTTTATATATCTATATCTATATATATCAATAAGCACCATTTAAAAGCTTCTCTTTTCCAGGTATTGGTGATTGATGGACGTGGCCATTTGCTGGGTCGCCTTGCAGCCATTGTGGCTAAGCAAGTGTTGCTGGGTAAGGTTTGATCTCTGTGGGGAAATTGTGTCACTCATCCTAATGTATGGAGGGCATATTATATCTTGCCGAGGATGAGGCAAGGACCTTACTAACAATATATGGAGATGTTTCTTGATATTTGAATCTTGCAAATATTGAAGCAAATTGGGAGATTATTTGTATATTTTTCTGGGAGTAACTAAAAGAAAATATTTTTTTAAACATCATTTTAGTATTTTGATAGAAATCTCCACCTAGAAAGTTCATACTCCTTTGCCTAGTTCAGGTGATGTAGGAGTCTACTTCCTTAAAGTCTTTGGTTTTAAAATAGGGTGCATTTTGAAGCACATTATAGTTTTTGTATTAATTTAGATTTTTAGTCCCTGGCTAATCATGTGTGTAATTTTCTGTATTACCAGGTAGTTTTACTGTAATTTAAAATATCCTTAAACTCAAGGTCAGTTCCTGGAAATTTTGTGGAGTTGTCCATATATGTTCTTGAAGTTTTCCAATTTGCCCTTCAAACTGGGGGTTTTATGGTGATAACTGTTATGCAAAGTACTAGCCTATTCAACCCAATTTTGTGTTTAAATTCACTCAAGCTTACCTAGCTTTCCCCAACCATTCTTACATGAACTACCGTAATTGATTCATCTATGGATTGAAAATAGCAACCAAAATCTGATATAGTAGACTTCTGAGGATACAAGCTTACAGTTTGCAACAAATACTAGACATCGCTTTTTGAAACTTTTATGTCCAACCTGTATTCCATGTCAAAGGACATACTCTAACCTTACTTCTCTTTTCCTGCAGGGCGTAAAGTTGTGGTTGTGCGATGTGAAGGGATTAACATATCAGGCAACTTCTATCGCAACAAATGTAAGTAAAACTGATGGTTCCAAACCTGTCAAAAATAATTTGGAGAAGACAATTTTTCCAAGCTACCCAAAAACTAGGAAAACAAATTACTTATCATTGGCAATTAGGGCCAGTTCTAATGTTAAAGCATATGTTTCTTTAAAACAGTGACCCAGGATCTAAAATAATCATGTTTTCCTTAAAGCTAGTCTGCTTTGGCATAAAAACAAACAGAATACAATCTTGATACCTAGTAGTAGTGGTTTCAAAGGCTTTGAGTAAATATTCCAAGTCCCTCAGACCCCAAGAGAGAAAGAGCATTAGCAAAAGGAATGAATATGCTTCTGGGAAAGGATAGTTATTGATCAATTGTTCTAGAAAATGCAGTATGATCATATTGGCAAACTTTGTGTGTGGAGACTGCCTCCCTCCCTCATTGTTCACAAAAGAAAAGAGTAGATAAGAATGGATGGCACAAAGTAAGAATGTGATGCGATAAATATCAAGAATGGTGTCTGTAGGAGAAGTGGTCTGTGATGATGCCTTACCACCTTTAATTCGAGTGTCATGGCCATGAGACAACTCTACATGCACTACCATCTGAGACCACCAGCCTGTTCTTACAACCTTCTTTGTTCTGTAACCATCCATACAATATGCATAGGCCCTGAAGGAGCAGAACTGCCGACACCCACTTCCTTTCGTTTTTCCTATGTTGAATTTAAGGCACCCAGTTGCCTGGGATGAGGAGTACAGTGTAGAGAAAATTTATTCATTTATTCCATTCATTTAAACAATCTGAGCCAGTGCCTGGTGAAAAGTATGCTTCAAAAAAGGTTTCCTGGATGGCAACAAGCTTGTTTCATGCAGATTTTAGGGGAAGAGGAATTCTAGCACTACAGTCCAGGTGCAGCTCCAGGAGAGGTATATTTCTGAGGCCCCATGAAATGATGTAATTTTAACAAGGAGACTGGGACGGGGTGAAATGCTCCTGGTTTGCTCGTGCCTGTCAGTTGTCAGAGATCCGGTCACAAAGGGAACGCAAGGCTCCACCCACCTGCCCAGACACCACCATTTGGGTTCTTTTACCCTCTGCATCGGCAAAGCATTCTGTGCATGCACAGAGGGAAAAGATCCCAAATGGCAGTGTCTGGGCAAGTGGACAGGGCCTAGCGCTCCCTTCGTGACCTGCTCACCAGCGTCTCACAGGCATGAGTGAACTGGGAGCATTTCCACTGTACTAGAGCCAAGAAAATGAATAGATATAATTGGAGAAAGGACTGTCCATTGGTAACTGCGCCAGGGAAGGCTTTTTCATTGCTGATCAGTTAATTCTACCTGGAGGCCAATTGGCAATCAGTGTGGCTTGCAAGAGAGTTTTCTGGATGCATCCATTACCATATTAATGTGTTTAATAATAAAGTGGGAATTCCAAAGTCCATACATCTGTCATTTAGACACGAACCTGACAGTTTTCCTAGGCCTGTATTCTGAAGGTAGATCTTCATAATTTTAGATGTAGATGTTTTTGTTTGTCAATATGGAAATTTGATGCCTCCAGTTAGGAACTAAGTGCATGAATGAGCTGTTTCATCTATGATGTTCGGTTCACACTAATCTTTCTGATCTGGTGTAAGCCCTTATCTGTGTTTTTCTATTCTTTCAGTGAAATACCTTGCTTTCCTCCGCAAACGTATGAACACCAATCCATCCCGTGGCCCATATCACTTCCGTGCTCCCAGTCGAATCTTTTGGAGAACAGTTCGAGGTGAGTGTTTTTTTCACTTTGAAAACACAAGTGATCCCCTAAAAAAGATTAAATTGGTTTTTCAAAATGCCGGCACTAGTTTGAGGAATATGTGATTTGGTACTTAGTGGGAATCCATGCATGCATTTTTGTATGTGCATTTTGAACAAGGTTAGCATTCCTTAACCCGTTATTTCCAGATTATGATCCATGCTCCTGTGATCTGGCAGTTACAGCAGTTGTATTTAAAGAAGAGTCCAGACTAGTGAAGACAGTTAAATTTGGGGTGGGATAAAGTAGTTCTAATCCAGGTTACTTTTGCTTAGGTTTGCTCAGTAATCACATTTATCCTGCTTCATTCTACTCGACATTGCAGATATCGTTTGATTCATTAAGAAGGAGCTGTTACATTTGCTTATATATTGTAAGAGGTTAGAGGGTCTCTTCTAACCCTATATACTTTTCCCACCCACCCACCCCCTTGCTCCACTAGGAATGCTCCCTCACAAGACCAAACGTGGTCAAGCTGCCTTGGAGAGGCTGAAGGTTTTTGATGGCATCCCTCCACCTTATGATAAGGTAATTTCTTTCTTGATGTGGAAGAGAAATTATCTTGACTCCTTGGCTTTCTGTTCTGTCAGTGATGTTATTCTTTTTTACCTACATTGTTTGACTTGAGATATGAGAAAAAAAACCCTAAGACTGAGGCAGATCTGAGCGCCCGTAGCATTGCTCAGGGCTGCTTTCGTTGTGCAAGTATTGCTAACGGCATATTTTCTCCTGCAGCGCAAGAGAATGGTTGTCCCAGCTGCTCTGAAAGTGGTCCGTCTCAAACCCACCCGCAAGGTAATGTTTGTTGTTTTTAAGAATTAACAATAGGGATTTAGTACTTTATTTCTTTGCTTGACAATCTGTTGCCAATAAACTATTAAGGAAGACCCTCTAGCCTCCTATGTTAAATATGTTTTCAGAAACTCCTTTTCTCTGGCTAAAAAAATTGAGATAAGAAAAGGGAATCTGAGGGCTTGGAAATCCATTGTTGCTTAGATGGTACAGTAGTACCTCTAGATACGAGCTGCTCCACATGCGAGTATTCCAAGTTACGAGCCACGACGCGAGCGAAATTTCTGTTCGACACCCGAGCTCAAATTTGGGGTACGAGCCGAGTTTCCACTAGGTGGCGCAAGAATCCTTGCTTCTGGTTATCTCGGCATGAAAAACAAAGTCTAAAGGCATTTGTTCGAGATGCGAGTTGATCGACTTACGAGCTCGGGTCTGGAACGAATTAAACTCGTATGTCGAGGTACCACTGTATCAGACAAGAAAGTTGATATTACTGAATGTCCATCCAGATCACTGTTCAGCTGGAAAATGTAGTAATAGCACTTACATACCACTTCATAATACTTTACAGCTCTCTCTAAGCTGTTTACAAAGTCAGCACATTGCCCCGAACAATAGGTCCTCATTTTACCAACTTGGGAAGGAGGAGGCTGAGTCAACCTTGAGTTGGTCAGGATCGAATTCCTGGCTGTGGGCAGTTATCCTGCAACAGTTCATTCTGATCACTGCACTCCGACTCTTATGGTATTTTTTCCCACAGCATCACTTAAATTGGTGCTGATTGAGATCTTGGCCTTACTAGCTATCTGAGAGATAGTATGTCTACTATATTTGTTAAGGATAGTGATTTATGCAGGTCTGTGATGATGACATTCCACCATAGTTCGAGTTGCAAGACCATGAGACAACATTTCATGCACTACCATCTGAGACCTGCCTTTTGTAATACACTCTATGAGATTTTGAGGGAATTGGTTTTCTGGGTTAGCAAGTCCTTCGGGATTGGGCAACATAGAAGTCAAATTAAATAAATAAGTCTGCCGAGGGAGCCATTCTAGTTGGAGATCCAATCCGTTGAGATCCAATACAACCACAAGACTACTGTAATGCTCTACATGGGGGCTACCTTTGAAAAGTGTTCGAAAACTTCAGATCGTGCAGAATGCAGCTGCGAGAGCAGTCATGGGCTTACCTAGGTATGCCCATGTTTCGCCATCACTCCGCAGTCTGCATTGGCTGCCGATCAATTTCCGGTCACAATTCAAAGTGTTGGTTATGACCTTTAAAGCCCTTCATGGCACTGGACCAGGATATCTCCGAGACCGCCTTCTGCCGCACGAATCCCAGCGACCGATTAGGTCCCACAGAGTGGGCCTTCTCTGGGTCCCGTCAACTAAACAATGTCGGTTGGCGTGCCCCAGGGGAAGAGCCTTCTCTGTGGCGGCCCCGACTCTCTGGAACCAACTCCCCCCAGAGATTAGAACTGCTCCTACTCTCCCTGCCTTCCGTAAACTCCTTAAAACCCACCTTTGCCGTCAGGCATGGGGGAACTGAAACACCTCCCCCGGGCATGTACAATTTATGCATGGTATGTTTGTGTGTGTGCTTGTTAGTAAATGGGGTTCTTTTTAAACTTTTTTAAATATTTTAAATTTATTTAGATTTGTTACGATTTGTTATATTTTGCTGTGAGCCTCCCCGAGTCCGCGGAGAGGAGCGGCATACAAATCTAAATAATTAATAAATAAATAAATAAATAAGACAGGTTGGGAAGGATTTTGCTAAAGGAATAATGGCTATACTAAAGGCTGATTTCTCTCCATACCCTTGAGTGGGTGCAGAGCACTAGGAACGGCATTAATAGAAATATCTGGGAAGCAAGAATAGAAGGGGTGAAATTTGATGCTGGGACTGGTTATAAAATGGTGCTTTTTTTTCTTTCACGTAGTTTGCTTATTTGGGCCGCCTTGCCCATGAGGTTGGGTGGAAGTACCAGGCCATAACATCCACTCTGGAAGAGAAGCGCAAAGAGAAGGCCAAGGTTCATTATACCAAGAAGAAAAAGATTATGGTGAGTTAACCTTAGCTTATAGTTGTAGTCAAGGGTGTTCTAGACCAGAGGTGTCAAACTCATGGCCTTCTGGCTAGATATGTCATGTGCTGGCTTCACCCCTGTCCGGTTTAGCAAAGGGGGACTGTGCGAGTTTGACATCCTATTCTAGATCACCCTGGTCCACGGCATGGCAGAAACTGGGCCACACAAACAAGTGAAGCCGCTTCTGCGGGATGCAGTCAGCACATGAAACCACGCACCCTCCTGTCCACAGCAACATCTCCCCACAAACCAATCCCTGGTGCCCCAAAGGTTGTGGATATTGGTCTAGAGTAGCCTTAGACGAGAGATGGCTTTCTCTCCCAACCCCCTCAATTCCAAATCTTGCATATCAAAGGCTGAGTGGAGAAATGCTTATCCTTGGAAGTACTAGAATATGTAAATTAAAAATTAAAGGGAAGAGCAGTAAGTTTATAGGTTTATTACCAAGAGAAACTACTAATTATCCAGCAGGTGGTAAAGAAGAAAATTATAAAGGGAATCTGAATTATTCTGTGACTGGTTTCACTGACAGTTTGCTTAAGCAAGTTGTGCAATTACCAAGCATTGAATTTCTACCCTTTAGTGCTTAACCTGCCTGCTAATACCTTGTTGTTGTACTGAGTCCTCTTTTTCGTTTGCCTTTTTAGAAACTCCGAAAACAAGCAGAGAAAAATGTGGAGAGCAAGATTTCTAAATACACAGATGTCTTGAAGAATTATGGTATCTTGATTTAATTGAAGGTCTAGGGTTCAGTTCACAATAAATATTACAATTTACAGACTTGTGTTATGTTTTAAGTTTTATTATTCATCAAAGGAGTATTTCAAGTACTTTCTTTCTCGTAGCAATGGCTCCAGTTGATGGGAATGAGTATAGGTAATCTGATCTTCCGATTTAAATAGCTTAATAGAAGCTTCATCTAGTTTTTCTTTTCAGCAAACGCATTGGAGGGCCACATTGGGATTGGGTTTGACCTCAGAAGGCCAGGTGAGGTTTAGGCTTGGCCAGGGTGGGCGTGACATGGGACCAAACCTCCATTGACATTGTTTTATAAACTTTTAAAAATAGGGAGGAGTACATTTCTGTGGTTTTGGTTTTTTTAATACTTGATCTACTTGATTACCTTATGAGAGGGAGACAAGATCAAGAAACTGACTCCATAGGAAGACTAGAACTATAAATTATTGACATAGGCTATAGTAGCAGAATCCTGCAAGCCTGAAAAGTAAAATATTTTACTTTTCCTCCCTTTTATAACCTGAGTCATGGACGGCCTCCTGGAGCATTCTGGAGGCCCATTTTGGGCTTTGACAGTATGCAACACTGCAGAGGCCTTGTTTTGGGCTTGGAAGGCCAAAAGTGGTTGTGGGAGGATGCACAGGCCCCATTTTTGCTGACAGAGACACCACAGGCTGACTCTACGAGCCAAATTTAAGGCACCGCAGACCCACTCTCTGAGCCCAGGAGCCTTGAGTTTGATACCATCTTATGCCTTCTACCTAACTATTCACAATTTGCTGATGCAGTAATTAGCAACTGGAGCAGGTTTAAATGCATTGAATCAAAGATTTTACTTTCGCCTCTTTAAATTTGACTTTGGAAATCATACTTAGACTTGCCTTTTCCAATCTTCAGTATCTCAAAATATGAAAAAATAACTAGAAATTTTCAGGATGTCAGCAATCTCATCTCACAAGGTCTTCCATTATGGAAGATCACTGAAATCTTACATGAACCAAATAGAAGTTTACATTCTTAACACAGAGTTAGTGTAAAAATATTGCCCACTCTGCTTATTTTGGTGAGCAAGATTTAATCATCCCGAATCAAGTAATTGCAAGATGAAGACAATTGTTAACCTATCATTACCACAAAGACGCAATACAAGTTGATAATTTATTTCCCTGTGTTTGGATTACTTGCTCAACCTGCTTCCATGCCTCTAAGGAAGACCTAGAACCTGATTCCCCTGCTCTTAGTCTGTTTCGTAACCATTATACCACATTGGCTCTCTTTAAAAGCAGGTCATTTAAAGGTTCACATTCTGCCAACATTTTCATGGAGTTTATGCTTTTCAAGGCCAAAACTATGTTGCATATTCTGAACCAGACAGTTTTAAATTAACACAGTCATTGCACAGAGAGAACTTTTAGTGAAATTGAACATTTTATTGGGAGTTTTCAACATTACGAATCATGGTCCTGTTCGTAGATTACTCCCACCTGTTTTCGTGCTTCATCCATGATACAGGCAATTCTTTCACTCTCTTCTAATGGCATAATAGGACTTTCCTTCAACCCTGCATGTAAGATACAAGCTGAATCAGCAATAAATAAATTGGACCCTGACCAAAGGAGAAATCTACAGCTTTATTGCTGGAACTCCACTTCAATTTTGCATGGAAGCTATATGTTCTCTGTCCCTTTCCTAGAATTTAATTTTAGTGTGAAGAATAAAAGCTTTATCCTTCACTTCAAATGAGAACATCTTAATGCAGCAAAACCCACTTACTAGATATCTCACTTAACAGACATTTTGGACTCAATTGTCATAAGTCAAGGACTGCCTGTACTTAAAGAACAGTAAAGGTGTTGAATGGTTCTTCACAGTCTCCAAACTTTTAATATTAAATATTTCTAGAATGCAAGGAAATTTTTAAGTTACATTTCTGCAAAATAAAGAGTAGGAAAAATTAACAAAAATAGATTTAACTGGTTACTGGAAATTCTTGGAAATTGTTAGTTGTGCCAAAGAAGATGTTGCAAAATATTGACTTACTATGTAAAGAATTTACCTGGAGCCCATAAGCAACTCTACATACATAGCACGCACCCCAATTTGTAGGAAGATATATTTTATATACTTCTATAGCAGTGCTTCTCAACCTTTCTAATGCTATGACCCCTTAATACAGTTCCTTAGTGCCAATTCTTCCAACAGATCTTTAAGCTGATTGGCAAGAGGTCAGGGGGAACACTCCCCACCCCCCGTAAACACCTGATTGGTTGGATTGTAAAAATATGTTCCGAGATGGCAGAATAGAAGCTTTAGTTACTAACACCATTGGAAATTTGTCTTTTCCCATGGTCTTAGGCGATCCCTGTGAAATGGTTGTTCGACCCCCAAAGGGGTCCCGACCCCAAGGTTGAGAACCATTGTTCTATAGGTATAGATTATCTTTAGTGAGGTATTTGTTGACACCTACCGTGTTTCCCCCAAAAATAAGTCTTAAATTTTTTTGAACCCTGAAATAAGTGCTTGGCCTTTTTGCTGTGCACTCAGAAGCCTGATTGGGTTTATTATCAGAGGATGTCGCCTTATTTTGGGGAAAATGGTACAGTTTCACCAGAGATGTCACTAAGTAACAGCAGAGCTGAGAGTGAAATAAGCCAGATGCTAGAGATGCATTATTTTTAAAAAGGAATAGATGTGGACCAATCAAAGGAGAACTTTGGTTAAATAGACCTTCAGTCCCATCCAGGAGAAGTGAGGACCATCATCTCTTAATTACCATTTTCCAGACACTCTCGGACATGTTCAATCTGATACCGAAACCCAATATTGTGCTTAAAGAAGAGGGGCTCAGGCGAAGCTGACAACGGCCATTCCCACCGGTTCCCTTTGAGAAACATAACTGTAGGGCAGTTCATGTTTTCTGGGATCTAGGAAGAAAAAGCAGGATGGTTTTTCCAATGGCAAAATTGAAATCATGTCATATCCAGCCTGCACCAACAACAGGTTATTTGATTAATATCCACTGTGTTTGTATTGCAAATTAAAACAAAGTGTAAAAAACATTAGATTCACAATTATACACATACAACATAGGCTAATTAATGTATTAAGTAGGGGTGGAATTCAATTTTTTTTCCTACCGGTTCTTTGGGAGTGGCTTGGTGGGCATGGCAGGGGAAGGATACTGCAAAATCCATTCCCTCCCCGCCCCATGGGGAAAAGTGCAAAATCCCCATTCTCACCCCAATTTGGGGCCAGCCAGAGGTGGTGTTTGCTGGTTCTTCAAACTACTTAAAATTTCCACTACTGGTTCTCCAGAACCTGCTGCTATTAAACTATAACACAAAAACCATACAGCCCTACTAAGAATTATGTGCTCAATTTATCCATTGGTAACATGATGGTTAGTGTGAGAAGTAGATGCCCTTGTTTACTGGGCTGCTGAGATTCAGGGTGTAACTGATGCTTTATTCAAAGAATCTATATCTTGAAGCAGTAATTTTTCTGTTACTGTATATTAATTTACATTATAAAGCGGTTGATTCATGTAAAGTCATAATTGTCTGGCAAACTAAAATTGACTGTTCCCCAAATTCAATTAGTTAAACCAAGCAAAAAGCACATTATGATAAAATATGTGAACCTGCTAGCAGTAGTTAAAAATGGATAGATTGCTAAGGGCATCACAATAACATTGCTCTACATATCTCTGTAAGTGAGGCAAAATACTATCCCCGAATTTGTGACTGTAAGGCCAAAAAACAAACCAACACACAAAGACAGTGTGTCAAAATAGAGCCTATAATGGAGATTTTGTTGATTTACTGTCTGCGGCAAATGAAGAATATATATATATATATTCTTCATTTGCCGCTGTAAATATAGTTATTTAAATATATAAACTATATTTACAGCAGCACGAAGCTTACATTCAGATTTTATATTCTATGGTTTGTATTTTACCTGGATTCCTTTCTACTGAAATGTGATACGAATGTGCTGTATGATTGACAGAAAGTGAATGAGAGTGGGAGTGGGAGATAAACAGAGACCCATCACCAACTATCCACTCTTTAAGTCACTCATCTGTCTGCACTCAGTTCTCAGTTGTACTTGGTCCCATCTCCATAGCAGCACTTAGAATCGGACTCTGGTGAAGGACGTATTTGACTTCCAGTGTCCGTCCCTTAACAAATACCTTGATGATGCCTTCAGTTCCTCCAATAGTTGCCTCTCCTGGCAGATCGACCATCATGGTGAAATTAAGAATAGCCTGACGATTGTCTGAATAGTTGAGGATGATGGAAACGGTTTCGTCCACTCCTGAAAGGCATGGAAAAAAGGTTGCCTGCCCAAGCCATCTTCCTCAAGCCCGTTGGACTAGAAGACCTCCAAGGTCCCTCCAACTCTGTTATTCTGATAACCTTAAGAGCCCGCCAAGCCACTTTTAATTTAACTCCTTTACTGCAAGAGCAGCTCAAACTTTTACCTGTTTTATGCAGCAATCCCGAGGCCACAATCGATTGTGGCATTTCAGGCCCAAAAACCATAGAGGCGAACTGGATGCAGTAGCAGCCCAAATCCAGGATGACACCTCCGCCCAGTTTCTTTTCCAAGAGTCTTGGAATGTCGTCCATTCGAACAGCCAATTGAGCTCGGAGCACTTTTAAATTCCCAAGAGAGTTTTGACACACTGTGCTACGGATTTGTTCAGATACGGGGAAAAATCTGGTCCAGAAGCCCTTAAAAAGACCAAAGCCTGTCAGATTGGGGTGCATCCTTTACTTCGAAGGAAGTAGCATCGGATACAGATCTCCTTTTTTAATATATCTATATGCATATAACTGCATATAGAGTTTGTGTCTGTTTGTGTGTCTGTGTATAGATAGATAGATGATAGATAGATGGATAGATAGAGAGATATAGAGAGAGATATACAGTGGTCCCTCGATTTTCGCAGGTTCGAACTTCGCGAAACGGCTATGCCACGGTTTTCAAAAATATTAATTAAAAAATACTTTGCGGGGTTTTCCCCTATACCACGGTTTTTCCCACCCGATGACGTCATACGTCATCGCCAAAACTTTCGTCTGCCTTTAAAAAGCATTTTTTAAAATAAACTTTAATAAATAAACATGGTGAGTAATAATCTAAATGGTTGCTAAGGGAATGAGAAATTGCAGTTTAGGGGGTTAAAGTGTTAAGGGAAGGCTTGTGATACTGTTCATAGCCAAAAATAGTGTATTTACTTCCACATCTCTACTTCGCGGAAATTCGACTTTCGCGGGCGGTCTCGGAACGCATACCCCACGAAAATCGAGGGAACACTGTACATATATGTGTGTGCATTATCAAGTTTTTGTCCTTGAGGAGTACAAAGACCAAGCAAAACTTTGATCCCATCAGAAGCAAAATTCCAGTCCTTGACTTACAATAGCACTAAAAAAGGGGGGAGGCTATGGCCAGTCCTCACACTTACAACTATCCCAGCATCCCTATATTCACGTGAAAATTCAGGCTCTTGGCCCATATTAACAATGGTTGCAGCATCCTGGATTCATGTGTCTGCAATGTACAATCTTCCCAGATGGCTTTTGACAAGCAAAGTCAATAAAGAAAGCTGGATTCACTTAATGACTGAGTGATTCACTTAACAGTGGGCAAAGAAGATCATAAAATTGGGTGCAATTCATTTATAAGCTACCTTACTTAGCAACAGAAATTCTGGTCCAAATTGCTTGTAACTTGAGCTCTTCTGTGTTTCATAGAGGGAAATGACTTCTATTTCATATTTCTTAAAAATAAAAGAAAGACACCAACCAATAGGTTGCAAGATAAGAAACCATAAATTAAAAAGTCAGGGTATGCTGTCACAGGACTAGGATTCTTGTTAAAGGCAGTCCTCGATTTATGACTGCAATTGAACCCAAAATTTCTGTTGTTAACTGAGACAGTTGTTAAATGAGTTTTGCCCCATTTTACAACCTTTCCTGACATAATGGTTAAGTGAATCACTTCAGTTGTTAGGTTAGTAAATTTCGTAAATTACTCAAGACTCACTTATACCGCCAGGCATGGGGGAGTTGAGACACCTTTCCCCCAGGCTTCTTTATATTTCGTTTCGTGTTTGGAATGAATGTGCTGTTTGGTTTTTAAATATATGATAGGGTTTTACTGTATATGCTTCTTTTAATATTAGATTTGTTTTCATATAATATTGTTTTTAGTTGTTGTGAGCCGCCCCGAGTCTTCGGAGAGGGGCGGCATACAAATCTAATAAATAATAATAATAGTAACCTGGTTGTTAAGCTTCCCCACTGACGTTGCTTGTCAGGAAAATCATGTGAGGGTTACAGTCATAAATATGAGTCAGTTGCCAGACATCTGAATTTTGATCATGTAACCATAAGGTTGCTGCAGCAGTCATTAGTGTGAAAAACAATAAGTTACTTTCTCCAGTGATGTTGTAACTTTTAACTACCACTAAATGAACTCTTATAAGTTGAGGACTACCTGTACTTGATCTTTATGCATTTCTCAGCCTAAGTACTCTGCAGGGTTGATAAAAAGGATTAAAGAAGATGTGGGTTTGTCATAGAATTGCCTAGACAGCTTGCTGTGGAAACACACTCTTAGATACTTTATAACTGTGATGGTGAACCTATGACATGCATGTGACACGTGGAGCCATAGCGTACGGAACGTGAGACGTTGCCTTAAGTCAGCTCCAGTGCGCCAGCTGATTTTTGGCCTTGGGAAAGGCAGTTTTGCCCTCCGGAGGCTTTAAGGAAACTTCACTGAACCCCAGAGTACCAAAAAACCCCACCCAATAAGCAAACCAGAAGTTTGGAAAAATGCACTTCCGGATAGCCCATGGTGCTGTTTTTTTCGCACTCTGGGACTTCAGGAAGCTTCTTCGAAGACTCCAAAGTGCAAAAAAACAGTAAAATGGGCAAATTGGAAGTCTGTTTTCCGAACTTCCGTTTTCTCCTTTTTTTCACCATCCCAGACTTCAGTGAGGAATGTGCACAGTGAGATTGTGCGCATGCGCAGGGGCAGCGTGGGGGTGCGCATGCGTGAGGGGGTAGGGAATGGGTGTGGGCACTTGTGTGAGTGCTAGCACACACGCACACACACCCTTTTGGCACATGAACCAAAAAGCATCACCGCTCTATAGTATCAAGAAGCTTTCCTAACATACAGATAGAACCTGCCTTCCTGTAACACAGGGTGTCGTGAGGTGCTTGGATCTGGCCTTTTGGGGTTGCCATGGAAACAGCGAAGGACCGGCCTGCAGTGCCTCTACCAGCAACAACGGAGCTTGGGAGGGCCACGTGTGCCCCACGCAGCTTTATTTCACTGGCAGGGTGCTACCAAAACAAACTACTACTGGGGTTTTAATTTTAGTATTAACTATTAGATTTGTATTATATTGTTATTGTTGTTGTGAGCCGCCCCGAGTCCTCAGAAAGGGGCGGCATACAAATCTAATAAATAATAATAATTATTATTGTTGTTGTTGTTATTATTATTTTATTATTATTAATTAGATTTAATTAATATTGTTGTTATTATTATTATTATTATTATTATTATTATTATTATTATTAGCAAAAGTGGATCCCCCAACCAGCCCCACCTGGGCCAGCACAGATGCCCCCCCAAATGAGGGATGTTCAGGTGGCCCCACTCACCTTGGCCGTGCCATCTAGCCACCCCTGGTCAAACAACCCTGAGGCAGCTGTCAATGAAATCGAGTTTGACACCTCTTTGGTAATTTAAGACTATTATTTTGTATCCCTTTCTCTGGGCAATAGGGAAGATCTCCATCTTGATCAGTGTTTAAGTGCTGTTAACATTTGTTTCTCGTGTGTCTTTTTGTTCTTTGTGTGTTTTTCTGTTATTTGTTCCTCATGTGTCTTTTTTCAAGGCTAAATTCCCTCAGTTTCCCTTCCTGAGCTCCAGGGAACATAGGGAAGGGAAAAACCAACCTCACATAATTCAAATCAAATTAATCAACCACATTACAAGCTTGATTTATGTTCATTTGCATTATTTAATCATGTTTTCAGGAGAGTTGGATCACTGCGTCTCGATCTTGGCAACTTGAAAGAAGTGGGGAGTTCATCTCCTAACCTTCTCCCTCCGCCCCCACCAGCAGCAGCCAACATAGGATTTGAAGTCTACGGCGCATCTTAAAATCGCTAGGAAAAATCACCTTAAATTTTCAGTCATTCAAAAAGTGGAATGTGGGTTTTCAATCTCAGGAAGGGAGCATTTAAGGCTGGCATTTGTGTGGAAGAATGAGAGTGGGAAGAAGAACAGAAACTGAGTAGAGAGTGCAAAAACAGTATCAGTTTAAGATAATACACCTCCACCAATCCTACAAAAATAGCAGGTGGGGTGGGTTTAGCCTCATGGGATTGGTGAATTGCAGCCCAGGCAGGTAAAAAGGTGTGAATGCTGCCCTGAAAGTCACTTATAAAACCTGTTGGATTGCACACTGTACATGCCATTCTTGGAAAACCTCAAGCATTGACTTGTTTCTCTCAGAAGTTTGCCAATTTCCTGCCAGCTTGGTTAGGATTTTTGGGTCTGGGAGTGATCAAAGTATTAAAGATTTTGTCCTGAGTCAGAAAGAGAGAAAAAGATCCAAGACTCCCTTATTGCTGATCCTGGGAGCTTTGGGCCAAGGTAGAAGAAAAAGTGAGATGCTGATTGCTGATGCAATTTTTATGTTAATTAGGAAAGCCTCCTTTGGGAATTGCCCTTAATTGGAGAAAACCAGATGGTGTGGGATAAAAATGTAGGATTAGGAGCAGGGAGATGCAGACAAACCTTTTCTGATTCTTTCCTCCCTTTCTGACTATTTTGAGGCACATCCACATCAATGTCGTCTGGCAGGTCGCAGGGGAAGAACCTTCTCTGTGGCGACCCCGACTCTCTGGAACCAGCTCCCCCCGGAGATTAGAACTGCCCCCACCCTCCTTGCCTTCCGTAAACTCCTTAAAACTCCCCTCTGCCATCAGGCATGGGGGAATTGAGGCATTCCCCCTTCCCCCGGGCCTATACAATTTATGTATGGTATGTCTGTGTGTGTGTATGTCTGGTTTAAATTTATTAGATTTGTTGTGAATTGTTCTATTGTATGTTGTGAGCCGCCCCGAGTCTACGGAGAGGGACGGCATACAAATCTAATAAATAAATAAAATAAATAAAATAAATTTTAATCTTCTTCTTTCCATCACTGAATTAATTATCTTTCTCTGTTTTTTTTTAAATTTGATGTGGCCCACTGATTGTATGCATGATAGCTCATCCTTAAATTAAAACTAATGTTGAAGGAATCTCTACGGGGTGCTAATCTTATTAACAAAAGAAAACAAACAAAATAATTACCTATGATGGCACAGGTAAGTCCTCGACTTACAACAGTTCATCTGGTGACCATTCAGAATTACATCACTGAAAAAAAATGACTTATGACCATTTTTCACAGTTATGACCATTGCAACATTTCCCATGGTCATGTGATCAAAATTCAGCCAATTGGAAACTGATTCGAATTTATGACGATTGCAGTTTCCTGGGATCATGTGGTCACCTTTTGCAACTTGCTGACAAGCAAAGTCAATAGGTAAAGTTTCAGTTTTATTTAACCACTGTGTGGCTAACTTGACAACTGCAATGATTCACTTAACAACTCTGTCAAGAAAAATCATAAAACGGGGCAAAACTCATTTAAGAAATGTCTTGCGTAGCAGCAGAAAGTTTGGGCTCACAAATCGAGGATTACTGGTACAGTATTTATGACACTACAGAACTTTAAAAAAGTAATAATCCCCATTTTTAAAAGGAAGAAGAAGACTCTGAAAATGTTGTTAGGTGTACTACAATCCCAAACATTATTATTATTATTATTATTATTTATTAGATTTGTATGCTGCCCCTCTCCGAAGACTAAACATGGATTTAGATTGATTGAAAAAAGTATTGCTTACTCCTTTGATGACAAAAATAATAATTGAAAAATCTACAGTATAGCAACAATAATTTGCTATGGATGGATATAGATTTTTATTCTAGCATTATATGGAGATTACTACCTCATGCCTATAAAACCCACAGTTCTTGATATCTTGAAAGATCCTGCAACTGCGTGTTAATCCTAATCATAATGACAATGAGAATCCTGCCAATACTGGGCCGAAATATGAGAATAAAAGAACAAGGGTAAAGTATGAAACATTGATACATCAAATAATTATGTATTGTTTTTAAAAATTCTATGTGTTTTTGTTGTTTTGTTCTTGTTATGTCTTTGTTCTGTTTTTACTTTTCTGTATTGTTTGTTTTAAAGTACAGTGATATCTCCTCTTATGAACTTAATTGGTTCTGGGACGAGTTTTGTAAGGTGAAAAGTTTGTAAGACGAAACAATGTTTCCCATAGGAATCAATGGAAAAGCGATTAATGCATGCAAGGCCAAAACTCACCCCTTTTACCAGCCGAAGCAGCCATTTTTGTGCTGCTGGGAGTCCCTTGAGGCTCCCCTCCATGGGAAACCCCACCTCCGGACTTCCGTGTTTTTGTGATGCTGCAGGGGAATCCCAGCAGCGCAAAAATGGGTGCTTCACTGGCAACAGAAGTCCAGAGGCGGGGCATCCCAGTGGCGGTGGCTTGGGTTTGTAAGGTGAAAATAGTTTGGAAGAAGAGGCAATAAAATCTTAAACCCCGGGTTTGTATCTTGAAAAGTTTGTATGACGAGGGGTTTGTAAGGTGACGTATCACTGCATATAATTCAATAAAAATTACTTTTTTAAAAAAAGAACAAGGCCAAACCAGAAGCTTAATATTACACCTGGCATCTCCAATAACAAAGCAATCATAACCATTTCCCCTACCCACCTTGCCACCATGATTCAAATGCATTCCCTGTCTTATGACCACAATTGAGCCAAAAACTCCTATTGTTAAGTGGAACAGTTGTTAAGTGGATTTTTCCCCATTTTGCAATCTTTCTTGTAACAGTTGTTAAGTAAATCACTGCAGTTGGTAAGTTGGTAACATGGATGTTAAGCACATCTGGCTTCCCCATTGACAGACCAAACTTTCTGTTTGTCGGAAGTTAGCAAAAGATGATCACATGACCCTAGGACCCTACAAATGTCATAAAGATGAGTCAATTGCCAAGAGGCCATTGAGGACCATAGACGTTTGGAAACACAGAAGTGTATCAAATAATATGGGGGCAATATGCTGGCTCTGTTATAAAGTGCTATTGCTAACATGTTGTAAACTGCCCTGAGTCTAAGGAGAAGGGCGGCATAAAAATTGGATGAAGGAAGGAAGGAAGGAAGGAAGGAAGGAAGGAAGGAAGGAAGGAAGGAAGGAAGGAAGGAAGGAAGGAAGGAAGGAATAAATAAATATAGCTCATTTTATTTTATTCTTCATTTCTGTATTCATGTTTGATTTCAGTACAGGTAATAATCCTCGAATAACAACCACAACTGTTGCAAAGTGAGACAAGTGTTGAGATTTGCCCTTGCAGTTATTAAGTTAGTAACATGATTGTTAAGTGAATCTGGCTTCCCCATTGGCTTTGCTCATCAGGAGGTCATTCATGTGGCCTTGAAATACTGCAAGCATCATAAATGTGAGTCAAGCATCTGCTGCAAAGTTTGTAAGTGTGAAAAATGGTCGTAAGCCACTTTTTTCAGTGCTGTTGTAACTTTGGTCACTAAATGAATTGTTGTAAGTCAAGGACTACCTGTATTTTACAAATGTGCTTTCGAAATGTAATATAACACATGTTTAGCTTTATAAAATAAACTGGCTAATTTCTTGGTGTGAACCCAAAGACATACAGCGAAATCTCCTGTTCTCACAACTGTTTTTAATTATTTGTGCAGCAACAAAACAAGCCTTTTAAAATTGGGGCAGGGAAGAAAGTTGGGTGACTGGTACTAAGAATAATAAATCCCTCCCCAATTGCTCTCTATCTAAATAAAATAGAGTGTGATTTCCAATTTATAACTAGTGGGGGGGTTTTTTAAGTTTAGTTTCTTTACAATCATAAAGGGCCAAAAAAAATACTTGAGTCTAGACTTTTCGTGCACTTTTGATGGCTTCCAATCTATTGTGCGGGTGAATTCACACCATGTGCTAAAAATAAAATTCAAAGAAACCCCGTATGAGCGTAGCATGTGTGAATCCAGCAAGAGCTCAATTCCTAAACGGTGACATTCCCTACCTCCATGAGGAAGACGTCATTTTCTTTAGCTGTTCGTATCATCTCCCGTACTTCACGGGCATTCATGCCCATGGGTTTTTCACAGAGAACGTTCTTCTTAGCCCGCAGGAAAAGGGTGGTTTGACCAAGATGTTGAGTGTTGAGAGAACCCACATAGATCACCTCTGGTGGGGAAAGCAGAAGACATCAAATGAACAGAAAATGGAAAAGAAGTAGAAGGGGATATCACAATTTCATTGAAGCCTGGGAATCTTCTTATGTGCCTTCCTTCCGGGGGTCAACTGCTGGGGGTTCGGGATAGGAGCGGATTCCTATTACTGCCACTACTGATGCACTGCATGTGTAGCTTTGATTATTTGCCATGCATACGCATGCGTCTTAGCGTGCTTTTGATTCTGGGCATGCACAGGAAATAAAATCTCGTGAAGGGTCACACGTGCACATGAAATTTCAGTGACAAAATCTCTCTGGGACGCTGTTCTGCCGGGCTCTCTGATAGGAGCCTCCCGAAAATTCAAGGATACAAATTTCAGACACACACAGATTTGAAAATTCAAAACAATGTTCTTTATCACAAAAGTCAAAATAAACTAAGCACTCTTTTTGTATTGCAAAGGGCACTCTTCCCAAAACAACCAGGTAGTCTGTACAATTTCCCTTAAGCAGTCATTAAGTACTTAGCCAGCAGCTGTGGAGAAAACTTCACACCCCTTCTTCTTCCAACAAAGGGAGACACACACACACACACACTGCTCTGCTTTGGTTTCAAAGTCGTGAAAAAGCAACAAAGTCCAGCACACAAGATTCCTGACGAAACTGCAACAGATATTCTTCCACAATGGCCAAACCCACATGCTGCTATTTATAGCAGCAGCCCTAATTACTGGAGCCCCACCCAAACACAGGTGGCCTCCCTTATTTCCTGTAATATGCTCTTACTTGGTCTCTTCTACGCATAATTCTGCGCTTGCGTGGGTCCAAAATGTCATCATCTGAAGCTATAGAAGATAAGGAAGATTGACTGTCTCGGCTGTGTGCCAAGCCCTCCTCTGCTGAGTCACTCCCACCTTCTTCTTCATCTGAGGAAACTAAACTCTGAACTGATTCTGTCGGCAATAACACAGGCCTGTGACATGTTGAATTTTCCCCTGCATCCACTTCCCCATTCCCTGGGGCAGGAGCTTGGCCAGAGCCAACCACAACAGACGCACACGTGTGCAAGCTAAACAAAGCATCTACCAGTGTTCCTCATTGCTATTGTTTTGGAACTTATTTTCTGTCCCATTTCAGCTTACCCACATCAGGATCCTGTGCAAGTTCCTCATAAGAGCCATAGGCCCTGCAAATGCCATGCAGTTTGGCATATTTCTGGGCACGCTCAAGATTGCTAGAAGCAATAGCAACTATCTGGGGGAAAAAAAGAAAAGAAGTAGCCAAGTTACCGGTAAATAAAGTTGAACATTATATTTAAAAAAACATTAGCCCTCTTGGTACTCCAAGGATGGGATTAAGGATGATGAGTTTTCAATTCATCCTTGCACTTGACCAAAAGGGAATATGCCTTCAGTTCTAGGCCCTCAGCAGTCAGGATTCAGACCCAGCTGCAGCACAGAAACTGCTTTGATTCAGTTGATGGATGATCTCTGGCGGGCCTGGGATAGGGGCTTATCCTCTATCCTGGTGCTCCTTGACCTCTCAGCGGCTTTCAATACCATTGACCATGGTACCCTTCTGCGCCGTCTGGAAGGGTTGGGAGTGGGGGGCACAGTGTTAGTAGGGGGTCAGAGGTCGGCTCCTAGGTCCCTCCCTTGTGGAGTTCCTCAGGGGTCGGTCCTCTCCCCCCGGTGTGTAATATCTACATGAAACCCTCCTTGCCTTTCGTAAGAACGTGAAAAGTTATTTTTGCCGCTAGGCTTGGAGTCATTAGATCCCATCTTGGTTTATCTTTGAGTGAATGATTTTTTATATTTAACTCTTATAATGTTTTAGATTAACTATTTAATTAATTGGATCCAATTGTATTTTGTACATTGTTTTATTGTTGAAATGTTGTGAACTGCCCAAGTCCACGGAGAGGGGCGGCATACAAATCCAATAAATAAATAAATAAAATAAATACGCATCGTAGGAATTGTGTAGTTGCATTATAGTATAAATGTAGGAAACAGCCATTGAGGAGGATAAAAGTTTGGAAGCATAGAAGTGTATCAAATGATAGATATAGCTCATTTTATTTTAATTTATTTTATAGCTCATTTTATTTTTAATTTTAGCATTCGTACAGGTAATCTTCCAGTAACAACCACAACTAAGTCCAAAATTTCTGGTGCAAAATGAGATAGCTGTTAAGTAAACTTTGTGCTCTTTCTTGCCGCAGTTCTTAAGTGAATCACTGCAGTCATTAAGTTAGTAACGTGGTTATTAAGTTAATGTGGCTTCCCCTTTTTTTTTGCTTGAGGTCAAGAAAGATGACCACATGACCCTGGGACACTGTAAAATATCATAAATATGAGTCAATTGGCAAGCATCTGGATTTTTATCATGAGACTCTGAGGATGCTATAACAGTCATATGTGTGAAAAATGGTTATAACTTTTTTCAGTGCCATTGTAACTTTGAACAGTCACTAACATCTGAGTATTGCATTGGCAGTTCTGTGTTAGCAAAAACTTCAGAAGAGAAGGATTTAGGGGTAGTGATTTCTGACAGTCTCAAAATGGGTGAGCAGTGTGGTCGGGCGGTAGGAAAAGCAAGTAGGATGCTTGGCTGCATAGCTAGAGGTATAACAAGCAGGAAGAGGGAGATTGTGATAATAATAATAATAATAATAATTTATTAGATTTGTATGCCGCCCCTCTCCGAAGACTCGGGGCGGCTCACAACAAGCGATAAAACAATATTGTACAGGCACAAACCTAATATTAAGAAAAAACTAAAAACCCTATCAATTTAAAAACCAAACAGCACATACATACCAAACATAAATTATAATAAGCCTGGGGGAAAGGTGTCTCAAATCCCCCATGCCTGGCGGTATAGATGGGTCTTAAGTAGTTTACGGAAGACAAGGAGGGTGGGAGCAGTTCTAATCCCCTTATATAGAGCGCTGGTGAGACCACATTTGGAGTACTGTGTTCAGTTCTGGAGACCTCACCTACAAAAAGATATTGACACAATTGAACGGGTCCAAACACGGGCTACAAGAATGGTGGAAGGTCTTAAGTATAAAACGTATCAGGAAAGACTTAATGAACTCAATCTGTATAGTCTGGAAGACAGAAGGAATAGGGGGGACATGATCGAAACATTTAAATATGTTAAAGGGTTAAATAAGGTTCAGGAGGGAAGTGTTTTTAATAGGAAAGTGAACACAAGAACAAGGGGACACAATCTGAAGTTAGTTGGGGGAAAGATCAAAGGCAACATGAGAAAATATTATTTTACTGAAAGAGTAGTAGATCCTTGGAACAAACTTCCAGCAGACGTGGTAGATAAATCCACAGTAACTGAATTTAAACATGCCTGGGATAAACATATATCCATCCTAAGATAAAATACAGAAAATAGTATAAGGGCAGACTAGATGGACCATGAGGTCTTTTTCTGCCGTCAGACTTCTATGTTTCTATGTTTCTAAGTGAACTGTTGTTAGTCAAGGACTACCTGTATTCAAGTACAGGTAGTCCTCCATTTAAAGAGTTTGTTTAAGCAATCCCAACCACACCACCCATTTGCTCTTCCCACTGAAGTTAATCAGAAGTGGTCCAAATTATTATAGATGGTCTTGCTGCAATCAAATTAGTTAGTTAACTCATTTTCCCCCCTAAGGTAAAGGAAAATCGTCGGTTGGCGGGCCCCAGGGGGAGAGCCTTCTCTGTGGCGGCACCGACTCTCTGGAACCAACTCCCCCCGGAGATCAGAACTGCCCCTACTCTTCCTGCCTTCCGTAAACTCCTCAAAACCCACCTTTGCCGTCAGGCATGGGGAAACTAAACATCTTCCCCTGGGCACGTTGAATTTATATATGGTATGCTTGTGTGTGTGTATGTTAGTATAGGGTTTTTTCTTAAATTTATAATATTTTAATTAAATTGGATTATGTATTGGATTGTCTTTTCACTTGTTGTGAGCCGCCCCGAGTTTTCGGAGAGGGGCGGCATACAAATCCAAATAATAAATAAAAATAAATAATAAAAATAATCTGGGATGGCAAATCAATTTGTTTTTGTTTTTCTTAGACAATCTGATATAGGAGTGGTGTGATAACTTGATAATTAGCACTGTCACAGCTTTTTGGTTTATTTTATTTTAATGAGATTACTAACTGATCTTGAAAGTGATGAGGTTATCTCTTGCTAGCTCTCCAGAAAAAACAGAGGCATTAGGTAGCTTCTCAGAAAGATTCAGTGATTTTTTTAAAATCACAAAGAGAGAATAGTATTGTTTAAAGATAAAGAAGTAAGTACCCTAACAAATGGGAAAATAAAGAAATAAGTATAAATTGGGAAAATAGTGTAATATAGATTGAAACATTAAAAATATACTATAATTATTTTGAGCACATTAAAGTTTTAAATTGGAAGAGAAAAGGGCTGTATATGTAATTGTATTATTACTGTGGACACTGTGTGAAAAATATGTTAACCCAGTCATTGTCCACATAAAAAAGTTGGTTATTAAAGAAAAACTGCAAATAAAACATAGAAAGAAAGAAAGAAAGAAAGAAAGAAAGAAAGAAAGACAATAATAGGATGAGAAATTTTAGCTGATGTTAGCATAGTGCAATCTTGGAATATTGTCTTAATTGATTGCTGAGGGAAGTTTTGACACAATTATTGTACTGATTTTAAAAAAAAATCAAAGTAATGAAAGACCAGGAGGCAACATGGTGTTGTATTAGAGGTATGAAGAGCATTATAGACTGTTCTATCACTTCCTTCTAATTCTTCCCATCAGTCTATAATCCACAAGAATGCTAGACTTGAATAGGTTTGGTTTTGGAGGAAGGGAGTGGCACCCCAATTGTACAAGTTTTTAAAATTTGTTTTCTCAATAATTTCTGGATTTCTGCAAACCTCAGGAGGATTTCTGGATGGAGCCATGGTGGAGTGGTGGTTAGAATGCAGTAATAAAGACTACTTCTGATGGCTGCCAATTGACTGCAGTTTGAGTCTCACCAGGCTCAAGGTTGACTCAACCTTCCATCCTCCAAGCAAGGGTTGGTTCCACTTACCTTCGCCACTGGTTCACATTGCAACATTTCGTGCATGCGCACATTCCCTCATGCAAATTCATTTCTGTGCATGCTCAGAAGATGGTTTCAGCCCGAAACACAGCTGAGGAGCTGGTCAGCTGTGCTTCGGATGAAAAAAATAAAGGTGAGTATTAACCGGGGGGCGGGCAGGAGGGCTTTTTTCAAAGCAGAGGACTAGGAGAATAGCATTTAGAGTTAACATTTAGGCTTATTATTATTTTTATTTTTATTATTATTTATTAGATTTGTATGCCGCCCCTTTCCGTGGACTCGAGGCGGCTCACAACACAATAAAACAATTCATAACAAATCTAATAATATACAATTTAAAATTTAAAATAGTTAAAAAACCCATTTTTAAGCAGACATACCTACAAACATATCATACATAAATTATATAGGCCCGGGGGAGATGTTTCAATTCCCCCATGCCTGACAACAAAGGTGGGTTTTGAGAAGTTTACGAAAGGCATATACGGCTTTTACAGTCCTCTCTAAGAGGTTTACAGAGTCAGCATATCACTCCCAACGATATAAATCCTCATTTTACCCACCTGGGAAGGATGGAAGGCTGAGTTCAACCTTGAGCCTGGTGAGATATGAACTGGTGAACTACAGCCAGCAGTCAGCAGAAGCAGCTTGCAGTACTGCACTCTAACCACTGCGCCACCATGGATCATCCAAACACCGAAAAAATTGCCAAAAATGAAAGGAAAAAAAGGATGGCAACGTGCACAGACCAGCACAGACAGAAACGGATCCATGATGATGTCATCTTCATGTCACCCTTGGGTTGCTAATGGTTCAGGCAATCTGGTCCAAAAGGGGAAAAACCCACTGCTGCTTCCGAGGTGGGTAAAATGAGAACCCAGATTGTTGGGGGAAATATGCTGACTCTGTAAACTGGTTAGACAGGGCTGTAAAAGCACTGTGGAGCGGTATATAAGTCTAAGTGCTATTGTTATTTATTTATTTATTAGATTTGTATGCCGCCCCTCTCCATAGACTCAGGGCAGCTAGCAACAATAATAAGACAATATAAACAAATCTAATATTTAAGTTTAAGTTTAATTTTAAAACTCTAATTTAAGAAACCAATCATACATACAGACATACCAAGCATAAATTTTATAAGCCTAGAGGGAAGGGAATATCTCAATTCCCCCATGCCTGACGACAGAGGTGGGTTTTAAGGAGCTTACGAAAGGCAAGGAGGGTGGGGGCAACTCTGATCTCTGGGGGGAGTTGGTTCCAGAGGGTCGGGGCCGCCACAGAGAAGGCTCTTCCCCTGGGTCCCGCCAGACGGCATTGTTTAGTCAACGGGACCCGGAGAAGGCCAACTCTGTGGGACCTAACTGGTCGCTGGGATTCGTGTGGCAGAAGGTGGTCCTGGAGTTACATTTGGACAATGTCAACTGTAATAGATTTGCTCCTAGCTGGACTAGCGAACAGTGGAATTTCAGTGCTAGGGAAACCCAGCATATTCAACCAGGTCAACACATCAGCCCTTTTCTAGGTGTAGCATATTGCACTCACACAAGTCTCTTAAGGAGACCCAGAAAACTACCAATGTACAAATACTGATATAAGAGGCCACTGACAGCTATTAAGAGCAGTCAGGAGAGAGTCCGGAGGTGGTGGACTCATGGTTGTTGATTCTGTTTAGGAAGCAGGAATACAGCATTGAAAAATGAAAATGGGAGAGACTGCCATATATAAAATGGAGACCGCCAATCATATTTATGCAGTTCCGTCAACCCTGGTTGAATACTGCAATCCCAGATTTCTGGCAAGGCTTCTTTCACGCTTGCTTTAAGTACCCAGAGACTGAATTTGGGACTTTTTAAATGGAAAGTACATCCTACTACACAAATACAACTCATCAAAGTCTTTATATTAAATCCAGCTATTTGTCTAGTTTGCTAGTCTACTTTATCCGACAGAGGCTCGCTATTCTTCAAGAAAAGTCTTCTTATGTTTGTTTTAGAAGTATATTAGAATTAGTTTATATATGAAGAATTATTATGAGAAGAATTTTGAATTTATATTAGAATTAGTTTTAAATATGAAAAGTTTTAAATATGAAAAATTATAATGAGAAGGTTAGCAAATTATTTCTTAACATTTACAATAATGAATTGTATTTAAATATGTATTCTTTTTTCTGTATTCAAATTTATACTTTTGAGATAAGCGGGGAAAATACAACCCCACTTTTATGTTAAATGTATGTGTGTCTGTTCGTCTATTTTATGAAAATTAATAAAAATAATGAAAAAAAAGAAAAGTCTTCTTTATTTTCTGTTGCCAGCAATTAAAATAAAAACAAGAGAAAAAAAGATTCTCCTTGGCAAAACTATAGATACTTTTTTTAAAAAAACAATCCCCTCCAGTCTCAAGTTATGTCTTATTTTAAGCTTTTCTGGTTACATTTCCAACATTGGACAACTTTTTAAGATGCACCAGTTTTTTTCAGAAGAAAACCAACAACCCTCTCCCCATAGCAGAACACTCACACACTCTCACATATTCTCAGCATGGGATACAACCTTGTGATCTGCTGGCAGAGTTTTCAAGGCCACAATGAAGTCATGGGAAATTTTCCCAGCAGAGCAGATTCCCCAGGAGAGAGGCATGGAAGATTTTGGGTGTCTTGATGGCTGACGAAAGAGAAACGATACTATTTTGCCTGTATGAAGAATCTGGATCGGCAGCTGCCTACATTTATGAACCTATGGCTTGAAAAAGGGGCAGGGTAGCTCTGGGGCTGGGAGACGCCCTGTGTGGCTGCTTCTCTCTTTGTTTAGGGTGGAGTAGCCAGCCTGGATTTGAATGGAAAATGTACATGGCAAAGATAGGATCCCCTACCTGAATGAATTAAACTCATGGACCATTTGGCTAAGAGCTATCCGCCTGCCTGCCTGCACTGTCCTTCAGAGTCTTGGAAGGCGAGTTCTTAGGACAGGGATCCCCAAAGTTGGCAACTTTAAGATTTGTGGACTTCAACTCCCAGAATTCTCCAGGCAGCTATGCCATGCTGGCTGGAGAATTCTGGGAGTTGATGTCCACAAGTCTTACAGTTGCCAAGTTTGAAGACCTCTGTCTTAGGAGCTACAGTGTTCCCTCGATTTTCACAGGTTCGAACTTCGCGTATAGCCTATACCACGGTTTTTCAAGAAATATTAATTAAAAAATACTTCGCGGTTTTTTTCCTATACCAATGTTTTTCACACCCAATGATGTCATATGTCATCACCAAACTAATAATTTTTGCAAATAAATAACAAAAAAAATAATTATTGTTAATAAATAATTATGTTTATAAATATCAGGATCACTAAGTGTCTTATTCAATGGTGAGTACCAGTAATAATTGTGAGTAAATGGTTGTTAAGGGAATGGGAAAGAGTAATTTAGGGGTTTAAAGTGTTAATGGATGGCTTGTAATACTGTCCATAGCCAAAAATGGTGTACTGTATTTACTTCCGCATCTCTACTTCGCAGAAATTCGACTTTCGTGGGCGGTCTCAGAACACATCCCCCGCGGAAATTGAGGGAACACTGTACTTCTAATCCAGTCAGCCTTCTGGGGTTCTTTTAACCAAACATCCACTCTGCTTCTTGGCCATAGAGTGGTCATCATAGCTAAATGTTATGAACACAACTAGAATGTGATGAAGTGGCTCTTTGACCCCAGAGCAGGCCCTGATTTTAGGGTTGGGCTCCCATTTCAGCCTAGCCCACCTGTATTCCTGACATTAAAAGCCTGCAAGGTGCGTTCGGAAGAGATACTAAGTATATTTGGAAGGCCATCAGATAAAGATGGAAACAGGGGGCAGCATTTGGCTGGCTCTTGATGTAATGGAAACATCGGTCAATATTATTTTATGTAGTCAAAAGGTAAACATCAGGATGGATTACTTCCTGTATACAATATGTTTTGGATCTGTTCTTTTTCTCCTGTTTTCCCATTTCCTTTTTCTCTCTCTCTATCTTCCTCCCCCCCCTCTCTCCCCCTCCTCACTGCCCGCTCCCCCATCTCCCCCACTCTAATTTGGGTTGGCATTTTTTTAGTATGTTAAATTTTTTTAAAAATCACTAAGCATACAAGACTATCTGTCATGCAAATATCAAGGCCACCACTAGATGTCAGCAAAGATTTTGCGTGTGTGGAGGGCATCTCTTTGCTGCCACTTACTGGTCATCTGAACTTCTGGAAACTCTAATATCACAGATATTAGAAACTCTAATATCACTTATCTAATAAAAAGATACCCATCATCAAGCTAGGACACAGAAAACAAACTTTTCTTGTAAAAATGGTAGAAGGGCAAGATGTTGATATAATTGAAGACGTTCTTGTAAGAAGGTTTCTTCCAAAATAGTCCACCAAATTTCATCCTTGGGGATTGGGCGGTATAGAAGCTGAATTAAACAAACAAATAAACAAACAAACAAAATCTCATTCAACCTCAGAGATTAGCAGTAAATTACACCCACCTTTTCCTTTTGTCTGTAGAAATAGTCCTCGACTTACAACCATTCATTTAGTGACTATTCAATGTTACAACGGCACTAAAAAAAGTGATTTGTGATCATTTTTCATTTACAATAAGGGTTTTTAGCTGTTTTAGTATTGGATTTACATGCTATCTTTTATTAATGTTGTTAGCCACCCCGAGTCTACGGAGAGGGGTGGCATACAAATCCAATAAATAAATAAATAAATTTTTCACACAATTATTGCAGCACCTCTATGGCCACATGATCAAATTCAGTTGCTTGGCAACTGGCATGTATTTATGATGGTTGTAATATCCTGGGGTCTTGCGACCTTCAGAGAAGCAAAGTCAATGGGGTAGCCAGATTCACTTAACAACTATGTTGCTAACATAACAACTGCAGTGATTCACAAAAACTGTGGCAAGAAAGATAATAAAGTGGGTCAAAATTCACTTAACAACTGTCTTCCTCAGCAATAGAAATCTGGGCTCAGTTATGGTCATAAGTCAAGGACTACCTGAAAGAAGTTTCATCATGTTATGCAGTAGGACAGAGATGTAAATGTTCCTAGGTTATCCTTTAAAGCAGTGATTTTCAACCTTTCTTGAGCCGCGGCACATTTTTTACATTTACAAAACCCTGGGGCACATTGAGCGGGGGGGGAGGGGGGGCTGCTAAAAAAAGTTTGGACAAAAAAATTATCTCTCTCTCTCTTCCTCCCTTTCGCTCTATTTGTCTTTCCATCCTTCTTTCTTTCTCTTCCTTCCTTCCTCTCTTTTTTTCTCTCTTTCTCTCTCTCCCTCCCTACCTCCCTCTATGTCGTTCACTCTCTCCCTCCCTCCCTTTTTCTTTCTCTCTCTTGCTTTCTCTCTCTCTCTTGCTCTCTCTTTCTCTCTTGCTTTCTTTTTCTTGTTCTCTTTCTCTCTCTCTTGTTCTTTCTCTCTCGCTCGTTCACTCTTTCTCTCTCTTTCTTTCTTTCTTTCTCTCTCTCTCTCTCTTGCTTTCTTTCTCTCTCTGAGCTTCGCGGCACACCTGACCATGTCTCGCAGCACACTAGTATGCCACGGCACACTGGTTGAAAAACACTGCTTTATAGCATCCTGCGCATGGAATTAGAGTGAATGAAGCGAATATAAATGTTAAAACAAAGCAAGGTTTGTCTAACAAACCACTTACATTTTGAGATGCAAGGGAAGGGAGGACAATTTGAAGTAAAATGATGTGGGCAGACTTTGGCACCCTGAATATGCCTTGAGGAGAGTTTCTCCTGATTACATCTTAAGTATCAGTGCTGATTTCTGTCATTCATAAAATATTCTAGGCTTCATTTACGAAGCCGGAGAAGAGGGTGGAGGGAGAATTAAAATAGTAATTTGTAAGGAATGAGAACTCCTACACTCAATTGTTTTTATTGTCACTTGTGTGTTAAATTTATTTGCTGCATATCTCACAATGAGGTTATTCTCTAGGCACATTATAACAATTAAAAAATGGATAAATGAAAAGAAGTAGAAATATAACAGTAGCGAAGTAATGGAAAAATGGGATAAGTAATGAAAAAGAAAATAATGAGAACACAGAAATATGAAAGTAAAACATAGGCATGGAAGCAGAGAGTGAGGGGGAAGATGGGGTTTGCATATTCAACCAGGTCAACACATCAGCCCTTTTCCAGGTGTATCATATTGCACACACACAAGTCTCTGAAGGAGACCCAGAAAACTACCAATATACAAATACAGTGGTACCTCATGATACAAACCCCTCGTCATACAAACTTTTCGAGATACAAACCCGGGGTTTCAGATTTCCTTGCCTCGTCTAAAGAACCATTTCCGTCTTATGAACACGAGCCCGGCTCTGTGGGCTCTCTAATTGTGCGTGCGCTAACTTACTGATGCAGGTTCTCCTGCCTTGAGACTACCCCGATGGGATTTCCCATTCGTTTCCCCCCCCCTATTCCCTGCCGAAAATACAAAGCCGGGCTGCCAGCGTGTTCCCCCCGCCCCCGCCCCTTTGCCGTCCCTGTCTTCCTGGGAGAAGCGCTGGGGAGGGAGGCAAGCCGTCCCTTCTGCTCCTCCCCAGCGCTAAAAAGAAAAGTTGCCAGCGCTGCCCCTGACGGAGTCCTGAGCCTCCCGTTCTCTCCCCCCCACCTGTTCGCCGTCCCTGTGTTCCTAGAAGCGCTGGGGAGGGAGGCAAGCCGGCCCTTCTGCTCCTCCCCAGCCCTAAAAAGAAAAGTTGTCAGCCATTGCTGCCCCTGACGGAGTCCTGAGCCTCCCATTCTCTCCCTTCCCCAGGAGCAGAAGGGCCGGCTTGCCTCCCTCTCCAGCGCTTCTCCTAGGAACACAGGGACGGCGAAGGGGCGGGCTGGGGGAGAGAACGGGAGGCTCAGGACTCTGTCAGGGGCATTGCTGGCTGGCAACTTTTCTTTTTAGTGCTGGGGAGGAGCAGAAGGGCCGGCTTGCCTCCCTCCCCAGCACTTTGGCCAGGAAGACAGGGACGGTGAAGGGGCGGGGGGGGGAGAACGGGAGGCTCAAGACTCCTTTGGCGATGGCGGCCCGGCTTCCGGGTTTCTAAGTTCTGGGCTAGTACGCATTAATCACTTTTCCATTGATTCCTATGGGAAACATTGTTTCGTCTTACGAACTTTTCACCTTACGAACCTCCTTCTGGAACCAATTAACTTCGTATCATGAGGTACCACTGTACTGATATAAGAGGCTACTGACAGCTCTTAAGAGCAGTCAGTCGCCTTCCGTAAAATGTTGAAGACTCACCTCTGTTGCCAGGCATGGGGATGATTAAGCCTCCCCCTTTTGTTGTTTTTCTGACCTCTGTATTACGATTAATTGGGTTGAGTGTGTATGATTGCGTAGTTGATGATTTTACGATACTGATTATGTTATATTAATGTTTTTAAATTAACTTTTAAAAAAAATTAATATTAGATTTGTACTGTATTATACTATTGCTATGTTGTGAGCTGCCCCGAGTCTTCGGAGAGGGGCGGCATACAAATCTAATTAATAATAATGATGATGATGATGATGATGATGATAATAATAATCAACCTTAGCAACTTCTATTGCAGTGGAGGTGGCTACTAGATTGACAGCAAATAATAATAATAATAATAATAATAATGACAACGATAATAATTATAATTATTATTATTATTATTGTTATTTGCTGTCAATCTAGTAGCCATCTCCACTGCAATAGAAGTTGCTAAGGTTGACAAACACTGCAATAGAATGTGCCAATGTTGACAAACATTGCAATAGAAGGTGCCTAGATTGATAAACAACACTGCAGTAGGTCCACACTTTTTGAAATTGCCAACACTAAAGTTGAAACACTGCAAAGGAGATCACCACAGATAAAGCCCAGATGTTTTGAAGTTGCCAAGATTGAGAAGCACTGTAGTACAAGTTGTGAAACACAGTAGAATTACTGCAGTAGAAATCACCACTCTGAGAAACATAGCAGTAGAAGTAGAGAAGTACTGTGGTAGAACACTGTGGTGGAAGTTGCCAAGGTTGAGAACTCCTGCAGAGAAACACTATCCAGTCACTTCTATAACATTGGATATATCATAAATCTCTTTTTGGATATTATTTTCTCCTTCCAAGCTAAAAAGTGCAAGTAACAAGAACAATAGCATTTATGCTTATATACTATATTTATATCAAATTTTAATTGCTATTAGAGTTTTTAAAGTTTTTTAGCTGTATTAAGGATTTTTCAGATATGTATTTTGTATACAAATCCAATTAATAAAATAATAAATAAGTATCACTTTATGGCACTCTTGACTGTTAAAAATGTAGAAGCATTATGTGCATATTTCCCGCAACCATCTTGGTCCTAGTTTTCCTGGCCTCAGACAGATGGAAGACTGACTCAACCTTGAGCCCTGTCAGAATTGAACACAGGCTGTGGTCAGAGTTTGCTCACAATGCTACACTTTAGCCACTGTGCCTCCAAGGTTCTTCTTTCTTTTACCCTTCTTCAACGAAATGTCTCCCAGATATAATGGATTTTTTTCTCTCCTTTTAGTGAATTATCTTACAGAAAACATACAACTGGGTAAAAACTTAATTCTAGCATCTCACTTGACCCAAAGCCATGGTGCTTCTTTGGTTGTTGTTGTTGTTGTTTGTCTTTCCCACTTATCTTCTATAAGATCAATGATTTCACTTGGGAACCAAATTGATATACAATATCTTGTTAAACATGTGGCACTCTTACCATTGGCACCTATGTATCTATGTGAATTTTTCTTGCAACCCACATCACCCCTACCCCAGCTGATTTTTAAAAAAAATTAAGCCATGTTACCATATCTGGGCTGAGAAACTCCAGATTACCACTAGATGGTAGCAAAGATATATACAAATTCCTAACCCTTTGCTTCCATCTAGTGGTCATCTACTTACTGTACTTGATTTATGCAGCCTAAATCAGGTAGCTCTAAGTGTTCCTACAAGAAAGTGTTCTAGAGCCTGATAGTAAATTACAAAATGATTTGATTGCTATAATAAATCTGACATTTGTTATGAAATCAATGGTTGTTAGTTAAAACCATGACTACATCAAACAGCCATCATTTAGAAGGGTGGATGATTGCAATTGTTGTTACTACAGTATCTTTTAAAGGATTAATCTGGCTGGGAACATAAATGCCTTATTGAAAAGCAGTAATTTTGTGTGGGCACATGTTTCTTTGTCTCTTCCCATCCATTATACCAATTACAGACTGGTGCATCCAAATTAAATAAATACATGCTAGGGCAAGTTAGTTCAGTGATAACTATTGCTTTCCCCTTCCTTACTTTCACAACCTTCTCATTTTTAATTTTAAAAAGGTGGAATGCCATTTATTTTTCTGGCAGGAGTTTTTACTCTAAAACCACTGTATCATTGTGTTGGGTTTTTTTATAAACACAAGCAGCATGAGGGAAAAATGATTTTGTTAAATATTTATTAATGTTTCTGTTTGGAACTGTACATGTAATTTCTAGGGCCATAAGCAATTTTATTCAGTAACATTTCCTATTTTCAAAGGCAACACAGTTAAATTAGTAAAGCTTACATAGCTTAAGATCAGCAAAAAACAGGAAAACAACATATATAGTTCTTCAGCTTTCAGTGCAATCCAGATTCATTGATCAAATTCACAAATTGAGTCCATATATAATTCAACAATAATTTCTATTAAAAAGTTATATTTGCCAAGTCATAAAATGAAATGAGTTTGTGTGTAGTATGAAACCTGTTGATGGGAAGAAACCCACAGAATATAGAGCTGTAAAGTAATTGTTCATACAATAGTTGCTTCACATCATAGTTTCAGAAACCACAATTGTCCTGGTTCACAAACCAAAGGTGGTGATAAACTATAATTCACAGTGGCTGATTTAAAACAACACACCAAGCTTAAAATCAAATTAGCCTTCTTAAGGTTTAATGTCATGCATCAGGCCAGGTGAACCATACTTAAAAGATTCTTATTGACATTAATGGGACAAGATAGCCATTAATGCAATGGGTCTCTTTTATCAGCCTCTCTCATCCTACTATAATTTTTTCTTAACTAGAAATATATCTAAACCGATTACTGGGTTGCATTCAACCATTATTCTTAGTTTTTTAGGGAGGGCAGGGGTGTCGATGGTGTACTGTAGTTACATATATGGGAGTAATTCAAAGAAACAGTTTGTTCTAATCATTAAGATGCTGACTTAGAAACCAGGAGACAGTGAGTTTCAGTCCTGTATCAGGCAAGAAAGCTGATTGGGTGACGTTGGAGCCAACCAGTTTTTCACAGGGTTATTATTACAGAGAAAATACAGGAAATCCTTGACTTACAACAGTTCATTTAGTGAACGTTCAAAGTTATAACCGCACTGAAAAAGGTCACTCTCAATGTTTTCCACTTAATGATCATTGCAATAATCCCTTGGTCACCTGATCAAAATTCAAGCTCTTGGCAACTAATTCTTATTTGTGACGATTGCAGTGATCCCTTTCTGAGACTTTCTGGCAAACGAAGTCAATGGGAAAGCTGGATTCACTTAACAACTGTGTTACTGTGTAACATAACGAATGCAGTGATTCACTTAATAATTGAAGTAATTTAAGTCGTTAAATGGAGCAAAATTCACTTAACAAATGTTTCATTTAGTGACACAAATTTGGGGCTCAATTGGGGTCATAAGTCAAGGACTAGGAGAAGGAAGGTGTATTAGACATGTTAGTTGCCTTGAATTACTTATACAGTAATAAAGGCAGAATAAGAATCAAATAAGCATATCAGCTTCAGGAACTGTAGCACAATTCACTCATGGGTAGGATCCAGGCGCATGCTTCACCGAAAGCAATGAGGCAAGTTTGTACTGATGAACATCCACCTAATTATTTCAGTGTAATTGTGAGTATTAAAATCCTAGAGGCAATTTTGAATATTTCACTTTTCATTCAATCAACGGCTTTCAGAAATATTTCTGGAAATAATTCTACCCCTTCCCAGAAAGAAATCAACAGGGACTTTGGTCTCTGAGTAAGTTTTATTTGCAATTTGATAAAAGAAGGGAAGATGTGTAGGGTGGCAGCTTCCATCCAGGGTTTCAAAATAGCTGCTCCTCCCCATCTGTTTGGCTGCCCTTCCCTTTGATCTGAAACAATTCAGCTGGCAGAACTGGCTGTTTATTAGTGGGTGTTTGTTCAATGATGGAGCTATCTTCCACATCTTGTGAGATGATTGGTTTTCTGTTGGTGTTCTGGATTCATTTTGGAGGGGGAGAGAGAATGAAAGAGAGGGCAAGACAAGACTGAACAAGAGTAAGTCATGTTCAAAAACAACTTGGCATAAGAGAAAACAGGCTGGCTAGAGTGGAAAGTCCAAGTGAATGAAAAATAAAAATGGAAAATGGAAGAGAAACCAAAGATTTTAGGATTGATGCTGAAAGTTTGTCGGGGAAAGTTAGTTGGAATGGAAAGGAAAGGAGGAAGAGCAATGGAAACGTATATGCCAGTTTGACAGTAACAGATCATGTGAAAATCCAGCCTAACCAAAAAGTAAAAATTAAAAAAAATGGGAAGGACAAAGATGAGCAATACTGGCAATGTAAGGATCGGTATCTGATTTTACGAGACAGCAGGAAACCCTCTGGAGCAAAGCCACAAGGTTTGGGCATAAAAATCTGGTTGAACTGGCCTAGCCTTTTCTACTCGCAAGCAAGTTTCCCATCAAAACTGGACAGACAGATGGCAAACGCCTGAAGCCCGCAGAGGGGGAATCGATAATCCATGGTGAAGACATCAGAAGCCACCCGGCCAAACTGGAGCACAATGTAGTCAGCTGCAAACCAAGGAGATGGAAAAGACCATTGAGGCAAAATAAAAGATCCACCAAAAACTTCATTTCTTCACCTTTTACGCTTGCCTATCTCCTAAGCCTTCCTCAAAAAGAAAAAAAAATACTCCTTCCCTGATGACTGAGCAGATACAACTCTTCCCCAAGCTCATCCTGAGTTGTCTGTCTTTCATTCATACTCCTAGGGCTTGATGAAGATCAATATGGAACTCCTCATGAAGGATTGGGGCCAGGTTTGTAGCACGGGATGAAACTTGTGCATCAGACCTCAATTTGGATCAGGGCTATTAGAAAGCTGAGTAGTTAAGATATTGGGCTTGCAACCCACATTTGAGGACCACCCATGTGACAGGGTGAGTTAAAGTCCTTAGCCCAACTCCTGACAAGCTAGCATTTGAAAAGCATGCAAATTTGAGTAGATAAATAGGTACCACTTCTGTGGGAAGGTAACAGTGTTTCATAAAATCACGCTGGCTACATGACCACAGAAATAACCTTGGTCAATACTGTCTCAATGAGATGAACACTGCCTCCTTTACTCAGCAATGACTAGTGAAGTAAAATTCACAGGGACTCCTTTACCTGTTAGAAAATAATTTGCTCAGCAAATACTGAGATTGGACCAAAGCAACCAAGAGATGCCCAGTGGAACAGTTTAGTATTGAAAAAGGGGGTGCTGATGCTCTACTGCTCATATTCTCCATCAATAGGAATCTTTTACATTTGTGATAGAAGATAGATATCATGGCTAGCTGGTGTAAATAATTTTTTACTCTGAACATCTTATTTTCTGCTCATTAACTTAACTTGTCCTCCCAAGAGACAAATATTTGAGGAAACTGCTTAATCCTTTGGTTACTTTGTTTGCCCTATTATGCATTTTTCAGCTCTACAAAAAATCCTTTTTGTGATGGAGAGATATAACCATCACAACGGTTTCCATATTCTAAATGAGATTGGTTGTCCATAAAGTTCTCACAATAGTTGGGGTTCTATTTCCTATTTAACCCAAAGAAAGAATTTGCCTTTCCCCTAATTGCTTGCTACATACTGGGCCACTAAATACCCCAATCCTATGATCCTGTTCTTATGAATTCTTGCCAACTGTAATCTGATTGACATATCTATCTGTAAAACACACTTCCTAATGCTAGTGCTTATGCTAACCATTCCGGTATCCCTTTGTTCTAATCATCTTAAATAATTTTATATTTTATAAGTTAATCTCACTAAATTGGACTTCTGCATAGTTAGCTAGCATCAGCTTGCAAACCTTCTGCACGCTCCTGAATCTTGCCCACTACTCACGGTCATCTTCTGAGATGATTTGGAAGTTCTTGACGGAAGCCTGCGTGACCCGCCCATGGAAGTTGAGTACGTATGACTGGGTCTCCTCGTTCCAAGCAGGCACCTTGTTCTGGAGTTTGATCAAGTTTTGCATATTATGGTTCTGGTATCGGTACAGTAAGCTTTCAAGTTCCTTTAGGCAGAGAAGTACAAACATTATGTTTGTACCAGCATTCCTATGCTGGTGCTTTTTCTACAAAAGTAGAAGCAATGAGAATAACTCACATTTTTAGGTTGAATGCAGATTCTCTCATTCTCTGAATTCATTCCAGGAATTATCACTGTCATTTTCCGTGGACCTCTGAAACCCAAAACATTGGTCTCCTGCAAGAGAAGGGGGGTGGGTAGGAAGAAATCTATTAACTTCTGCTTCTAATTCTGAATAATAGAATAAGAGAAAGTGACCTTGGAAGACTTCTAGTCTAGTTCTCTGCTCAACCAGGAGACTCTGTACCATGATAGATAAGTGACTGTCCAGTCTATTCTTAAAAGCCTTCAGTGATGAAGCACTTACAATTTCTGAAGCTTTTCCACTAGTTAATTGTTCAAACTGTTAGAAGATTTCTCCTTTGTTCTAGAATGATTCTAGAGAGCCGGAGTGGCACAATGGTTTGAAGGCAGTACTACAGGATAATTCAGGTCACTGCCAGGAATTCGATTCTGGCCAGCTCAAGATTGACTCAGCCACCCAGCCTTCTGAGGTCAATAAACCGAGGATCCAGATTATTGGGGGCAATAAGCTAACTCTGTAACCCACTTAGAAAGGGCTGTAAAGCACTCTGAAGTGGTATATAATTCTAAGTACTATTGCTATTGCTTCTCTCTTTGATTAGTTTCCACCCATTGTTTTTTGTTCTGCCTACTTTGGAAAGTACAACCCGAGATATTGGAACACTGCTATCATGTCTCCCCTAAACTAGACATACCCAGTTCTTGCAACCATTCTTCATATATTTAAGCTTTCAGCCCCCTAATCATTTGTTGCTCTTCTCTGCACAATTTCCCGAATCTCATTATCCATTTCTGCGCATTTGTAGATTTTTTCTATGATTAGATTTTCAGGTCTACGGCCATACTACCCTGAAAGCACCCGATCCCGTCCAGTTGTTAAGTTATCTGGCTTTCCCATTGGCTTTGCTTGTCAATTGTTTGTAACGGGATCACATAACCTTGGGATCCAGTTGCCAAGTTTCTGAATTTTGATCATATGATCATGGGGATGCTACAAAGTGGTCATAAATCACTTTTTTCAGTGCCATTATAACTTTGAACGTCACTAAAAAACTGCTGTAAATTGAGTACTATCTGTAATTCAGATTCTTGCAGAGTGCTTAACCTTGCAGTAAATCTTATGTATTATTTGAACTGCCTGGTTTTCTGATTTTTCATGCTTGACATGTATTTTTGGCAGTTGCATCTTTCCAAACAGTTCTTAATTTATGACCACAACTGGGACCAAAACTTCTATTGTAAAGTAATGTGGTTATTAAGAGAGTCATGACCTTTTTGCTGTGGTTATTAAGCAAATCTCATGGGCATCAAGAAAATCCCACTACCTCCATTAATTTTGCTTATCAAAAGCTCTCTAAGAAGGGTGCACATGGCAATCCTAGGATCCAGGACACTTAAACCATCATAATACATGCCAGTTGCTAAGTGCCCAAGTACTGATCATATGACTTTGGGGACGCTGTGTAAGTACTAGTCATAAGTCACTTTTCCAGTGTCATTTTAACTTTGGTGATTAAAAGAATAATCACAAGTTGAAGATTACCTATATATAGGAGCATATTATTTCCTCTTTGGTCAGCTCTGTGATACTTACATAGCAAATGGCAACTAACTCCTGCCGTGGGTGGGCAGTTTCTGGAACAAAAGGTTTTTTTTCTGGATTGATTCCATTGTCAAACACAGTGAACTTGGTCCCAAGCATGTTAGATCTGAAAGCAAGCAAAACAAAAGAATATTTACTTCCTTTAAGCATCTTAGAGCCTGCCATATTACATTCAACAATCCCTTCTGTCACGCCCTCATGTTAATTAAGAATCCAAAGCTAGAATGAAAACTATAGACTAGCACCGAAAAATTACATTAAAAAAAACAAATCAAGTACACCAAGAGATTCTAGAAACTATAGTGTTGTTATTAACACAATTCCTCAACCAGGAAACCCTCTCTTAACTATGGAAGAAGGCTCAATAATGAAAAAGTACATAATAGAGTACAGGAACTATACTCTCCAAAATCAGTTCTTTATATTTAGGTCTCCCCTCAAAGTAGGATAGGTTATCTGGGAGTGTTTTCAGGAATGTGCTTTTTACATTATGATCTAACTCTCTTCTATTTCTTTTCAGGTACGCCCTAGGACAGAGTTTCTCTTCATGGGAAAACATCCTCCCTCGGGTAAGAAACAAAGAATCCTTGGCCATTCCCTTTCTTTTCAGTCAAATCATCTCAGTTTATACTGAGAATGAAAAGGACCAACTAATAAAATGGATCTCTCCTTCCCTCTCTCCCCCCTTTCTCTCTCACACACACACCACATATACACACTGCAGTCATTGATGAATCATTATATCTCCTGTTGAATACTAGGGATCCTTTCTTTATATAATAACTACAATATGAATCTGGCATGCAGAAATCCCAAATGCATGCAGGATCAATGCAATTTCTAAGAGTATCTTTTTGGCAGAACAATGGCTGGTATCTGCAGCTCAGAAAGTTCATTTAGAAGACAGCCTTTAAAAAAAGTTCAGCTAGTGAACACATCCAAAGATAGGGAGCTGGAAGGGCTATAGGAAGTCCTTATTTAGTGGCCACAATTGGAATGGCAATTCTGTTACCAAACAAAACAGGTGCTAAATGGGAAATCATGTGACCACATCAGAGTTTTTGTTTTTTCCACTTCTCCACCTTTTGGAACACTCACCCCAGTGCTGTCATAATTAGCAAGAAGGGAATTAATGTTTCCGTTTATATTCACTGGAGAATAAGGGATTACAAGAGAGTAAATAGGTAGACAATGAAGAATATACACTGGCAGAAATGTGCCGACTCTGCCTGTTTGCCTAGTATGCTCCAAGGCAGATGCAGCCCAAAGTGTGAAGTTGATTAAAACCTTGTCAATTACAGTCAGCAGCTTCCAGCCAACTAATTAAGGTCATAGAGCTGACCTTGTTTACTTGGGGTTAGCACCTTTTAAAGATGCATAGAAAAGCAGATCAGAAAGAGATAGCTTTTTAAGACAATTTCTCTTCTCTGCAGGGAGGGAGAGAAAAAGTCAGACACACCCCAATACATGCTGACTGTAATGGAAAACATATGACTGAGACACTGCAAAATATTGTTTGCAAAGTTACTTGTTCATCACCGTTGTAACTTTGAATGGTGGCTGCCCATGACAATCATTAAGTGAGATCTGCATATATTGGAGAGTCATGTCACCGAATGGTCTACTAGGAAATGCATGATATTGGTCTAGCATGGCTAATATGCAAGGGTATTATTTATTTATTTATTATTGAGATTTATAGGCTGCCCAACTCCTTACGGACTCTGGGCGGAGAACAACAATATAAAACAAAATAAAAACAATTCTAAAACCCTTAATATTAAAACATTCATATCCATTCAGCTGGGACAAGATGGGATTGTTCACCGGCTTCAGGCCTGCGGCAAAGGCAAGTCTTCATGGCCTTTCAGAAGACCAGAAGGGTGGAGATCTTGGGGATGCAGATCTTAGGGAAGAGTTTATGAAGGCCCTCCCATGCGGTCTCACCATCTGACATTGTCTGGCCGAAGGCATCTTGAGAAGACCAACTCTGAAAAGTATGTGGCACAATGTGGTCCCATATATAACTGTCAAAATGGTGCTGGGTGAACTAAACTCCACCCTTTTTTAATGTGCATCATTTTTCAACAGCCTAGTCACCCTTTCCTTTCAATGACAATGACCCTCTTGCCACCAGAGAAAACATTTTGAAGAAGCAATGATAAAATATTTGTGTTCACTGATGCCAAAGGTCTGCCTTATCCTGCTTCAAGTGTTATGTACATTATCCCATAAATAAAACACCAGGGTAACATGCAAGATTAAAAATCAAATAAATAAATAAATAAATAAAATAAAATAAGATTACAGAGCTTCTAATGTTTGGCAAAGGGATATCAACTCCCAAAATCCCCCATCAGGATTTTTGGGAATTCATTCAACAGTTTAGGAAGATATCCAATTGAGAAAGCCAAATGTTGGTCTATCTGCTACTCACACCTGCTTTTAATAGGCTCTAAACCAGACACACCTGACTTTTCCAATGAAATTTTCTCCATCTCTTGACAGATCAATTGGATCTAAAGAAATAAGGTAATTTGAAGTCTTGCTTTTTTTCCTCTTCCTTCCAGACATAAGGAAACGCTGAAAGAGAACACCAAATTTCAATGAGATTCATTCTTGGTTGCCTTTTTCTTTAATTGCCATCATTGCTATTTCAATGTTATTGAAATGTCAAAGAGAAGAACAAAGATGCAAATTTTCATAATGGCAAATTCATCTTTATAGAATCTTCTGCTCAGTTTGGGTTTGTACACCATAATAAAACACAGTTTACTCAGTTTGACTTATTTTATTGTGTGAACACCGCTGCTGAGGTTTCTCTATGCTATCCTTCCCCAAGCAGGGTGTCCTTCAAACATATGGGCTCCGATTTGGCCATGGATGACAATTCTAAAGGCTGAAGCCCACCCTAAGCATGTTTCAATGGGAACAAAAGGTCTCTTTGGTTTTTGGCACGATTCAGACAATCCACCCGCTTCCTGAAGGGAAAAGAAACTGCAGCATGAATTAAAATGAATCAAAATATTTTAATATCAATCTCGATAAGGTGATAAAAGGCAATAGAGATGAAGAGTGACTTCTAGGACACATCCATGTTTTTAAAAAAATAATAAAATATAAGCATTTTGGCACCTTCATATTTTTCAACTTCCAGTTGACATTTCCAGTCATACATTGAACGGGTCCCATCCTATTTGCTCTTTCAAAATCAGTTAAGGATGCTTGATACTGCCATCTTCTTTGATTGGCAACCATTACAAGAGTGAATGAACTCAACATTGTTAGTATTCTTGCTAAAGTTGTGAGCTTCTAGCATTGTATATAAGACTGATCAGTCTTTAAGGAATTGTAGGCACTTTCAAAGACCAACTAAGTGCTGAAATTTAGCTATTTCTGATAGGCCTTACCCTTATTTACAAGCTAAATCTTTTACAGAGCATCTTGCGAAGAATATTTTTAAAATGCCACAATTTATTAGACATATATTGGTCATCTTCATTTAACAATGGTAATACTGTAATTTATTAAACATATATTGGTAATCTTCATTTAACAATTGGTCATTTAACAATGGTAATTCAGAATATCAGTTGCTAAACAATATCGTCATAAAGCAGGACATTATAGGAATCATGCCACTTATCAATGGCAGTTTTGCCAGTCCCTGGTTATCATTGTTAAGCAAATCCCCATGATCACAACTTTTGACTTTCTGCCAACTTCTTTCTTAACTCTGCTTGCAGAAAACTGGGAGATCACAAATAACAATTATGTGACTGTGGGATGCTATAATGGTCAGAAGTCTGGGATGATTGCCATCATGTTTGCATGATTATGGGGATGCTGGAACTTTGAGGACAGGTCAAAAGTACCACCTCTTCAGCATCATTGTAAGCTTAAACTGAATGAGTGGTTGTTAACTGAGGACCACTTGTACCATGGGATGTAATGCATGCTTCTTGCAAAGGGGATCACAATACTGAGCTTTTTTTTCCAATTGGTTTGTTTTGGGACTGCATCTCCAAATAGCAATGAAAAGAAATTTTCCTCTTTTTAGGATAAGATGGGATGCAAATTCAAATTATTCAGAACCAAACATTTTCAACTCTTTCTCAGTGTGTGTGTGTGTGTGTTAAACACAGTATCATTCTTTCCTTTCTGATACCTTCTTCCCATTTTCCATCTCAAGGTGCAAGTAGTAGAAGGGGAAGATGCCCTTGTCCATCCCTTTCCGGTCTCGTGTGATGCGACACTGGATTGTGTGGCCCTGAGGGGCAGGTTGCAAAACAAATGCCTCGATGTCATCCACTTTGAGAGACATGGGAGTGTCTGCTTCCTCATTTGGAGACTGCCAGAGTGAAGAAGAGGTAATTTGTAATAAAAACTGGCAGGTTTACACTACAACCCACCTGCTTTTCCACCCATAAAATATCAAGTATTGCAAATCTATGGGAACCCTCCCTGCTCTTTAAGCATGAAATGTTGGTAAAAGGCATTCTCATTTTCTGCTTTCTACTGAAAGGATCAAAATACATGATGAAATGTATGCAAAGGCAAGAAACAGTAAGAAGGAGATGCATGGGATGTTGGTAGGGAGAAATGTCTTCAAGGAAGAAGATCAGAAGAAAATACCTTTCTATTAGGTAATAATTAATTATTATTATTAATAATAATTTATTAGATTTGTATGCCGCCCCTCTCCAAGGAATCGGGGCGGCTCACAACAACATAAACAGTGTACAAATCCAATTTTTAAAAATACAATTTAAAACCCTTGTAATAAAAAAAAATAATCACACAATCCAATCAAATCATACACCAACATTGACAATTGGTGTGTGTGTTAATTTCCCCATTCCTGGTGGCAAAGATGAGTTTTTAATAACTTATGAAAGGTGAGGAGCGTGGGGGCAATCCTAATCTCTGGGGGGAGTTGGTTCCAGAGGGCCGGGACCGCCACAGAGAAGGCTCTTCCCCTGGGTCCCGCCAGACGACATTGTTTAGTCGACGGGACCCGGAGAAAGCCAACTCTGTGGGACCTAATCAGCTGCTGGGATTCGTGCGGCAGAAGGCGGTCTCGGAGGTATTCTGGTCCGATGCCATGAAGGGCTTTATAGGTCATAACCAACACTTTGAATTGTGATTGGAAATTGATCGGCAGCCAGTGCAGGCCACGGAGTGTTGATGAGACATGGGCATATCTGGGGAGACCCACGATTGCTCTCGCGGCCGCATTCTGCACGATCTGAAGTTTCCTAACACTCTTCAAAGGTAGCTCCATGTAGAGAGCGTTGCAATAGTCGAACCTCGAGGTGATGAGGGCATAATTGACTGTGAGTAGTGAGTCCTGGTCCAAATAGGGCCACAAGTGGTGCACCAGGCGAACTTGGGCAAATGCCCCTCCTTGCCACAGCTGAAAGATGGTGCTCTAATGTTAGCTGTGGATCAAGGAGGACGCCCAACTTGCGAACCCTCTCTGAGGGGGTCAATAATTATCCCCCTCCCAGGGTGATGGATGAACAGATGGTATTGTCCTTGAGAGGCAAAACCCACAGCCACTCCGTCTTGTCAGGGTTGAGTTTGAGTCTGTTGACCAGACCCCAATAGCCTCCAGGCACCGGCACATCACTTCCACTGCTTCGTTGACTGGACATGGGGTGGAGATGTATAACTGGGTATCATCCGCATACCTCACCCCATGCCCTTGGATGATCTCACCCCGCGGTTTCATGTAGGTATTGAATAGCAGGGGGGAGAGGACCAACCCTTGAGGCACCCCACAAGTGAGTAACCTAGAGGTTGACCTCTGACCCCCCATTAACACCGACTGCAACCGACCGGAGAGGTAGGAGAACCACTGCAAAGCAGTGCCCCCCACTCCCAACCCCTCCAGCCGGCGCAGAAGGATACCATAGTCGATGGTATAGAAAGCTGCTGAGAGGTCAAGAAGCACCAGGATAGAGGACAAGCCCCTGTCCTGGGCCCGCCAGAGATCATCCATCCTAACTGTTGAGGGCCTAGATAACCAGCTTCTTCCAAGGACAGCTGGAGTTGGAGCGCCACCACCTTCTCAACAGCCTTCCTCATAAAGGGAAGGTTGTAGACTGGATGATAGTTGTTAAGAACGGCTGGGTCCAGGGAAGGCTTCTTGAGGAGGGGGCGCACGAGTGCCTCCTTGTAGGGAGCCGGAAAGGACCCCATCCTCAAAGAAGCATTGACAATCTCCTGGACCCAGCTCCGTGTCACCTCCCTGCTGGCCGAAACCAGCCAGGTGGGACACGGATCCAGCAAACAGGTGGCAGAACTCACAGCTCCAATGGCCTTGTCCACTTCATCAGGTGTCACTGGGTCAAACTCCTCCCAGACAGATGGACAAGGACGGGCCCCCGTCACCTCAACTGACTCATTGTTAGTAGACATTGCTGTTCAATTGGAGTCAAGGTCCATCTGTAATAATAAATGTGCATTAGATAAAATGATAAAGATTTCCCAAGGGCTTTTTAAAACATATCCAATTTTTACTTTAGCCCCTTACCTCAGATAAGTCAATTTCTTCTTGAACGTACAGGACACTCCTGAGAATGTCTTGATCGTCATCCTTGAAGTCTTCATCATCATCATCATCATTTTCTTCTTCTTCATTATTTTCTTCCTCTTCCTCACTCGGACTCCTCCTTCCATTAGTAAGAGACCCTGGAAAAATCAAGAATTGAAACGGTTGGATGGGAAAGTGATTCTTTTTGCCCTTTCTCATTTTTAATTCCATCCTAATAGACTATGTCACTATGAGATTCAAGCCAGTAGTCATAACTCCTGATATTTGCTTTCTTGTTTGAAAATATATGACTCCAGGCTCCCAAATTTATTGGTTTACATTTCTTTAAATGCTTTTTGTTCTCAGTACAATTTCTAAATGGTTTAAAGGCCAGAGTTTAAAACTATAAAATCAGAACAAATTGAAACATTAAAACCAGGGCAAGAAGAACAGTTGCAAAAAATAAATAAAAATGGTACAAGGCTTATTTTCTGAAAATGTCACATCCTGGACATAAACTGTTTAAACTTCTCCACTCAGGACAGCGTTTATAGGGTATTGCATGCCAAAATAACTAGACACAAAGACAGTTCCCCCACCCCCCATACCACCTCTCTGCCAAACATCTAATTCCCACAATATTGTCTTATACCTTAATATATTTATCCATTTAGTAGAGCTGTATTGCTATGATCTTTCTCATTTTATCTTCCTCATCTTCTCATCTCCTATTGGTATCTTATGATTTATCACTTGTTTGTATCTTATGATTTATTATTGTATATTATGATTTGTGATCTATAACCTATCACTTTGTGATTTATATGTACACTGAGAATTCATACACTGGAGGCAAATTCCTTGCATGCCCAAACACACTTTGCCTATTCCTATCACATTTGGAGGAGGGCTGAAGTTTCAAAGTCACCTGAGGCAACAAATGCCCAAAGCAAGTTTGATTAGTGCCCAAATCACACCTTTCCAGTCACTACTCCCACCCGTTCAGAAAGTCCACTAACCTCTGTGTCTCAACATCCACTCACGGGGCTTCTTCATAGGTGAAGGGGGTACGGTCAGCTCCTGGGAGTATTCCCCCTCACTTTCAGAGTTGCTTTGAAGCATATCGATGTTTTGCATGTTCCCAATGCCTATTTTTGACTCTGTAGACTCTGGGACATCTTGGGGAAGATCATTTTTCAAAACAAAATTAAATAAAATGTGAAATATATAATTTCTCCTTTTGTCTGAATTATTCTGATGCCATTTTTATATGTTTATTTTATTTATTTTTATTTTATTTATTCAATTTTTATGCCGCCCTTCTCCTTAGACTCAGGGCGGCTTACAACATCTCATCTTCATCTTTTTGGATTTATATGCCGCCCCTCTCCGCAAACTCGGGGCGGCTCACAACAATAATAAAAAAACAGTACAGTACACAATACCAAATCCAATGCCCACCCATTCAGTTCCAATTTAAATTAATAATCTCATAAAAAACAGTATATATAAAAAACAGACACACAGTCAATCAATCAACAAAACAACATAGGCAAGGGGGAGGTGTTTTAGTTCCCCCATGCCTGACGGCAAAGGTGGGTCTTAAGGAGTTTACGAAAGGCAGGGAGGGTGGGGGCAATCCTAATCTCAGGGGGGAGCTGGTTCCAGAGGGTCGGGGCCCCCACAGAGAAGGCTCTTCCCCTGGGTCCCGCCAGACGACATTGTTTAGTCGACGGGACCCGGAGATATTCTGGTCCGGTGCCATGAAGGGCTTTATAGGTCATAACCAACACTTTGAATTGTGACCGGAAACTGATCGGCAGCCAATGCAGACTGCGGAGTGTTGGAGTGATATGGGCATACTTGGAGAAGCCCATAATTGCTCTCGCAGCTGCATTCTGCACGATCTGAAGTTTCCGAACACTTTTCAAAGGTAGCCCCATGTAGAGAGCGTTACAGTAGTCGAGCCTCGAGGTGATGAGGGCATGAGTGACTGTGAGCAATGACTCCCGGTCCAAATAGGGCCGCAACTGGCGCACCAGGCGAACCTGGGCAAACGCCCCCCTCGCCACAGCTGAGAGGTGTTTTTGTAATGTGAGCTGTGGATCGAGGAGGACGCCCAAGTTGGGGACCCTCTCTGAGGGGGTCAATAATTCCCCCCCCAGGGTAATGGACGGACATGTTAGCAATAGCACTTTTTAACAGAGCCAGCATATTGCCCCCACAATCCGGGTCCTCATTTTACCCACTTCGGAAGAATGGAAGACTGAGTCAACCTTGAGCTGGTGATGAGATTTGAACCGCTGGCCTTCAGATCTACAGTCAGCTTCAGTGGCCTGCAGTACAGCACTCTACCTGCTGCGCCACCCTGGCTCTATATAGTTTACTACTTTAAAGTCTGTTATGCTACCCATCATATATGTATTTTAAAAAAGGATCATGCCAGCTTAATCTTATTGCATTCTTTGACAAGTGACAAAATTAATGGACCAGAGGAATGCTGTTGATACAATTTTTTTGGACTCCAGTAAGGTATTTAATAAAGTAGACCATAACCTACTATTACTAAGTAGAAAAATGTGGGTTAGACAGTAACACCATCAGATGGATTCAAAACTGGCTGACCAATTGCACTCAACATGTAGTGCTCAATGGAATTGCATCTACATGGAGGAAAGTATTCAGTGGAGTACTGGGCTCTGTTTTAGGCCCAGTACTCTTCAACATCTTCATCAATGACTTGGACAAGAGGCTAGATGTGGAACTCATCAAATTTTCAGATGACACCAAACTGGCAGGAATAGCCAACTCTCCAGAAAATAGGCTCAAGATACAGAAGGGATCTTGACACACTTGAACATTGGACATTATCTAACAAAATGAAATTCAATGGTGAAAAAAACTAAGGTTCTACATTTAGACAAGTAAAAAAATACACAGGTACAGTATATGTGGTACCTTGCTCAACAGTAGAGAGGGACCTTGGAGTCCTAGTGGACAACCATTTAAATATGAGCCAGCAGCATGCAGCAGCTGCCAAAAAAGCCAACACAATTCTTGGCTGCATTAACAGAGAGATAGAATCAAGATCACGTGAAATGTTAATACTATTTTATAATGCCTTGGTAAGGCCACATTTGGAATACTGCATTCAGTATTGGTCACCATGATGTAAAAACAATGTTGAGACTCTAGAAAGTGCAGAGAAGAGTGACTGGAAACTAAAACATATGAAGAATGGTTGCAGGAACTAGCTATCTCTGGTTTAATTAAAAGAAGGAAGAAGGGAGACATGAAGCAGTGTTCCAATATCTCAGGGGTTGCCACAAAGACTGAGGAGTCAAACTATTATCTAAAGCACTTGAGAGTAGAACTTGAGAGTAGAACGCTCTGGCTCGAGTCCGGCTCGAACTTTGCGCAGCGCGGCTCGCAAAGAAGCTCCTTGATTTCCGCGAGGACTTATATAGTTACCTACATCCGAGACGCTCAGCGTGGGGGCGGGTGAGAGCCGCTGCGACCTGGGCGTCTCCTGAGGAGCCCAGCCCAGCTGAGGACCGGAGGGGGCTGCTGGCGGCTACTTAAGATCCCCCAAGACGCCAGAAAAGCGGAGGAACATCCGAGACGCTCAGCGTGGGGGCGGGTGAGAGCCGCTGCGACCTGGGCGTCTCCTGAGGAGCCCAGCCCAGCTGAGGACCGGAGGGGGCTGCTGGCAGCTACTTAAGATCCCCCAAGACGCCAGAAAAGCGGAGGAACATCCGAGACGCTCAGCGTGGGGGCGGGTGAGAGCCGCTGCGACCTGGGCATCTCCTGAGGAGCCCAGCCCAGCTGAGGACCGGAGGGGGCTGCTGGCGGCTACTTAAGATCCCCCAAGACGCCAGAAAAGCGGAGGAACATCCGAGACGCTCAGCGTGGGGGCGGGTGAGAGCCGCTGCGACCTGGGCGTCTCCTGAGGAGCCCAGCCCAGCTGAGGACCGGAGGGGGCTGCTGGCGGCTACTTAAGATCCCCCAAGACGCCAGAAAAGCGGAGGAACATCCGAGACGCTCAGCGTGGGGGCGGGTGAGAGCCGCTGCGACCTGGGCGTCTCCTGAGGAGCCCAGCCCAGCTGAGGACCGGAGGGGGCTGCTGGCGGCTACTTAAGATCCCCCAAGACGCCAGAAAAGCGGAGGAACATCCGAGACGCTCAGCGTGGGGGCGGGTGAGAGCCGCTGCGACCTGGGCGTCTCCTGAGGAGCCCAGCCCAGCTGAGGACCGGAGGGGGCTGCTGGCGGCTACTTAAGATCCCCCAAGACGCCAGAAAAGCGGAGGAACATCCGAGACGCTCAGCGTGGGGGCGGGTGAGAGCCGCTGCGACCTGGGCGTCTCCTGAGGAGCCCAGCCCAGCGGAGGACCGGAGGGGGCTGCTGGTGGCTACTTAAGATCCCCCAAGACGCCAGAAAAGCGGAGGAACATCCGAGACGCTCAGCGTGGGGGCGGGTGAGAGCCGCTGCGACCTGGGCGTCTCCTGAGGAGCCCAGCCCAGCGGAGGACCGGAGGGGGCTGCTGGCGGTTTTTCTTTTCCGGTTCCGGCGGAGCAGCGGGAAGGAAGGAGGGATGCCGCTGCTCCGCCGGACTACGGTGATAACAACAATAATATAGGTAATTTTGAATTAGTTTGAACGCCAGTGTGCATGTTGGTGAGTTGAAAGTTCCTAGTCTCGGTGTCCGGTTCCTGTGTGTGCGTCCTCTCCTTGGTTTTGCCGTGGGAGAGTTAAGAGCTGGGAGCCTCGATCAGCTAGGGCTCGGAAGATGGCGGCCCCTGTGGAGCGAGTGAACTTGACAGCCAGGCAGACCAAGACGCCGAGCAGCTGTGCGGTGGGTGCGCTCGGCGCTGGAGGAGACCTGGCGGACGGAGGACCGACCATTGCGATAGGAGAGAGGAGATTGAAAGGAGACCAAGGGAGGAGGACTGGTAGATCAAGGTCTGATGGTGGGAGAGTTTTACAGACATGGATGCCCCCCTCCCTAGTCTGGGGGGGAGGGAGAGAGATGCTGAATGATCCTTGACTTTTGAATAACCTCTGCCCCTGAGAACTTGGCACTTTGAGAAAATTGGCACTTTTGAGGAACTTGGCACTTTGAAAAACTTGGCACTTTGAAAAACTTGACATTTTGGGAAACTTGGCACTCTGAGAACTTAGCACTTTTATTAGTTGCTGCTGACCGTATTTCCTAATCGAATTGAATTATTCATTATTACCTATGTTTGTATTTTTATTGTTATTTTTAGTTAGTTTTAATAGTGTTTTTAATATTAATATCGTTCTTAATTGCTATTTTTATACTGCTATCAATTTAATTGCTTTTTTAACATAATTGGGGTTTTATATAATGGGTGACTGGGGTACATATACGTGTGGGTATGAATGGAATGATTGGTATGATTGGGGGGGTCGGGGGGGGGGATATGGTATGGATGAGTTGATTGACAGTAGTGCGAATGACAGATTTGGCCCACCTGACGCCCGGGAGACAGGGGAGGGAGGGACACCGATCTCTGGGGTGGCAGAGGGTCGGAATATTTCAGTGTTGCTGGGGAGAGGCAGATATGGCGGGGGCCACGGAGTTAGCCGTTCCAGGGGAACGAGGGACCGTTGCTTAATAACGGTCCCTTGTTCCAACTCTGTGAGCCCAATCCTGGGTACTGGTGATGAGTGTAACTCTGGCCCTGGACTCAGGTTGCTGCTGCTTAATGCCAGGTCGGTGGTAAATAAAGCTCTCCTCATCCGGGATTTGATCCTGGATGAGGAGGCCGACCTGGCATGTATCACTGAAACCTGGCTGGGCCCAGAGGGAGGTGTTCCTCTCTCTGAAATTTGCCCAGCTGGGTTTCAGATATGGCATCAACCTCGACCCCAGGGAAGGGGGGGAGGAGTGGCTATTATAGCCAGGGAGAGCCTTTGCCTACGTGGACTCATTGCTCCGGAAATTGCGGGTTGCGAGTCACTCTTTATGAGGTTGGACTTAGGGGTTCAGGTGGGCTTATTTCTCACGTACCTGCCTCCCAGCTGCGTGTCAAAAGCCCTGCCTGTGCTACTCGAGGAGGTAGCCGGGTTGGCGGTGGAGTTCCCCAGACTTATTGTCTTGGGGGACTTCAACCTGCCGTCACTCGGCGAAACCTTGGGGTTGGCACAGGAGTTCATGGCCACCATGACAGCCATGGACCTGACTCAAGTAGTACGGGGTCCGACTCATGAGGGGGGGCACGCACCTGACATGGTATTCCTTTCCGAGCAATTGAGCAATGGTCTGAGACTAAGGGGCTTAGAAGCAGTGCCTTTGTCATGGTCAGACCATTTTCTACTAAGGCTTGACTTCCTGGCTCCAATCCTTCCCCGCAGGGAGGCGGAACCAATGAAGATGTTCCGCCCCAGACGCCTAATGGATCCAGAGGGTTTCCAGACGGCGCTTGGGGTTATTCCAGAGGCACTCATCCACAGTTCGGTGGAGTCTCTTGCGGAGGCCTGGAATACGGCTGCTGCGGAGGCTCTCGACCGGATTGCGCCTTTGCGACCTCTCCGTGGCGCTAGACCCCGTAGAGCCCCATGGTTCAACGAGGAGCTCCGGGAGTTGAAACGCCAAAAGAGACGTCTAGAGAAGCGATGGAGGAAGAGTAGGTCTGAATCTGATCGAACACTTGTAAGAGCTTTTATTAAGACTTACAAAGTGGCGCTCAAGGCGGCAAGATGCGCGTACCATGCCGCCTTGATTGCATCAGCGGAATCCCGCCCGGCCGCTCTGTTTAGGGTGACCCGCTCCCTTCTTAACCAGGGGGGAGTTGGGGAGCCCTTGCAGAGTAGTGCCGAGGAGTTTAACACGTTTTTCGCTGATAAAGTCGCTCAGATCCGGGCCGACCTCGACTCCAATTGTAAAACAGAGTCGACTGACAACGAGTCAGTCGAGGTGACTGGGGCACGTACTTGTCCACCTGTCTGGGAAGAGTTTGATCTGGTGACACCTGATGAAGTGGACAAGGCCATTGGAGCTGTGAGTTCCGCCACCTGTTTACTGGATCCGTGTCCCTCCTGGTTGGTCTCGGCCAGCAGGGAGGTGACACGGAGCTGGGCCCAGGAGATTACCAACGCTTCCTTGGGGAGGGGAGTTTTTCCATCACTCTATAAAGAAGCGCTTGTGCGCCCCCTCCTCAAGAAGCCTTCCCTGGACCCAGCAGTACTCAACAACTATCGTCCAGTCTCCAACCTTCCCTTCATGGGGAAGGTTGTCGAGAAGGTGGTGGCACTCCAGCTCCAGCGGTCCTTGGAAGAAGCTGATTATCTAGGTCCCCAGCAGTCGGGCTTCAGGCCCGGTTACAGCACAGAAACCGCTTTGGTCGCGTTGATGGATGATCTCTGGCGGGCCCGGGACAGGGGTTTATCCTCTGTCCTGGTGCTCCTCGATCTCTCAGCGGCTTTCGATACCATCGACCATGGTATCCTTCTGCACCGGTTGGAGGGGTTGGGGGTGGGAGGCACTGTGCTTCAGTGGTTCTCCTCCTACCTCTCTGGCCGGTCGCAGTCGGTGTTAGTGGGGGGTCAGAGGTCGACTCCGAGGTCTCTCCCTTGTGGGGTGCCTCAGGGGTCGGTCCTCTCCCCCTTGCTATTTAACATCTACATGAAACCGCTGGGTGAGATCATCCAAGGACATGGGGTGAGGTATCATCAATATGCCGATGATACCCAGCTTTACATCTCCACCCCATGCCCAGTCAACGAAGCGGTGGAAGTGATGTGCCGGTGCCTGGAGGCTGTTGGGGCCTGGATGGGTGTCAACAGACTCAAGCTCAACCCGGATAAGACGGAGTGGCTGTGGGTTTTGCCTCCCAAGGACAATCCCATCTGTCCGTCCATTACCCTGGGGGGGGAATCATTGACCCCCTCAGAGAGGGTCCGCAACTTGGGCGTCCTCCTCGATCCACAGCTCACATTAGAGAACCACCTTTCAGCTGTGGCGAGGGGGGCGTTTGCCCAGGTTCGCCTGGTGCGCCAGTTGCGGCCCTATCTGGACCGGGACTCATTACTCACAGTCACTCATGCCCTCATCACCTCGAGGTTCGACTACTGTAATGCTCTCTACATGGGGCTACCTTTGAAAAGTGTTCGGAAACTTCAGATCGTGCAGAATGCAGCTGCGAGAGCAGTCATGGGCTTACCCAGGTATGCCCATGTTTCTCCATCACTCCGCAGTCTGCATTGGCTGCCGATCAGTTTCCGGTCACAATTCAAAGTGTTGGTTATGACCTTTAAAGCCCTTCATGGCACTGGACCAGAATATCTCCGAGACCGCCTTCTGCCGCACGAATCCCAGCGACCGATTCGGTCCCACAGAGTGGGCCTCCTCCGGGTCCCGTCAACTAAACAATGCCGGTTGGCGGGCCCCAGGGGGAGAGCCTTCTCTGTGGCGGCACCGGCCCTCTGGAACCAACTCCCCCCGGAGATCAGAACTGCCCCTACTCTTCCTGCCTTCCGTAAACTCCTCAAAACCCACCTTTGCCGTCAGGCATGGGGAAACTAAACATCTCCCCTGGGCACGTTGAAGTTATATATGGTATGCCTGTATGTGTGTATGTTAGTATAGGGGATTTTCTTAAACTCATAATATTTTAATTAATTGGATTGTATTGGATTGTTTTTCACTTGTTGTGAGCCGCCCCGAGTCTTCGGAGAGGGGCGGCATACAAATCCAAATAATAAATAATAAAATAATAAAATAAATAAGAAACAATGGGTAGAAACTAAACAAGAAGAGAAGCAATTTAGGAGAAATTTAATCAGTAGAACAATTAATCAGCGGAACAGTTTGCCCCCCAAAATTGTGAATGCTCCAACACTGGAAGTTTTTAATTCAATTCAATTCAATTTATTAGATTTGTATGCCGCCCCTCTCCGCAGACTCGGGGCGGCTCACAGCAATAATAAAAAACAATATACAATGACAAATCTAATAATTAAGATATCTAAAAACCCTTATTTAAAACAATATTCACACAAACATACCATGCAAAACTATATAGGCCAAGGAAGATGGCTCATTACCCCCATGCCTGACAACAGAGGTGGGTTTTAAGAAGTTTTCGAAAGGCAAGGAGGGTGGGGGCAATCCTAATCTCCGGGTGAACCTGGGCAAACGTCCGCCTCGCCACAGCTGAAAGATGGTTCTCTAATGTGAGCTGTGGATCGAGGAGGACGCCCAAGTTGCAGACCCTCTCTGATTATTATTATTATTATTATTATTATTATTATTATTATTATTATTACTATTGCTATTATTATTTTACTCTGCTGGTCGTTGGGGACAATAGGGGACAATGCTCATCTCTATTTAAAAGCCATTGAGCCAGCACTGTCCAAACACATTTCTGCCGTCATGTGGCCAGCATGACATCATGGAGGGCTGTGACCTTCCCACTGAAGTGATACTTTAATGCTTTTAAATTGTTAGATTGACAGGAGCTGAGGCAAAGACAGGAACTCATCTCAACACATGGTGCTCACATCTCAAACGTGGGCTACTGGATTTCCTGCTCATGAGCTCAGACTCTTGTTGAGCCACTGTGCTACCTTGTGTGCATGCTCATATATGCATAGTTTTAAATAAATATCTTCTTCCCCCACTACAACTAGAGAATCCATGAAAGGTATCCATTGTTGCATTTCCAATCTCAGGAATCAATACTGTACATGATTATGTAACATCTTAGCACTGAGAGATATTATCCAACTGCCTACTTAGTGAAGGCCACAAATTGCAGTATCTCCAAGAAAAGACTTTGCATTGATGCATCAACAAAGAGAATACCGCTATTTCTCTTGGTAACTGGCTCCATTGTTTAACTATGGTATTCTTCCTAGTATTTCATCTTAATTTGCCTTGCTACATTTTAAGATAATTCCTTTCAATAACACACGTTTTCTGCACCTATTTATTTATAACAGGAAGCATAGGCTACCAACATTCATTCTCATTTCATTTCATACATGTATAATTTATTTTCCCCAATTCCCCTGGATTCTTACTTATCTCATATCTCAGAAGTCTCACCTTTCGTATCCATGACAACTGATGGAACCTTCTCTACTGAGGTTAACCTTTCCTTTTTTGATTTGGTTGCCTGGGGTACATGCTCAGGAGTCTCATCATCTTCCATATCCACCATGGGAGATGGAATGTCATGTCTTGGGGATAAACTTTCTCTCTTTGACCTAGCAGTCTGGCCATGCCGTTTAGTACTTGATCGTCCTGTAGATGATCAAAGATAATATCATATCCAAGGGAGAAGTTATTAAATCACAGGGTTAGAAACCTTTTGATGATCAGAGGGATGAAATCTTTTGATGATCAGAAGCTACCCACACTTTTGGACTGATGTAAATGTAAACTGGAAATTAAATAAGTCACTAACATGGCAATATCTGGAAAAAATTCATATAATTTTATTATATAATCCTCCCACAAACACAGTTCTGTTTCTGAATAAACATTCAACAAATTCAAAAAGTTGTAAAATAATATTTCAAATACCGATACAAAGGGAATTTTGGAGAAGGGAAGGGTATCCAGATATAATAGTCTTCCTTTTGTAATGAAACCTTCATTTTCCTACCATTTCTTTCATCTTTTTTGATGTGATAGAATCAAATGTGTGAGGAGAAATACCCATAACAATGTTTCTCAACTTCAACCATTTTAATATGTGTGATTTGAACTCCCAGAATTCCCCAGTCGGAATGGCATGATTTGCTGGGGAATCTGGGAATTAAAGTTCACACATATCAAAATGGACAAGGCTTAGAAATACTGACCTATATAGTACCTTCTGATGAGTAGTATTAACATCCTAGATATAATTGTTTATCTGAAATCAAACTTAAGTAATGATTAATTTAACTCCCACTAATTATGAAATTATTCTACATTAAATCTGGAGCAAGCTTAAAAGCAGAATTTAAGAATTAACAAATAATTTAATAATTAACAATTTAATCCTAGATCAGATATATTTGAAATTGGCTAATCGAGGGAGAATTCATCACTAGGTCTTCTTCCCAATTCTGCTAAAAAGGAAGAAATAAAATAGGCAGAAGGAAGAAGCTTTTAGTAAAAAGCACAGCAGCTTTTAAAAACCTCTATGGTGCCTAGAAAAACGTGGAAATTTAGGTGAGGAACATTGAGGCAAAGGTCCATTGGTACCCTCATCTTAGCATCATATCTTTTACATTGCTTCCACTTTTGGCTACCCCAGTTGATGAAGGAGGAATTCATTGCTTGTCGGGTGCATACAAGCTTGACTTGTTGAATCAACATTGTTGCCTGGTAACTATGTGCTTCACTCCAAAGGCAGTCACTTAGCAACAGAGAATGACATCATATCAATCTCAGCAATCCCTCCTTCCTGGGCCTCACCTTCTCTCTTTTTGACCGGCCAGCCATTCTTGGGAATTGATTCATTCTTGTTGATAGGCTGGGTTTCTTCCAAAATGGCCACCTCCAGCTCTGCTTCATCAAAAAAGTCTGCTCAGAGAGGAGAAAAGAAAGACAGGTAGCGAGAAGCACAAAAATAAATGGTATGAGATTTCATGGTGATTTCTGAAAAAGCATAGTGCAGACTACATTTGGTAATCTTCAGATGGGCTGGATTATAATCCAATATTTTGAAATATTGACATTGATATTATGATAGGTTTCACATGCAGTACCAATTTGGAACACAGACATTTTAAACAATGATTTCTTGTTATTGATTGATTGATTTGATTTGATTTGATTTATATGGTCCCTAACATGTTTACTCTTAACGACTGAAAGTGATAAGGCAGGAAGTAACAATTCTCAGGCTGGACAGTCATCATGTTAATATGGAAGAGGCGTCTCTTATTCTCAAAGCTGAAAAATGAACAACTGAAAGTCAGCATTGAAAATAAGAATACAGAGTCTGCGGAGAGGGGCGGCATATAAATCCAATAAAGCTAATAAATCTAATCTGAGTTGGAAGGGACCTTGGAGGTCTTCTACTCCAATGCTCTTATGACTAATTTTCAAACTTATGATCATTGCAGAATCCCAACAGTCACATTATCAAACTTCAGGTGCTTGGCAATTGAAATATTTTTACAATAGTTTCAATGTCCTGGGGACTTGGGATGCTCATTTGCAACGTTCCTAGAGAGCTTCTGATATGTAAATTATTGAGAAGGCAGATTCGCTTAGCAACTGCATGATTCATTTAACAACTGCAATGATTCAGTTACAAAAGGGCCGTAAAATGGGGCATGGTTCACTTAACAACTGTCTTGTTTAGCAGCATGAAGTTTGGGCTCAATTGTAATTATAAGTCTGTTGACATGAAAGGATAGAAAAAAAAGACCTAGAACTTAAACTCTGAGACTGACTTTTATATAAGCCTCAATTGTTGTATTTTTCAATACTGTATATCTTTTTTCTTGTCTGCAGCATGATAACTAAAGTAGCCTTACTGAACCTGTGAAAGTTCTCTGTTAGTGATTTATAAAATGAGGAAGCGGAGTTGCTGGGAAACTGGAATGTATTTTCATGCCTGGCATAAACTGACACTGGGCCACAAAACTCCCTAACTTAATTTTAATTTCATCTATTACGTTGTATGAAGTCAGTTAAATTATATGACACACACACTCTCTCTCTCTCTGTGTTTCATATAACATATTTAATTTTAAACCTACGAATCACATTTAATGTGGGGAAATGGTGTGGGTATGTGGGATAAGGTCTAATAAGTACAGGTAATGATATTTAAATCCAATTTTCTCCCTTGATATACTTTTAGAACTTTTTTATATGAGTCCGCAGAGTAAGCTTTTGGCTCCAGCGAAGTTGTATACATTTAAAGTGCCTAGGAATCTCCTGCTCTATTTTAGAAATTTGTTATTAGCCATCCATTTATTGAATTTGCTTAAGTTTCCCCACAAGGCATATATTCCATGCCCTACAGGATGGAGTTTATCTCAAAATAACATATTGATATGTCCTAGTGCCTTACTTGCAAGCAAGGGGATATTTCAGAGATGACAGCAATAATCACAATTCATTTTCTTAAAAGGGAAATCAAAGCAGGTTTGTGGGTTTTCTGTAATGCCAGATTTATTCACATAAATATACAAGATGATCTCCCTATAATTTTCTGGTCTCACCTGCCTTAATAAGTTTTTATTTTTTTTAACAAAGGATAGTACAGAGAACAAGTGGAAAGGAGAAATAAAATGAATAATGTAAGATTATTTTGACTTGCTGGAAACTTTGGCAGCTGCAACTGCAGGGTCTCAAGGACAAACAATGTAAAAACATCTGGAGTTGGTGACTCAAAATTTTGGGTTACCTGGTCCAGCTGCTTGGCTTTCCCCTTCGCCACTGGGTGACCAGCTTATCTGGATAGAGCTACCCCACATATAGACACCAAGGTGAGCCTCTGGAACAGACTCCACAAGAAAAGGGTTGTTTATACCTTTGGAGAGACAAACTATTAGTACATTAGAATAAGTAATTCATAATCATTAAAAAAACGGATTTAACCTGATTCCTACTCTCATTTATTCACCCCCTCTTCTATTTACCTAATAAAAATTGATCCAATACCAAGAAGCTTTGAATACAATTTTGAGAGGGACCAATAAACTTTATCAGTGATGGCAAATCTTTAGGATTTTGTGTATCAACAATTTTGGAATGCCTAACCTGACTCTACTGATATGCCACTGCCCCCACCCACCTGGGAAACAAAAGAGAAACAATTCTTTCCATATTTATTAATTTTAAAAATACAGTGCAGTGCAATGCAGTGTGCAGTGCTATGTATTATATAAAGAAATGTCAAATAATTACAAAAAGAAAGTAAAACAAACTCATTTTCAGAAGGTCCAGAAGCTGCACAAGAGCACACCCCATTTTTGCATGGTCTCTGCAGCCTTCAAAAATTATGTAGGAATTATGCAGGGCATGTTTTCAAGAATAGTAGTTGTTGGCTGTAGAATGATGGTGTGTCACCCCAAATTTTGTGGCATATTACCTTTGACATAGGCTTGCCACCACTGGACTACATCATCCTAATAACATTGCTAATTGGTATAATTAGAACTGCTGAAATAATACTTGGCTCCAGAGCAACAGCTTAACCATTTACAGTAGAGTGTCCAGCTTTGGCAACTTGAATTCTGGGAGTTGAAGTCCACAAATCTTAAAATTGCCAGGATTAGACAACCTTACTTTATAGCAGGGGTGTCAAACTCACAGCCTGTGGGCCGAATGTGTCACATGATGCAGACCACACCGAGTGGTTGTTAACTGAGGACCACTTGTCGCAGTATGTCATGTGATGATGCCATGACGATGTGAGTTTGAGACCCCTGTTTTATAGCTTTCCATTCTTTAAGGAGATGGTGGAATTTGGAAGAAGGGCAGGACTACCCTATTTGGGCTGCAAATTCCAAACGACCATGACATAGCAGGAAATAATTAGCATTTGGTATCTCTTAGCTGTTATCTAGAAGTCATCCAGATTTTTGCAGGGAAGACATCAGTGGTGGGTTGCTCCTGGTTTGGCCTGGTTCATCCCACCCACCTGCCCGGGATGCTTCTGCCTATACAAGCATGCACGCAAACCAATATCAAAGGGTTTTAGAACCCACTGCTGGAAGACATGGTAACTCTAATAAAAGTAATAAAAACTTTCAGTTAACTTTCAGTTTGTGGGAACAAACTCTACTTGCTCTTGCATTGTTTTGCCATTTAGGTATAACTAATCATTATTCATTCTACTTTCCTTTCCAACTTCAAATACTTCAGCCTTTGATAAATTCATTTTCAGAGCCATACTCCTCAATGCATCATACAATCTCACTTTCAATGCAGGGCATTTGGGGTTTTAGCTAACTATACACCTGTGGCTGCATACAAACATACATGCAATTGCAATGTTGACATCCCCACCAACAGACTTCTAATATTTCCACAAACAAGGAGAAATTGCACATCTTTGGCTTCTGTTCAGCAATGAACCATTTGCAAGCCTTTGATTTATTTTCTCATCAGCTCTCCTTCTATTCATATTCAGCACTGCATTCAACAACTAACCTCCAACACAATATTTGTGTTAACTATCAATTACAGTGAAGCATATTAATTTTATGACGTACTTCATTTAAATCAATATATAGATAATCACCACTTTTTTCACATTCAGTCACATTTTTCATTTCACAATGATCCACTGCAAAGCAAAACTCTGGACTGCATATCCTTTACCGGGGGGGAAAAACCTACGCTACACTTTCCAGTTTTACACACACTAGGTTTTTGTACCTTTTTAGTCAGCTCTCTGCTGATTATCTTATCTTATCTTCTTGTAGTTTTAGCATTAATTCTTACTACTTTAAAAGCCAGGGGGAGTCTGCTAGCAGGTTTTCTGATTGACACATTTTATTAAAAGGCATAAGCTTTCGTTTCAAGTGCTGTTCACATCATCCAATGTATTGAATGATCTTACTAGTTTACGATTTACTTGGAATGTGGGGATGAGAGGAAATTCTAGTTCTACATCAGAAGTGCTCTAAGATCTGAATGAAGTGAACTGCAGCTAACAAAACTGCAGCTTTTAATAAAATGTGTTAATCAGAAAAGATGCTATTAGATTCCTCCAGATTTTTGGCTACAATAGACCAACAGTTCTCAACTTTGGCAACACTAAGGAGTGCGGACAACTTCTTAATTAAAATAAAATATCCAAATATATCAAAACTAAACTCTTTAGTCTTGAAAATAATCACTATTTCATAACATGCATTTTCCTGAATAGTTGCTATTGTTCCTTCTTCACTTTTTCTTTAATTCAGTTTATCATTGAAATGCATCCAATCCAACCATTTAGCTCTTCTTGTCAAAACAAACACCTTAAGTGGCAAAAGGGGAAAGTTATGGCTAATTTGTGATATAAGTTACATATATGCCAATTTGGGAATAACAACTAAATAACCGTGAACTTATTATTCAGAAGGCACAAATGACCCACCCGCAAATCTGCAGATATGAGTAAATAAATGTTGACCAAACTATGCCCACTGAAAGAGAAATTAGCAGCTCTGTAAGAAGAGAACATAAGACTGGAAAGAACAAAGATACTCACTATTCCCCAGGCTGTGTTCACTGCAAGACTCCATGAGTGGGATGCGTTCCTCGGCTTTCTGCCTCCCCCGGCACCCCTTTACTTTGGTGTCTGTATTGGCCTGAACCATAAGTGGCTCCTGGCGCTTTCGGCGTTGCTTCTTTTCAATGATACGGCGCTGAAAAATTCAGAGATTGTAAGTAAGGAAAAATTATCATCTACTTACCTGCAAAGATGCACACATAATTCATTTTCAAATATCTATTTTGACATTCACTGAAAGATCAGCATTCCTTTTATTTTTATTTCATAGCATTATTCTGGAAGTGCAGAGTCTGATTTTTTGAATCAAGTGAGTTTGGTCCATTGGCTGCGACAGGGATGGACTGACTAGAGTGGGCTAATAGCGGTTTGCACAGGTTCTCCCGAACCAGATGTTAATTTTCTGAGCAGTTCTGAAAACCAGTTGTTGGAAAAAATGTTTTCCCACCTTACAGGGCTAATCCTTCAAGGGAGGCAGGAAGGAAACATTATGGGATGCCTGTATTTCTAGCCTAATCTTTATTTTACTTGTCCTGCTGCTTTAAGTGCTTTCAGAAACTGCCTCTGGGTTAAGCTTGTTACATTATAAGCCTTATCCCCAGACTTTATTTTTAATATTTTTTCTTTATATATATTACCTCATGTCTATTCTCTTCTATATGTATTGTGTATTGGACAAAATAAATAAATAAAATAAAATAAATAAAGTTTCTGTCTCTAGACTGAGCTTTTTCAGAGTATGATCCCTGCTCCCCGCAGTTTTTTGTGGTACAGTACTTTTATTCATAGAGATTGACATTTTAAAAATTGTTAAAGGGTTGTTTTAAGCTTTCTGGAGTATACTTCCAACATGCCCGGAACAGTCCCCAGAGAGGGGCGGCATGTAAGTCCAATTAATAATAATAAATAAAAGCTATTTACAGAAGGGTTGGCATCAGGGATGGATTCTAACTTATGTCGCTACCAGTTGGCTTCCTTGTGCATCATGTGGGGGCACTTCGCGCGCGCATGCATGCGCAATGCCAAAAAATAAAAATAAAAAAGCCAAAGACAAGATGGTGAACACATCCATACTCAGAGAAAATATTTTAAAAATAAATTTAAAACATTTTTTTAAAAGATAAAAACTGGTATCACATTAATTAAGATATTTAAAATGTGTTAACCATATTATATCTCAGTTGCAGAGGTCTACTGTACACCCATATTTAGCCACCGACAAATGTTTTGGATAGTGAGGCAGCATATAAATTAATGAATGCAACCTACTTTTAACTTTATAGGATTGATTTCTGATCAGATACAGAACTGTTTTAGCCAGGGAGCAAGTGTACTATGGCTTACATTTTTTCCTTCCTTCCTCCTCCTCCGCCTTCCTCCCCTTATTCTTATTCTTCCTTTGATATTGCCACAAATAAGTATGATGTAGGTTTTATTTTAAAATAAAATAAAAGCTGAACATACACAAAGGGCTGTTAAACTACTGAAGTTTGCAGATGATACAACAGTGATCGGACTCATTCGAGACAACGATGAATCCGCATACAGACGGGAAGTTGAACAACTATCCTTGTGGTGTGACCAGAACAATCTAGAACTGAACACACTCAAAACCGTAGAAATGGTGGTAGACTTTAAGAGAAACCCTTCCACCCTTCCACCTCTCACAATACTAGACAACACAGTATCAACAGTAGAGACCTTCAAATTTCTAGGTTCTATCATATCTCAAGACCTAAAATGGTCACCTAAGATCAAAAACATCATCAAAAAAGCACAACAAAGAATGTTCTTTCTGCGCCAGCTCAGGACGGTCAAACTGCCCAAGGAGCTGCTGATTCAGTTCTACAGAGGAATCCTTGAGTCTGTCATCTGCACCTCTATAACTGTCTGGTTTGGTGCTGCAACCAAACAGGACCGACACAGACTTCAGAGGAGAATCAGAATTGCAGAAAAAACAATTGCTGCCAATCTGCCTTCCATTGAGGACCTGTATACTGCACGAGTCAAAAAGAGGGCGGGGAAAATATTTACTGACCCCTCACATCCTGGACACAAATTGTTTCAACTCCTACCCTCAAAACGTCGCTACAGAGCACTGCACACCAAGACAACTAGACACAAGAACAGTTTTTTTCCGAACGCCATCACTCTACTAAACAAATAATTCCCTCAACACTGTCAGACTTTCTACTAAATCTCCACTTCTATTCTACTAGTTTTTCTCATCATTCCTATCACCCATTTCCTCCCATGTTGACTGTATGACTGTAACTTGTTGCGTATATCCTAAGATTTTTATAAATATTGCTTCTTCATTGCTTATTTGACCCCTATGACAATCATTAAGTATTGTACCACATGATTCTTGACAAATGTATATTTTATTTTATGTACGTTGAGAGCATATGCACCAAGACAAATTCCTTGTGTGTCCAATCACACTTGGCCAATAAAAATTCTATTCTATTCTATTCTATATTTTACAAGGGTGTATCTCAGTCCACCTGGTTGAAAAGATGTCCCGTGAGTCTCTCTCATTTTCTAGCTCTGAACTAATTTTCCTTACGGATGTCATAAGGTGGCATTATTTTTATTATGGCGTTGCTGTTCATATTAATCATGTTATTTATATATCACTTTTCCTCTCAAAAGAACCCAGAATTTTTTAGTAGGAGCACTTTTACAAGGTGGGAGCCCAAACATCAGCCAATAAACTTCTTCACATAAGAGAAGAGCTGGCTGATGTCTTTAAAACATCACTACAAGCAACATGATGGAAGGACAAACAGTTTAGAGTTAAGAGTTCTATATCTTACCAGCAATTGTCCTTTGGACAGCATAACGTACCTTATGTTTAACACTGTTTGTAGCCTGCCTCCCTAATATCGTCATTTCTTCTCAGTCCAATACCACCACAGAATTTGTCTCAGAAAAGTTTTTTCCTACCACAATACCTGGAATTCCAGTTTCTGTTTCCGGATCAATGCTGCCTCACCACTGCCATTGATAGAAAGAAAAGAGGTGCCAGTGTTAAAAGGTGAACTGGGGAAAGCACGGAGGCGGCGATACAGATTATGGTACATTTTGAGATGTGGCATCACTCTGCCAGCTCCAGGGCAGCCCCATCCACTGATAGGTGGACCTCCAGGATTACCTACCTCCCAAAGATTCTGAATGCCATGGCATTGCAGGGACTTTGTGACCTCACAAAAGCTTCAAAAGCCATCCAGGTATGAACTGGGAAAATAATTTTCGTATCTAGACATCCTTCCCCCACCCAGTTTTCACCCCATCCAAAACTCATTAGTTAAGCCATGTTTTCCCAAAATTAAGACCAGTTCTTATTATCTTTTGTGCCCCAAAATCAGGACTAGGAGTTATTTTCTGTGGGGGAATCTCTTTTTTCCAAAGTAGGGCCCCCGACTTCTGCTTACTAGCTGCAGGATAAGAGGCCATGTGGCATGTTAGTACTGCTGTTATGAGGTGAGGAGCCAGGATATTCATGCCCTAACATCTGCCTCACTTTGTGGTGACGGCTTATCCTGCAGGACCCACTTCTGTGTGCTCACAGCAGCAACAGAACAAGAAACCAAGCAATATGCTTGTGTTACAGCCATAAGGCAAGCCGATGGTGTGGAACTACTCCATGTGCCCCACACCAATTGACCTTAAGGCCCCCAGTGTCAGGCCATCCACATCCCAACCAGTGTTCCCTCTAATTTTTTTTTTGGGGGGGGGCGGAAAAGTATAGTGTCTGAGCGGCAGTCCCTTTGGGACTGGGCGGCACAAAAATAATAAACAAACAAACAAACAAACAAACAAATAAAAAACCCACCCTTGTTTTGCCTCAGAGAATTTCAAAATAAAATACTGTACTGTGTGTCTATAACAGTGAGCTCATAATAGGGCAACTCTATCAATATCAAAATGCCACTTAAATAGTTGAGCTAGTTTCAAACTAGATTTTGATTTTCTTTCTCTCTTCCTTACTCCCATTCTTTTTCTTTCTCTTTTCCTTCCTCTCTTTTTTCTATCTGTTTCTCTCTCTTCCTCTCTTCCTCTCTCTCTTCTTCCCTCTCGGCTTCTGGGCAGGTTTGGAAAACTCTGAGTTGATGATGATTTTTAAGTGAGCGATTGCTCACTGCTCAGCTTAGAGGGAACTATGATCCCAACACCTGCCTTGCATCCCTGGCACCAACACATCACTTGGCTTCCTGCTCTATTGCAGCCATACCCTGACACCACACGCGAGGCAGATGTCAGGGTATGGGTGGCCTGGCTGCTGGGGCCCTGAGGTAAGCCAGTGCGCTGCACATCACACACACACACACACCACTTCTCTGGCTGCAACACTATAAACAACCAGACATAACGGGCAGCCAGCTGGTTGCATAGACTCATAAGCTTATTTTTGGGGGATGGGCTTATATTAGGCACTCACATAAAAACATACTACATGAGCCCCAAACAAACGGTCATTTTTTGATAGGTCTTGTTTTCAGAGTATTTATTTATTTATTCATTCATTCATTCATTCGTTTATTTTCACAGATAATTGCTGACACTTTATTTAAACCTTATCAGTGATTGCATGACCTCTGCTGATGCCATATGCTAAATAAATACATAGAAGCCACTTTCAAGGACCACTCCCTTCTCAGAGATATTGTCTTAAAAGACAGAGCCAACCCATTTCTATCCAGTATTGCATATTTAAGCTTTGTTAAATAATTCTTTCTTCCCCAAGGTCCCCATAGATATACCACAAAGGTTCAGGCCTCAAAGCCCTTTTGAGAGTCAAATTAGTATAAAATCAAAATACATACAAAGTACTGAGAAGCCCCAAAGCAGGACAGCAACTACTCTAGAAAGAACAAAAATAATGAGAGGTCCCATCCTAAAGCTTCACTAAACTAGAAGGCTAGATCAGGCTCTGATATTATGTTTCAATTGAAAGTAATATTAATGTGACCTTCTAATGTCACCATATTAACTGATGTAGAAGGCAAAGTACAATTATTTTATGTGGAGACTGTTTATTCAGTCTATAAACTTCCCGAGTCCCAAAAACTCTGGTCAGAGTATAATTAAAAAGTAAAAAAAGACACATAAATTTTTAAAAATCTTCACAAGGGGGACTCAACCATTTCCTTGTCCCAAATCCAGGGAGAATAAACAGATTCACTTCTCAACTGTCATCAGAGTGGGAGCCATGTTGAATTCTCAGAGGAATCATTCTACAGCAGTGTTTCCCAACCTTGGCAATTTGAAGATATTTCAACTTCAACTCCCAGAATTCCCCAGCCAGCTGTCTGGGGAATTCTGGGAGTTGAAGTCCAGATATCTTCAAGTTGCCAAGGTTGGGAAACACTGTTCTACAGACAGGCACCGTGACAGAGAAAACACCAGAAGAAACTTTCAAATCCAGAACAGTTGTGGCCCTGAGATAGTGAAGGAAGCCTATCCAAACTCCATTTCTTGGTCTTTGGAAAAACCCTGCCAAGCCATGCCTCTCTCTAGATGATTTGAGGGCAAGCTTGCCTCACAATGTGGTTCTGAGGATGAAGTCAAGGAAGGTGGAATCAACCAGTTTTTTAATCCTTAGAGCAGTATTTCTCAATCCTGGCATTTCAAGAGGTGTGGACTTCAACTCCCAGAATTCCCCCAACCAGCTTGCCAGCTAAGGAATTCTGGGAGTTGAAGTCCACGTCTTAAATTTGCCAAGGTTGAGAAAAATTGCTTAGAGAGGAGAGATAGAAATGTAATATATACGGTATATGAGACCTATCTTGCCTCTTGCATTGTTTATATGTACACTGCTCAAAAAAATAAAGGGAACACTTAAACAACACAATATAATTCCAAGTAAATCAAACTTCTGTGAAATCAAACTGTCCACTTAGGAAGCAACACTGACAATCAATTTCACATGCTGTTGTGTACATTCAACTTTGTACAGAACAAATTCAAAGAGAATATTTCTTTCATTTAGATCTAGGATGTGTTATTTGAGTGTTCCCTTTATTTTTTTGAGCAGTATATTTACTTACTGATCTATTAGAAAAAAGGTACAGTTTTCATTTTGAGCATCCATCCATTGACCTACCATTGTTCCCACATGGATGCAAATTTTGGACTCCAGATCAGAATAGATCTCTTTGAATCACCATACTGGCAATTCCATTAGGTTTTCAGTATTATTTCCAATTCTTTTTTTTTTAAAGTGGCACATTGTTACTATTTGAAACCTGGTCTGAGTGGTTAGTAGATTCATATCTGGCACAAGGGCCGGCCAATCAAAATATGGATAACCTTCTGAGAAAAAGCAAATACGAAGTTTGTCTTTTGCATTTTGAGTTGGTCCCAACATGAACAGAAAAAAAGAAAGAAAACTGATGCTAAAATATGACTGTTTAAAAATAAAGACTCAATTTTTCACAAACAATTTTCTGATGCAAAGGTAGCATTCCTTCCCAAAATGTTACGGATAGTCCTTGCTTAACAATGGTAATCGGGAGTAGTATTTCCATTAGTGCATGATGTAGTTGTAAAATGCAATTTCATAGGAGCATGCTGCTTATCAAAGGCAGTTCTAGAAGTTACTGGTTACCATTAAGTGAATCATCATACCAATAAGTCATTAAGCAACCATCTGACATGACCTCCGATTTCCTGCCATCTTCCCCATTGACTCTGCTTGTGGGAAACCAGCAGGGAATATCATAAATTGCGATCATATGATCACAATATGCTGTGACAATCAGAAATCAGGGCCAGTTGCTTACTACCTGGATAGGCAGGTGGTAGGCACCACGTGATCCTGGGAGGCGCTGGAACTTTAAGAAATAGTTGTACCACGTGATCCTTGTTCAATGCTATTATAAGTTCAAACAGTCACTAGACTCTGCATGCCATAAATTTTTAAATAACAAATTTAAACATCCATTCCCACCATGTCTTTGTTGTTATCTTCCTTACCTTCCAGGTGAAGATGCAGTTGAGGATTCCATGATGCTGGGAGTGGGGGGGAAAAGAATCAGTACAGATAAATCAAATCATGAATATTAAAAAGGCTTTTTGAATGTTAAATCAGCTCCTAATAATATAGTGAAATAAATGATTGTATTATTCCGCTTTTATCACAAATATTCAGTGCTCCTTTTTCAAGCAGGCCATATTTATAAAGCTCCAAGCTATTCTCATGTAAACATAGGTCTATAATATTGCATTTGGGATGCAGAAATCCTACAGACTACTAGATGACAGCAGTGTAATGTGTACTGTCATGTGCAGAACCTGGGAGATTCATTTCATGCATTTAAAAAGACCGAACTTAGGTGCTAAGGTTGTGATCTTGACTTTTTTTCTTTTGCTTATCATTTAAAAGTATAGTTTTCCCCCGCGACTTACAATCATACATTTAATGACCATCCAAAGCTACAATGACACTGAAAAAAGTGACATGACTTTTTGTGTGTGTGACCATTGCAGCATTCTTATAGTCACTTGATCAAAATTCAGACGCTTGGCAACTGTCACATGGCATTGTCCAGGGATTATGCAATCACCTTTGGTGACCTTGAGAAGCAAAGTCAATGGGAAAGCCAGATTCACTTAACAACTGAAGAAATGGGGCAAAATTCACTTCATAATTGTTTTGCTTAGCAACAGAAATTTGGGATTCAGTTGTGGTTGTAAGTAAAGGATTACCTGTAAATCAGTAAAGACCATTAGTAAAAGTTTGTATGCCTTTCTTAATAAGGCAAGAGAGAAAATGGGTTTAAAGAAAAGTTTTTAAAAGGGTGAAAAAAGAGAGTATTTTTCTTTGTAAGGTCAAGGAATTTGAAAGAATATAGTGAACATTGCTAATAAAAGATTATTAATGTCAGCATTCCAAGTAATACACCCACAGAAAGCAGGCAGGTGGATTCCTCAAAGAACAATTTATTGGATATACAGCACCAGTCTTCAGAGAGGGGCGGCATACAAATCTAATAAATAAATAAACGCCATATTGGCACAACTGGTGAAAACTGAGTCTGAAACTGGCCACTGTTGTCACCCAGTCAAAACTAAAAGTTCCCTCCTTCCCACAAGTCATCCATCACATTATCCAATAGGGATGGTGGTGGGTTGTTTGGTTACTCTCCTTCTCCTCCTCCTTCCAGCTATCTGTTGAAACCTTACCTCCCACAGAAAAACTTTTTGTTTTGGTTACAAACTCCCAGCTATCTATTTTCCTCTTCCCTTCCATCCAATTAGAACTATTAGGTGCAAACGGAAATTCAGTACATACTATTTCCACAGCACGGAAGATAAAGCAGGAATGGTTAAATTGATTGTTTTATTCAAAGAGAATATATTTAATTACATTTTTCACTTGGATATCACTTCTGGATTTTGGGGTTGTTATAAAAAGAAATGAAACTTTGACTTTGATTTTGTCAATTAGATTTGTCATTATAAAAATGGCTAGTTATATAATGTACTGATCTGTAAAAACAAAAAGCTGAGGCTAGAATGTTTTTTATCTCTCACTGTGCTAAAATGAGTCAGGAGTCAACTACTTTTTTTCTTTTTTCCTTTATACCTTACACTTTCTTTTTCCCTCTCTTTCTACTTTTGCATTTCTATTTTTTCTTTGTATTTTATGAGGGAGGAGGGAGGGAGGAGTGCTATAAAAGAGAAATATTCCCACTGCTGAAAACTTTTTATTACATAATGTGAAAAGGCACCCTGGAAAGATCTTGCTTTTTGTAGAAGTAGATTCCAAAAGCTTGATAATATGCGAGAAATTCCTTTAACTCTCTTTTGTGAAGGACTATAGGATCATCTGGTGTTTTGCAGCCCAATTTACTGCAGAGAGTGAGTTTTGGTGCGGTGGTTAAAACACACCAAGATTAGTCTGGGAGATTTTGGCCCAGTCCTTTTCTCTCAGCCTTAGGAAGAAGGAAATAGCAACTCACTTTTGAAAATATTGCCAAGGAAACTACAGGGACTCATCCAGGCAGATGCCAGGAGTCAAGACGAACTCAAAGACACAGGAGAAAAATTCGCAACAGGACTAATTATTAGCAGCCCAATCCAAACACTGAACAGAGATTGAGAAATTGCTGTTCTGTTCTCATTCATTTTACATTGCTTCAACCATGTCTGCAGATATATTTTGAATTTCCCTTTTACATATATATTCAACATTGGGTTGATCCCAGTTCAGACCAGTTCTTAGAATCCGTGGCGTGGGCGGCGTGAGGCTCTGCCTACCCATCCAGGATGCTTCTGCAAATACACAGCATTGCGTGTGCACACAAAAACCAGTAATAAAGGGTTTTAGAACCCACTATTGTACATATTAATACATGTTTCTCCTTGGATCTGCTTTATAATTTTTGTAGCTAAGGGAGTTGAAGTTACTTATATGGCCAAAAGAAAATCAGCTTCAGATTAACACAAATTGATACAATCCAATAGAAATCCAGTGAAATAAAAAAAGTCTTGAAAATTCCTGGAAGTCGTGATAAACCAGATATTCCCCGTATTCAGATTTGATTTGTTGGTAGATGATGCTCAAAGCAGAAGTTCACACATTAATCAAGTTTTTACAGTCCATTAAAATCTAGCACAGCAGCTCCTAACAAAGGCAATGTACTCATGCTCTGTTTAATTCTGAAGTTAAAATGTTGCCGGAACAAATCCTTACAGAAGGATTTCAACTATGGAAGGATTCTAACAGAAGTTCTTGTATATAATATCTGTTCCTTTACTTAAGGTGACTTTATAAGCTCTAGGTAAATATTATTAAATGAACCAGGAGCCTAGCATAAGTGATGCTGGGAGAATATTTTTGGCCCGGAAAGGCTGCCATAAGAGATTTTGATGAGTTTTGTGAAGCAGGAAGAATGAATCATTGAGTCTAATTGTTTGGGGGGGGGGGGGGGGACACAGGGAGAAAATTTCAGTCAAATGCTTTCTCATTAATTTAGCAGCTGTCCCAGAATGTGACTAAGATCTACAGATAAATACTGTATAAACAATGTCACGGAAGACTTCAATTCCCACCAATCCCAGCAAATTTGATAAATATTAAGAGCTTGCGGAAGCTGTAATCCAAAACTTTTACAAGGTGCTTGAACAACACTCTTTTCTTTGGGGCAATTAATTTGTTCTTCTTTCTTTCTTCTGTTTTGTTTAGAGCATGGGTATCTAATCTTGGGAACTTTATGACTTATGGACTTCAACTCCCAGAATTTCCTACTCATCCTGGCTAGGAAATTCTAGGAGTTAAACTCCATATATTTTAAAGTTGCCAAGGTTGGACAGCCCTTTACAATGTTAACATAAACTGTAAAAAAGGGGAATTTTAATTATTATCCCTATCTAGAACATTATACGAGGCTCTGACACTGCCCTGCCTCACATTTTTACTATGTATTTAGTTTGGTGGGATTTGTAATCTATAAAAAAATAATTTCAATTTTCCATTTCTCCTCCACATTTGTTATTATAAATTACAAGGGAAGGATTCTCCAAAATAATATAAATCCTTTTTTTTATTGTAATTCAATATGAAAAGTTTGCAGGAACCCTTAAATAGTGGCTCCCACAGATAGAAACAATTCTAATTTATATTGCATCATTAATTATTATTACTATTTCTTCTAACTAGCAAACATTATCAATTAGATAGGTTTGAAACACATAGAAAAATCCATAAAGAAGAAAAATAAACCCAACTGCAAATCCTAAAATCATTAATCAGTCCCACTTCTCATCTGGTTTGGCTTGGAAGAATGTATGTCCAATGCTTTGGAGAGACAATGGGATTCCCAATATGGTAATCATAATTTTCTTTAAAAACACAATCAGGGAACTCAACAGATTCTTTTTTTAAAAGAAAGAATTTAGTGGTTTAAGATTTCAGGCCATTTCTACCCAATTCAGGATCAATAATTGCAGGGAGCTGGAATCCAAGACTGATACTGAAAGAGACCTTCTCATAATGAATAAAGAATCCAGGATGGATAAAAGTACAAAATTGTGACATTTTTTTCTTGTGGTTAAACAGTGAGTTGGTGTGGGAAAGTAGAGTAAGAGGCAATTATTTTCTGCTCCAGTGCTTTTCCTATCTTAGCCAGTTAAGCCCAAAGACCTAGTCTTTACCCTCAGCAATCACAGTAGATCTCAGACTGTAGATGTTAGAAAGATTTAGAAAGCGGCCTTATGCTGTGTCAGGATTGGTTTATCAAGCTTAGTATCATTAATACTGCATATGGGCTTTTTCCCACAGGCATCCAGCTGCCGCACAAACATGTTCTGGCAACACTTTGTCATTGTGATCCTTGACGTTTCCTTTGTCTTCTCTCCAACAGTGCCTCAATTTATATTCTCTGTTTCCCTGTTATTCTGGTGCCAACCAAGGGCATCCTTCTAACCTTGCAATTTTAAGGTGTGTGGATTTTAAGTCCCAGAATTCCCAGCCAGCCATGCTTGAGAAGTCTACACATCTTAAAGTTGTCCAGGTGGAGAAACACTGTTTTGGAGGACTAAATCTGTTAAACTTTGTCACCCATTACCATGGAAGAAATGTCAGGTGATTGGAGCACAGGCAATAGAGACATAATAGGGATTCATCATAAGGACAGCTGATTACATGAGACACACTTGTCACTAGGTCAAAAATTGAGGAGCTCAACATAATCACATACAATGGTCATAGCTAAACTGACTTGGAGAATCACTACAAAGGCAGTATAGTATTGAAGCTTGAAGAATCAATAGCCAAGTTCATTCATATATATATTTAAAAATCCCTTTTTATGACCATATAATCCCTTAATTTGGAGTAGAGTCAGACAATTGGATGGATGGATGGATGGATGGATGGATATATCTGGAAATTAGATAGATAGATAGATAGATAGATAGATAGATAGATAGATAGATAGATAGATAGATAGATAGATAGATAGATAGATGTAGGTAGATAGATAGATAGGTAGGTAAATAGATATTGATATAGAGATAGATATATGGACATACAGTGGTACATCTACTTAAGAACTTTTCTAGACAAGAGCTGGGTGTTCAAGATTATTTTGCCTCTATTTAAGAACCATTTTCTACATAAGAACCTGAGCCCAGAAAAAATTCCCAGGAAATTTAAGAGCGGCATGAAGGCCTGGCCAGTTTCCTACCATTCCCCCTTTAATCCTGGCCATTTTAGGCTTTTCTGGGCTGCCAGAGGAGCCTTTTGGTGGCGCTTAAGGAGGCTTTGGAAGTCCACAGCGAACGAAGCATTTTCCTTTCTCTGGGTGCTTAGAGAGGGAATAAACCTCTGCCAGCACTCAGAGAAAAGAAATGCTACCTTTGCTCTGGACAGGCCAGAGCGAATGGAGCGTTTTCCTTTTTCTGGGTGCTTGGAGAGGGAATAAACCACTTCGCTGTGGTGACTCCTTTGTGCTGCCTCCTGAACACCCGGTGCAAGGTTGCCTCCTGAAGCATCTGGGCACGTAAAGGCAAAAGGGGGCGATTCGCCGCGGCTGGATCAACTCAGCTTCAGCCAAACCGAGGAGTTACCAGAGTGAAGGAAAGGCGCGGCTACAAAGCGAGCGAGAGGAGAGGGGAGCCCTTCAGCATGGGAAGGAAGAGGAAGCAGGTAGTAAGAGCAGCAGCAACCGCCTTTCAGTCAAAGGAGCGGGAGGTTCCCCCCTCTCACCCGCCTGGTTTTCTGTCTCTGGTGCAGTATATGGGAGGCGCATGCTCCTCCTTGCCGCCTCAGAGTCCCTCTTTTTTTTTTTAGCCTTAAAGTTTTGGATTTTTTTGATTCTCCTCACCTCACCTTCTTCCTTCGGCAGCAACTGTCCTCCTCCTCTTCTTCTTCTTCTTCTCCCACCCAAATTCCGAGCTTTTATTTCTTTCCTAATGGGTTTGCATGCATTATTTGCTTTTACACTGATTCCTATGGGAAAAATTGCTTCTACTTACAAACTTCTCTACTTAGGAACCTGGCCATGGAACGAATTAAGTTCTTAAGTAAAGATACCACTGTATATCTATATCTTTTTTTTACAATTTTTATATCTATGTCTCTATATATCTATACATACACACTCAATATTAAATATTATCTACAGAAGATTACAAAAGTTTTTAATCCCCAGTGTCTAAAAATAACAATTAAAAAAGTTTTACTCTTCTTAAATGAGATTGCGGATAAAAAAATACCCTTAATAATTATAAAGATTGGACTGATAAAAACTAGACTGGAATTCTGCTTTGCTCTAAAGTGCCTTATTCTTTCTGTGCCTGAATCACTGGTTTCGTTTCTCACATCCACTTATAGATCTCAGGATTTGAGTAAAAAGTTCAGCAGATTCTACATGCCTGAAATCTACCCATTTCTGAATTAGATGGCAGACTTCGCAACCTTTAGAAGTCTTTAAAAGAACATGACCTCAGGAGACTAAGAGTGTGGATTAAAAGCATGAAGGTTTGGTAATAGCAGGGCTGTCCATTTCAGGCATCTGTGGTTATCCCAAGATGGACAGGGCATTAGAGATTAACACAAATAAAACCTCAGAAGCAAACACTCACACAAATATATAATGCTCTCTGTAACTTACCTCTTGTGTCTCGGAGATGACTGCACTAAAATAGGGTCCAACTGCAACTAAAAGTAGGGGAAAAAATAGATATTTAAGAATATCTTAAGAAAATAGTTTCTTTGCACCTTTAACTACGGCCCAGCAATTTGAACTCTGACTCCCCAAGTGCCTCTGTTCCAAATCACTGAACTCCACTTCTCTTTGAAGCAAGAAATCCTTGCTTTCTCCCCTTTTTTTTGTGCCTGTGTTACAAAGCTCCAGAATCCATTATTGCTTCTGTGCTCAGCCACTTTTGACGCACACTAAAAACATGTTTCAAATACTAGTACCCCAGTTTGCTGTGGAATGCAAACAAAGCGAAGTGATCGACACAATAGAGTGATATCCCACCCACCCCAAAAAAGTTAGGTTCCCTTTTTACTTACCTTCCTTCTACAGCGTCCAGTAATCCCAGTTCTCAAATCTCAAATATACAAGTTATATCCTGCCCTCCCTCCCACTTCCCCCCCCTCTCTCTTTCTCTCCCTTCCCTTCTTCTTTCTGTAGCTCAGTTCTGACGCTGCCTTCAAATTGCTGCTGGCTCAGTGGGAGGGCAGTGGATGGTCCCTCCTCCTCCTCTCCCACCAAAACCGGCACCGCATTCTCTCTTACTTAATCAGCTTTGTCTGTCTTAAGTCTCCAGGTCTTGTGGCTGGCATAGAGTCTTCTTCGTGGAGACTCTGCAATTTGTATATATAAAGGCCTGCTGTAGGCTCTGCCAGGAGGCACATGTTTCTCTACACCCTGTTTGAATATACTTAAAAGCAAGAGAGAAAGTGGGTATGTGAGTGATTAGCTTCAGAAATGGACGCGGGTACATTTGCATTTAGATAATTAGGTCCCCCAATGTCCCTGGCTGTGCATAAGATCTTAGTTATGTAAGTAGTGGGGGAAAACAGGCAGGAAGATGTTTAATCACCTATCATGTTTTCCCCAAAATAAGACCCTGTCTTGGTTTTTTTTTTTGAACTCTGAAATAAGTGCTTGGTCTTATAGCCATGCACTCAAAAGCCCGATTGGGCTTATTATCAGGGGATGCTTATAATGGGAGAAACAGGATAGGTATGAGCATATTAATTGCCTTTCTCTATGAAGGTGCACGAGAGTATTGAGATCTAAAAAGGGAGAAGTATTTAATTTGCCCACACAAACCAGATGCAGAAATTATGTGCAAATGAACATGTGTGTGAACTCAAAGCCTCATACAGTTGTTAAGCATCGTGAGGTACATATAAGCAGCTTTGCATAATTGGCAATTCAGTGGCTTGGATTCAGATTGAATTTTTACACAGCCAGGCTGGTACAGCTCAATAGCCCGTTTTCTTCTTCCTATAGAAGTTTCTGCAGACTTAGGAAAATACTACATGCTGGGTCAAGGAATCCAACTGGTTGTGATGGAAGGGGGGAACAGCTGAAAAAACAGAGGCATCTTCTGTGACATGAATTCTGCTCTGCTCCTACAAAGAATTTCCATTCGGTTTTTGTACTTCCTTATCAGCTCTGTAGCTGACCTAATTCAGGACTCCCCTGTTGCTCTATATATCACTATTATGGCAAAATAACAGAATAATATAGTTGGAGATCTTTTAGTTCAGCTCCCAGCTCAAGCAGGAATCCCTAAACCAGTGATGGCGAACCTATGGCATGGGTGCCATAGGTGGCACGCGGAGCCATATCTGCCAGCATGCAAGCTATTGCCCTAGCTCACCTCTAACATGCATGTATGTGCTGACCAGCTGGTTTTTGGCTCACACGGAGGTTCTGGTAGGGCGTTTTTGGCTTCCAGAGAGCCTCCAGGGGGATGGGGGAGCCCTTGGAGCCAGGAGAGGGTGAAGCATGAGCCTACTGGGCCCACTAGAAGTTTGGAAACAGGCTGTTTCTGCCCTTGAGAGGGCCTCCGGGATAAGCTGTTTTCGGCCTCCCCAGGCATTGAATTATGAGTGTGGGCACTTGCCCATGCGCGATAGTGCGCACCCATGCTCTTTCGGCACCCAAGGGGGAAAAAAGCTTCACCATCACTACCCTAAACCATTTCAGACAAATGGCTGTCCAATTTCTTCTTTAAAACCTCCATTGTTGGAGCATCTACAACTTCTAGAGCCAAGTCGTTCCACTTATTGTTTTAACTCTCAAAAAATATTCTCCTTGGTTCTAAGTTAGTTCTCTCCTTGATTAATTTCCACCTGTTGCTTCTATTCCTGCCTTCAGGAGCTTTGGAGAGTAGCTTGACTCCCTCTTCTTTGTGGTGACCCCTGAGATATTTGAACACTGCTATCATGTCACCCCTAAAACTTCTTTTCATAAGACGAGACATATCCAGTTCCAGCAACTGTTCTTTATATGTTTAGCGTTGAATCCCCTAATCATCTTTGTTGGTCTTCTCTGCACTCTTTCTAGAGCCTCCACATATTTTTTTACACCACGGTAACCAAAACTGGATGCAGTATTCAATTTCAATTCAATTCAATTTATTAGATTTGTATGCCGCCCCTCTCCGAAGACTCGGGGCGGCTCACAACAGTAATAAAAACAGTATAACGATGGAACAAATCTAATAATAAGATATATAAAAACCTCAACAATTAAAAACCATACAGCACATACACATCAAACATGAAATATAATAAGCCTGGGGGAGATGTCTTAGTTCCCCAATGCCTGGCGATATAGGTGGGTCTTAATAATTTGCGAAAGACAAGGAGGGTGGGAGCCATTCTAATCTCTGGGGGAAGTTGATTCCAGAGGGCCGGGGCCGGCACAGAGAAGGCTCTTCCCCTGGGGCCCGCCAAATGACATTGTTTGGTCGACGGGACCCGGAGTAGGCCAACTCTGTGGGACCTTATCAGCCGCTAGGATTCGTGCGGTAGAAGGCAGTTCTGGAGGTATTCTGGTCCAATGCCATGTAGGGCTTTAAAGGTCATTACCAACACTTTGAATTGTGACCAGAAACTGATCGGCAGCCAGTGCAGGCCACAGAGTATTCCTAGTGTGGTCTTACCAAAGTAGTATTAACACTTCATATGATCTTGATTATATCCCTTGTTAGCTTTTTTAGCTGCTACAGCACACTGCTAGCTCATATTTAAGAGATTGTCCACTAGGATTCCAAGATCTTTCTTTCATAGTTATTACAGCTGAGCCAAAAATACTGTCTATTCGGTACTTATGCATTTGGTTTTTGTTGGCTAAAGGTAAAACCTTACTTTTCTCTACATTGAATTTTATTTTGTTAGATAGAGCCCAATGTTCAAGTCTGTCAAGATCCTTCCATATCTTGAGCCTAAAGTATTGGCTATTTCTGCCAGTTTGATGTCATCTGCAAATCTAATAATTAGATGACAAAATAATAACCCCATACCTATCACATGCACGTTCATACCCAATGTAAAATGTTCAGGAAATGCTGATTTCAATGTCTTTACAACATCAGCTTTCTTTATCTATTATTGGACTTTAAATTCCCATAATCCACATGAATGTCAGAGTTGCAGCACACGGTTTTTGAAAGATTGTGCTTAGCTTCACTATTTAAACCAGTGTTTCTCAATCTTGGCAATTTTAAATATGAACGTCAATTTCCAGAATTCCCTAACCAACCATTCCTAGAAGTGAAATCCACACAACTAAAATGTTGCCAGGTTTGGAACGGTTTGGAAAACACTTTAATCAATCACAACAAATGTTGTTCCAAACCTGTTCAAAAAAATTCAAAAAACTTTTTAAAAAGGCTTATTAATACTAAAATGTTGAACAAATATCTCAGAAGGCAGCAATAGCAACACATTTTATGGCCATTAAAACAGTATGTTTCTATAATAAGACAAGGACCCAAGCTATGAAAACCTATGATCATTTACAATTTTGTATCATCTTATCCTAAATTGATAGTCTGTCTATATATCCAATCATATTTCACCAAGATAAATATTTTCTTCTTATTTGCATTACAGTTGGATTGGACTATATCCTCATAATTCTAATTCCTAATTAGTACCTCTAAGAGCCTCCAAAATATCGACTTAAGATCCCTATTTACAGTATTCTTGTTATTGACTTCTAAAATCTGATACCGTGTTTCCCCGATAGTAAGGCAGTGTCTTACTTTCTTTTTACCCCCAAAAGCCCCACTATGTCTTACTTTCGGGGTATGTCTTACATTGGAAAGGAGGCGGGTGAAGGAGGGCGCAGCTCCGGACCCCCCCCTTTCCACCTCTTGTCGCCCGAGACAAGGGGCAGCGAGGCAGGGGAAGAGGTGGTGGCTTCCGAGAACATGTTGCTGTTATTTTGTTGACAGAAAGCCTGCAGCGAGGCACATCGGAGCAGTAAATGGAATTACTACTCGGGATACAATCTTGCACCCGGAGTGCCTCTTTAGCCCCAAAGCTGTTTCCCTGCAAGTGAGCGGATGTGCACCATCCCCGGAAGCGAGCCAGTTTATGCCCTGGAAACCAGCTACTCTTCCAGCCAAGGCACCTTTTGAACTGGGGGAGACCCCCATCACCTGGCAATGCACAATGGCCCTCCTTGCTCTCCCTTCTCCCCCACCCCACCCCAAGGTTGGGCTTCTCCACGCGCTTCTGTTCAGCCCCAACTCCGAGCGAACCACTTTCCCTCTTTCCCCAACGGAGCGGCATTGCAAAAAAAACCAAACGCATCTTACCTCTCCCCTTCCCCCAACCCCGGCCTCTTTCACACAACCCGACCCGGAGAGAGCGCTGGAGACGGCGCACGATTTTCAGAAGTTTCTCCTTTGTCGGGCGACAAGGGGTGGAAAGGGGGGGTCCTTTCAAGCGGCGCTGGGCAAAAGAGGGCGGGCGGCCAGCAGCAGAAGGCGAGAGGTGCCTTCTTCTCCGGCTCTCCGGCAGATCGAGCACGCGAAGAGGCACCTCTCACCTTCCGCCGCTGCTGGCCGCCCTCTTTCGCCCAGCGTCGCTTCGGAAGCCGCCGAACGCCGTCAGGGGGGCGCTTGGTGACCGCCTCTCCGCTCGCCAAGTGGCGGTCGCCAAGCGCCCCCCTGACGGCGTTCGGCGGCTTCCGAAGCGACGCTGGGCGAAAGAGGGCGGCCAGCAGCGGCGGAAGGTGAGAGGTGCCTCTTCGTGCGCTCGATCTGCCGGAGAGCCGGAGAAGGAGGCACCTCTCGCCTTCTGCTGCTGGCCGCCCGCCCTCTTTCGCCCAGCGCCGCTTGAAAGGACCCCCCCCTTGGCTTCTGCTGGGGGTGGGTGGGGGGTCCGGACGCCCCCTTCTCCGGCTCTCCGGCATATCGAAGAGCGGAGTGGGGAGAGCCGCCTGGCAGAGCGCTTGCAGGCGGCGGCGGTGGGGGGGACGATGGCGGTGGGGGGGGACGTATGTCGAGGTTCTACTGTCTCTTCATACCGTGTTTCCCCGAAAGTAAGACATATGTCTTACTTTCAGGGTATGGCTTATATTAGCCGACCCCCCTGAAACCCCCCATATGTCTTACAATCGGGGGGGTCTTACTATCGGGGAAACACGGTATTAAAAAACACGTCATTTCTGAATATATGAATTTACTTTAGGTCTAAGACATATCCATCAATGTAGTTTCAGCTCATTTATTTAACCCTTGCAAAAAATTATATCATAACTACTAATGACTTAGATTTTGCGTTTAGATTTTTTAAATTTCACCATGTGCCATTATTTTTGTTAGCCAGATGCTGACATCTTTAATTAGAAAAATACAAATGCTAGAAATGAATAAGTTAAAAAAGAAATTGTATCTAATTACTTTTTAAATCTCACAATTCGACAAATTGTTATCAGTTGAATTCACATTGTGCTTTACCTTATCTTGTCCTTTGTCTTATGTGAAATGTGAAAACCCACTATGGTTTGTAAACTGAGCTTATGATGATGTTACTATTCAAGAAATGGTTTTTTTTTTAAAAAAAATCTTAGTATATTTTGTGAGCACAGTAGTCATGTTTCTACATAAGTCTTTTATGTTCAATGTCTCATATGCACTTGAACTTAAATAGAAAAACAAGCACTTCCCCCCCTTCATTAACTTACCTTATCTGGAGATTTCAGCCTTTTTGACATGCTAATATCTTCTTCCCAATGGAGCATGGCCATTGCACTTTTCCTAAAAACGTATTTGCCAATATATTTTTGCAAAGCAGCCTTTGCTGGGGTTTTTTTAAAAATCCCTCAGGTCAGTTCAAGCTCAAAAGTTTCTACTTAACTTCCTCCCTGTTAATATAATATTTTTATTTCTACAACTCACTGAAGCTTCTTCATGCATTCGTATATCTAATGTTAAGGGCTAAGGTTGCCAAACAGGTTACTGTTTTCTTATTGAACAATGGGTAACCATGACAGTGCCAGCCAGTTACAAAGGATTAAAAATGGTGTTCTGTTCTGGAATGATGAATTCCAGAATGTTTATATAATGATTTTCACAATTCCCCTAAAATGAGGGTTCTAGTGGGTATACAGTGGTACCTCATCTTACGAATGCCTCTTCTAACGAACTTTTCAAGATACGAACCCGGTGTTTAAGATTTTTTTGCCTCTTCTTCCGAACTATTTTCACCTTACGAACTCAAGCCGCTGCTGCTGGGATGAAGGGGTTTCTTTTTTTCCCTTTTTGAAGAAAGAAAAGGGGGGGCAGCTTGGAGGGGGAAAGACTGCATTTTAAAAACTAGGAGAACAGCGTGCTTGCAGGCACTGAAAGAGTGTCTTTTGAAGAAAGAAAAGGGAGGGGAGGCTTGGAGGGGGAGACTGCATTTTAAAAACTAGGAGAACAGCGTGCTTACACAGGCACTGAAATGGTGTCTTTTGAAGAAAGAAAAGGGAGGGGCACCCCCCCTTGCCTTTCTTCCTTCCCACTCACCCTTTAGCCTAGCCTTGCTTCTTCCACCCGCCCCCTTTAGCTGCTCCTCCCTGCCCTCTGTTCGCCTCCCTTCTAAAGTTTGGGATTTTCCTGAAAGATTTGCACACATTATTTGCTTTTACATTGATTCCTATGGGAAACATTGTTTCATCTTACAAACTTTTCACCTTACGAACCTCCTCCTGGAACCAATTAAGTTCGTATCATGAAGTACCACTGTATATCTATATACGCATAGTAAAATACATGATGAAGGTTATAGAGGAGATACTCATAGTAAAATATATCTGAGAAATAATAGAAAAGAAGGTATAGTAATAGAACATATCAATGAAAGAATAGAAGAAGAGATATAGGAATAGAAGAAAGGTATAGGAGATATAGGAGAGCAATAGGACAGGGGACGGAAGGCACTCTAGTGCACTCGCCCCTTACTGACCTCTTAGGAATCTGGATAGGTCAACCATAGATAATCTAAGGGTAAAGTGTTGGGGGTTTGGGGATGACACTATGGAGTCCGGTAATGAGTTCCATGCTTCGACAACTCGGTTCCTGAAATCATATTTTTTACAGTCAAGTTTGGAGCGGTTAATATTAAGTTTAAATCTGTTGTGTGCTCTTGTGTTGTTGTGGTTGAAGCTGAAGTAGTCGCCGACAGGCAGGACGTTGCAGCATATGATCTTGTGGGCAATATTTAGATCTTGTTTAAGGCATCTTAGTTCTAGGCTTTCTAGGCCCAGGATTGAAAGTCTAGTCTCGTAGATGAAAACCACTATTCTAGAAAACTATAACATGACCTGATATTTTATGGTTCTTACGTGTGCTAATTTTGTTTAGATTATATCATTTGTTTACCATCAATTTTCCTGTATTTTTTTTCCCTTTCTTTTTGACCCTCCTTCCTCTGAAACACACTAGTCTTAGTTGGATCACCTTCTCATAGTTGCGAGTAGCTGCATTCCTCCCTTCCACCCTGTGCTTCCTGGCTATTTTGCTGTTTGCTTTTTCTTTAATTTTGTAATAAATTTTTATTTAAAACAAAATAAACACACAAACATAAAAGAAAATACACATCCGGGATCATTTACATCCCAATTTTCGGCAGAAGCACGTACAGAGTTGAATATGTTTTTCTATCAAATTGAAAACATTTTAGTCTATCTTCACTGTAAATACTGTACATTTTTATGTAAGAGAAAATAAAAAAGAAAAGAAACATTTTAGAGAAGAACTTTAAAGAGAATAGGAAAAAAAAAACTTCAAAAAAAAGCGAGAATATCTAGTTTCCAATTTTGAAAAAAAGAGATGAACATATTGATTATTGATCTTTTAAACCTTGCATTCTATTTCACTTATTTGATTGTTTCTTTGTTTAAACCAATTGTAAAATTTATCCCAAATTTTATAATAATCCGTTTCTTCTTTCCCATCTAATTTTTTGGTTAGCACATCCATTTCAACACATTCCAATTTTTTTAAAATAATAATTTCCTCTTTTGGAATGTCCTCGCTTTTCCATAGTAGAGCGTATGTTATTCTAGCCGCTGTTAAAATATGCATAACCAAGTATTTATCTTCTTTTTTATATGATTTATTAAAGATCCGTAATTTTTTAAAAATCTGGTTTTTTTCTCTATTTTTTCTTTTACAATTTCTATTAACCATTCTGTTTGCTGTTTCAATGGATTATTTGCAGATATAAAACAAAATAGAACACTGATATCATTTTTCGTATAAGGTAGTCCTCGACTTACAACAATTCGTTTAGTGATGGTTCAAAATTACAACAGCACTGAAAAAAGCAACTTATACTGTTTTTCAGACCGTTACATCCGAATGATCAAAATTGAGATGCTTGGCAAGCGACTCATATTTATGATGGTTGCAGTGTCCCACGGTCATGTGATCATCTTTTGTGACCTTCTGACAGAGTCAATGAGGAAGCCAGATTTACTAATTTAATTTATTTAATTTAATTTAATTAATTTGATTTTTATGCCGCCTAATCCCATTGGGACACATGGCAGCTGATAACAGTAAATAAAATGGTACAATGTTACAAAATGTCACAAAAGTCAAATATTAATAGGTAAAAAACAGCAAAACCTCTTTATAAAAGAGTAAAACCCCATTATAAAACCATAATCCACTATCTAATCAAACACACATACAAAGCAAATCAGTCACAATTCAGCCATGAGTAGATATTACCTTCACATCTCCCAGGCCTTTTGGAGGGCCAGTAGGGTAGGGAGCATAGTTCCCTCTAAGCTGAGCAGTGAGCAATCACTCACTTAAAAATCATCATCAACTCAGAGTTTTCCAAACCTGCCCAGAAGCCGAGAGGGAAAGAGAGAGAGGGAAGGAGAGAGAGAGGAAGAGAGGAAGGGAGAGAAACAGATAGAAAAAAGAGAGGAAGGAAAAGAGAAAGAAAAAGAATGGGAGGAAGGAAGAGAGAAAGAAAATCAAAATCTAGTTTGAAACTAGCTCAACTATTTAAGTGGCATTTTGATATTGATAGAGTTGCCCTATTATGAGCTCACTGTTATAGACACACAGTACAGTATTTTATTTTGAAATTCTCTGAGGCAAAACAGGGTGGGTTTTGTATTTGTTTGTTTGTTTGTTTGTTTGTTTATTTATTATTTCTGTGCCGCCCAGTCCCAAAGGGACTGCCGCTCAGACACTATACTTTTCCGCCCACCCCCCAAAAAAATTAGAGGGAACACTGGTTGGGATGTGGATGGCCTGACACTGGGGGCCTTAAGGTCAATTGGTGTGGGGCACATGGAGTAGTTCCACACCATCGGCTTGCCTTATGGCTGTAACACAAGCATATTGATTGGTTTCTTGTTCTGTTGCTGCTGTGAGCAAGCAGAAGTGGGTCCTGCAGGATAAGCCGTCACCACAAAGTGAGGCAGATGTTAGGGCATGAATATCCTGGCTCCTCACTTCATAACAGCAGTACTAACATGCCACATGGCCTCTTATCCTGCGGCTAGTAAGCAGAAGTTGGGGGCCCTACTTTGGAAAAAAGAGATTCCCCCACAGAAAATAACTCCTAGTCCTATTATGGGCTCACTGTTATAGACACACAGTACAGTATTTTATTTTGAAATTATCTGAGGCAAAACAGGGTGGGTTTTTTATTTATGTTTGTTTATTTGTTTATTTGTTTATTTGTTTATTTATTTATTATTTCTGAGCCGCCCAGTCCCGAACGGACTGCCGCTCAGACACTATACTTTTCGCCCCCCCCCCAAAAAAAAAATTAGAGGGAACACTGGTAGGGAGTAGTACAGACATTGGAGGAGGGTGGACAGTGGGTTCCATAGGGCTGGGGCAGCCACAGAGAAGGCCCTCCCCCATGGGCCTGCCAACCTGTATTGGGGTCATTCTTTGTCAAGTGCACCAGGTAAAATTGAAGCCTTATTTGAAAAGAAACCCTCACAAAAACAACATATATGATAAACATATCTAATAAAATAAAAAGGAAGGTGATTGAAGGTGAGAAAACAGAGAGCAATAGAAAAAAACTCGCTCTTTCTAATGAAGATAATTGAAGGTGAGAAAACAGAGCTCTCTGTTTTCTCACCTTCAGTGATCTTCATTTTTATTTCATTAGAAAGAGTATATTTTTTCTATCATATATGTTGTTTTTGTGATGGTTTCTTTTCAAATAAGGCTGGAAAAATCAGTCAAATAGACACCTGGTCCACTTGACAAAGAATAATCCATTGCTTAGTCCAGGAATAACAAACCTAGGCACAGGTGCCCAAGGTGGCACCTGGAGCCATATCTGCCGGCACATGAGTTGTTGCCTTAGCTCAGGCCTACCATCCCACCCATACCAGACCAAGGGTTATGATTGAGCCCTTCCCTGCCTCCATTCCAACTTTCCGCAGGGGGAGACCGACCCCCAGGTCTCCCACCCTACCAATCCAAGCACTCTGCCCATTCCTCTGCACAACCATCCACACTCCCATTCATCTCCCTTGAAATAAAATTAAAGTTAAAATACACTCCCCACCCCCCCTCTGAAATTAAGTTAGTTGTTACTAACTTAACAACGGTATTAATTCACAATAAGTGTGGCAAGAAAGGTTGTAAAATGGGGCAAAATTCACTTAACAAATATTTCACTTAACAAATTTTGGGCTCAATTGTGGTTATAAGTTGAAGACTAGATGTACTGTATTTTTTTTTTTTTTTTACTATTACTACCAATGTAATCCCCTGCACAAAATAACCCACCAAAACTTTTCGACAACAACCACTTGGAGGCTTGTCTGAAACTGCAAAAGTGAAAGCAAAATACAATTCCAAGATTCCATTTTAAAACTGGACCCCATGGTTTAAACTAGTGATGGTGGCACGTGGAGCCATATCTGCTGGCACGCGAGCCGTTGCCCTAATTCAGCTCCAACGTGCATGTGTGTGCCGGCCAGCTGATTTTTGGCTAGCAGAGAGGTTGTGGGAGGGCAGTTTTGGCTTTCAGAGACACTCCGGGGGGATAGGGGAGGGTGTTTTTACCCTCCCCTCAGTTTCAGAGAAGCCTTTGGAGCCTGGGGAGGACGAAACACGAGCCTACTGGGCCCACCAGAAGTTGGGAAACAGGCGGTTTCTGGCCTATAGGGGGCCTCTGGGGAAGCATTTTCGCCCTCCGCAGGCATTGAATTATGTGTGTGGGCACTCACACATGTGCGGTAGCGCGCGCACACACTTTTTTGGCACCTGAGAATAAAAAGGTTCACCATCACTGGTTTAAACCATTGTTTCTCAACATTAACAGCTATGAACCTCAATGCCCAGAAAACTTCAACCTGCCCCGGGGAATTCTGGGTATTGAAGACTACACACCTTAAACCTTACCAAGTTTAAGAAACATTGGTTTAAAACAAATCCTGCCCCTCCTGATATTTGCTTTCTATATAACCTAAGAATAGAATTCTGGACAATCCAAATCTTCATTTGCCCACCTTTTAAGAATCCGTTTTGAGATTTTTCCTTTGGATAAATGTAAATTTTAAATTTTAAAAAAATTCTGTACAGTTTTTAATTAGGGTTATTCCATTTGGATAGCAAAAAATCCGGACACCACATTAGATGATAGAAAAGAATTAGTTAAGATTTTGGTAACTCAGATTTGATAGTTCTATTTTCATGAACCTTGAATATGTTCAGGAGCAGGTTTGGGTCTTACTTTTTTCACCCAGGCTTCAATTGATTTCTTGAATTCAATGAAAAACAAATTTATAAGGAAACTCTACCACGGACTGTACACCGACACACTATATTCAGCGAACCTTCACTTTTTTTTTTTTTTTGTTATACAGTACGTACACAGAAAACTGTAAAAGGGCATAATGTTATTGGCGCTCCTTCCGGGTAAAAGGCCGGATTCTTATAGGCTCACGCAAATAAGCAGAAGCGGAGGCGTGGCCTTCTATGCAAACGAACGTGAAATCCAGGTCATGATGTAAAATGGAGCGCCGGACGTGACACGGAAGAATACGAAACTCAGTATAAAGAGGCGTGGTCAGCTAGGTAGATGTAAAGGCGGGGCTGAGAGGTGGACTGCGGGGCGATTAGAGCTGCTGCAACGTTCGCGGCCTGGGTCACGTGACGCGCAGTCCCGGCACAGAAGAACTGGGTATCGAGTGTGGGAAAATTAGTATTTCTTTGCGCATGCACAGAGTGCGCTTGATTGGCATTTCCGCCTCCCAGCTCCGGCAGCTCGTGATCGGTGTCTGTAAGGGAAAGAGTGCTCCACCGTAAGTACGGCCCCATCTGTGTGGACGGGTGGATTCATTGATTTGGCAGCTGATTTTTTTGCTATGACAAAAAGGAAAAAAGGGTCAAGCTTCTTTGCGTGGGTATCTGGGCTACGTGATTTTGTAAGATTTGGTTTTAACACAATAACGGAGCCCATCCCCCTGATCAGGCAGGAAACCCTACACTATTTCTGGCAAATGGTTAGCAGGGGTAGGCAAAGTTGGCTCTTCTATGACGTGTGGACTTCAACTTCCAGAATCCCTGAGCTAGCATGATTGGCTCAGGAATTCTGGGAGTTGAAGTCCACAAGTCATAAAAGAGCCAGCTTTGCCTATCCCTGTGCTAGAGGCACAATACCAACTTAGTATCCCTGGGTGATATTTCTCTCATTGCTCCAATATAACGTATAGAAGCTGTGGTCCCACATTCTGGTATTGTGACTGATTTTCATGTTAATTTTATGAGTTATGTACACAGGAAAACAGTATCAGAGAGTGGTGCAAGAGGTACCAACTTACCAGGTAGAAGAGATTGGTTGTCTTCTACCCAGACTGTCATTAAGTTTTGTGCCTTATGGTTCTTCATGGACTTTTCTTTTATGTACATTGAGAGCATATGCACGAATGGCCAATTTAAAAAAACAGTTCTTTAAAACTTCCAGTGTTGAAGCATTCACAATTTCTAGCTTTGGGATTAGGGCTTGATCTATATTGAAAAAAACCCTGTCATGTTACTTCAGTTTCTTTCCTGGAAATGGAAGATAATGACCCAGGAATTTGTTGTTTTGCTCCTGCTTGAACTGTGCAAGTTTTCAAAGGATTTTTAGTTTAAGAGTTTCTAACTTCCTCTACTATGGAGCCCTGCTCCATATTGAGTCCTGTTAATGCAGCTTGTTTTCCTCTCTAAGTTGTTTACCATTTCTTTATGTGGCTTGTGATTTCAGGGGCTCAGAAAGATGCATCTAGTGTGGTTTATAGCCTTTACCCTCTTAGGATTGGCTATCTGTGTGCCCATTGAACGGTCCAAAGAAAAACAAGAGGCTGCCGCAGAACCACCAGTAAGTACTCTGAGGATTGGCCATACTTTTCTACTTCACAAAGGCCTTTATTTGTACATACATGTTTTATTATAAGAGGATTTTACATACGGCACTTTTAAAAAGCCTAAAAGAAAAAATACAAAAAATACAAAAGAATAGAGGGAAAGTAAGAATAACAAGATATCTAAAGTGTTTCACCTTTTTTTTTTTGCAGGAGTTACAAACCTAATAATTGCCATCTTTGCTCCCCCAAATTACTAACATGGTTCTCTTCTTTCTATAATGAGTTCTTTTTCATCAATATATCCCCAAATTGTTGATTTTTTCCATTTTTAGCAAAAAGTTCATAAAATGTTTCTTTTTTATACATTAAAGCGAACAAGTCAATTTAGCAATTTTTGCAAACTGCAACAGCCTTTATAGAAACTCCATGTAAGATACCATGGCAATTGTACTGTTCCTTCCCAAATTGGACAACTCATATTCTGCCAGAGAGACCAGTTGGACTGGAATCTGAGATGTTAAGATTCTGACATTGAAATGCAAATTACTCCTTAAGCCCAGCACAATTCCATCTGGAATGGCTTCCCCGTCTCCATATCCTAGCAGTACTATTTGTTAAAAATTTAATGTACATTGGATGAGAGGATAAAGGGAATGGAAGGGACTGAAGCAGCATTTGGAACTTAATTAAAAAATATATGGCTAAACTAGTATGGGTAAAGTGGGTTGTTTTGTTCTGTTCATGTATTGTATTTTATTAACTCATTTGGAAGAAAGAACCCAATGGTTTTCTCAATACCTTAGTGACAACTGGCCTGAGCTCATCTTATTCTAGTTGGCAAAACTAGCCACAGATAAAGATTGTAATGGATACACTGGTAAAACTTTTACAGATGATGTAAGACGAAAAATGGTGTTGGACTAAATTTCAGAATAATCTGATGCCCACAAGTTTCCAAGAGAGGCCAAATTGAAGCCCCACATAAGATACCTTAGTAATTGCACTGTCCCTTCCCATATTTGTCCTTCCCATAACTAGTCTTGAGACACATGCAATATATAGTGCTAGGGTTTAAAATGGCAATTATGTGGCTTCATCCACAAGACATTAACAGCAAGCTTGAGAGGGATATTGGAGCTCTTGTCCAACCATTACCCAAAGCATTGGGCCCTAACTTTATAATGAACTATCCCTGGACACTAGAAGTTATTCTTCCCTCTCAATTATTTCCTGTTTGTGGATAATATTATGTAATAATAAGTATCTTCCGAGGGTTTTTTCATTGCACATTTTAGCAAAAAAATCCAATTCGCTCTTGACTGCTACTTTATCCTTTCCCACTTAAAGTCCTTAAGTGGGGACTTAAGTTCCCAAAATTCCCCAACTAGCATACTTACGATGAGCTCAAGATGAGGAATACTGCTATTCCCAAACTTAGTTTAAGTGGACATTATTAATATAACTGCATTACCTTTACTTTTAGCCACTCTTGTTATTTTCCCCTTCCTCCTCAGTTATTTTCCGTTTTAGATTGTAAAGTTTTCCAGGCATAACCTTGCCTCCTTGTACTTTGTAATATATTTTGCATTTTATTAGTATGATACTATCCTTTCTGAAGTTCAGTTGTGAATGCTGGTGCTAACGTACCCTGAGTAGCATTATATCTATAACCAGAAGATAAATTAAGCCTCATTTGAAGAAGCACAACACCGGATGGATGTGACTAATGACTTTTGTCTTTCTGCAGGACACAGGCTTGTATTATCACCGCTACCTGCAAGAAGTCATAAACGTGCTGGAAACTGATGGGCATTTCCGGGAAAAACTGCAAGCAGCCAATGCTGAGGACATCAAGGTGAATTGGGAGATACAAGGGTGCTGTTGTGTCATAACAAGGGCTAAGTCCTCTCTTTTACTACTATTGTGGGAAGTTCAGTTTGGTAAACTTGCATTTGTGTTTTGGACTTAGTAATGGGTACAAACCACTTTTACTATAGCGCTTTTCACTTACAGAAAGGAACGTGATCTTATTATATGTGTGTGTGTGTGTGTACATTGTTCTGAGTTCGGGTTTTGCCCCGTGTAATATTTTGAGTGTCTATGCGACGTTTCGGTGAAATCACATTCACCATCATCAGGCTGAAGTTGTAAGCTTTGTGCTGCTGTAGATATAGTTATATCTATATCTACAGCAGCACAAAGCTTACAACTTCAGCCTGATGATGGTGAATGTGATTTCACCGAAACGTCGCATAGACACTCAAAATATTACATGGGGCAAAACCCGAACTCAGAACAATCTACATACATATACCCGTGAAAATCTACGAAAACAAATATATAGATATATATAGATATATATAGAGATAGATAGATAGATAGATAGATAGATAGATAGATAGATAGATAGATAGATATGTCACATGTTTTTTTGCTGAATTTGAAAATTAAGGGAGACTAGGATAGATCTATTTCGGCCTTATTTTGGCCTCATCAGCTAGCCATCCCCACTGGGATTTGAACCTGCAACCTTTGCCTTGTAAGGCAGAGAATTATCCTCTAGGCTACAGTATCCAATCCCTGCCTTAACCCTCTTTGGCATAGAGTTTACAGGTTGCCACTGGAGTCCTCTCCCACTTCTCCACGACAACGCACAAAGCTGATGGATGTTAAGAAACCAGGATGTTTAGACATTAATGGCTGTGCATTGCATTATTTTGAGGGGACAGCACATTTACACTGTTATACAGGTTGTATACTCACTACTTTACATTGTAGCCAAGTGTCATTCCATCAGTGCTGTCACATGAAAAGCTATATTTCAATATTTACAAAATGTGATGGGGTGTGTACTCACTTCTGGGACACACCGTACATAATGAATTCCTGAGCACAAGACTAGGATAAAAGTAAAATAAAATATCTGCTTCCTTCTTGCTTCTTTCAGAGTGGAAAACTCAGCAAAGAGCTGGACTTTGTGGGTCACAGTGTCCGCACTAAGTTAGATGAACTGAAGAGGCAGGAAGTGTCCCGGCTCCGGATGCTCCTGAAAGCCAAAATGGATGCTACAATGGAACAAGGTTACTTGAGATAGGAGAGTGTTGATGGTGGGATTCCTGCAAATGCTTAGGAAAGAGAATGTGTCAAGCCCCAATCTGTAGTATCATTAGTTGGATAGATGGAGAATAGCTGTTTGGTGGCTGGTCATTCCTGCAATGGAATCATTGCGCAAACAGACAGGTTTTGTGACAGCCACTGTGTTATTGTAGCTTCTAAATTCCAATTAGGTTTCCAGGTAAATTAATAGATGAGAGAATTTGTAATTCAGAGTTGAACTAAAGAGAGTCCTTAGTGGTTTTCTTGCAGATATTTCATTACCAAACTAGGCAACATCATCAATGCACTGATGGTATTATCTAGTCTGGTAATGAAACCAAGGACCCCACAGATAAATTAATAATATAAATAAATTCTTGGATTAACAGTTCTTGGGTTTAGAATTTTTTTTATCAATTTCCTGCGCTCTGGGTTGAAAGCCAAATTTTTCAAGATCAGATTTATGTTTATTCTGTAATTGAAGATAAGGCCACCAATTTATGCCGCCTTCTACTAATTTTGACCTTATTTTAAGTTCATTTTGATTTGATACGTAACAGTATTGTTTAACTCAATTAAATTTGGATGTATTATTGCCTCTAGGGGGGAAAGCCATTTTGGGATATTAAAATAATTTGTTTTTAATTTTTAGCCAATTTTGTATCAGTATGGCTAGAAATTGGATTAACAGTTCTTAACTGCTTCTTTAATATCCTGAGGCACAAGGGGAATCCCATTGGTAGTAATAGAATATTAGAAAAAACTGATTAGAAGACAAACAAACCACTTTTCATCATTTAGCCAAATAATCATGTTAACACCAATAACTTATAATTATTTGGCTAAATGATGATAGTGGCTGGTTTGTCTTCAAATCAATTTTGTCTAATATTCTATTACTGCCAATGGGCTTTCCCTTGTATCTCAGGATATTAAAGGGGAGTAGAGAGCACTTCATTTCAAAGGACCCCTCTTCAAAATGTAGTAATTAAAGATGTCCTGTTCTTTTAAGACAAAAATCTATTGATAGAAATCAAATACTGTAACTTGCTTTCTTGAATGTGCTAAGCCACAATTTAGTTTATCTGCCTTTGCTGTAGCTGTTATGTGAACCTAACATTCAGAAAAAAAATCTAGTGTAGTGCAGTATATGAGCTCCAGTATTTTCTGGTTTCTATTTAACCGTCAAATCTGAAACACTCAATCTTCACCTCCGTTTTTCTCTCTCTTCCCATCAGATGTCCAGGTTGATCACCTGGCTTTATTGAAGCAGTTTGAACATCTGGATTCGCAAAACCAGCACACATTTGAAGCCCGAGATTTGGAGCTGCTCATTAAAGCTGTATGTTGTATTTAAAAAATAATAATAATTTCAGATTATTACACTTTTCCACCTGTTGCATACTCTCTGTCCACGCTTCATCTCTGTTTATAGTAACACAAGCCCAGGGCATTTTTTCTATTCCTTTTTTCCCTCTCCCTTGCTCAGGCTTTGCATAGACAATGTTCCTCCAGTATATGTGGTACATTGCTCAGCAGTAATAACTGTGAGAGGGACCTTGGAGTCCTAGTGGACAAGCATTTAAATATGAGCTAGCAGTGTGCCGGAGCTGCCAAAAAAGCCAACCTATCAACAGAGAGATTCCCCCAGAGACGGGCGCTTCCCCCATGGCTCAACCAGTTACATCCCTGAGAGGACCGGGAGGAGGCGGGTATATGGGAAGGTCTCTGGCTCTACCTCTGCCTCCCTCGCAACGCCCCAAGATTGAGAGCGGGACATGGGACTGCCCTCTGGCACCCAAGGAGTGGCGGCTCCTCTCTGCAGGCCACTTCCCCACGCAGGGTTTGGTTTAAGGATGCCCCCAAGGGACAAACAGCGAGCGGATGGATCGGTCCAGCCTTCGCCCGTATGGAACTTTTTCCTCGGAGCAGATTCGGATGATTCTTATTCACACATACACACATAAACGGTTTTTATCCACCAGAGGCCACTCTGCAAATAAAATGGGCTTTTTTTTACCACACTTCCCCTTTGAACGGAGAAGCTCGGCGCCTGTAAAAACATACCATTGAGGGTCTTGGGGTGGGGGTGGAAGACTTTGTGATTCCTCCTGGTGAGCCGTGGGCTAGTTAGGGCTGCAGACGAGGATAGGCAGTGTCTTCCACCACCACCACCCCTTCTGCTGCTGCCGCTGCTAACCACCACCCAACACCCCCCCTGCACAACATTCGTTGTATAAGACACACCCAGTTTTTGGCACATATTTTGGAGGTAAGATGGGCCTTATACACCAAAAAATACGGTAAATGTGAGAAATACAGATAGTCCTTGATTTGCAACCAATTTTATTTTATTTATTCATTTGTCCAATACAAAAATACATAGGAAGAATATAGACATGTGGTAATATATATAAGGGTAAAAGTGAACTTAGAGGAGAGGCTATATGAAAGGAAGAGAATATATATGATAGGTGAAAGAGAGGAAAGACAATTGGACAGGGGATTCTTTTTGCCTCAGTAATTGCTGTGCTCAGCTACCAGATCACATTTACAACTGTAGCATTTTAATATTAGATTTGTTTATTGTCATATTGTTGGTATTATTGTTGTGAGCCTCTGGAGAGGGGCGGCATACAAATCTAATAAATTATTATTATTATTATTATTATTATTATTATTAAATTGTGGTCATATCATCATGTTTTGTGATGTTTTATGCTATTTGGGGGCAAGAACGCCAATTTGAAAGGATGGACTCAGAATTGTGACCATGCGATTCAAATAATGGCCAGCAATTGAGTCCAGTCACATAGTTGCCTCGATTTACAACTGTTAGTACAGGGTACATGGTTGTTAGGGATTGCCATTGTAAACTGCATATTGTAAACTGTACCAAACTTGTACTTAAAGAGTTAATGTGCACTTAAAGGGTTAACTTGTACTTGAAGAGTTAATATTCAAGGCTGTTTCGTCACTTCCTCATTGAAGCTATAAAAGCTCATTATTTTGCTCATTATTTTGCTTGTATTTTGCTTTGTGCTAATCTTGTGATTGCTCAGTGTGTATTGTTCTGTATTTGCTCCGTGCTTATTCTGGATTGTTTATATTTTGTTTATATGTAAATAATACTTATTTAACTAAGTCTGTGTCTTGGCTTTATCACACATCCACGCTCTGTTAAAATTCTCTGCTCGGTATTGTCGAAGGTTTCATAGCCTAGCTAACCGAGACAAGCCAACAACAACCATCACAACTTAGGACCAAAATTCCAGTCTCTGAAACGCAGGGGACTATGTAAATAAACACAAATCTTAGCCACCACCGTATAAGGGAGGCTGCTTTAATCTGGCCTTGACAGACCTTCATTCAGGCAATGCTGGAGTCTCCTGCAGAGATTAGGGGCAAGTGAAAGTCACGCAGTTGTGCAAGGTTATTTGTAAACCTGTGGGATTGGGGGGGGGGGGGGATTATAATTATAATTATCCGTCCCATGCCAATATTGTTGGGTCTTGTTTTACTGTCTTTCTCTCGCAGGCTACCAAGGACCTGGAGAACTACGACGCAGCTCACCACGAGGAATTCAAGCGGTATGAGATGATGAAGGAGCATGAGCGTCGGGAATATCTGAAGTCTCTGGATGAGGAGAAGCGTCGTGAGGAAGAAGCACATTTTGAAGAGCTCAAAAAGAAGCACAAGGAACACCCCAAGGTCAACGTCCCGGTAGGAGAACCTCTCTTGGACTTCCACTTCCAGGAGTTTGGTAGGGAGTGTTTGTTTCGGCTTGAGTTGTCCCAAAAGTGCTTTTCCAAAAGGCTTCTGGGTCTTCTCCTTTCTAAGAAAGTCCAGTTTCCTTCCGGAAAAATTGCCTTCAGACAATAACAATTTATTTATTAGATTTGTATGCTGCCACCATAGTTCCCTCTAAGCTGAGCAGTGAGCAATCGCTCACTTAAAAATCATCATCAACTCAGAGTTTTCCAAACCTGCCCAGAAGCCGAGAGGGAAAGAGTGAGAGGGAAGGAGAGAGAGAGGAAGAGAGGAAGAGAGAGAAACAGATAGAAAAAAGAGAGGAAGGAAAAGAGAAAGAAAAAGAATGGGAGTAAGGAAGAGAGAAAGAAAATCAAAATCTAGTTTGAAACTAGCTCAACTATTGAAGTGGCATTTTGATATTGATAGAGTTGCCCTATTATGAGCTCACTGTTATCGACACACAGTACAGTATTTTATTTTGAAATTCTCTTGAGGCAAAACAGGGTGGGTTTTTTATTTATTTGTTTCTTTCTTTATTATTTCTGTGCTGGCCAGTCCCAAAGGGACTGCCGCTCAGACACTATACTTTTCCGCCCCCCCCCCCCCCAAAAAAATTAGAGGGAACACTGGCTGCCCCTCTCCGAAGACTCGGGGCGGCTCACAACCATAATTAAACAGTGTAACATTGAAACAAATCTAATATTGAAATAAAAATACATAAAAACCCCAGCAGTTAAAACCATACAACACATACATACCAAACATAAAATATAAAAACCTGGGGAAGGATGTCTCAGTTCCCCCATGCCTGGCAATAAAGGTGGGTCTTGAGTAATTTGCGAAAGACAAGGAGGGTTGGGGCCGTTCTAATCTCCGGGGGGAGTTGATTCCAGAGAGCCGGGGCCGCCACAGAGAAGGCTCTTCCCCTGGGGCCCGCCTAACGATATTGTTTGGTCGACGGGACCCAAAGAAGGCCAACTCTGTGGGACCTTATCGGCCGCTGGGATTCATGCGGTAGAAGGCGGTTCCGGTCATATTCCAGATGTACCAAAAGTGCTTTTCTTTTTTTCAAGAGGTAACTGGACTTTCCAGTTTTTCTTTGAAGATGTTTTTTGGATGAGAGGTGAAACATCTTCAAAGAAAAACCAGAAAATCCAGTTGCTTCTTGAAAGAAAAAGGAAAAAAGGCACCTTTTGGACAACCGTGGCCTGGGTGGCTAAGGATCTCCACAGACATTTGGCTTGAGTTCCTCATTATGTCCTTGCAGGGCAGCCGTGATCAGCTGAAAGAGGTCTGGCAGGAGACCGATGGTTTGGACCCCAGCGAATTTAACCCCAAGACTTTCTTCAAGCTTCACGGTAGGGAAGACTACATGGTGAAATTCTAAAACAACTTGGCAGGGAAATGCACAATTGGTATCCAAATGAAGTCATAAACGCTGACACATAGTCATATTTATCTATCTACAGTGGTACCTCTACCTACAAACGACTCTACTTAAGAACTTTTCTAGATAAGAACCGGGTGTTCTAGGTTTTTTTGCCTCTTATCAAAAACCATTTTCCACTTACAAACCCGAGTCTCCGAAACTGTAACCGGAAAAGGCAGGGAGAAGCCTCTGTGGGGCTTCTCTAGGAATCTCCTGGGAGGAAACAGGGCTGGAAAAGGCAATGAGAAGCCTCCGTGGGGCCTCTCTAGGAATCCCCTGGGAGGAAACAGGGCCTCCACCCTCCCTGTGGTTTGTTTATTTCTTTATTTCTTTATTTGTTTGTTTGTTTATTTATTTATTTATTTATTTATTAGATTTGTATGCCGCCCCTTTCCGTATGTGTTTTTCTGTGGTCTTAGGTGAAAGGGTCATTTGACTCCCAAAGGGGTCGTGACTCACAGAATGCTGGAATAGGGTTTCCAGCCTGAAGAGGGAGTTGGACTAGAACAGGGGTAGGCAAAGTTGACTCTTCTATGACTGTGGACTTCAACTCCCAGAATTCCTGAGCTAGCATGATTGGTTCAAGAATTCTGGGAGCTGAAGTCCACATGTCATAGAAGAGCCAACTTTGCCTACCCCTGGATTAGATTTCCAAGGTTCTTCCAACTCTTATTCTATTTTATTCAACAACTGTCTCACTTAGCAATAGAAATATTGGGCTTAATTGTGGTTGCACGTCAAGGTTGTACGCCAAGTACATGGCTCCTGAATTGAGATTTGACAATTCTTACCAATTCTGGCTTATAGAGTTAGTCAACGACTTAGATCCATTCTTTTAACAACCATTTCAAATTATAATAGTGCTGAAAAAAGTGACTTACGTCCTGTCCTTCTCCTTACGAGTGTTGCCATGTCCCAAAGCTCATGTGATCAGAATTTGAGTGCATGGCAACTGGCATTTATTTACAAGGGCTGCGGCATCCTGGGATCACGTGATTACCATCTTTGACTTTCCTAGGAAACTTCCAATAAACAGAATCAATGGGGGACGTCAATTTTGCTTAATGACTGTAATTCAATTCAATTCAGTTTATTAGATTTGCATGCCGCCCGTCTCCGAAGACTCGGGGCGGCTCACAACAATAATAAAAACAGTATAACAATGGAACAAATCTAATAATAAAATTAGATAAAAACCCCAACAATTAAAAAAAAACCATACAGCACATACATACCAAACATAAAATATAAGAAAGCCTGGGGGAGATGTCTTAATTCCCCCATGCCTGGCGATATAGGTGGGTCTTGAGTAACTTGCGAAAGACAAGGAGGGTGGGGGCTGTTCTAATCTCCGGGGGGAGTTGATTCCAGAGGGCCGGGGCCGCCACAGGGAAGGCTCTTCCCCTGGGGCCCGCCAAACAACATTGTTTGGTCGACGGGACCCGGAGAAGGCCAACTCTGTGGGACCTTATCGGCCGCTGGGATTCGTGCGGTAGAAGGCGGTTCAGCAACCGCAATAAAAGTTGTAAAATCGCATTCAACCCAATGACCGCATAGTTTAGCGATAAGTGTTCTGGTCCCAGTTGTGGTCGTAAGTCGAGGACTGCCTGTCTCGGAGTGTTTCTTGTAACATACTGTGTTCTAGTGCATTGGGCTCAGCCCTGCTTGCAAACAGGTATGTAGTTTTGAGTGTGAGAAAAGATCAGTTGTTCACATGTGATGTGCTTCACTTCTATTTCTTCCCCTTTTTCTCCTTCCCCAGACACCAACGGTGATGGGGTGCTGGATGAACAGGAATTGGAGGCACTTTTCACTAAGGAGGTAAGTTCTTAAGATTCCTTATATGACAGTTCCTGCAATTTAGACCAGTGTTTCCCAACCTTGGCCACTTGAAGGTATCTGGACTTCAACTCCCAGAATTCCCCAGCCAGCATTCGCTGGCTGGGGAATTCTGGGGGTTGAAGTCCAAATACCTTCAAGTGGCCAAGATTGGGAAACACTGGTTTAGACAAATCACATGCTTTTCTCCACTAAAAAAGAAAAAAAACCCTCAGCAGTCTTGCACGCTGGACTATCAACTCAAAGAAAGGATGCATACAAGTAGTCCTCACAATAGTTCATTTAGTGACTGTTCAAAGTTACAACGACACTGAAGAAAATGACTTATGACCTATGTCGCAAGGCATGGGGAAATTGATTCCCTGGCTGTCCCGCGTTATGTATGGTTTGTTGAACTTTGTGATTGTTTTTAATGTGTTCTGATTTTTAATATTGGATTTGTAGATTGTACTGTTTGTTGGAAGCCGCTCCGAGTCCTTGGAGAGGGGTGGCATACAAATCTAATAAATAAATAAATTTTTCACAGTTATGACCATTGAAACAACCTCATGACCATGTGGTCAAAACTCAGGTGCTTGGCAACTGACTCATATTTATTTATCTTTTTTTATTTATTTATTTATTGGATTTGTATGCCGCTCCTCTCCGGAGACTCTATTTATGATGGTTGCAATGTCCTGATCACTTTTTCAACTTTCTGACAAAGTCAATGGGGAAGCTAGATTCATTTTATAACTGGGTGAATAATTTATGAGCTGCAGTGATTCACTTAACAACTGGGGCAAGAAAGGTTGTAAAATGGGGCAAACCCATCAAATGTCTCATTTAACAATAGAAATTTGGGGTTTGACTGTAGTTGTTAGTTGTGGGCTACCTGTATTTTGTATACAAAAAGAGACACCATTGATCCCTGGACTTTTTTCCTGGGGTGGGTGGGGGAATAGTGGAATTTAGGAAAATGCAGTTCTGACCTACTAGGTGAGCACCAGCTAAAAGAGACTTATTTTTGCAGCTGGAGAAGGTTTACGATCCCCGAAATGAGGAGGACGATATGTTGGAAATGGAGGAAGAACGGCTGCGTATGCGGGAACACGTCATGAAGAATGTAAGTGTGTGAACTGCAGGATGAAGATGTGATGCCTTCTTTGTGTCCAAGGCAGGCAAAGGAAATTATGGTCATCTGGATCCTAAGTCCCCTTTTTGGGGGGGTCCATTATAAAGGTTACAAGTCAAGGACTACTTGTATGAGATCAACAGTTGACAAGTTATTGACGCACACTAGTGGACCTTTGGGTTAGGTTTTTTTTCCTAGGAGTGAACCCAAAATTATAAGGAGAGGCTTCTCCTGTTCTCAATTCTTCCTAGTCACTTCTCCCTATTACCCCCCTTATTTTTAATTGCTTCTTCTGATACCAATGCTCCCCTCTTACTTTTATCACCGTAGATCCCAGTGTAATCATCAATCTGGTTTTTTTTTTATTTTCAGTCCATTTTTCATCCGTGTAATCTCCTTGTTCTTCCTTTTCCTTTTCCACCATTATAAATTCTAAGTGTTTTTTATGATTCAGTTCCTTTCTATTTTCTTTCCCCCTGTGATTTCCAAAAGGCAAGTTTTTATATTTTCATAGATGTATTTTACCATCCAAGTCAGCTCTTCATAGATACATACCTTCATCTTGTCAAATTCTCAATTCACTCATAGATTGTTTTTATTTGTTGCTTAAGTCAATATAATCTCTTTGTATTTCAGTTCAATCCAGTTCAAAATTATCTTATCTTTTATCACCAAAACAGTGCACCATCAGACATACTATCACAACACACACTGCTTTCAAGTCCTTTCAAGCTCCTAGTTATCTTCTTACGGGCAAGGTCAGTCCCCAGCTGTCAGGTTTCCACAGTCTGTTACAATATTTTCTATTCTTCTTCTAATCCAAATCCAATAAATGAAATTAACGCGCAGATGGTGCTTTGTTCCCAATACAGTGATCCCTCGATTTTCGCAGGTTCAAACTTCGCAAAACGGCTATACCACAGTTTTTCAAAAAATATTAATTAAAAAATACTCCGTGGTTTTTTTCCCTATACCACGGTTTTTCCCATCCGATGACGTCATGCGTCATCACCAAGAGTCACTTCTCTCTCTCTTTCTCTTTCTTTCCTGTCATTCTCTGCTTCAATCATTTTCTCATTTCTCTTTTTTTCTCCCTTTTTCTATCATTTTTTTTCCTCTCTCTCTACCTTCCACTCTCCCCCCTCTTGCTCTCTTTCTCCCTCTCTCTCTCCCTCTCTGTGAGAACGCCTGCCCCACCTCTCCTGCAGCCCCCTCGCTGATAGCTGGGACGAAAGCGCTCTCAGCTAAGGGACTGTGAGAGGGGCGAGGCAGGCATTCTCAAAGCGCTCAGAGCGGCTACCGGCCGAATGAGGAGGATGAGAAGCTGTAGCCGCCAGCGCTGCTGCAGGAGGACCCGTGTCCCAAGAAAGCCGGTGAGAGGGGTGGATCGGGTGGGTGGGCGGTAGCGGCGAGGGGGCCGGAGGCGCTGGGGGGGGGCAGCCAACATTCAAAATAATCTTTGCCGGCCTCCGCACTTTCGTCGCTTCCCGCCCCCAACTTCAAGCCCGGCTCCTTGCGCTGCCTTGAAAAAGGGTGCGTGGGGGTAGTTTTTGGCTGTCCGTAGCCAAAAATGGTGTTTTTACTTCCGCACCGCTATTTCGCGGAAATTCGACTTTCGCGGATGGTCTTGGAACGCAACCCCCGTGAAAATCGAGGGAACACTGTATAATAAAACAGCCCTTTTACAAAAGTCTCCAAAGTATTTTATGTCTACTTAGCACTTATAAGACATTTTCTTCAAATTCTTTATTTTTTTTCAGTCTCATTAACTTCCACATAAAGACATCCTCAAATTTGGGCTTTTAAACTTGATCCTTTAACTCTTTCTCTGGTATTTCTAATTGCTAGATAGCCTCTCACTCGATTTTACAGCCTCTTTTGTATCCTTTTAGATTTTAAATTTCTTCTTTTGTCAATAAATTGGCCAACCACTCACCCAGCGTAGCACTACTTCATCTCTCTCCAGCTTAGATCTGGTCACCCAGGCAATCCAGGATCTCTCCATTTCAGTCGTTCAGATCTTGACTGTTTCAACTAAAGGTGACATAATCGTCTTCCACAGTTGCTGACCGAGAGGCTGGTGCTGGTTCCCTAGGGTGTGTGTGTGTGTTGCAAGCCCCCCCCCCCCAGACCACTGATTGGCGCCTCTCCTCTTTAATTCCCCTCCAGGGCGCCTCTCTTTAATGCCTCTCTAGAGCAGTGTTTTTCAACCAGTGTGCCACGAGACATGGTCAGGTGTGCCACGAAGCTCAGAGAGAAAGAAAGCAAGAGAGAGAGAAAGCAAGAGAGAGAGAGAAAGAACGAGAGAGAGAGAAAGAACGAGAGAGAAAGAAAGAGAAGAGAGAAAGCAAGAGAGAGAAAGAAAGCAAGAGAGAGAGAGAGAAAGCAAGAGAGAGAAAGAGTGAGCGAACGAGAGAGAACAAGAGAGAGAGAAAGAAAGCAAGAGAGAGAGAGAGAAAGCAAGAGAGAGAGAAAGAGAGGGAGGGAAGGAGAGAGAGAGAAAGACATAGGGTAGGGAGAGAGAGAGAAAGAGCAAAAAAGAGAGGAAGGAAGGAAGGAAGAGAAAGAAAGGGATGGAGAGAGAAAGAAAGAGGAAGGAAGGGAGAGAAAGAGTCTTCGGAGAGGGGCGGCATACAAATCCAAATAATAAATAAAATAAAGAGGGAGGGAGAAAGAAATAGAGCGAAGGGGAGAAAGAGAGAGAGAGAGAGAATTTTTTTCTCCAAACATTTTTAGCTCCCCCCCCCCGCCAATGTGCCCCAGGGTTTCATAAATGTAAAAAATGTGCCGTGGCACAAAAAAGGTTGAAAATCACTGCTCTAGAGACCAGTTCTAGGTCTCTAAACAGCTGTGATCAGCGGAGTACAGGAGACACTCTTAGCATGTTGATGTTGGCCACCCCCACCTCTCCACAATCAGCTTTTTGGTCAAAGCCTTTAATGTGGGCTTCTTATCTTACACCAGGTTAAAGGGCTTCCTCAAGCATGATAAGCCATAATGTGATTTCCTTTTGGTTTAGGATATGGGAACCTGGCCATTGTGGCTATAGCTATGGTTTATTTTTACTCAAGTGTAGAAAACCGTTTTTGACTCACGAGCTGTTTTAGCAAAAGTGGCCGGGTTTGGATATCATAGTATGAAGTGTGAACCCTTTCCAGAACAGGGATCATTATGCTAGTATATATCCCAGGTTTGAAGGGATGTTTTGATGGAATATATAGGAGAGCAATTGCTTGCTGTGATATTACTACATTCAGTGTATAATGAAATGTAAGTATGCTAAGAGTGGAATTCTGGGAGTTGAAGTCCATCTTGAAGGTTAAGGTTTAGAAATACAGTGGTACCTCATCTTACGAACGCCTCTTCTAACGAACTTTTCAAGATACGAACCCGGTGTTTAAGATTTTTTTGCCTCTTCTTCCGAACTATTTTCACCTTACGAACCCAAGCAGCTGCTGCTGGGATGAAGGGGTTTCTTTTTTTCCCCTTTTTTGAAGAAAGAAAAGGGAGGGGCAGCTTGGAGGAGTAAAGATTTTGCATGCTTGCAAAGGCACTGAAAGGGTGTCTTTTTAAGAAAGAAAAGGGAGGGGCAGCTTGGAGGAGTAAAGATTTTGCATGCTTGCAAAGGCACTGAAAGGGTGTCTTTTTAAGAAAGAAAAGGGAGGGGCAGCTTGGAGTAAAGATTTTGCATGCTTGCAAAGGCACTGAAAGGGTATCTTTTTAAGAAAGAAAAGGGAGGGGCAGCTTGGAGAAGTAAAGATTTTGCATGCTTGCAAAGGCACTGAAAGGGTGTCTTTTTAAGAAAGAAAAGGGAGGGGCAGCTTGGAGGAGTAAAGATTTTGCATGCTTGCAAAGGCACTGAAAGGGTGTCTTTTTAAGAAAGAAAAGGGAAGGGCAGCTTGGAGGAGTAAAGATTTTGCATGCTTGCAAAGGCACTGAAAGGGTGTCTTTTTAAGAAAGAAAAGGGAGGGGCAGCTTGGAGGAGTAAAGATTTTGCATGCTTGCAAAGGCACTGAAAGGGTGTCTTTTTAAGAAAGAAAAGGGAGGGGCAGCTTGGAGGAGTAAAGATTTTGCATGCTTGCAAAGGCACTGAAAGGGTGTCTTTTTAAGAAAGAAAAGGGAGGGGCAGCTTGGAGGAGTAAAGATTTTGCATGCTTGCAAAGGCACTGAAATGTTGTCTTGAAAAAAGAAAAGGGAGGGGCGCCCCCTTGCCTTTCTTCCTTCCCACTCACCCTTTAGCCTAGCCTTGCTTCTTCCACCCATCCCCTTTAGCTGCTCCTCCCTGCCCTCTGTTCGCCTCCCTTCTAAAGTTTGGGATTTTCCTGAAGGATTTGCACGCATTATTTGCTTTTACATTGATTCCTATGGGAAACATTGTTTCATCTTACGAACTTTTCACCTTACGAACCTCCTCCTGGAACCAATTAAGTTCGTATCATGAGGTACCACTGTACTGTTCCAAGGAGATCTAACTTTCTACAAGCTTAACAATTCTCTCTTCCTGTGTCTGTCTGTCTATCTCTTTTTCTAACTAAGTTTGTAGAGAGTTAGATCTCCTTGGAACAGTGTTTCTAAATATTAGCCATTTAAAGATGGGTGGATGGATAAGAAGGGAGGGAGGGAAGGAAGGAAAGAAAAAACAAAGAAAAAGAAAACATCAGTTCATAAGTAGAACAAGAGATTTCCTCCTCTCCCGGAATCAATTCTCGTCTGATCCCTTGCCTGGGGAAGCGAGCAAGAGACTTGTCTTTCTTGTTTCATTTTTTGAGAGCTTGCAAAGAGCAAAAAAGACATATTTTCTGCATTAGCTGTTTTTCAAAGCTGTGCAGAAAGCAAACTGACCCTGCATACCGATAGGACTAGTGGAGACCAGTTTATTGAGATATATCCCCCCCCCTCCCCGGAATAAGTCCTTGGTCTTCAAATGAATCATAGGTTATACTTTAACATTAAGGTAGGAGAGCTATCTCACCCCCCACCCCCACCCCACTTACACACACACACACACACACACCCGCCTAGTCCAGTTCACTTTATCCTCAGGAAGAATAATTATTTCACTTCTGTTACGTATTAACTGCAGCTGCTGTGTGTTCGACCCTGCAATAAAGTCTGGCTAACCATTAATGATGGTGGACGGTTATTGGAAACAAATGAATGTTTAACTAACAGGGAATGTCTGGGTCACTTCCAGTTTTAATTTTCCAGGTTGAAAATTTTATTGGAGTGATGCCAATCAAAATGACACCAAAGATGTGCAGAATGTAGGTAGTTCCCAATTTGCACCAGGGGAAAAATCTTAAATAATCCACATTTTAATCTGCAGAGATTCTCTCGGTCATCCAGATCATTGTTGTCCGAAGGGACCAGGAGGCATCTGGACTTTTTTCTTTTGAAGACGTTTCTCTTCTCATCCAAGAAGCTTCTTCAGCTCTGATAGGATGGTGGGGAATGGAAGGATTTGTAATATTTACAAACGCATGGTCATTTGCATTCTTTTAAGAGAGTCACTGAGGCCACCTGGAGATTTATCTGTGTCACCAGATTCACGGTGGAAATGGGTGTGGAGCCTTCTTGGTTGCAGGATAAGAGACCAGCTTCCTCCTGGAAAAGCATCTTTGGGACAACTAAGACCTGGATGACTGAGAATTTCTAGAGACTTTTAGCTGTACAATTGATTGATTGATTGATTGATTGATTGATTTGATTTGATTTTTTAAATGCCGCCCTTCTCTTTAGACTCAGGGCGGCTTACCACATGTTAGCAAATAGCACTTTTTAACAGAGCTAGGCTATTGCCCCCACAATCTGGGTCCTCATTTTACCCACCTCGGAAGGATGGAAGGCTGAGTCAACCTTGAGCCGATGATGAGATTTGAACCGCTGACCTGCAGATCTACAGTCAGCTTCATTGGCCTGCAGTACTACACTCTACCTGCTGTGCCACCTCGGCTCAATTTGGAATGAATACCCTTGGGGGAGCAATGGGAGTTGATTTCCAGAGAAAAATTGCAGACTACAGGAATTAGGAGCACTACTCAGCTGACCGTGAGGACACGGATAAACCTCCTGTTTTATTTTTTTCAAGTTTATATTTTCAGTTTATTTTTTCAAGTGCTTTAATGGCCTCTAGAACAGACCTGGGCAAGGGGTGGCCCACTGTCTGTGACCGGCCCGCCCGCTATCTGTGACCAGCCCGCGGAGGTCGGGGTCCGCTCCAGTGCGAGGATGACAGAGCTCACCGCATCTGCCGGGACTCCTCTGGTTCCTGCTTTCCTGATGAATCATGAGGAGGAGTCCCGGCAGACGTGGTGAGCTCTTTCATCCTCACACTGGAGCGGACCCCAACCTCCTACCGAGAGTGGCCGAGCACAGAAACCATGCAAACACTCCAGTGTAGTGACTGTGGTGCACTGTGTTGCTGTAAAGCAAACAATTAGGGGTCTGTAGAGTGGGTCTGGGTGTTTAGGTCAGACCAGGTCTGGGTCTTTACCTTATTGGGTAGAACTGAGTTAATTATATTAGTCCAGCCCTCCAAAACCAATCCAATTTCGATAATAATAATATAATAATAATAATAATTTATTAGATTTGTATGCCGGCCCTCTCCGATGACTCGGAGCGGCTCACAACAATAATAATTTAAAAAATTACAGTAGTACCTCTAGATACGAGCTGCTCCACATGTGAGCATGCCAAGTTACGAGCCGAGACGCGAGCAAAATTTCTGTTCGACACCCAAGCTCAAATTCGGGATACGAGCCGAGCTTCCACTAGGTGGTGCAAGAATTCCTTGCTCCCAGTTATCTTGGCACGAAAAACAAAGTCTAAAGGCATTCGTTCGAGATGCGAGTTGATCGACATACGAGCTCAGGTCTGGAACGAATTAGACTCGCATGTCGAGGTACCACTGTATAGCGAAACAAATCTAATATTAAAAAAGAAGCATATAAAACCCTATCATATTTAAAAACCAAACAACACATACATACCAAACATAAAATATAAAGAGCCTGGAGGAAAGGTGTCTCAACTCCCCCATGCCTGACGGTATAGATGGGTCTTGAGTAGTTTACGAAAGACAAGGAGGGTGGGGGCAGTTCTAATCTTGGGGGGGGGGAGTTGATTCCAGAGGGCCGGGGCCGCCACAGAGAAGGCTCTTCCCCTGGCGCCTGCCAAACGACATTGTTTAGTCGACGGGACCCGGAGAAGGCCAACTCTGTGGGACCTAATTGGTCGCTGGGATTCGTGCGGCAGAAGGCGGTCCCGGAGATATTCTGGTCCAATGCCATGTAGGGCTTTAAAGGTCATAACCAACACTTTGAATTGCGACCGGAAACTGATTGGCAGCCAATGCAGGCCACGGAGTGTTGTAGAAACGTGGGCGAATCTGGGAAGCCCCACGATGGCTCTCGTGGCTGCGTTCTGCACGATCTGAAGTTTCCGAACACTTTTCAAAGGTAGCCCCACGTAGAGAGTGTTGCAGTAATCGAACCTTGAGGTGATTCAGCCCCATGGCAAAATTAATCGCCCAGCTCTGCTCTAGAAGGATGTCAAGCTGTCCCGCTGTCTGGAAGGAATATAAATCAGGCCTGAATTGCTACCGGTCAGTCCGGGTTTGAGTGGCGGCCACTGGTGGTTTGGAGAACCAATAGCAGCAGCAGAAGGCTCTGCCTACCCTCCTGGACACTACCATTTTCTTTTTTAAACCTCTGCACGTGCACAGAGGGGAAAAGGGGTGTGGCGCACAAGCGAAACAAGCACACACAAATTAAGCGCTTCCGAACTGGTAGGGAAGGAAAGTAGATTTCACCACTGATATAAATCCTTCCACTGCCCACTGTCCTGTCAGAACTGAAGAAGCTTCTTGGAGGATGTTCTGCTGCCGTGTTTCAACCGCCCGTAATTACAGGGTAATTAGTCCAGGAAGACACACACCACACGATAAAAGGAAAACCCAAAAGTTTTTATAAACAGAAAAACAGAAACAGCTCCCTTTTTAAATGTCAAGGGGATTTTCTGGTACACACAAGGTACAGGTAAAATGCAATCCAATTGCTCACCCAATAACTGGGAAATTGAGTCTAATTCTAAAGTCCAGAGAGTCCACACACAATCTTGAACAGCACAAAAACCACGATCTTGATGAAACAATGAATCAGATAACCTGCCATGAGGCTAAAACACCAGGTTGCACTTTTATCTGTAGCGCTAATTACAGCAGCCCCGCCCAACCACAGGTGGCCTCATTTTCTCTTGTAATAATCCTTCAGTTGTTGTCTCCTATGCATCACTCTACGCATGCATGGATGTGTCATTAATTCTTCTTCAGAATCCAGGGATGATCCAGATGATTGATCTCCTCCTGGGCTGTCTGCCAAACTCCCCTCTTCCCTGTCACTCACGCTTCCTTGGTCAGAGGAGGCTTCGTCGGCAGATTCCATCGGGAGCAAAACAGGCCTGCGGCATGTGGATGTTTCCCCCACATCCACCTGCACATTCCTTGGGGCAGGAGCTGGGCCAGAGCTAACCACAACAGAGGAGAAGTGAAACATCTTCAAAAAACCCCCCAAGAGTCCAATTGCCTCTTGAAAAAAGCACCATTGGGAAAGTCCCATTGGGACAGTTTAATTCACATTCACCTTCCAAAAAACAATGCACACAACTTATTAACTGATAGATCAATATGTCCGGTTTTGTACAGTGAACTAAAATATAAATCATGTCTTCCAAACTTTGACTCCTACAATGTAAGTGAAAGCTAGTTATATCTTGTTAACTACCTGATACCTACATGTTTAACTACTATGAAAATAGAATAATAGGAAAGGCTTTGCTCAATCCAGCATGACTCTATTATATTTTCAGTGTTGGATTTGGTTAGTTATAATTCTGGGTGTAACATAACTCTTATGTTTACTTTTGGCTACTATTCTTTGTGTAAAAAGAAAACGTACATTCCAAATATTGCCACATCCCTTGGTTGTAGTTGGTAAAGTGCCCTTGGTCTGGTCTTGAGAAAGGGAATGAGATAGAAACATAGAAACATAGAAGACTGACGGCAGAAAAAGACCCCATGGTCCATCTAGTCTGCCCTTTTACTATTTCCTGTATTTTATCTTACAATGGATATACTGTATGTTTATCCCAGGCATGTTTAAATTCGGTTACTGTGGATTTACCAACCACGTCTGCTGGAAGTTTGTTCCAAGGATCTACTACTCTTTCAGTAAAATAATACTTTCTCATGTTGCCTTTGATCTTTCCCCCAACTAACTTCAGATTGTGTCCCCTTGTTCTTGTGTTCACTTTCCTGTTAAAAGCACTTCCCTCCTGAACCCTATTTAACCCTTTAACATATTTAAATGTTTCGATCATGTCCCCCCTTTTCCTTCTGTCTTCCAGACTATACAGATTGAGTTCATTAAGTCTTTCCTGATACGTTTTATACTTCAGACCTTCCACCATTCTTGTAGCCCGTCTTTGGACCCGTTCAATTTTGTCAATCTCTTTTTGTAGGTGAGGTCTCCAGAACTGAACACAGTACTCCAAATGTGGTCTCACCAGCGCTCTATATAAGGGGATCACAATCTCCCTCTTCCTGCTTGTTATACCTCTAGCTATGCAGCCAAGCATCCTACTTGCCTTTCCTACTGCCCGACCACACTGCTCACCCATTTTGAGACTGTCAGAAATCACTACCCCTAAATCCTTCTCTTCTGAAGTTTTTGCTAACACAGAACTGCCAATGCAATACTCAGATTTAGGATTCCTTTTCCCCAAGTGCATTATTTTACATTTGGAAACATTAAACTGCAGTTTCCATTGCTTTGACCATTTATCTAGTAACGCTAAATCATTTACCATATTACAGACCCCTCCAGGAATATCAACCCTATTGCACACTTTAGAGTCATCGGCAAATAGGCAAACCTTCCCTACCAAACCTTCCCCTATGTCACTCACAAACATATTAAAAAGAATAGGACCCAGAACAGACCCTTGTGGCACACCGCTTGTAACCTGTCTCTGCTCAGAATACTCGCCATTAACAATAACTCTCTGATGTCTATGCTTCAGCCAGCTTGAAATCCACTGAACTATCCAGGGATTAAGTCCAATCTTCACTAATTTATCTATCAGCTCTTTATGTGGAACCGTATCAAAGGCTTTGCTGAAGTCCAGATAGGCAATATCCACGGCACCACCTTGATCCAACACCTTTGTGACATAGTCAAAGAACTCAATGAGATTAGTCTGACATGATTTGCCTTCAGTAAAGTCATGCTGATTTGGGTACAATAAGTTATTGTTTTTTAGATGCTGATTTATCCTCTTTTTGAGTAGAGTCTCCATCATTTTAACTACAACTGATGTCAAGCTAACTGGCCTGTAGTTTCCAGCTTCTTCTCTACTGCCCTTCTTGTGGATAGGCACAACACTGGCCATTCTCCAATCCTCAGGAACATCTCCTGTTAACAGGGATTGGTTAAACAAATTAGTCAGGGGGGTAGCAATGACAGATCTGAGTTCTTTAAGAACTCTGGGATGGATGCCATCTGGACCCATTGCCTTATTTATCTTTAATCTTTCAAGTTCTTCTAAGACATCGGCTTCTAAGATCACTGGAGCTGAATCCGTACAGCTGGAAGCAATGCTATATCCCTCTATAGTATTATTTTGTAAGGTGTCCTTTGAGAAAACTGAACAGAAGTAGCTATTGAAATGGTCAGCGATCTCCTTATTCCCATTAATGCATGTATTATTCCCGGTACTAAGCTTTGTGATGCTGCAGTTTTTCTTCTTCCTATCACTAATATATCTGAAGAAGGTTTTATCCCCCTTCTTTACAGATTTTGCTATTTCTTCCTCTTTTGAGGCTTTAGCAGCATATATTATCTGTTTCGCCTCCTTCTGTCTCATTTTATACACCTCTCTATCAGCTATACTTCCAGACTCTTTATACCTCCTATAGGCAGCCTTTTTTTCATTGACTATAGCTGGATAGATGGATCCTTTAGTTATTTTTTGAGACTTCTCAAAATCTATTAGTCTTGGTAGGGAAAATATAAAAGGAAGGAACCAATCGCATTTTCTTTTCTCTGCTTGCTCTCCTCCTGCAGGTGGATCTTAACAAGGATCGGCTGGTGACCCTGGATGAGTTTGTTAAATCCACTCAGAGGAAGGAATTCAATGAAGCTGATGGATGGGAGGTGTGTGAAACAACAACATCAATTGAAGTGGGATTTCAAATGTTGGTCCGAAGGGTGAAGAAAACATTTTGCTAGCAGCAAGTGGTTAAGTTATTACACATACCAATCTTTTGGATTTCGGGTCCAAAGACGAGCTACAAGAATGGTGGAAGGTCTTAAGCATAAAATGTATCAGGAAAAGACTTCATGAACTCAATCTGTACAGTCTGGAGGACAGAAGGAAAAGGGGGGACATGATCGAAACATTTAAATATGTTAAAGGGTTAAATAAGGTTCAGGAGGGAAGTGTTTTTAATAGGAAAGTGAACACAAGAACAAGGGGACACAATCTGAAGTTAGTTGGGGGAAAGATCAAAAGCAACATGAGAAAATATTATTTTACTGAAAGAGTAGTAGATCCTTGGAACAAACGTCCAGCAGACGTGGTTGGTAAATCCACAGTAACTGAATTTAAACATGCCTGGGATAAACATAGATCCATCCTAAGATAAAATACAAAAAATAGTATAAGGCCTGACTAGATGGACCATGAGGTCTTTTTCTGCCGTCAGTTTCTATGTTTCAACTCCTACATTCCCAGATCAGTATAGCCTTAGAGAAGTGAGTTGAATTTCAGCTTACTGCGAAAACTCTAGGTAGGGATGGGTTATGATAAAATTTCTTCCTCTGCAATCAGAGAATGTCCTTCAGAAACCTGATAGAGAAGCTAATCTCTGCTTCACTTCTGTGGTTTAAATTCTCTAGTCTGTCTGAGGACTTCTGGGGGTTGAGGTCTAGTCATCTTAGGTTGAGGTTGAGAAACATTTTTTAATATCCAAAAATTTAGAAGGCACCGAATTTAATAGACAGCTTTTGATGACTTTTGATGACTTTTGATGACTTATTAAAGGCAGACAAAAGTTTGGCGATGACATATGATGTCATCAGGTGGGAAAAACTGTGGTATAGGGGGAAAACCCGCAAAGTATTTTTTAATTCATATTTTTGAAAAACCGTGGTATAGACTTTCCGCGAAGTTCGAACCCGTGAAAATCGAGGGAACACTGTATTCCAAAATTAATGTGGCAAAACAGGTTCCTGTTCAACATGGGAATTGCAGTATCCAGAGAGGATACTTTTTAAGAACTGCATCAAGAATCATAATAGCCTAGTTTCTCCCTGCTCAGAAATATTTGTACATCATGTTATATGACTCCAGGTGGTTCACAGCTTTGGTATTCTTGTTCTTCTTAAGACAGTGGTCTCTCTCTCTCTCTCTCTCTTCTCCTCTCTCTCTTCTCTCCTATCTAGACAGTAGAAGAAACACAGATCTATTCAGAGGCAGAGCTCCAGCGATTTGAAGCAGAGCTTAAGGCTCAGCAAGAGGACTTAAGCCGACGAGCTGAGCAGCTTCACCAGGAGCACAAAGAGCTTCAGCAGCGGCAGGTGGAACTTGATGCTCAGAAGAAGGAGTATCAACAGGTAGAGAATATTATAATTGGAAGGATGCATATTGTAGCACGCTAGTCGAAACACTCTGCTTCCTTTTGAGAAGGGGAAACACACATCCCATGTATTTATTTATTTATTTATTTATTGGATTTGTATGCCGCCCCTTTCCAGAGACTTGGGGCGGCTAACAGCGACAATAAAACAGTGTACAATAGTAATTTGGTATTGATGATTAAAAATCAATTAATATAAAAACCAAACATACATACATACATACCATGCATAGAATTGTAAAGGCCTAGGGGGAAAGAGGATCTCAATTCCCCCATGCCTGGCGGCAGAGGTGGGTTTTAAGTTGTTTACGAAAGGCAAGGAGGGTGGGGGCAGTTCTAATCTCTGGGGGGAGTTGGTTCCAGAGGGCCGGGGCTGACATATAGAACGGAACAGGACAGAACAGAATTTTATTGGCCAAGTGTGATTGGACGCACAAGGAATTTTTCTTGGTACATATGCTCTCAGTGTACATAAAAGAAAATACAGTGGTACCTCGTCTTACGAACTTAATTCGTTCCGTGACGAGGTTCATAAGGTGAAAAGTTCGTAAGATGAAGCAATGTTTCCCATAGGAATCAATGTAAAAGCGAATAATGCGTGCAAGCCCAAAACTCACTCCCTAGGCAGAGCCCAAATGTCTAGTCTGATAAAATGTCAAAGGGTTGTTTTGTATCTTATGGCATTCTTTCCCCATTCCCTTCCAGGTTGTGCTTCAAATGGAACAGAGAAAATCTCAGCAACTTGATCAAGCGTCCCAAGTTGGTCCTGGGGGAGAATTGAAGTTCCAGGCACAGCCGCCTCATGCAGCCCCAGCAGGTAAGAGCTGGAAAGCTACAATTTTGGGGGAAGAAAGGGCAATTTAGGCCCATTTAAAAGAGGGAAAAGATTAAAAACCAGAACTCTAAGGTCCTTTAAAAGGATTATGAGAACATGGCTTTCTAAAACTGTTTCATTGTAACTTAAAAATGGAGTTCTTTGGTGCAAAAAATCCATCTTTACCTTATGGAGTTAGATAAACTTTGGATTTGTTTGATTGCTAATACTCACGTTAATTATATTCGTCACTTGTATTTTTAACGTATACAGTGTTACCTCTCCCTAAGAACGCCTCTACTTAAGAACTTTTCTAGATAAGAACCGTGTGTTCAAGATTTTTTTGCCTCTTCTTAAGAACCATTTTTTAGTTAAGAACCCGAGCCCGGAAAAATTTCCCAGGAAATTTGAGAGTGGCATGAAGGCCTGGCTAGTTTCCTGCCATTCCCCCTTTAATCCTGGCCATCTTGGGCTTTTCTGGGTGCCAGAAGAGCCTTTCGGTGGCGCTTAAGGAAGCTTTGGCAGTCCAGAGCGAACAAAGCATTTTCCTTTCTCTGGGCGCTTGGAGAGAGAATAAACCTCTGCCAGCACCCAGAGAAAAGAAACACTCTCTTCGCTCTGGGCAGCCCAGAGTGAACAGAGCATTTTCTTTCTCTGGGCGCTTGGAGAGAGAATAAACCTCTGCCAGCACCCAGAGAAAAGAAACACTCTTCGCTCTGGGCAGCCCAGAGTGAACAGAGCATTTTCCTTTCTCTGGGCGCTTGGAGAGAGAATAAACCTCTGCCAGCACCCAGAGAAAAGAAACACTCTCTTCGCTCTGGGCAGCCCAGAGTGAACAGAGCATTTTCTTTCTCTGGGCGCTTGGAGAGAGAATAAACCTCTGCCAGCACCCAGAGAAAAGAAACACTCTCTTCGCTCTGGGCAGCCCAGAGTGAACAGAGCATTTTCCTTTCTCTGGGCGCTTGGAGAGAGAATAAACCTCTGCCAGCACCCAGAGAAAAGAAACACTCTCTTCGCTCTGGGCAGCCCAGAGTGAACAGAGCATTTTCCTTTCTCTGGGCGCTTGGAGAGAGAATAAACCTCTGCCAGCACCCAGAGAAAAGAAACACTCTCTTCGCTCTGGGCAGCCCAGAGTGAACAGAGCATTTTCCTTTCTCTGGGCGCTTGGAGAGAGAATAAACCTCTGCCAGCACCCAGAGAAAAGAAACACTCTCTTCGCTCTGGGCAGCCCAGAGTGAACAGAGCCTTTTCCTTTCTCTGGGCGCTTGGAGAGGGAATAAATCACTTTGTTACGGTGACTCCCTCGCACTGCCTCTAATACACCCGGCGCGAGGTTGCCTCCCGGAGCATCTGGGCGCAGAAAGGCAAAAGGGGGAGCTTCGCCCCGGCTGGATTAACTCAGCTTCAGCCAAACCAAGGAGTCACCACAGTGAAGCAAAGGCACCGGCTACAAAGTGAGCGAGCGAGAGGAGAGGGGAGCCCTTCAGCATGGGAAGGAAGAGGAAGCAGGCAGCAGCATCCGCCTTTCGGTCAAAGGAGCGGGAGGTTCCCCCCTCTCGCCTGCCTGGGTTTCTCTCTCTGGCGCAGTGTATGGGAGGCAGCCTCACGCTGGGTGTATGGGAGGCGCGTGCTCCTCCTCGCCACCTCAGAATCCCTCTCTTTTTTTTTTAAGCCTTAAAAGTTTTGGATTTTTTTGATTCCCCTCACCTCATCTTCCTTCAGCAGCGACTATCCTCCTCCTCTTCCTCCTCCTCCTCCTCCTCCCCAAATTCCGAGCTTTTATTTCTTTCCTAATGGGTTTGCACGCATTATTTGCTCTTACATTGATTCCTATGGGGAAAAATTGCTTCTACTTACAAACTTTTCTACTTAAGAACCTGGTCACGGAACGAATTAAGTTCTTAAGTAGAGGTACCACTGTATTTGTAACTCAACTCAGTATAGGCATAGAATAAAACAGTTGATGAGTCTATGGGTCTTTGGTGTTCTCTGACTTGGTTATCTTATTGCAGATGTTTCATTGCCAAATTGAGTAATAGGGAATGGCTTGCTCACATTTTATATACTAGTGGCTTCACCTGTCGGTCGTGGTGTGCGTAGTCCCAGTTCCAGGATTGGGCTGTTATTTACTGTTAGCCTCTTTGGTGATACCGCAAGACCACATAATACAAATAATGCTCTATTTAGCCCCAAAGTTGCACCTTCCTCATTGCATGTGTAGGTTAACCTCAGGCTTCATTCAAAGATTGTTAAATTGCCTGTGTAAACCTTGGGGTGGGGGGTCAAAGAACCGTTAAAAGTTTCCTTTTTGGCCAAGAAAAAATGTAAAAAATCAGGGGAAAATAGAATAAGGATATCCTGAAAAGTGTTTTTCTATCCTGGTGGAATTAGAGATAAATCATTCCAGGATGTGAAGATACTTGACTACCTTCGCAGTGTTTTACCGTTTTTCCAAGCAGCCAAAGGTAAAAGAAAGTGACAGCATTTTCATTGGTGAATCCCCCCCCCCCCCCAATCTCTAAGAGCATCCTATTTTTGCAACCTAGATGAGATCATGTGCCATCCAGAGATACTGTCTTAGATCATTCTAGCTATGTGAATGGCTACACTATCCCTTCCCATTTTCTGTCTTACTGCAAATGTTACTTATTCCAGCTTAATTTAGCTGGGTCTGCCCTCAATCTCTTCGGATATTTATTATTATTATTATTATTATTATTATTATTATTATTATTTATTAGATTTGTATGCCGCCCCTCTCCGAAGACTCGGGGCGTCTCACAACAATAAAAACAATATTATAACAAAACAAATCTAATATTAAAAGAAGCATATAAAACCCTATCATATATTTAAAAACCAAACAGCACATTCATACCAAACATGAAACAAAATATAAAGAAGTCTGGGAGGAAAGGTGTCTCAACTCCCCCATGCCTGGCGGTATAAGTGAGTCTTGAGTAATTTACGAAAGACAAGGAGGGTGGGGGCAGTTCTAATCTCCAGGGGAAGTTGATTCCAGAGGGCCGGGGCCACCACAGAGAAGGCTCTTCCCCTGGGGCCCGCCAAACGACATTGTTTAGTCGACGGGACCCAGAGAAGGCCAACTCTGTGGGACCTTATCAGCCGCTGGGATTCGTGCAGTAGTAGGCGGTTCCGGAGGTACTCTGGTCCAATGCCATGTAGGGCTTTAAAGGTCATAACCAACACTTTGAATTGTGACCTGAAACTGATCGGCAGCCAGTGCAGACCACGGAGTGTTGTAGAGACGTGGGCGAATCTGGGAAGCCCCACGATGGCTCTCGCGGCTGCATTCTGCACGATCTGAAGTTTCCGAACACTTAGGACCATGACCTGGATAAGATCGTTGTCCTGCAGTTTGGGATGACCAAAATGTCTGGAGAAATCCTGGTTTAGTAAAAGCTAGGGTGTCTCAATTTTTTTCAAGTGAATGTGAGAATTAGAATTCTAATATAGGTTCTCACCCACTGCTGGGATATGGTGGGAGCATACTGTTTTTCTCATCAGTTGATAGAAATGTTCATGAAAATAAGAGTTAGCCATCAATCAGAGCCCTTCTGCAAAACATTATTGAAAAGGCATTGTTACTCTTCTTTTCTGGGGGAAATTGGGTGTGAACTGTTTTAACTTCAACTAAGCAGATCCTCTGGCCCAAATAAGAGCTGGAAGGGGAAAGTTTGCAGCAATAAGTTGCCCTTTTTTCCTTCTTTCTAAAGAAAAAAGTTTGCTAGGTGGTGTTGTATGTTTAAAAGAGTTTTTGCTATGTGCTGCTGCTATTTAAACTATTATTGTCCTTTAATTATGTCCCATTTGTCTGGTAAAAGTGCACTCCTATTTTTTGCTGTTCCAAAAATCCCGAAAGTTTGTGTTGGTTAAGATAAAGTGGTTAGCTAATGCCCAGTGATTATAGAATGATTGTTTGCATATCACGCCACAGGGTGGCAGTGCAGGCTCCCGTAAACCAAATTTATAAATTCATGGAAAGGCTAGGAACTCAAATGGGGAATCTGTGGTACTACAGTTGTTGCTGGGTTACAGCTTCCTGCATCATTGGCAATTGCTGTTGGGGCTGTGGAGTATTATAGTAGCAATATGTTTTCTGACCCTTGCTAAGTTCAGGGTACAAACACCTGAGCATCTTCATAAGTCTACAGTGGTATCTCTACTTACGAACTTAATTCGTTCCGTGGCCAGGTTCTTAAGTAGAAAAGTTTGTAAGAAGAAGCAATTTTTCCCATAGGAATCAATGTAAAAGCAAATAATGTGTGCGATTGGGGAAACCACAGGGAGGATGGAGGCCCTGTTTCCTCCCAGGAGATTCCTAGAGAGGCCACACGGAGCCTTCTCCCTGCCTTTTCCGGCCCTGTTTCCTCCCAGGAGATTCCTAGAGAGGCCCCACAGAGACTTCTCCCTGTCTTTTCCAGCCCGATTTTCTCCCAGGAGATTCTCCCTGCCTTTTCCGGCCCTGTTTCCTCCCAGGAGATTCCTAGAGAGGCCCCACAGAGGCTTCTCTCTGCCTTTTCCAGCCCGATTTTCTCCCAGGAGATTCTCCCTGCCTTTTCCGGCCCTGTTTCCTCCCAGGAGATTCCTAGAGAGGCCCCACAGAGGCTTCTCTCTGCCTTTTCTGGCCCTGTTTCCTCCCAGGAGATTCCTAGAGAGGCCCCACAGAGGCTTCTCCCTGCCTTTTCCGGCCCTGGGGAAACCACAGGGAGGATGGAGGCCCTGTTTCCTCCCAGGAGATTCCTAGAGAGGCCACACGGAGCCTTCTCCCTGCCTTTTCCGGCCCTGTTTCCTCCCAGGAGATTCCTAGAGAGGCCACACGGAGCCTTCTCCCTGCCTTTTCCGGCCCTGTTTCCTCCCAGGAGATTCCTAGAGAGACCCCACAGAGGCTTCTCCCTGCCTTTTCCGGCCCTGGGGAAACCACAGGGAGGATGGAGGCCCTGTTTCCTCCCAGGAGATTCCTAGAGAGGCCACACGGAGCCTTCTCCCTGCCTTTTCCGGCCCTGTTTCCTCCCAGGAGATTCCTAGAGAGGCCACACGGAGCCTTCTCCCTGCCTTTTCCGGCCCTGTTTCCTCCCAGGAGATTCCTAGAGAGACCCCACAGAGGCTTCTCCCTGCCTTTTCCGGTTACAGTTTCAGAAGCTCGGGTTTGTAAGTGGAAAATGGTTCTTGAGAAGAGGCAAAAAAATCTTGAACACCCAGTTCTTATCTAGAAAGGTTCGTAAGTTCTTAGATAGAGGTTCCACTGTACTTCTGTGAGGAAACCTCCAGCGAACGTGTTCCTCAGGAGTTCGTTTCACTCCCAAACCTGTGGCTGATGGGTAGGTCTTTGGAGGAACAAGGTTCTTCAGATGAATTGCACCACTGGATATAACACGGGTTTCTTTTCTCCAGATCATGCTTCTCCTCCCGAGTCCCAGCCAGGAGCCCCCGGAGCACCAGAGAATGAATCTCAGAAAGACCAAACAGAAGTTCTTCAGAACCAGGCACACCCACAGGTTGCTGTCCAATAGAAAACGGCTATGGCGTGCACCGAAGTGGGGTCTCCCTATTCTTCTTTCCTCAATACCAGGGCATCTAAATCAAACTTCACCCCAGGACTGTGGAGGAGGGGCTGTGCAAGGCAGAGTTTACAAGAGGAGAATGCTGACTCATCTGCACCTGATCCTCCATTTGTTCCAAGCAAGCAAAGGTTTTTACCAAACGGCTGATTCTCTTGGAGACACCTTAGCAAAGGGGAAATAATTAAGGGAGGAAATAGGAATGGCTTTGTGGCAAGCAAAAGAGAAGGAGGCAAGGGTTAGACATCCTGACATTCGACGTTGCACTGTTTGCAAAATACATGTTGAGAGCTGCTGGGTTTTGTTTTAAAACAATTAGGTCCCTTTTTATTTAATAAATTGAACCCTGTGGAATTCTTATCTGCATTTTTTTCATCCAGTGCGCCATCTTCCCTTTGCATGTGAGATGGTTTCAGCATCTATACTAGGCGGGACTTTTTTTGCAGTTGTGTCGGAAGCACTGAGGGACTTCCCAGAATGAAAGAGTTAGCCGGTGACATCGCTGTTGCCCCGGGGGCTCCTTGGGGGCTCCTTTCATGTCCCTGGCAGGATGTGGAGTGAAGGACAAGAGCTCAACCTCACACCATGGCAGCTCTTGCGTGTCAAACATGGACCAGCATTCCTACCACTTGAGCCACCACGTTCCTTACTTGGCAGTTATGAAATATGACTATGAAAATATGAAATGTGAAAAATTACTGCACCGTGTGAGAAAAAAAAAAACACTTTGGGTGAATGCAGTGAAGGGCTACCAAACTTTTTACTACCACACTCTGGGCATGGCTTATTTATTTTATTTATTCATTCGATTTTTATGCCGCCCTTCTCCTTAGACTCAGGGCAGCTTACAACATGTTAGCAATAGCACTTTTTAACAGAGCCAGCCTATTGCCCGTCCTCATTTTACCGACCTCGCAAGGATGGAAGACTGAGTCAACCTTGAGCCGGTGATGAGATTTGAACCGCTGACCTGCAGATCTATAGTGGCCTGCAGTACAGCACTCTACCTGCTGCGCCACCCCGGCTCTGCATTTTCTTTCAATATCTTTCAGTGCAAATTGAGTGCTCTGGGGTGGAGCTCCATTTTTGCTACCCCACTGCGTTTCCCCCCTATCCCCGGTCTGGGCAGTAGCCCACCCCTAGGTGAATGGTGATTGACATTTCTTTTATTTTTGCCACTGCTTCCCTTAGTCTGGAAGACAAAAGTTAATTGTTAATTATTTATTTTTTCCTATTGTGGCTTCTGTAATACTTTGTCCATCTCATGTAGTCTTTGACCTACAACTACAGTTGGGTTTGGAATGGTGGAGCTAAGTGAGTTGCACCTTTTTGCTGAGTTAGCAAACCACCATGGTTATTTAACGAATCAGCTTTCCCCCCATTGATTTTTTTTACTGGAAGCCTTTGGAAAGATCATCATTATTATTATTATTATTATTATTATTATTATTATTATTATTATTATTAATTAAATTTGTATGCCATCCCTCTCTGTAGACTCGGGGTGGCTCACAACAATAGTAGCAAAACAATATGTAACACTGATCTAATAATTTAAACTAAAAACCCATAATTTAAAAACATGCACACAACACACCATACAAAAACAGTATAGGCCTGGGGAAGTTATTTCAGTTTCCCTGTGCTTGACGGCAGAGGTGGCTTTTACGGAGTTTACGAAAGGCAAGGAGGGTGGGGGCAATTCTAATCTCAGGGTGGAGCTGGTTCCAGAGGGTTGGGGCCGCCACAGAGAAGACTCTTCCCCTGGGACCCGCCAGACGACATTGTTTAGTCGACGGGACCCGGAGAAGGCCAACTCTGTGGGACCTAATCATAAATGGGGATCACCAAACCTTGGGGCGCTGCCAGTATTGTAAATACATGCCAATTGCCAAAATACCCAAATTTTGATGAGGTCACCCCCAGGGACACTGTAGTGGTTGTAAGTGTGAGGATTTATGTGTAAGTATTGGTGTTGCTTTAAAGTCACTTATTTGGATGGATACTGGAGATTGAAGTTCACCCATCTTCAAGTCACCGTGGTCGAGGTACACTGTTCTAGCTCATATTCCCTAGGACAGGAGTCGGCAGCTTTAAACACTCAAAAGAGCCATTTGGACCTGTTTCTCACAGAAACGAATACACCGGGAGTCACAGAACCCTTCCCATGCCTGACTATTTCCTGAGCGGCCACGGAACTAGCATATGTAGTTGAATTAAACATTCTGTTTTCTTCTTGGATTGGCCTACCAAGGCTTGAAAAGCTCAATAAATCGCGTGCCAGCAGGTATCACACATTGGTGATTGTAATGCATGAGACCTCACCTACAAAAAGATATTGACAAAATTGAACGGGTCCAAAGACGGGCTACAAGAATGGTGGAAGGTCTTAAGCATAAAACGTATCAGGAAAAACTTCATGAACTCAATCTGTATAGTCTGGAGGACAGAAGGAAAAGGGGGGACATGATCGAAACATTTAAATATGTTAAAGGATTAAATAAGGTTCAGGACGGAAGTGTTTTTAATAGGAAAGTGAACACAAGAACAAGGGGACACAATCTGAAGTTAGTTGGGGGAAAGATCAAAAGCAACATGAGAAAATATTATTTGACTAAAAGAATAGTAGATGCTTGGAACAAACTTCCAGCAGACGTGGTTGGTAAATCCACAGTAACTGAATTTAAAAATGCCTGGGATAAACATATATCATTGTAAGATAAAATACAGGAAATAGTATAAGGGCAGACTAGATGGACCATGTGGTCTTTTTCTGCCGTCAGTCTTCTATGTTTCTATATTTTGAGTGACAGAGCCACAGCAGAGGAATGAAAGAGCCATGTGCGGAGGAGGGGGGGGGGAGAAGGAGACATATGCCGCTCCAGAGCCATGGGTTGCTAGGAGGTCTCTCATTGAAGTACTAGCCAGGGGCTTTGCTTCCCTACAAAGTGGAACATGTTTTGCTACCTGCTAAGATCCCTGGAGGTGATGCAGTACTCCATAACCACCTACAGCAGGGATGTCAATCTTATGTCATCTCGGGAGTGTCATATGACATATCAGGGCTTTCCCCTCCTTCGCTAAACGAGGGCATGGCCAGCACATGTATCCACCCCACGGGCCATGGGTTTGACAGCCCTGACCCACAGGACTGGGGGAAAAAGGGGGCAGTAGCTGTCCAACAATCCCATCCTGACATTGGATGGAGTTTTGAATCAGTTGTGAATCACAGGAGCCTGTGATACTATACTATATGAGTTAGTTCTTGGCCGTTCTTTCCACAGACAGCTCCTCCCAAAGGAAGGAAGATGAAACATGTGGGAGTAACCGACAGCAATGCACTCCTTTCCCAAGTTGTACAGGGAGTGCAGCATTCCCAGGACACCTACATCATTCTAATGCCCTTAAGAGGAATGGATGATGTATGCCAGACAATTGAAGAAGTGTAGGTGTTTTCTACTTTCAAAAAAGAAGGGGGGAAAAAGACCATCAGAATCCTAAAAAGCTTGCACATGCTTTAAGTAAGATTTCTACCCTAATTTCCCATCTGTATTAAAAAACATAACATTGAAAAAAACAATTTAAAATATGGCTGTGAAACATTTATTTATTTTATTTATTTTATTTATTTTATTTATTTTATTTATTTTATTTATTTTATTTATTTTATTTATTTTATTTATTTTATTTATTTTATTTATTTTATTTATTTTATTTATTTTATTTATTTTATTTATTTTATTTATTTTATTTATTTTATTTATTTTATTTATTTTATTTATTTTATTTATTTTATTTATTTTATTTATTTTATTTATTTTATTTATTTTATTTTATTTATTTTATTTATTTTTATTTATTTATTTATTTATTTTTGATTGATTGATTGATTGATTGGATTTGTATGCCGCCCCTCTCCGGGGACTTAATATTACAGTTCATAATAATACGATGAGTTGCAAATAGAAATAAAATGATTTGTGGCACAAAAAAAAGGCAAAGGGAGTGCCAATAGTTATAAATGTCTTAGGTGCCATCCCAAAATATTTGGAGCATCATTTGAACACCATCAGCATTGACAACATCACCAATTGTAGAAGTTAGCTTTACTTGGAAAAAAGTTACATCCTATGACAGTGATGGCAAACCTTTTTTTCCTGCACAAGTGCCCGCACCCATAATTCAACGCCTGGGGTGGACAAAAATTGTCTCTCCCCCCATAGGCCCTCTGTAGGCCAGAAAGAGCCTGTTTCCCAACTTTTGGTGGGCCCAGTAGGCCCGTTTTTCACTCAATCCTCCAGAGGCTTCCTTGGGGCCCGGAAAGGGCAAAAACACCCTTCTCCATTCTCCAGGAAGCCCTCTGGAAGCTGAAAATGCTCTCCCAGAGCCTCCACGTGAGTCGAAAATCAGCTGGCCAATACACACTGCTGGAACTGAGTTAGGGTAATGGCTCGTGTGCCGGCGGATAAGGCTCCACATGCCACCTGTGACACCTATGCCATCACTGTCCTATGACAATACCAGAAGCCTTCAACTTAGGGCTATTTGTTTAATGTCTGTTTGAATTTACAATGGTGTTGAAAAAAGGGGAAATATCTCCCCCCCCCCCCCCGCCCATGTTTACAAGAGTTAACAGCATTCCCATGGTGGGTGATCAAAATTTGGATGCTTAGCAACTGGCATGTTTTTATGATGGTTGCAATGTCCAAGGGTCATTGTGATCGCCTTTCGCCACCTCCTGACAAGCAAAATCAACAGGGGAAGCCAGATTCACTTAAGAAGCATGTTACTAACTTAATAACTGCAACAATTCCCTTAACAGCGATAACAAGAAAGATAGTAAAATTGAACCAGTCCCAATTTTACAGAGATGGGCTGAGTTGTGGTTGTAAGTTGAACATAGCCTGTATCTTTAATACTACCGTGTTTCCTTGAAAATAAGACCCTGTCTTCTATTATTATTATTATTATTATTTTTTGAACCCTGAAATAAGCAACTTAGCCTTATTGCCATGCACTCAAAAGCCCGATTGGCCTTATTATCAGGGGATGTCTTATGTTGGGAGAAGGTAGAGAAACACATAACCTCTGCCTGTCCAAAAACTTAGTAAATGACTCAAAAAACTGAGTGGGCCTTCTCCGAGTCCCATCAGCTAAACAATGTCATTTGGCGGGACCTTCTCTGTGGCAGCCCCGGCCCTCTGGAACCAACTCCCCCCAGAGATTGGAATTGCCCCCACCCTCCTTGCCTTTCATAAGCTCCTTAAAACCCACCTCTGCCATCAGGCATGGGGGAACTGAGATACTCTTTACCCCTAGGCCTCTACAATTTATGCATGGTATGTCTGTATGTATGTCTGGTTTTATAATAAGGGTTTTTTAGTTGTTTTAGTATTGGATTGTCACATGCTGTTTTTATCACTGTTGTTAGCCGCAGAGAGGGCTGGCATACAAATCAAATCAAATCAAATCAATCAATCAATTAAACAAATTAAACAAATAAAATAAAATAAATAAAAAATAAAATAAAATATATAAAATTGCCAAATCTAGTCTAAACATCTGGATGATTGTGACCAATGACCAACCGTGTTAACAGCAATATAAATATATTATTTAAATGAATATGAAGGTTTTTAGATATTCCCCTTCCCTGGGATACACTGGTCGCAATGGTCCCAGATAGAATCTTATTGAACCTCCTATGAGGTGGATATACCACTCCTTCCTTTCTCTACACCAGTGTTTCCCAACCTTGGCAACTTGAAGATATTTGGACTTCAACTCTCAGAATTCTGGGAGTTGAAGTCCAAATATCTTCAAGTTGCCAAGGTTGGGAAACACTGCTCTACACTACCTGCCCATAGGGCAGCTGATGTTATTTGAAACTTATGACATTATGTCACATTGCCTGCAAAACACTTGCTTAATTGAAATACGTCTTACAACAGTCATTCCAACAATCCAATGATAGTTAACAACACTTGCTAAAGGAGCACTGTAATGAGCCACAGGAAGCTTATGTTTCAAACTGTAATCATTGATGTATTATTTCCCACATTTTCACTTAAATGTCCTGAACTGTAGAAGCCTTACAGTTGGTCACTCCCTGAACCTGACCCATCTTCCTGGACTTCCACAGAGCAAAACCTGGTCCATGCACATGTATGTGTACAAACAAATATGTCTACTCTTCCAAGGTACAGTGTATTGGAAACCAGGGATGATATACCTCCACATGGAACCTACTAATTATCTTATTCTCTTTGTGGTCACAACCTATTCAACAACTTCTTCTGAGTCAGTGACAAGAATTAGAACATGGGTCATTATCTTTTCCCTCATGATTTCTCAGAAGTTACTCAGAGCAAGGAAGAAATGGTGCCACTTAACTCTTAAACATTTGGGCTCCACATCCTTTTGAATCCATATTCCACAGATTCCTTAACAAGAGTTTAAATCCGTGATTGTGGTTTTGTCACGACTGGATCCATTTGGATTACATATACTGTATACATAATTTCAACAACGCAAGTAAATGAAATGTAATATTAGCCCCGGAGAACAGGATGTACATAATGAGGATGCCTGTTAGTTCTCTATAGTATGCAGTATTTTACAAATTTAAACACAGAAAATAAATTTGGTGTTAGATGAAAAATTTCTTCAAGAAAAAAAACACCTCTCCCATCCAATAAGCGGGCTGACTAGAGACCTGAATGATTATTTATATATATATATTTATTTATTTATTTAAATTTTATTTTATTTTATTTTATTTTCTTATTTTATTTTATTTTATTTTATTTTATTTTATTTTATTTTATTTTATTTTATTTTATTGATTGGATTTGTATGCTGCCCCTCTCCGTAGACTTGGGGCGGCTCACAGCATACAATTAAACAATTCATGACAAATCTAATAAATTTAAAAAACATTGAAAAACCCCATTATTAAACCAGACATACACACAGACATACCATACATAAATAGTAAATAGTATAGGCCCGGGAGAGGGGGGGGAATGCCTCAATTCCCCCATGCCTGACAGCAGAGGTGAGTTTTAAGGAGTCTACGGAAGGCAAGGAGGGTGGGGCAGTTCTAATCTCCAGGGGGAGCTGGTTCCAGAGAGTCAGGGCCGCCACAGAGAAGGCTCTTCCCCTGGGACCCGCCAGATGACATTGTTTAGTCGACGGGACCCGGAGAAGGCCAACTCTGTGGGACCTAATCGGTCGCTGGGATTCGTGCGGCAGAAGGCAGTCCATATTATGCCATATCACATCACTTGTCTTGATAAGGTTTCACACAGTAAGAGGAAACTATGGAGGCAATGAGTTCTAATCCTACCTTAGGCATGAAAGCCAGCTTGGTGACTTGGGATCGGTCACTCAGCTGAACTCACCTCATAAATTTGTGAGGATAATAGGAGAAGACAGGAGTACTGTATTAGAAAGGTTTGACATTTTGAGTTAGTTGTAAAAATAATAAAGGTAAGATCTTTTAAAAATCTTATAATGTTGCTTAAAAGTTAAATCAAACTAATATTTCCCCATCCTAGTAATTTTTCAAAATGTTGGCATTTCATACTATACCCCATTTTCTTTACCCTAATATTGATGGGCAGTGTATTTCAAACCTGGCCTGTTGAAGATGGATGGACTTCAATTCCAAGAAGCAGACTGGGGAATTCTGGGAGTTGAAGTCCATCCATCTTCAAGCTGCCAAGGTTGAGAAATACTGCTGATTGGAGTTAATAAATAGTTCAACACATTTGGAGGGTCTCAGAAGGAAAAGGGTTGAATTAAATCATGCTTATATCCAAGTCTTTTAATTCTATTATGTGCTTCTTATTGTGGAGGTGGAAAATTTCTTACAATAATACCACAAATCGTAAACAGGAAGTATTTCCAAAAGCTCTCAGAAAGGTAACGAGTGCTATGTAATCTGTTGTAAGGAATAAAGGGTTTGTCAACAGAAGCACACATGGCTTTCAATGTTTCTGCTTAATTATACGGAGTGAGACAGGGAATGTCAGAAGAAACAAAAATAAGTTGAAGGACATGGGAATGAGTTACTTTAAGGAGTTTGTGTGATGGTATGTGAAGAAAAAGAGTCATGAATGAATACAGACTGTCTCTGAAATGGAATGACCAGTTGAATGAAATATGTCAACGAAGAGGTTTAATCAAACAGAGAAAATGGAGGATCAAGGTACAAAAACATCGTATGAAGGAAAAAATAAAGTAGGTTAAGAGGAAGGAGATAGAGACAGTGCATCTCTGAATAAGAAAGGTGAATCTTAAGAACCAAAGGCAATGTATTTGAATTAGTATATGTGAATGATAAAAATCTGGATTTTATTTATTTGACGATTTATAAGACCATGCAATTCAAACTCTGGCTGGCCTACAGCATAAATACACAATAAGGGTGACAATAACAAAAAATAACAACAATCAATAAATAAAGCTAGGATGTTTGCAAGGACACAAAAAAGTCTAGAAAGGAATAGTGCATTTAATTGTGTTTCTTTTATTTTCCCTTATGTCATCAATAATAACAACAATCAATAAATAAAAAGGCTAGGATGTTTGCAAGGAAAAAAAAAAGTCTAGAAAGGTATAGTGCATTTAATTGCATTTCTTTTATTTTCCCTTATGTCATCAATACTGTACTGTATTTTGCTTGTTATTTATTATTCATTTTCCTTACTTACCATAATGAAATGGAACAGCATGTATTTAGATATGGGTGGATGGATGGAGACGTATGTAAGTATTTTGCTCATTTCAACTTCTTCCTTTCAATAGTTATAGTTTTTCCCAATTAATTTACAGTTTCCGTAACTTCTATCCAGTATGGATAATTCTGTGAATTGTAGTCAAAATTAGCTGTAAAGCCTCCAAGCTGTAAAGCCTCTTGATTTGTCATCCAAAATTAGGCCTAATATTATGGTAGTGACGGAAGTCTATCTCACGTCGGGTTATCTAATAAAACATGTAATAATACTCTTATTTTTTTTCCATCTCAGTTATTTTAGGATGGTTCCTTAGAGCTGTTTGTGTCAGGCGTTGGCTTAGGTTATTTTTAAAGTTGATTACTGAATCACCTTTGGTATGTAAGCTTGCATTCCTGTTGCATGACAAGATCCAGACTCGGCATAAGTCATTTCTATAGATATGATTTGGGCTCTTTTGCACCGATTGCTCCGCCCAGATACTCTTTTTTTTAGAGCTATGTCGGTCTGAGGGAAAAACTGGCAATAGGTGGAAAATATCTGTCTTCTGATACAGGCAGTCCTCGTTTTAAAATAGTCCATTTAGTGACCGTTCAATGTTACAATGACACTGAAGAAAGGGATTTAATGATTGTTTGTCGTGTAGATGGTTGAGTGGTTCAGAGTGGGGAATTTGTAGTGGGTGGGACATTTATTTTTTATTCTATTGTTTATTCTATGTTTAAATTTATTCCGATTTTATGTATGGTGGGACTGGTTTCTGGGTGTCACACGACTTTCGTTGCCAATGCCAATGGCAATAAATAATAATAATAATAATAATAATAATAATAATAATAATAATAATAATTATTATTATTATTATTATTATTATTATTATTATTATTATTCACAATTATGACTATTGCAGCATGCCCATGGCCATATGATCAATGTTCAGATGCGTGGCTGCTGACTCATATTTATGATGGTTGCAGCGGTCCCCTTTTGCAACCTTCTGATAAGCAAAGTCAGTTGGAAAGCCAGATTTATTTGTTTGTTTGATTGATTTTTATGCCGCCCTTCTCCTTAGACTCAGGGCGGCTTACATGTTAGCAATAGCACTTTTTAACAGAGCCAGCATATTGCCCCCACAATCCAGGCCCTCATTTGACCCACCTCGGAAGGATGGAAGGCTGAGTCAACCTTGAGCCGGTGATGAGATTTGAACCGCTGACCTACAGATCTACAGTCAGCTTCAGTGGCCTGCAGTACAGCACTCTACCTGCTGCGCCACCCCGGCTCTATAAGATTCACTTAACCAAATTACTAATTTAACAACTGCAGTGATTCACTTAACAACTGTGGCAAGAAAGGTCATAAAATGGCCAGAACTCACTTAGCAAATGTTCCATTTAATAACAGAAATTTGGGGCTGAATTGTGGTTGTAAATCAAGGATTATCTGTATCTAGTTGCCATTATTTATTTCATAGGTGTAGTACAGGGGTGGGTTCTACTTATCTTTGCACGGGTTTGCATCGCGATGTTTTGCGCAGGATTCAGCCCGAAACACAGCTGAGGAGCTGATCAGCTGTGCTTTGGGTGAAGAAATAAACATCAGTATTAATCGGGATGGGCAGGTGGACCCTTTATCAAGCCGCAGGAGAGAGAAAAATTCACTAAAAATTACCCAAAAAAGATGGCGGCACCCACAGACCAGCACCAATGATGATGACACCAGCAGGTCGCTACCAGTTCTGGTGATCCAGTCTGAACTGGGAGACCACCCCTGGTATAGTCGCCCTTGTTTGCTTAGTGACCAAATAAATGGCCCTGAAAAGTGACATATGACCAGTGTGTATAACCATTGCAGCATCCCCATGGATATATGATCAAAATTTGGTGCTCTTGGTAACTAGCATATATTTGGTTTGTTTGGATTGTATGACTGTTTTTTATAAGGGTTTTTAAAATTGTTTTTAATATTGGATTTGTATCTCATGTATTACTTGTGAACCGCTCAAAGTCTTCGGAGAGGGGCGGCACACAAGTCTAATAAATAATAATGATAATGATAATGATAATAATAATAATAATAATTCACCGCTACATCACGCAGTCCTAAGTGCTTGGGAAGCACCCGACTTGTGATGAAATACGAAATCCAGCATAGTGATCTCGTTTGCTGTGTTGTACTGACATAATAATAATAATAATAATAATAATAATAATAATAATAATAATAATAATAATTTGACATTATGAGCTGTATTGGCAGTTCGTAAGTGGAATCAAAGTGACCCAAAATGCTATTTTTAAATTGACATTGAAAAGCTATGGATTTAAAAAAAATAAAAATCTCAGCTTAAAAGCTTTGAGAACATCACATAATTTAACAATCTGCAAACTTTCTAAATGAAACTCTTCAATTGGCAAATCTGAATATATTAAACTTGGGTTTTACATCAATTTTAATACGCCCTTAGAAATTGCAGGTGTGATTCACTTTTGGAAAGTGTGGGGATAAAGATTATTGTGCCCTAATAAGAGCCTGGAGAAACTCCCAGTTTCAGTCATCAGCTTCTCCATGTAGGCTGGGAAAAGAACGTTATGCCTTGGAAGGACGCTTATGTAAGTAACATTTCTCAATCTTTGCTACTTCCATGTTTGTGATCGTCAATTCTCAGAAATCCCCAGCCAGCAGAGAACATCAAGGGTTGCAAATCTGGAAGTGACTAAAGTTCATGTGGACAGGGCTGACGCTACTACAGAAACCAGTAATCTCACACTCCAATCTGGTTTTTGCACTTTATTTGTTTGTTTGTTTGTTTATTTATTAGATTTGTATGCCAGCCATAAGCAGCTTTTGATTGATTGGTTTGGTTTTTAGTTTGGAGTGCTACATAAACTGGGCTGCTAAAACCCAGGCAAATAGGTTTTCTTCTAATAATCAAGGTTTAGGAAGTTCCATGAATGAAATTTTATATAGAAAGCCGTTGTCCTGAACTGGGATTAAGATTTAGGGCAGGAAAAACAAAATATTTTGGTCGCACTGTATGGGATGAATAACCAACTAGCATGGTAAACATCAGGCGGCGTAAAAGGGGCGGAGTTAGATTTGATAAAAGAAGGCGAAAGGTTGTGAAATTTTCAATATGTGAAACTTGAGCAAGAACACTTTGGCAATATTTACATATCATTTACATATCATCTATTCATTTACACGTATTCATTATTTAATATTTGGGGTTCCATTGACCCTCCTAACAGAATCACATCTGCTGTGATCCTTAGGAGGGCATCACAGTTACCAATTGCCAGCTGATGTGATAATGTACAATTTTTTTTTTACTGAGTATGTCTTTTGTAGAATGGAAAAACTGGGAAATAGTCTATCAGATTCCTGAAGAGTAAAAAGTATCAATTATTCTTAGGTGTGACATAGTTTTCAACAAATGCTAGGGACAATAAGCAGGATATTTGCTCATATCTTGTGGGTTTTGCAAAACCATTTTGTATAATTACAACATAGTTACAGTTGTAATTATAGTTATAGTTATAAAAAACAACATAGATCTGGCTAGTTATCTACTTTGATGTCATACCTTTTATAATATTCCTAATCACCTTGTTATTACAAATATCAAGAAAACAATGAAGACGTACACTTCAAAAATAATTTATAATTATTACAATTCAATAATCAATTATGATACAGTCAAAACATACCCGGGGATTTCAAAGGAATAATTTAATATTAATACAAATCTTTCAAAAACATTTTTTTTCAATTAAAAAAGTATACAAGGTAGCAGAGATTTTGCAAAAATACTTAACACATAAACCATCTCTTCTCAATATACAAAATCCAAATTGTCAAATTTTTGGATCCAATTCTTGCCCTCTAATTGGTACATATGAAAGTTTAGCCATGAAATCAAACCACAAAGCTGAAGAAATCCGAGCCAGCTGTGGTTGAAAAAGAGTTTTTTTCACAATAATTTACAAGTTGCCCCCTCTGATAACTCCAGAGAGGCCAACTTCAAATCCCAGTCCCATAACAAGCAAGATTGAGTAGTGGCAACCATGGGGCTTGTGATCCGAAAGATTCAGAAGGCTACCACATATGACAGAAGCTAAGTAATGCCTGTGAAATAGAACTGCAACATAGAACTTAATATTGTATTTAAAAGCAATTATTTCTCACACATACTCATTAATACAGCTACATTTCATGACTTTTCAAATCAAAGGAGGTAGTAATAGAAGTAACGAGCTAGGATTATATTTATTCAGAAAAAAGCCTTGATATTTTCACTGATGCTACTCCTTCATTTAGGCAACCCATTTTTATCTCATCCAAAATGGTTTGGCTCAGACTTAATTTTACTACACTTTACCCCCAGAGTCACCAGTTTGAAATTGCTTCAAACTTACGAACAATGAGATTCTAGTTCACGCCATGCTTTTAACACACCAATCAGAAGAAGAGCAAAAGCAACAATCTTCTTTTAGTGATGGAAAACCCATACCTGAATTTCCCCTGAATCCTCAACTTCTACGTATGTACACAATATATTTTTTTTTAATCTGACAGAGGCTTTTCATTCCTAATTCTAGAATCCCAATTTCTCTTTTCTGGGGGAATTAAAATCAAATGGGAATGTTATCAGCAGCTTCTCCCAGAAGAGACATGGAAGCCCCATGGATTCTCTTCCAAACTTTGTCCCGATGTTCCTCTGCCAAGCAAGGCTCCAAGATGGCCGCCATTTGAGTGATTCTTCGGTGGAAGCGGTGGCGATCACGAGCCATTTGCTGCCATGGGCCCCGACGGGCAGCCCGAGAGGCGTAATCCCAGACTACTAGTGTGTGGACAGTGACCGCTGGGGAGAATCGGACCTAACGAAAGAAAGAAGATATGAGTTAATGAAGCTGATATTTCTAGGCAAGTACTTGTTGCTATAAATCAATTATATTATATTATATCATACTCTCTTATCATATTGATTAGATTTTTATCTAACATTTATTACTTTATAAGTACTCAAGTCAGGAAGCGTAAATCTCCTCTTATTTTCTCCACAAACGATAATCCAACGACTGGCCCAAAGTCATCCAGCCAGCTTTCATGCCTAAAGCATAACTAGAACTTAATGTCCTAGTTTCTATCTGAGCACCTTAACCACCACATCAACCGACTCTAAATCTAATACAGTGATACCTCGCCTTACAAACGCTTCGTCATACAAACTTTTCAAGATACAAACTCGGGGTTTAAGATTTTTTTGCCTCTTCTTACAAACTATTTTCACCTTACAAACCCATCACCACCGCTGGGATGCCCCGCCTCCGGACTTCCGTTGCCAGCGAAGCACCTGTTTTTGCACTGTTGGGATTCCCCTGAGGCTCCCCTCCATGGGAAACCCCATCTCTGGACTTCTGTGTTTTTGTGATGCTGAAGGGGAATCCCAGAAGGGAAATCCCAGCAGCGCAAAAACGGGCGCTTCGCTGGCAATGGAAGTCTGGAGGTGGGGTTTCCCAGCAAGGGGAGCCTCAGTGAAATCGCAGCATCGCAAAAACAGAGGTCTGGAGGTGGGGTTTCGAGGACTTCGGTGTTTTTGCAATGCTGCGATTTCACTGATGCTCCCTTCGCTGGGAAACCCCACCTCCGGACTTCCGTTGCCAGCGAAGCGCTCGTTTTTGCACTGCTGGGATTTCCCTGCAGCATCGCAAAAACACAGAAGTCCAGAGGTGGGGTTTCCAATGGAGGGGAGCCTCAGGGGAATTCCAGCAGTGCAAAAACGTGCGCTTCGGCTGGCAAAAGGGGTGAATTTTGGGCTTGCACGCATTAATCGCTTTTCCATTGATTCCTATGGGAAAAAACATTGTTTTATCTTACAAACTTTTCACCTTAAGAACCTCGTCCCAGAACCAATTAAGTTTGTAAGACAAGGTATCACTGTGTTATTCTTCTTCTAGTTTCTTCCTCTTATTTCTTCTTATCTTATCTTTTCTTTTCTTATCCTTCTCCAGCAGATGGGCCGGACTCTGCATCCTATCATATTCACACGGAGTGTTTGTTATCTGCCAAGAGCTACCCACTTGACCATACTGGTTTTACATTTAGGCACTCCAACTCCTAAACCTGCTTAAGGTCCTCCAAGTAGTATGACGGCAGATCTTCCTTTTATGTCATTCCTTGCTCCCTCCATCTTTATTTAGATTTTGTTCTTTATATCTATGGCCGTAGTTGTGGAACTGAAGATTTGTGGAAACTCGAGTTCCAAAACCACCTTTAACAGCCAAATTTATTGGGTGAATTTAGGCTAATCATTTCTCACCCCAACTATTTCACAGGGCTGTTATGAGGATACAACTGAAAGCAAAAATATTGTGTATGTTCCCCTGGTGCTTTATAGGAAAAGAGGGGAATAAAAGAAGACATTTATTCATTTGACTCATTTTAAGTGGTTTCCCAACAGTTCTGACACTGTTTCTTCTCAGCGGTAAAGTCCTTTTCATTTCATCTTATCCCTGCTATAATCTGAGATTAGAGCTATATTCCATTTTTCTTCTGGGCGCAGTGCAAATCAAATAATTTAACTCTTACAAGAGACACATAAAATCTGGTGAGCTAAAAGATAGCCATTGGCCTCCAACACCCAGGAATCCTCATGGGTTATAACCACTATAATTAATGTTCAAAACCAAGCCAATCCTCATAAGAGTGATTGAATGTCTTTTTAACTTTTGCCTTAATAAAAGAGAGTCTATTTCCTACTCACAATCTCCACCTTTCAAAAATGATTGTAAAATAAAGGGCCAGTCTAAGTTCACATAAAATTGTCTGGCTTGTATGCTTGCTGTTTTTCATGCCCTTCCCAAAGAGGTTTGTGCATTTAGAGTAGTTAAATAAGGATAGAATTTGCATCTGTCTGTAGACTTGGCAAATTTGTGCAGAAGCCCTATTAAGGCAAAAAGAAAGTACAGAACAAAGCCAGGAATCTCCATTTTTTATTTATAATAGGCAATTTCTCAAAGGGAGGCAGAGAAATGAGTCTGCTAGACTGGGAAATGTCCTAAGCTTACATCATTTATTTTATTTGGACGAGACTTGTGATTCATAGTCAGGGACAATTAAATAAAAACATGGCCTCTGTGTCTTCCGAATTCAGACACTGATCTGGTGATTGTAAATTAATCATGTCACATCACATGAATCTTTGTCCTATTTGCTTCTCCACAAAGATCTACTCAACCGGAGCTGAATTCCTTGAAATTACTGAATGGGAATGGCATTTTGTGAATGATAGAACACCTTTGTTCCCTCAGGCATTCAATCTTTTGTTCTTCAACCTGTTCTTTGAAGAAAATCCTCCAACCGTCTAATCCTAACACCTCTTCATTACAAGACTACCTTTTTCTCTAATATGTGTGCCTGTGGCTGATAAAATACACAATACTTTAATGACTATGGTACTATACTGGTAGCCTTCAACTTACAATAGTTCCTTTAGTGACCATTCATAGTTACAACAGCATTGGGAATAAAGTGATTTGTGACAGTTTTTCACTTATGACCACTGCAGTATCCTCATGGTCATGTGATCAAAATTCAGGTGCTTGGCAACTGATTCATGACTAGGTCCCAAGGTCATGTGATCCCCTTTTGCAAACTTCTGACAAGCAAAGTCAATGTGGAAGCCAGATTCGCTTAACCACCATATGTTACTAACTTAACAACCGCAGTGATTCACTTAACAAATGTGGTGAAAAAAATCATAGAAACATAGAAGACTGACGGCAGAAAAAGACCTCATGGTCCATCTAGTCTGCCCTTATACTATTTCCTGTATTTTATCTTACAATGGATATATGTTTATCCCATGCATGTTTAAATTCAGTTACTGTGGATTTACCAACCACGTCTGCTGGAAGTATGTTCCAAGGATCTACTACTCTTTCAGGAAAATAATATTTTCTCATGTTGCTTTTGATCTTTCCCCCAACTAACTTCAGATTGTGTCCCCTTGTTCTTGTGTTCACTTTCCTATTAAAAACACTTCCCTCCTAAACCTTATTTAACCCTTTAACATATTTAAATGTTTTGATCATGTCCCCCCTTTTCCTTCTGTCCTCCAGACTATACAGATTGAGTTCATTAAGTCTTTCCTGATATGTTTTATGCTTAAGACCTTCCACCATTCTTGTAGCCCGTCTTTGGACACGTTCAATTTTGTCAATATCTTTTTGTAGGTGAGGTCTCTAGAACTGAACACAGTATTCCAAATGTGGTCTCGCCAGCGCACTATATAGCGGGACCACAATCTCCCTCTTCCTGCTTGTTATACCTCTAGCTATGCAGCCAAGCATCCTACTTGCTTTTCCTACCGCCCGACCCCACTGCTCACCCATTTTGAGACTGTCAGAAATCACTACCCCTAAATCCTTCTCTTCTGAAGTTTTTGCTAACACAGAACTGCCAATGCAATACTCAGATTGAGGATTCCTTTTCCCCAAGTGCATTATTTTACATTTGGAAATATTAAACTGCAGTTTCCATTGCTCTGACCATTTATCTAGTAAAGCTAAATCATTTACCATATTACAGACCCCTCCAGGAATATCAACCCTATTGCACACTTTAGAGTCATCGGCAAATAGGCAAACCTTCCCTACCAAACCTTCCCCTTCTTTTTCTTTGTTCTCATCTGGATTGGTTATTTTAGCTATTTTGATTCTTTTTTTTGTTTTATGTTGTTTGTTTTGTTTTTCACCTTTTGTAAACCACCCAAGAATCAGTCAGCATATTAAATAAATAAATGGAGCAAAAATCTTAACCTCAGCAGGAAATTCAACTGATGCAACTTTGCCCACTACTGTACTGCTTCAAAAACAACAGCTCAGTGGCCCTATGTATCATCTTTACTCTTCATCATGGTGAAAATAGTTTAAAAAAGCAGAATCATTTTCTCAAACATAATCATTGTGGGCAAGTCTAAACTTCAATCAATTACAGCCAAGAGTAGAAATACAAGTGTTCGTGGTTCCTAATTAACCATGCCAGCTACGAAAAAACAAAACAAAGGTGGATTTTGAAAATCCTCATTCCAAACACATTCATAGAGCACACATAAATATTTTAGGATTCTCACCTTCTTTTTCACCTGGATTTCCTGCTGTGAAATTATTTCCGCAGCGAGAGGAGAAGTGTTTTTCCGGGAATTTGGTTGGCAGCATAGGTAGGTATCTTGATTTCTTTCAACGTTTTGGTCCTCTCTGGGCAATAACTGCTTTGGGAGATAACATGATTCTTCAAGTTTGGAACTGGTTCTTGTCCAATAAGAAGGGGGGAGTGTTTCTTGATTGTTTTGGGGCTTCAGTGAAGCAGTGGTGAAGTCTGTGTGGGTCTGAATGGGTTTGGAAAAGCAAAGCGGGTGGAAAGGATTATTGTTCATGGATAGAGCTCCACAGAGATTCTCAAAATCCATCTTCCATACAGATTCCTCCTCTTCTACTTCATAGTTCTCTAGGTCTCCTGAATTATTGCCTTCAGAGCAAGTTTGGGTCTTACTACTGTCTTGCATTTCATCCTCAATCCACCAGTCTTCTGAACTGTCATCACTGTCATTTTCTCCATCTTCATCTTCTAACGGACTGTAGAATAAAGAAAGTACCAGGGAACTTTGGAAGCTACTGGGGTCAGTATGGGATTCCGTGTTATACGTAGCTTTATTCTTTCCATTCTTTTGCTTCATTTCTGGCTGTTCCTCATCCTCTGAAGAACCAAGTGAACATATTAAGCTTTGTTTTCCCCATGTGGGTGGATCCAGATTAGATTCCATGTTTTTCTCCTGCTCTTGGGGAACTAAGGGGAGTTCCAAAATTTCATCAAGGCCCTTATTAAAATTAAATTGTCCATCAGGATTTAAGCAGTCCAAAGTATTTTCCAAACATTCACAGAGGTCCATCTCTTCCATAAAGACTTCAGGATTGTAAGTATCTTTCAACAACTTAGGGGAGACATGCTCGGAACTTTTTATAGCCACACATTCTATGTCCTTTCCTGAAGAAGCTTGCCAATTATTTCTCAAATCAAATACTAACATAGGATTTAGTAAACACAGCTCAGAAATCCTTTCCTCTTCCAAATGCATGTTATTCACTGTAATGCTGCTTGAATCGATCAAAACGTGTTCAATGTCTTCTCCAAAAGAGTCCTCTATAACCAAACTTCCCTCCAAAAGATGGTTTGTATGACTCTTACAAGAAAAGTGTTCTTGATAGCTGTTTACATCCATCATCTTCTCAGTGTTGCTTTCATTTTTTTTAAGGTCTCTGGAATACTTTAAGTGTTTCATCTTCGCTAAGATGGGCAATGCTTTACGGGCAAACCCCATCAATACTTTCTTCACCAGGTTTCTAGGGAAAGCCTGACAAAAGGATAAAAATCTTCGCAACCAGGCCTTAGCAAGCTTCAACATATATAGAATAAATGGAAATGTGCCAGCAGGGATGGAGTTAACTGGTTCAGGAGGTAGACGTTTCGTCATTTTAGGTCCAAAGGGATAGCAGCTCTTACGGAAAGTATTTTGGGGTTCAAAGAGTGAGGCGAACTGTCTGGCCATGAGACACGGAGGCATTTTAAATCTGAAAAGAAGCAATCAATATTGGAATTTAGAGTAAGAACACATCAATTGAAACTCAAGATTCTTGGACTATAACAAATTACAAGTCCTTGACTTATGATCATAATGAGCCCAAAATTTCTGTTGCTGAACAGCTAAGTGAGTTGTGCTCCATTTTACCAATTTTTTTTTGCCACAGTTCAGTGAGTCACTGCAGTTGTTAAGTGAACCACATGGCTGTTAAGTGAACTTTCAACATTGACTTTGCTTGTCAGAATGATCACATGAGCCCAGGATAGCACGACTATATAAATACATGCCAGTTGCCAGGCACCCAAATTTTGATTATGTGACCACAGGGACGTCTGCAGCGGTCATAAAGGTGAAAAGAAGTCACTTTTTTCAGTAAAGTAACGTCACGTAGTCACTAAACAAATGATTGAAGACAAATATGCTGAAGAAAAGTTGTAAAACGGGGCAAAATTCACTTAGCAAATATATCACATAGCGAGAGAAATTTTGAGCTCAATTTATTTGATTTATTTATTTATTCATTTATTTGATTTTTTTAAATGTTGCATGTTACAACATGTTAGCAATAGCACTTTTTAACAGAGCCAGCCTATTGCCCCCACAATCCGGGTTCTCATTTTACCCACCTCGGAAGGATGGAAGGCTGAGTCAAGTGATGAGATTTGAACTGCTGACCTGCAGATCTAACAGTCAGCTTTAGTGGCCTGCAGTACTGCACTCTACCCACTGCACCACCTCAGTTCATTAAATACAGTACTTATATTTTTTATGTTAGATATGTACATCAAGTCTACCACTGTCCTTGGTTCATAAAGAGCTATTTCCTATCATCCGCTACCTAAATCTTTTTTTAACAATATACCTATTTAGGACTGAACTCTAATACTTGTATATAGTTCTATCAAACACTTTACTGTAGCAGTATTTTTTTATTTTAAGGCAGGGAAACCATGACAACTTTAAGATTTTAAGCATGGCTGGCTGAGGAATTTATTTATTTAGTTTTGTCAAGTACATATTGGTACTACATACACATAGATATAACACATGTTTATATATGTGATATGGGTACTAATAAGAGGGAAACATTAGGACAAGGACGGTAGGCACGCTGGTGCACTTATGCACGAGTTGAAATCCACACCTATTATAAGTTGCTATGGTTGTACTTTGCATACAAAACACATACCCCCATGCCCCCACATACACACACACACACAAAATCTACCAAACACTTTACTATACTTCTTTTTATAGAAGAAACAATAACAAAACAAAAATGAAACAATTTTTAAAAACCTGGAAACACCAATCAACAGAATAATGTAATAGACCAATCTGTTAAAAAATACGTTTTGACATATTTTCTAATGAGGACCTTTTATGTAAATCTAGTAAGAGAAACGGTGATGCTGTGATTGAAAATCAAGTCATGGATAATCCTCTCTTTATAACCATTTTTTTAATGATAAACTTGGAAAAAGTGACTCATGATCTATTCTCACATTTATTACTGTCACACTACCTCTATGGTCATGTGACTGCAATTATGGATCTTAGCAACCAAGTCACACTTACAACCTGTTGCAGCAGCCTGTGTCCAAGTGATTATAATTTGTGACTTTTTTTTTTTTTGTCAAATTGTGGCAAAAATTACCTGTTGGGAACATGGATTCGTTTAATGATTGTCTGACTCACTTAACAACAGTTGTAAAAACTGTCATAAAATCAGATTTGATTTGACTTAGGATAGGAAATCTGGTCCCAATTGTGATAATGAGATGAGGATTATATTTCATTCTAGATGTTTTGGTCCATAACTCCTAATACTCTTCAGCTGTAGCCAAGATTTCTGGGCACTGCTATTCAAGAACATCTGAAAAACCCCATAATTTCCTTCCAACTATCTTAAACTATTCTGGCTCTGGTTGGTCCAGGCAAATTTTGGTTGGTCCATATAAATAACTGGCATTCTGGCACAAATTTTTAATGTGATTCAGAATGCATGATATTATTTTACTGCAAAGTCTGCAAGAATATTTTTAATTTTTTTCAGAGGGAAAACAAGGGCATTTAAGGCTTGCATTATGCTAAGTCATGTTCCTGGTATCAGATTCAAATGCTAAACCTCAAAGCCAGAATAACAGAGTTGCGACAGACCTTGGAGGTCTTCTAGTCCAAGGATCTCCAGCTTGGCTAGCTGGGGAATTTTGGGAGTTGAAGTCCTCTAGGACAGTGATTTTCAACCTTTTTTGAGCCGCAGCACATTTTTTTACATTTACGAAACCCTGGGGCACATTGAGCGGGACTGGGGGGCGGCTAAAAAAAGTTTGGACAAAAAAATTCTCTCTCTTCCTCCCCTTCACTCTATTTCTTTCTCCCTCTCTCTTTCTCTCCCTTCCTCTTTCTTTCTCTCTCTCCATCCCTCTTTCTTTCTTTTCCTTCCTTCCTCTCTTTTTTGCTCTCTTTCTCTCTCCCTCCCTACCTCCCTCTATGTCTTTCTCTCTCTCTCTCTTGCTTTCTTTCTCTCTCTTGTTCTCTCTCTCTCTCTTGCTTTCTTTCTCTCTCGCTTTCTTTCTCTCTCGCTTTCTTTCTCTCTAAGCTTCACGGCACACCTGACCATGTCTCGCGGGACACTAGTGTGCCACGGCACACTGGTTGAAAAACATTGCTCTAGGATTACAATTCCCACGATTGGAGACCTCTGTTCTAGTCCAACTCAGGAAGGAAACCCTATACCATTTCAGACAAATGATTATCCAATCTCTTCTTAAAAACTTCCAGCGAAGCCTGAAAGAGAACAGGTTCTGCCATTTGGAAAATCACAACTCCAGCATTCTTTGGAAAATCAAAGTGGAACAAATTCTCTTCCAGGGCATCTTTGTTCCTTTGCTAATCCACTTTTTTCAGCAAAGGCCAAACTCCAAATAGGTTTTCAGAAACAAGAGCTGGCAAGTGGAGGCACGGGAAAGGGAAGAGGCTGGAAGGCCACATTCTTGGGTGACTTAGCTCCCAAACTCCAGCACAATTCCTTCTGCCCCCTACCTGTAGGGCAGTTCACCTTTTAGCTTTCTTAGGGAAGGTTTCACCGGTTGAGGTGTGTAGGCTGAATTCAGGGCGCGCCCCAGACAAGTCGAAGCAAGTGCCCCTGGAACGCTGGCAACACCCCAGTCCGGAAGAAGGGGGGAAACTGCGCGCACTCTCACACACACACAGTTCGGATGTTGAATGTGCAGCTGCCGGGGAGAGAGGAGGAGAGACAACCCTTCTGACCCACAACAGGTTAGATCTGGAAGTGGGGGGGGGAGGAGGGGAGGAAGGGAATATATTCTCAAAGGGAATCATCAATGTATGAGAAGGGACAGGCGTTACAAAAGAGCAAAAAGGCTCGCAAATGATTGTGGACTGAAATTATTTTTGATGGCTGCTTTGAATGATCAGAAGTTATCAGTACAAAAAGCTTGGATTCTCTAGGAGGAGAAGTGGGAAGATCCTAATGGAATGCAGAAGAATATTATGGAAAGAGAGGGGAGAGAATTGCAAGGTGGCTTTTGCTGACAATATCTGGTTCCTTTTGAAAGAGGAAAGTAAGGAGGATTCAGTAAGTTTCCTAAGAAGCGTTTGGGGGGCAACAAGCAGTAGCAGTGAAAGGCCAGCAAAGAGGCGGAGGGGGGGGGCAGGCTGGTAAAATTGGAAGCTGAGTAAGGAAGCTGATTACTATGGGGTCGGGGGACACAGAAAGTGGATGGGAAGTAGAAAGAGACTCAAGACGCTGGGGTCCCCAAATTTGGCAACTTTAAGACTTGTGGACTTCAATTCCCAGGATAACTGGCTGGAGACTTCTGGGAGTTGGGAGTCCATAGGTCTTAAAATTGCCAAGTTTGAAGACCTCTGCTCAAGAGAGTCCATAACTGCTCCTATTCTACTGCACAACTACAACAACAACCCACTTGAAATATTCTTTGGATGAGAAATCTCAACTAACCCTTCTGGAAGGCACCAGATTGAAGAAGCCATCCTACACTTTGGAGAACCACAGGCCAAGACTTGAAAAATTTCACCTTGCATGGAATGAGAGGCCCACAAATTAACCTTCATCATGTATTTTACTATGTGTATATAGATATACTGTATACCCACTAAAACCCTCATTGTGTATTGGACAAAATAAATAAATAAATAAATAAAAAGAAATAAATAAAAGATGTTCTTGGCTTTTGCCTCTCCACCCCATTTATTTATTTATTTTTATTTATTTTGTCCAATACACAATGAGGGTTTTAGTGGGTATCTATCTATATACACATAGTAAAATACATGATGAAGGTTATAGAGGAGATACTCATAGTAAAATATATCTAAGAAATAATAGAAAAGAAGGTATAGTAATAGAATAGTAATCTTCTAGGCTTTCGATTGGGGGTCTAGAACCGAGCCAAGGCGACCCACCACTCTTGTGCCAAGGAGGAGAAAAAAACAGTTCTGAGAACCGCGCAAAAGCGAGAGGGAAGATTACCAACAATTAAAAAGGGCGGATTGCTTGGGTGGATGCCTGGGAAGGCAACCGAGAGGGGCGGAGGTGGCAGGGCTATCATAATGCCAAGCCCGGGACACCTGGCCCGAGTTCGGAAAACCAGGGCTTTTCTGAAAACAGGCGTTGCCTTCAGGAAGTGCCTTAAGCACGTGGGAAACAGAACACGCGGGTTGGAGAGGCGGGGAGCCAGCTTGGAAACCCGCGTTTGCCGGGAATGAGCAGGAGATCCGGCGGCAGAGCCGACTACCTAATAGGCTATAAGGGTCCAGGAGACCAAGAGGCCAAGATATTAGGAGCCACCCTCTCTCTCCCCAATATCCACACACACCCCAATGATTTTTAACCCTCTTTCTTACCTGTGTATTTTTAGCCAGTAATAAACTCGCTCCAACATGTAACAGCGGGATAAACCCGAATAAGTGGCCGGACGGTAGGCTTTGCAAAACAGCAGTTCTTCTCGGCACGAACCATTTCGCCCTATCGAGAATGACCTTTGCTTTTTTCTGTGTCGATTGGCATGGAAACTTTGAGAGCAGAGGAAAACCCGCAGGCGCTTTATATAGTCTCGGTCCGCAAGGAAAACGTCATCGCGTTCTGACGTCGAGGCTACGAGGCGTGGCCAGGGCAGCAGAGGGAGAGAGACGTGAGGGTTCTAAGAAGGGGAGGGGGAGCGCGAAGGAAGTGATGACGTCAGGGGAAATTTCGCTTGTCGGCTGCGCAGAGGGGGCGGGACGAGGGTGATGGAAGTTTAACGGATACTTTCTATTTTCGTTTCTGGAGTTTACTTGGAAACACTGTTTTTAAAACAGCCACCGCAATTAAGAGAACAATGTTGAGAAACTAGGGAGATTCTCAGTCATCCAGATCATGGCTGTCCCAAAGGTGCTTTTTCAATAAGGCAACTGGACTTTGTAGGTTTTTTTGAAGACATAATAATCATCATCATCATTATTACAAATTACATAATTGGGCGCCTTGTTTGTGGAGGGAAGAGCTTTAGCTAACAAGGAGTTTGGAATGTGAAAAATACAGTTTATTTCATCATCCATGTGTAGATTTATTTACCAACATTTTGTCCTGCCTTTTTTCCAACAATTCATGGGAGCTGCTCCTGGACAAGTAGTCCTTGACTTATAACAGATCATTTAGTGACCCTTCAAGGTTAACAATGGCACTGAATAAAGGAGGTTTATGACCATTTTTTACAGGGCCATTTTAGCATCCCCATGGTCATGATCAAAATTCAGATACTTGGCAACTGACTCATATTTATGACGGTTGCAGTGTCCCGGGGTCATATCATGACCTTTTACTACCTTATTACAAGCAAAGTCAATGAGGAATTAACTAAAACTACAAATAAAATTTTTTACAACTTGATCTTTCTATCTTTCACATGATCACAGATATTTTACATGAGACAAAAATAATATTTTTGTGGTTAAAATGCACACAAATAAATATTCAGTAAGAATAGAACAGTTGGAAGCAAAGTAAAGACACATATTAAACTTCTTTTTTCCAAAATTCTTTCCCATTTGGTAAGCAACACAAGAAATAAAGAGTATTTTGGAGGGGAGAGATAAATTTTATACATACTGTGCCTCCATGGCAAATTTAACTTATGAATTTTAAGCATGGCTGGCTAAGGAATTCTGGGAGTTGAAGTCCACACATCTTAGTTACTATGGTTGTATTTATGTATAAAGAAACACACACACACACACACCAATTTGCATGTTGTAATAAAGCGCAACAAAGAAAGGATATCAGGAGTTCATCTAGTTTTCTTGCATAATAGACTCTGATTGCATTCATTCTAAATAGAAAGTATGGTTGCTCAGATTTACCAAGATGGCACCGACAAAGGCTGTCTCGGTGAAATGCTCTCAAATGGTTTCTTCATTTTCTACTATTCCCTACAATTCTCAACGGATTTCCTACTCAAGAGTCCATCTGCTAAGAATTAAACATAGAAACATAGAAGACTGACGGCAGAAAAAGACCTCATGGTCCATCTAGTCTGCCCTTATACTATTTCCTGTATTTTATCTTACAATGGATATATGTTTATCCCAGGCATGTTTAAATTCAGTTATTGTGGATTTACCAACCACGTCTGCTTGAAGTTTGTTCCAAGCATCTACTACTCTTTCAGTAAAATAATATTTTCTCATGTTGCCTTTGATCTTTCCCCCAACTAACTTCAGATTGTGTCCCCTTGTTCTTGTGTTCACTTTCCTATTAAAAACACTTCCCTCCTGAACCTTATTTAACCCTTTAACATATTTATTTTTTTTAATAGTTTTTTTATTATTTTCATAAAAAGACAAACAAATACAAACAAACAATGAACATAAAGTGGGGGTGTATTTCCCCCGCTTCTTATGAAAGTATAAATTCACATATAGAAAAAGAATACATATGTATTAACTATTATAAAAAAAAGAAAAAATTAATAAATTTGAATTGAAGTTTACAAATCTTAATGTGGGTATTAAGGTTAGTATAACATAGTTACCAAAAAAGAAAGATACCTTTAATATAATCCTAATTACTATAATAAAATAGTATTAAACCTTCAATCTAAACAGTAAGACTAAATTCAACTATTATACTTCAAAAATCTTAATATATTGCTTATACTTATGCATACATAGCTATATCATAATCATCAAAAAATCCTTTTAAACTAATATTACTATTATTATCATCTAGATAAAAACTAATACAAAATAAAGAGAAAGAAAAAACAACCACTAACGATATATCTTATTTTTTCTTATCTATCCATTTGTAAACGTTGTTCCATGTTTCGTAAAATTTAGTATCCTCTTGATCGTTTAATCTTCTTGTCATCATATCCATTTCAGCGCAATCTAATATCTTAGCTATAACCTCTTCTTCCTTGGGGATTTCCTCCCCTTTCCAGTTTTGCGCATATATTATTCTAGCCGCAGTTAATATATGTATGATTAAATAAAAAATTTCTTTCTTATAGATCTGGGTTGTGACACCTAATAAATAAAATTCCGGGGTATTATCTATATCTTGTTTTATTATTTCTTTTAATATTTTTTCAATCATCTTCCAATATAGTTTTGCTTTGCTACATGTCCACCATTGATGATAGTAAGTTCCTATATCCTTCTTACATTTCCAACATATTGGGGATGTTTTGGGAAACATTTTTGCTATCCTATTTGGTGGGAGATGCCATCTATAGAACATTTTGATTTGGTTTTCTTTTAAAGAAACTGATTTAGTCATTTTCCAATTATTAATCCACACTTTCTCCCATGTGTCTATATCTATTTCCTTACCAATATTTCTACACCATCTTATCATAGTATCTTTTAAAGTCAACTCTATATTTTTATGAGCAATAAGTAGTTTATATATTTTCCCTATCATTTTTGTAGAGTTAGTGGTTATTAAGGTAGTTAAAGAATTCTTACTTTTATTAAAAATGTAAAGAGTTTTATCCTTCTGATATCTAGATCGGATCTGGGCATAGTGCCACCAATCTATTATTATCCCTTCTTCTTGTAGTTCAATTCTAGATTTAAGCTTCATCTGATCATTTAATAGTTCTTTATATCTATGAGTCATTTTCTTGTCCTTTATAGACTTTGGATGAGTTATTGCTTCTAAGGGAGCTAACCAATCTGGGATGCTTAAGAAATGATTCTTCTTTATATCTTTCCATACTTCTAGTAAGTATTTCCTTAATGTATGCCTTTTAAAATATGAATGGTTCTTGTCCTTATCATACCATAAAAATGCGTGCCATCCAAGCATTAAATCATGTCCTTCTAGTTCGAGTGTTCTTTTATTATCTAAGATTATCCAATCTCTAAGCCATGTTAGTGCAGCGGCCTGATAGTATAATTTCCAATTTGGAAGGCCAAATCCTCCTCTTTCTTTGATATCTTCTAAACAATTCATTTTTATCCTTGCTTTTTTACCTTGCCATATAAATTTTTTAACTAAGTTGGTTAAAGTTTTTAAAAAGATTCCCCCTGGATTTATGTGGTGAAAAAAATCATAGAAACATAGAAGACTGACGGCAGAAAAAGACCTCATGGTCCATCTAGTCTGCCCTTATACTATTTCCTGTATTTTATCTTACAATGGATATATGTTTATCCCATGCATGTTTAAATTCAGTTACTGTGGATTTACCAACCACGTCTGCTGGAAGTTTGTTCCAAGGATCTACTACTCTTTCAGGAAAATAATATTTTCTCATGTTGCTTTTGATCTTCCCCCAAACTAACTTCAGATTGTGTCCCCTTGTTCTTGTGTTCACTTTCCTATTAAAAACACTTCCCTCCTGAACCTTATTTAACCCTTTAACATATTTAAATGTTTCAATCATGTCCCCCCTTTTCCTTCTGTCCTCCAGACTATACAGATTGAGTTCATTAAGTCTTTCCTGATACGTGTTATGCTTAAGACCTTCCACCATTCTTGTAGCCCGTCTTTGGACCCGTTCAATTTTGTCAATATCTTTTTGTAGGTGAGGTCTCCAGAACTGAACACAGTACTCCAAATGTGGTTTCACCGGCGCTCTATATAAGGGGATCACAATCTCCCTCTTCCTGCTTGTTATACCTCTAGCTATGCAGCCAAGCATCCTACTTGCTTTTCCTACCGCCCGACCACACTGCTCACCCATTTTGAGACTGTCAGAAATCACTACCCCATAATCCTTCTCTTCTGAAGTTTTTGCTAAGGAACATTTCTTTAAGGAGCAGCTATCTGCAACTTCACCCCCACCTGTCTTTACAAACACGGAGATTTTAGCAGGGGAGGAAGCCATGGATCACCAAAAACAAACACAGGCGGCAGAGACAAAGATAAAAGGGCGGGAATTTTAAATAGGCTAAGGAACAAGGGAATTTTAAAAACCCGCTCCCTTCCATCTTTCTTACCAATTTATGTTCAGTTGCCAACAAGATGGATGAAACACTGCTTTTAAATAGATGCAATTCTGATTTTTGCAACACATCTGCCCTATGCTTTACTGAAACTTGGCTAAAGGAGGAAATTGATGATAATAGTATGCATTTACCAGGCTTCCAAATTTTTTGGGCAGATCAGAATGCAGAATTATCAGGGGGGGGGGAAGGGAGGAGGCTTATGTATATATATCAACAACAGCTGGTCTCAAGACATCACCATTATACAAAAATTCTGTGATGAAAACTTGGAGTCTTTAATTATTAATTACAAACCCTTTTATTCTCCTCCTGAGATCCATTCTTTCTTAATATTTGAGATTTACATCCCTCTGCAAGCATCTGTAAAAAAGGCACTAAGAACCCTAGCTGATCAGATTGCGAGGCTAAAGCCAAATCCCCTGATTCACTGGCCATTATTTTGGGAGATTTTAACAAGGCAAACTTAAGAGATGAGCTATCAAAATATTTTCAACATGTAAATGATCAGAGTCCCACCAGAGGCAATAATATCTTAGACCATTGTTACACAACAGTAAAAAATGCTTATGGTGCCTTAACCTTAACAAGATCAGCTGTGGGCCACTCTGATCATTGCATGATTCACCTTATACCTCCTTTCAAACAAAGATTTAAAGCCACAAACCCAACAATTAAATCAGTGAGGACTTGGACTGATGAAGCGAAGTTAAAGCTACAGGCTTGCTTTGACTGCACAGACTGGAATATTTTTAAAGACACCTCTGCAGACCTAGATGAACTCACAGATACTGTAACATCATATGTCAGCTTCTGTGAAGACCTATGTGTACCAACCAGGAACTTGCAAATATACAGTAACAATAAACTTGGAATAAACTAGACTTTCAATCCTGGGCCTAGAAAGCCTAGAACTAAGATGCCTTAAACAAGATCTAAGTATTGCCCACAAGATCATATGCTGCAACGTCCTACCTGTCGGCGACTACTTCAGCTTCAACCACAACAACACAAGAGCACACAACAGTTTTAAACTTAATATTAACCGCTCCAAACTTGATTGTAAAAGATATGACTTCAGTAACCGAGTTGTCGAAGCGTGGAACTCATTACTGGACTTTATAGTGTCATCCCCAAACCCCCAACATTTTACCCTTAGATTATCTACGGCTGACATATCCAAATCTCTAAGAGGTCAGTAAGGGCGAGTACAAGTGCACTAGAGTGCCTTCCGTCCCCTGTCCTATTGCTCTCCTATATCTCCTATACCTTTCTTCTATTCCTATATCTCTTCTATTCTTTAACTGATATGTTCTATTATTATACCTTCTTTTCTATTCTTTCATAGATATATTTTACTATGAGTATCTCTTCTATAACCTTCATCATGTATTTTACTGTGTGTGTGTATGTATATGTATATATATATATATATATATATGTGTATATATATATATATATATATATATATATATATATATATATATATATATATATCCACTAAAACTCTCATTGCGTATTGGACAAAATAAATAAAATAAATAAATAAATAAATTAAATAAACCTTGGTTCACAGCCAAACTCAAGAAGTTACGTCATTCCAAAGAGGAAGCCTACAGAAAAGGTGATAGATTGCTGTACAAGCAGGCCAGAAATATATTAACAAGGGAGATCAGAGCAGCAAAAAGGAACTACTCTGAAAAGCTAAAAAATCAATTTTCAACATATGAACCAGCAAACATGTGAAAAACTCTCAAAAACATCACCAGTTACAGCAAACCACCTTCCCAAGCTGAAGGAGATCAGCAATTGGCAGATGACCTGAATGTGTTCTACTGCAGGTTTGAAAAGAAACCACAACCACTTATCTGCACAACCTCTATCCTAGACACACCAACAACAGCCAAATCTTCTACAACTGAACCCATCCCATTGGGTTTACAACCCCTAGTGATCACAGAAAAGGAAGTGAAAGATCTATTTCACAGACAGAAGCCTGGAATAGCACCAGGCCCAGACAAGATAACTCCTTCTTGCTTAAAAGTCTGTGCTGACCAATTGGCCCCCATCTTCACCCAAATCTTCAACAAATCACTAGAGTTGTGCTATGTTCATCCCTGCTTCAAATGCTCTACTATCATCCCAGTGTTGAAGAACTCCTCCATCAAGGAAATGAATGACTACAGACCAGTTGCTCTAACATCTGTAGTTATGAAAATCTTTGAAAGGCTGATGTTCCACTTGAAAACCATCACGGATCCACTGTTAGACCCCCCCTGAAATTTGCATACCGAGCAAATAGATAGATGATGCTGTTAATATAGCTCTACATTACATTCTTCAACATCTTGAATCTCCAATGACCTACGTTAGGGTCCTCTTTGTAGACTTCAGTACAGCATTCAACACCATCATACCAGACATTCTCTTAACCAAACTAAATCAGCTAGTGGTATCTGAACACACTTGTAAGTGGATCACAAGCTTCCTAATAGACAGGAAGCAGCAGGTGAAGCTAGAAAAAAATCACATGAGATACATGTACAATTAGCACAGGTACCCCCCCAGGCTGTTTATTCTCACCACTTCTCTCCATACACTAATGAGTGCATCTCAAATGATCCATCTGTTAAACTACTGAAGTTTGCAGTTGATACAACAGTGATCGGACTCATTCAAGACAAGGATGAATCTGCATACAGACGGGAGGTTGAACAACTATCCTTGTGATGTGACCGGAACAATCTAGAATTGAACATACTCAAAACCATAGAAATGGTGGTAGACTTTAGGAGAAACCCTTCCATCCTTCCATCTCTCACAATGCTGGACAACACAGCATCAACAGTAGAGTCCTTCAAATTTCTAGGTTCTATCATATCTCAAGACCTAAAATGGTCACCTAACATCAAAAACATCATCAAAAAAGCACAACAAAGAATGTTCTTTCTGCACCAGCTCAGGAAGCTCAAACTGCCCAAGGAGCTGCTGATACAGTTCTATAGAAAAATCATTGAGTCTGTCATCTGCACCTCTATAACTGTCTGGTTTGGTGCTGCAACCCAACAAGACTGACACAGACTTCAGAAGACAATCAGAACTGCAGAAAAAACAATTGCTGCCAACCAGCCTTCCACTGAGGACCTACTGCGCGAGTCAAAAAGAGGGCAGGGAAAATATTTACTGATCCCTCGCATTCTGGACACAAACTGTTTCAACTCCTACCCTCAAAATGTCACTACAGAATATTGCACATCAAGACAACTAGACACAACTGCCTGGATGGAGTAGTGAAAATGGAGCTCCATCACAGAGCACCCAATTTGCATGAAAAGATGTTGAAAGAAAAGCTACACCCACAGTGTGGTAGTAAAAATTTTGGTAGCCCTTCACTGCCCTGTCCCCATGTGCATCTACATATTATCTCCCCATGCTTTTCACCTCCCATGCATGTGTGCATGATCCCTCCACTCCCTGACATCGGATAGACCTGGTAGGCCCATTTTTGTCCTCCCCAGGCTCCAGAGGTTTACTTGGAATCTGTGGAGTGCGAAAACAGTTTTCCCCACCCCCATGGAGGTTCTCCGGAGGCCAAAAATGCCCTCCCAGAGCCTCCATGCAAGCTGAAAATCAGCCAGCCAGCCAGTGTGCACATATGCACTAGAGTTCAGCTAAGGCAATGGCTTGCCTGCCGGCAGATATGGCTCCATATGCCACCTGTGACACACATGCTATAGGTTCACCATCAGTGTAATAGGTGATCAGATTATAGGATTTGCCCAGTTCAATTCCAAGCAGATTTATCCACCAAATACTCGGAATATTCTTCAGAGCAGCCCTGTAACCCCCAACATTTTCCCCTTAGACTATCCACGATTGACCTCTCCAGGTTCCTTAGAGGTCAGTAAGGGGCATGTATAAGTGCACCAGTGTGCCTTCCGTCCCCTGTCCAATTGTCTCTGCTTATCTCATTTATCTTTTCTTCCTTTCAAATATGTTCACCTATGCTTTTATATCTTTTCTTCTATTCTTTTCTTTATTTATGTTATTACATATCTATTCTCTTCAATGTGTACTATATATCGGACTAAATAAATAAATAAAATAAATAAAAATAAAATAAAATAAATGATATGCTGCTTCAGCCTTTCTCAGGAAGGATAAGCAACTGGATGACTATAGGCAAATGCAACAACAGTGGAAAAAATAACTACATTTTTTGCCACTGTCATCACTGCACTGTCTCCCCTAATGGATGCTCTTACTCACAATTGGCCAGAGTCATTCTTTGTCTTTCATATTAGGGCTATGATTCACAGAAATAATTGGAAGCCGTAATCTTAACACATCTGGAAACCAGAGGATCTGAGAATACTTTGATCTTTCCATAAACAGCATGTTTGCTCTTCATAGCTTGGAGGAATATTGATCTGGCCATAATTAACTTCTGCTGCTTTGGGGAAGTTTGGAGTATTTTGTGTCAAAACCCAGTTTAGATTGTCTGCATTTGTACAGAAATGTTAGCATCCTCTTACAAAGTTGCTACAAAAGTAGCAACTCAATGCTACTCCTATTTTGTTTCACTTCCTCACCCCTAATACCAAGAAAAAAAATTAAGCAACTCTACTATCCCTGCCAGACACATGGATGGGCTAAGAATCAAAAAAAATATTTTAAGAAGCAGATGGTCTTTGTTGCAATGATGGCCCATTTTCTAGAAGGGTTTGGCCACCAGGGGGTGCCAGAGGCTCTGGCTTCTCCCAACCTCCAGGGGACATCAAGCCCATTCCAGCTCACCAGTCAAAAATGTTTCTGTCAACTTCCTAGTTCTCTGTTTTTCTAAAGCTTTGAGACCACTCCTTTCCCAGAGTTAAGGTCAGGAATTGTGGCGCCCATCACCTCTCCTGTGGACCTCCCTCCCTTTCTCTGCATGGTTTACCCTCCCCCCCTCAAGCCAAGCCCCCAGGAAGGTGGAGAGATAGATCCTCAGGACTGAAATTCAATCGCTTTCCTTTATTCTTTCTCTCCTCTCATTCCCTAAAGCGGCAAAGGAAAAGCCAGAAGAATAGAAGGAGAGAGGGGGGGGGAATAACATGGTTAGGAAGATTAATCACAGGGGTTTGAAGACTTCAATGTCTAAGAATTAGGAAGCTGAACAACATAGAGGCACAGGGGAATTGGAAGGAAATGGGGAGGTGGGGAACAGAATAGATAAGGGGACTGCAGTGGGAGGAGAAACAGAGTGATAAGTGGAGGAGCAGCCAGGGGGAGTGCTGAAGGGAATGGGACGGGGTAGCATTAAAGAAGGAAGATGAGAGGTAACTGGCACAAATAAAAGGGGGTGTTGTGCCCTTGATACTAATGCCCAAGAGCTACAGTTGTGGGAACCCAGGAAGACAGAACATTTCCTGGGAGCAATAAGTTTGCAATAAGTTCCCTCAATCTGCCTAGAGATTTGGCCACCATCCAGAAGCCAGGTAAGAGCAGTGATTCATTCCTTTCATCTTGATATTTCCCTTGTATTTGCAGGCTCCAGGTTGGGGTGGGTGGGTGACTTACCAGCCACAATTGGATTCCAGGAACTCTTCGCAAGCAAACAATACAATATTTTCCTGCAATCAGGGACAAGGAGGGAAGATACAGAAGTTGGGATTCCCAGGGGGAAACACCCCCCCAGAGGTTTGGAGAATAGATCTCTGCAGGAATGGGAGCAAAAAAAGTAAGGGGCCATAATATTGAAGCTCTGCTGCTTATTATGTGCATTGCACATAATAAATTCATGTTCTGGGGAGCCTCCATAAATGCTGTGTGCTCACAGAGATGATTCAAGAGTAACTTTACCTGTGGGTCGAACAAAGCAATGGATGGAAACTAATCAAGGAGAGAAACAACCTAGAATTAAGGGGGAATTTACTGACAGTTAGAACAATTAATCACTGGAACAATTGGCCTTCAGAAGTTGTGAATGATCCAACACTGGAAGTTTTTAAGAAGAGATTGGATAACCATTTGTCTGAAATGGTACAAGGTTTTCAGTCTGAGCAGGGGGTTGGACTAGAAGATCTCTAAGGTCCCGTCTAATTCTGTTTTTCTATTTCTAGTACTATTTATTTCCATTCCATATTATACTTCATTAGTCTAATATTTAAGGTTCATGTTATGCCCAGAATTGCAAATGAAGCACAGGCTGGGTGTGCAAAATACTAAAATATACAGTTGGTTGGTTAATTTGTGACTCAGGAGGCCCTACGAAAATAAGTCCCTCTTAGTTGATAAGCTCATTCCAGAAAGGAAAGGCCTGTGGATATACAGGTAATCCTCGACTTATGACCCTGAAGGAGCCCAGAATTTCTGCTGCTGAGACATTTGTTAAGTGAGTTTTGGCCCATTTTGCTACTTTTCTTGCCACATTGGTTAAGCGAATCAATGCAGTGGGTAAGTTATTAACCTGATTGTTAAGTGAATCTGCCTTCCCCTTTGACTTCACTTGCCAGGAGGTTGCAAAAGGTCATCCCATGACCCCGGGACACAGCAAACTTCACAAATATGAACCAGCTGCCAAGCATCTGAATTTTGATCACATGATCATGGGGATGCTGCCAAAGTTGTAACGGTGAAAAATGGCCGTAAGTCACTTTTTCCAGTGCCGTTAATAACTTTGAACAGTCACTAAACAAATCATTGTAAGTCGAGGACTCGCTGTACAGGTATATGGAAACAGATGAGGAAGGAATATGTTACTTTCTAGTTTCATTTTCTCTTTTCTTTCTTCTCTCCAATCTGTTTTCACTTTGTGAATTAAGTACAGTTGAATGGGCAATTCAACCAATTCATATGTCCCACTGAAACCAGTGGGGATATTCTAACTAGAGATACACCTATGGAAAGGGTTGTGTCCCTTATTGAATTGGGAGGGTCTTCGAATCTCATAACCTAGTCATTTCAAGGCTCAAGCATCTGAATTTCGATCATGTGACTATGGGATAACACAACTGTCGTAAACAGTGAAAGGTTGCAAAATTATTTACTACCACACTGTGGTCGTGGCTTATTTTGTGGGTATGGCTTGCTGCCCATATGATCAGGTGGGAGTGGCTTCACAATCATGTGACTGGGGGGTGGCTTAAAGGTCATGTGACTGGCTTAAAGGTGGTCTACTTGATGTCAGTCTTGTCAAGGGCTAGGGTGCTTGGCCTCTCCTCGCTCAAAGAGATCCAATTTCTCTATCTATTTACTATTATTGAACATCCAAAATATACTATTTACCGTAATTCTATGTTTATATGCCATATTACATACACATTACACACAGGCACACAAAAATATACGTTATCTATATAAACTGTATGTATGTGTATACACACACAAGCACGCACAGCTCTTTAAATTATTATACACATTCAACCTCATTTACTGCAATAGGGAAACCATATCCATAGCCCAGAATGGGGAAAAGGAAAAAAATTCTAAAATTTTTCTACTGGTTCTGTGTACCTGACCATACTTGTACGAGCCCATCACTGGTCGTAAGTATGAAAAATGGTCAAAAGTAACTTTTTTGAGTGCCGTTGTAACTTTGAACGGTCACTAAATGAACTGATGTAAGTCGAAGACTACCTGGGCAAGAGGGGAAGTGACATCACCACCAAATTGATACAGTGAAGCATATGATGCCATTAAAGCTTGCACCACAGGGCTATGGGAAACACTGGAGATATGGATAAAATCCATTATTTGCCCTCCCAGAAGCTTCCAACAATCTTAATGAGTCTTCCCTTCAGGGCCAAAGTACAGGAATCCAAGCCCAGAGCAGATTTCAAATAGCCAGAAAATAACTCAAGGGGTGGAGACCAGTTAAGATGACTTCATTTATTTAAAATGCGTTTATTCAATGCCTGTTCATTCTTCCTATTAGGAGAGATTGTTTATTCCCAAGAGCTTCATACCTAGATTAGGCTATCTAAAGGAGCCGTCGGGATTTAAAACAGATGCCAAGCTCCTTCAGTTAGTAACAACATTGATCTCATACTGAAGCTTGACAATAATGACTATGTGTATTCTGACAGTTTTAACCTAGAGTGCTTGCATGATTCTGCCTAGTCCTTGTATACACGTGTTTACTTTGTGTGTACAGCGGTACCTCTACCTAAGAACGCCTCCACTTATGAACTTTTCTAGATATGAACTGGGTGATCAAGATTTTTTTGCCTGTTCTCAAGAACCATTTTCCACTTACAAACCTGAGTCTCCGAAACTATAACAGGAAAAGGCAGGGAGAAGCCTCCGTGGGGCCTCTCTAGGAATCTCCTGGGAGGAAACAGGGCCAGAAAAGGCAGGGAGAAGCCTCTGTGGGGCCTCTCTAGGAATCTCCTGGGAGGAAACAGGGCCAGAAAAGGCAGGGAGAAGCTTCCGTGGGGCCTCTCTAGGAATCTCCTGGGAGGAAACAGGGCCAGAAAAGGCAGGGAGAAGCCTCCATGGGGCCTCTCTAGGAATCTCCTAGGAGGAAACAGGACCAGAAAAGGCAGGGAGAAGCCTCTATGGGACCTCTCTAGGAATCTCCTGGGAGGAAACAGGGCCAGAAAAGGCAGGGAGAAGCCTCCGTGGGGCCTCTCTAGGTATCTCCTGGGAGGAAACAGGGCCAGAAAAGGCAGGGAGAAGCCTCCGTGGGGCCTCTCTAGGAATCTCCTGGGAGGAAACAGGGCCTCCACTCTCCCTGTGGTTTCCCCAATCGCACACATTATTTGCTTTTACATTGACTCCTATGGGAAAAATTGCTTCTACTTAAGAACGTTTCTACTTAACAACCTGGTCACGGAACAAATTAAATTCATAAGTAGAGGAACCACTGTATTGGACTGCGATGTTTAAATTTTTACTTTATTTATTCTGTTACTTAACTCCAGAGGACAAGGAGATGGCAGGAAAGAGTCCCTATATGTCTGTGTTGCCCTCTATCAGTTCCCCAAATTTCTGAAATCTAAGCCGCATAGTCCTACCTGAACGAACCACACTTAGTTAATCTCAGATAATTATGTCCTTTCTGGCTAAGCAGAGTTTCCCAAAGCCAGCACCTGCTTGGTTATGGTTTAATTTACAGCCTGGCTCCACATTCCCAAACTCTTCTGCACCTGATTGCCAATTTTAAATTTTAAAGTGTTGTTGCATTCCTATGTTTTTTCATTACACATCACTTCCAGCCAGGAGAAGGCAGTCCTTGATTTAAGAGCATAATTGAGCCCAACATTTTGTTGCTGAGCGAAACATTTCTTAAGTGAATTTTTACCCCATTTTAAGACTTTTTCTTGTTGCTGCTGTTAAGTGAATCATTGCAATTGTTGAGTTGGTAACACTGTTGTTAAGTGACTCAGGCTTCCCCATTGATTGATCACACGACTCCCCGGGCATTGCAACAGTCACAAATATGACCCTATTGCCAAGTGTCTCAATTTTGATCATGTGACCATGGAGATGTTGCAACGATTGTTAAATGTGAAAAATGGATCCAAGTCACTTTTTCTGTGTTGTTGTAATTTTGAACAGTCATTAAATCAACTGCTGCTAAGTCAAGGACTATCTGTAAATTAAGAATATTACTTTTTCCTGTGCTGGGCTGCTGCTTTGGAAGAAGCAGAACCTGTAAAAGAACAAAAGAAAAAAAAAGTTAGGTTACTTTGGCATTAGATGTGAGTTGTCCCATCCGTTTAAGGCAGCTGCTCTCAACCTGTGGGTCACAGCTCTTTTGAGTGTCCAACGATCCTTTCACAGGGGTCGCCTAAGACCATCGGAAAACATATTTCTGAAGGTCTTGGGAACTGCTCCTCTATCCGTCTTTAGGTGGGTCCACCCACCTGCAAATAAACTACTGCCTGCGTAAGTTTCGAAGATTTCGCCCTAGCACAAGCACAAAAGCCCCAGCCTGAAGATGACGAGTGGGACCTCGTCGAAACGTTGCCAGAAATCTTTGAAACTTACACAGGAAGAAACCCAAATATGCCAAGACCTTCCCACCTCTATCCGTGAAAATCTACGGAAACACACACACACATATATATCCATGGGAACTTCTGAGCATGCGCAGAAGCTGAATTTCCCATGCTGCGCATGCAGGAACATTCATGCGCACGAGACTTCCCTGATTATTTTGCTTCTGTGCATGCACAGAATTGCAAAAATCTCACACGCATATCTTGTTTTTGCAATTTTTAAAAAATGGCACTGTACATGCATGCGCATGAAAAGCGCACAAGCACCCATGAGGTGCGGCCATGCAGTGCAGCAGGAAGCAAATCAGCAGTAAGGAAAATTAGAACCCACCCCTGAATTTGTGGTTGGAGGCAGGGGAGGATTGCTCTTACCTGCTGTTGCTGGTGCGCTGCGCACACACCTTGTGTCATCTCACAAAATCATGCCAAGATCCTGTGAGGGGATATGCATGCGAGATTTTTGCAATTCTGAGCATGCACGGGAGCAAAATAATCAGGGAAGTCTCGTGTGCATGAATGTTCCTGCATGAGGTTTTGCTTCTGTGCATACGAAGGAAGCAAAAAATATGAAAAATTAAACAAAAAAAGATGGCGGTGCCTGAAAGACAGGCACCAAACTGGTTGGGCGCAGATTGCGCAATCTGGTGGCCACTACTTAGGGGTGGGCTACTGCCCAGACAGGGGGGAATGCAGTGGGGTAGTGAAAATGGAGCTCCACCCCATAGCACCCAATTTGCACTGAATGATGTTGAAAGAAAACGCAGGGCATCCTGCATAAGCCACGCACACAGTGTGGGAGTAAAAATTTTGGTAGCCCTTTACTGCCGTTACTTGGTGTGTAGTCACCTACCGCACTAATAGCAACCCAATCCCTGGTTGTGGGTCAACACACTAAGGGGCGTACATAAGTGCACTGGTGTGCCTTTCGTCAACTGTCCAATTGTCTTTCCTCTCTTTCACCTATCATATATATTCTCTTCCTTTCATATATCCTCTCCTCTAAGTTCACTTTTACCCTTATATATATATATACCACATGTCTATTTTCTTCCTATGTATTTGTGTATTGGACAAATGAATAAATAAATAAAATAAACATGAGGAGCTGTAGTAAAGGGTGGTGGCAATGTTTATCTTTGGGGATTTTCAATTATCCAGGTTAGGCGCTTTTTCAAGAGGCAATTGGACTTTCTTTGCTTTTCTTTGAAAACCTTTTGCTGGCCATCCAAGAAGCTGCTTCAGCTTCAAGAAAGTCCATCCGCCTCTTGAAGAAAAAAAGCACCTTTGGTGGGGGGAACCTTCCACCTAAGACCCTTATCTCCCACCCACCCACCCGCTTAGGGAGAAAGTGGCAGGAGGCGCCTCTTATGGCTCCTGGGTGGGGCCCGGGTTGATTCGGACAGACAACCACTGTGACTGATGCCAAGTATGCTTGTTCGCCCCCGCGACCAGCTGCCCCGACCCCCTTTGTCTCAGCTGCCGGCCTCAAATGCCAGCAGCGGATGAATAAACGAAGCCATCCAAGGGCTGAGGAAGGAGCGCCAGCTACACTTAACACTATTCCAGAGGAGGGGAAAAAAACACCCCACCCAGCCCTTCACTTCGGCACACCCTGCGCGAGGAACGGGGCTCCTCGTTGCATTGCTTCGCTTCGCCCGCGCTTCCCAGAGGATCAGCCCCGCTGGAAGTAAGGGAGAGAGGAAGGGGACGGGGGTCTTTTGCGAGGGGACGCTCCAGGGGGGCTCTGGCTGTGAGTTTGGGGGATTTTCTGGGTGGAGAGGACTCGACCTGTTGAACTCCACCCGCAGTTTGGCTGGCCGTCTGGTTTTAACCAGCTTTGTTGGTTAAAGTTTTCCTTGCAACGCGATGCGGAGCGCTGTTAGGTCAGTTCAACTTGAATTGGTTTGCAAAATTTAGCCGCGGCAGGGCAAAAGCGGGGAATGCTGGAAACTGGCGCAGTTCCAAACACCTGCAAAGGATTGAGAGGCCGCAGGGCTGCCCGTGGTACCTACCTACTCGGGTTCTAGGAGTAGCAAGAAACAGGTGCCTTTGTTGCAACCGCGGGGCAGTGTTTCCAGGCGATTAAAAAGGAATTCTAGCTATTGATCTCCACCTTTTTCTCTTCCAACAGATGAAAACTCAGAGGCAGCTTTTCCTGCCCTGCCCGCTATTTTAATAATTTGAAATTATATGCTGTTTTCCATTGAAAGCATTTAGCATGCCGCCTGTATAAGATGCTGGTGTTGGCACAGGAAATCAGAGATCAGAACCGCCCCCACCCTCCCTGCCTTTCGTAAATTACTCAAAATCCACTTTTGTCTCCAGGCATGGGGTAACTGAGCTAACCCTAGGCGATTATAGTTTTGTGTATGGTATGACTGAGCTGTATGGTATTAATGTTATGGGTTTTAGATGTTGTTTTAATGAATTGGATTTGTTATATTGTGAGCACGGCCGGAGTCCTCAGAGAGGAGCAGCATACAATTCAAATCAAATCAAATCAAAAAATAAATCAAGAAAGAAAGAAAGAAAGAAGAAAGAAAGAAAGAAAGAAAGAAAGAAAGAAAGAAAGAAAGAAAGAAAGAAAGAAAGAAAGAAAGGATCTTGGTTTTCAAGGCCCCATAACTTGTGGAGACTTTGAAAATGGGCTTTCTAAAATTTTAGCTTCAGGTTATAACCTACGCATTTTCACAGGCAATTTAAGCTTGGGTTTTTTTCCAAGTTTATTTATTAATTTTCAAAAAAAGAAAACCAAATGAATCTTGTACATTTTCACAAATCATCACCTGTGTCCATTGCATTTTATAATTATACATCTTTTTACAGTATTTTCAACATCACATATCTTCTTGTTAGTATGTATTTATCTGTTTATTCTATATCAAAGAGATAGAAAAGAGAGAGAATTTAATTATCATATTACCATTAAGAATTCACAATTTTTATGATTGCTACCTTGGTCTTATTTTACTGTCAAACTAGTATTATATATTCATTATTTTTGTATACCTTCACACTTCGTATTTTATCTTTTCTACTTGTTTTTGATCCATTCATACCATCTGTTCCATAATTTTTCCATTTCTTCATTTTTGTTCCCTTAATCTTCCTTGTCATTTCATCCATTTCTACGCATCTGTAAATATTTTCGATGGTATTGCTCTCTGTTGGGACCATTTCTTTTTTCTACATTTGCAATTTAAGCTTGTTATCGGTGCCTCTTCAGGCGCACTGTGTTATATCGGGGTAGCATCTTTATTCCGTATTAGTTTGGTGAGGTTGCAATTTTATCACTTCAATACTTTGGGTTAGAACAATGCCCCCCAAACTTTTGGGCACCAGGGATGTCATGGAAAAAGGTTTTTCCTTGGACTGGAAGTGACATGGTTTTGCATGTTGCCTGCATCCCATGGACATCCCAGTCTGTGTGCCTAAAAGGTTTGAAGTCACCAGTAAATACAGATTTTGTGGTGCAGTGGTTAGAGGGTAGTATTGAAGGCTACTTCTGCTGATCACCTGCTGCCAGCAGTTTGGCAGATCAAATTTCACCAGGCTGAAGGTTGACTCAGCCTTCCATCCTTCCAAGGTCGGTAAAATGAGGACCCAGATTGTTGGGGGCAATAGGCCAACTCTGTAAATCATTTAGAGAAGGTGGTAAGAGCACCATGAAGTGGTATATAAGTCTAAGCAGTATTGTTATTGCTATTTTGCAATGGAGGTAGTTTTTCTTCTCAGCAAGATTTATTAATGTATTCAATCTCTTTAATATCGCAACATAATGTAAATTTCAAACCTTTTAACCACATGCTTTCCCATTGATCCATCTCTATATTATAACCACAATTCTTAGCCCGCGTCTTTAATGCAGAGGTTTAACTGTTTGAATTGTAAATTGCTTTTTAAACTGTTTTTAGAAGTTTTAGTACTATTGTTGATGTTTTATATTCTTGTTGGGAGCCCCCTAGAGTCCTTAGGGAGTTGGGCATCATAGACAATAAATAAATATATAATAAACAAACAAATAAATAAATGGGGCTTCACTTTGTTTGCACAGAACAGTTGTTGGCATGCTGCAGACTGGTGCTGATCAATGGATCAGGGGTTGGGGACCCCTGGGTTAAAAATATAAAAAATATATAAAGTACTATATAATCCAGTATTGTGGAGTATCATAAGTCAGCTGAAATGGTGCCTATTCTTAGAAATGTATGGCTGTTTTCAAAGAAATGTGATTTCGGTGTTCCCAGACCTCTTTAGAGGGTCCACAAAATCAAATATTTTAAAATTCCTAAGGTCTAATACAGCAAAATTTCAATAGATGTAGCCCATATAAAGAAAAGCGCCTTGGGGGGTCCTCCAAAGTTTTTAAGAATTGAATGCTGAGACCAAAACGTTTGAGAACTACTGATCTAATACAACAGAGATAGCACATTAACAGGTAGCCCTGGACTTACCACCCTAATGAGCCGGGGTGGGGCAGCAGGTAGAGTGCTGTTGGCCACTGAAGCTGACTGTAGATCTGCAGGTCAGCGGTTCAAATCTCATCACCGGCTCAAGGTTGACTCAGCCTTCCATCCTTCTGAGGGGGGTAAAATGAGGATGCGGATTGTGGGGGCAATATGCTGGCTCTGTTAAAAAGTGCTATTGATAACATGTTGTAAGCCGCCATGAGTGTAAGGAGAAGGGTGGCATAAAAAACAAATAAAAAAAATAAAAAAATAAAAAAAATAAATTGAGCTCAAAATTTCTCTCGCTATGTGATATATTTGCTAAGAAAATTTTACCCCATTTTACAACTTTTCTTTGGCATATTTGTTAAGTGTTCGGAAACTTCAGATCGTGCAGAATGCGGCCGCGAGAGCTATCATGGGGCTTCCCAGATTCACCCACGTTTTTCCAACACTCCGTGGCCTGCATTGGCTGCCGATCAGTTTCCGGTCACAATTCAAAGTGTTGGTAATGACCTATAAAGCCCTAAATGGCATCGGACCAGAATACCTCCGGAACCGCCTTCTACCACACGAATCCCAGCGGCCGATAAGGTCCCACAGAGTTGCCCTTCTCCGGGTCCCGTTGACTAAACAATGCCATTTGGCAGGCCCCAGGGGAAGAGCCTTCTCTGTGGTGGCCCCGGCCCTTGGGAATCAACTCCCCCCCAGAGATTAGAATGGCCCCCACCCTCCTTGTCTTTTGCAAATTACTTAAGACCCACCTGTATCGCCAGGCATGGGGGAACTGAGACCCCTCCCCCAGGCTTTTACATTTTATGTATGGTATGCGTGTGTTGCATAGTTTTTAAATGATGTAGTTTTTAAACTGTTTTTTAATATTAGATTTGTTTTCATTGTAACTTTGTTATTATTATTGTTGTGAGCCGCCCCGAGTCTTCGGAGAGGGGCAGCATACACATCTATTAAATTATTATTATTATTATTATTATTATTATTATTATTATTATTATGTGAATCACTGCAGTTGTTAGGTTAGCTAACCCAGCTGTAAAATGAATCTGGCTTCCTTATCGACTCTGCTCATCAGGTGGTCGCGAAAGAGTGACCCTGGGGCACTGCGATCGTCGTAAATATGACCCAGTTGCCAAGTGTCTGAATTTTGATCATGCAACGATGTGGTTGCCCCACCACTGCTACCGCTGCACTGCATGTTCATATTCGGGTCTCTGGCGTACGCCCGTGTGCGTCCCAGCAAGGTTTTGCTTCTGCACATGCCCAGGAAGCGAAATCTTGCAAGGGGACGTGCGTGTGTATGAAATTTCTGCAAATTACCAAAACCTTGTGCATGCATCTCAGAAGAATTTGCATCCCGTTCACCTCCCAGTGAGATTTTGCTTCTGTGCATGCGCAGAAAGCAAAATCTTGGAAGGGAACAGGCATGTGTGCGAGATTTTGGCGATTTTATGCGTAATGCGCATGTGCAAAAAAAATCACCAAAATCTTGTGCATGCATCATCTCACAAGGTTTTGCTTCCTGTACATGCGCAGAGCAAAATTCACTGAGACGCACACCATGTCAGAGACCGAAAGCTGTGCACGCAGCTCCATTTTTACTACTGGTGTGGCGTCTTCATCCTTACTGGTAGGAGCTCAATTCTGGACATAAGTCATTTTTTTCTGTGCCGCTGTAACTTTGAATGGTCACTAAATGAACTGTTGAAAACTGAGTATTCCCTGTGCCATGATTTTGATTAAGCTTTTATTTCTCCACTTTTCTCCTTGTGCTCTATTAAAAATAAATTAATTTGTATAAATTTGTAAGGATGATGATTAGCTAAAGAATGTGAAGTACTTTAAATATGGCAAAGTTATGCAAAATATCACAGTGCTGGTTATATTCTTAATAATGCTGCTTTAAATAACCATCTTCAAAGGATTCCCTTTGCTAAGGAATGCAAAGTGCTTTAAATATTCCCCACGCTATACAAATCATTACTGTTGCTGTATTTTTAATCAAGCTCTCTTAAATAATCAACTTCAAAAGATTCTGCTGTTTTCACTCTGCTTCTGCAATATATACAATTTACTTTTGGTTTATTTTCTGCTTCATAAAGCTTCACAGTTCATCTAAATAAGTTAATTGCTTGGCAAAACCTTTTGGGGGATCATTTGAAGTCCTGTGGAGGAATCCATGTGGAATCCATTATATAATTGAGCATTCCTGTGGATTGTTGAGAAATGAATTGCAGGCAGCAGGAGACCTTTGGTTATAACTCTTACGTGGGGGGACCCTTTTGAGATACAATGTTTTTCTTCACAGACATGATTCTCCCCTTAGGAAGGTGTCACCTCAAAGCAAGACATCAGTGGTGGTCTCTTTCTCTTGATCTCTTGAATTATGCCAGCCCATAAGGAAAGGAAGCTTTGGAAGAGCAAAGCTGCCCAAGCAAGTGTATTTTCCAGTTCTAATTCTGTTTGTAGGTTAACTTACGCAGCGTAGTAGGCATGTGAAGGATCGCCATATGTAGTTGCAACCATAGTTCCCTCTAAGCTGAGCAGTGAGCAATCGCTCACTTAAAAATCATCATCAACTCAGAGTTTTCCAAACCTGCCCAGAAGCCGAGAGGGAAAGAGTGAGAGGGAAGGAGAGAGAGAGGAAGAGGGGAAGAGAGAGAAACAGATAGAAAAAAGAGAGGAAGGAAAAGAGAAAGAAAAAGAATGGGAGTAAGGAAGAGAGAAAGAAAATCAAAATCTAGTTTGAAACTAGCTCAACTATTTAAGTGGCATTTTGATATTGATAGAGTTGCCCTATTATGAGCTCACTGTTATAGACACACAGTGCAGTATTTTATTTTGAAATTCCCTGAGGCAAAACAGGGTGGGTTTATTTATTTATTTATTTGTTTGTTTGTTTGTTTGTCTGTCTGTCTGTCTGTCTGTCTGTCTGTCTATCTATCTATCTATCTATCTAACTAACTATCTATCTATCTATCTATCTATCTATCTATCTATCTATCTATCTATCTATCTATTTATCTATCTATTTATTTATTTAATATTTCTGTGCCGTCCAGTCCCGAAGGGACTGCCAGTCAGACACTATACTTTTCCGCCCACCCCCCAAAAAAATTACAGGGAACACTGGTTGCAACTGAATGCACCTAGAAACAAATTGAGTGAATTTATTTATTTATTAATTAGATTTGTATGCCGCCCCTCTCCGGCTAACAACAGTAAAAAAAAACCAATATAAACAAATCTAATATTAAAAGTAGTTTAAAAACCCCAATTTAAGAAACCAATCATACATACAAACATACCATGCATAAATTTTGTAAGCCTAGGGGGAAGGGAATATCTCAGTTCCCCCATGCCTGACGACAGAGGTGGGTTTTAAGGAGCTTACGAAAGGCGAGGAGGGTGGGGGCAATTCTAATATCTGGGGGGAGTTGGTTCCAGAGGGTCGGAGCCGCCACAGAGAAGGCTCTTCCCCTGGGTCCTGCCAGACGACATTGTTTAGTCGACAGGACCCGGAGAAGGCCAACTCTGTGGGACCTAACCGGTCGCTGGGATTCGTGCGGCAGAAGCCGGTCCCGGAGATATTCTGGATTTGCTGCTGAGCAAACACATCCAGGTTACTAATAAAGAAGGATTATTTGTAACATAGGGTTGACATGAGGGATCCTTGGCAATGCTTGTTTTATTAGACATTTCGTTCAGACCAAACTAGTCTAGAATTGTGATGTTATCTAGTTTGGGCAATGCAACATCTGTGTCAAAGTTACAGGTGACATCCAAACTAAATCAGAGTCCTAGTCAAAGTACTCCTCAAAGTTCCAATTTATTTCTGGAGCCATCTTGGCACCCTCACTGGGAAACCTGAATCCGAGTTTCCCACTTAGTTGAAAGTTCACATCCCTTGTCCCCCACCAAACTTGTCATGTTGCCCATTCAGACTGTGCCAGCGTGGCAACTCCTTCCTCTGCTTCCGCCCAGGTGGTGGACATACGATGACCTTGAACTTCTCGAAAGAATGCTTTGTGGCTGCATCTCCTCCCTCATGTTCCCATAAACATCAGTCCTTCTACAGATAGTGTGGCAAGCCGTTGATTTATCACCAACTTTTTCATCAGCTCCACAGTCTTTAAGAAAACAAGCAAGCTCAGTGGGTACCAAGGACCTCTCATATTCAGCTTGGGCTGCAGACTTCATTTCTTTGCTGGAGATGAGTTATGCTTGGTTCATCAATCAATCAAGCCAGGGTAGCGCAGCAGGTAGAGTGCTGAATTGCAGGCCTCTGAAGCTGACTGTAGATCTGAAGGTCAGCGGTTCAAATCTCATCACCGGCTCAAGGTTGACTCAGCCTTCCATCCTTCCGAAGTGGGTAAAATGAGGACCCGGATTGTGGGGGCAATATGCTGGCTCTGTTAAAAAGTGCTATTGCTAACATGTTGTAAGCCGCCCTGAGTCTAAGGAGAAGGGCGGCATAAAAATTGAATGAATGAATGAATGAATGAATGAATGAACGAATGAATAAACAACCAACCAACTATGATGTAGCAGAATAGCAGAATTGGAAGAGATCTTGGAGGTCTTTGTTGAATCTCCTGCTCAAACAGGAAACTGTGCCATTTCAGATACATGATTGTCCAGTCTCTTCTTAAAAACTTCCATTGTTGGAGTATCCACCACTTCTGGAGGCAGTTTGTCCACTCATTAATTATTATGTCCGGAACTTTCTCCTTTAATTCTAAGTTACTTCTCTCCTTGATTAGTTTCCACCCGTTGCTTCTTGTCCTACCTTCAGGTGCTTTGGAGAATAGCGTTAGGGTTCCAGGTAACATCCAAACTTAAATCCAAGTCCAAGTCAGGGCATTGCTTAAAATTCCAATTTAATTCTGGAGCCATCCTGGTACCTCCACAGGGAACCCTGGATCTGAGCTTCCTACCCAGTTGAAAGTTCACATGCCTTGCCCTCCAACCACAAATAATGTCACATTGTCCATTCAGGTTGTGCCAGCATGGCAGCGTGGCAACTCCTTCCGCTTCCGCTCTGGTGATGGACATATGATGGACTTGAACTTTTTGAAATAATGTTTTGTGTCTGCACCTGCTCACTCATGGATTCACCCCTCCCAAACATCAGGCCTTCTACAGATAGTGTGGCAAGCAGTTGATGTATCCCCAACCTCTACACCGGCTTGATAAATAGCTTGACTCCCTCTTCTTTGTGGCAGATATTATAAAACTGCTATTAGCTTCGGGTAAATATAGTCAATTTGCTAGGCTCATCCCAAGAGATTGAGCCTGTTGTGGTTGGCTCTGGGCCAGCTCCTGCCCCAAGGACTGTGGGGGTGGATGTGGGTGAATCCTCCCAGGGAGTGACTATGAAATGGGGCCCTCAGAGGGGGTCATGGCAGACAGCCCATTAGGAAGCAATTCATCCTCCTCCTTATCTTCGCTGGATTCTGATGAAGAAGCAGTTATAGACGCACACCTGCGAAGAGCCATGAATAGAAAAGAGCAGCTACGTAGGCATTACAAGAGATAAGAGAGTTCACCTGTGGCTAGGTGTGGTTCAACTAATTAGGGCTGCTGTTAAATGGGCAGCATGCCGGCCTCTCAGTGTGGAAGATTATCTGTTGGTGATAGTGGATGTGGCTTCACTCTCCGGATTCTCCAAGGACTCTGTGCTTTGATATCAGGATTCTGAACGTAAATCATAGTTAAACGTGTGAGTTGGATAACGTCTGAAGGAGAGTAGCTGCGACGACTTCACAGCTACTTGTTAATTGCTTTGAGGTTTTTTTCTCACTGCATTCAAGTCTGTTTGCTTTGAAAGTGATCCCTTTGACTACAAAAAGGGGGTTTTGCTTCTATTTTTCTGTGGATAAAGAAAGTATTCTTGACTTTTCACCTGTGTGTGTCTGTTTTTGCTACCTTTGCATTTAATTAGAGGCTCGTGTAGAGAGCCGGCAGAACAGAGCCAAACCCAAAATCATAGCTTATTCATGATGTGTGAGCCCAATCTTCTCTTTGGGTCCAGAGAAAATAATTTTCTAGTGGTAACCTTCAGGTGTTTCCATTATCAGATTGATTGCAGTAATCAGTTAATGAAGAAGGCTGGTAAATGGTTGGTAAATCCACAGTAACTGAATTTAAACATGCCTGGGATAAACATATATCCATTGTAAGATAAAATACAGGAAATAGTATAAGGGCAGACTAGATGGACCATGAGGTCTTTTTCTGCCGTCAGTCTTCTATGTTTCTATGTTTCTAAGGCAGTTGGAAAAGCTGTACTGTGTCTTTGGTTTGCTAGTGTCCTCAAGCTTTAGACATGTATAAAGTTAGAGATTGAAGTTATTCTCTTACCTGGTAGCCCTTCCAAAGTAATAGTGCAGCTCCAGAATTCTGAACTGATTTTCAAGCTGGATGGAAATTTTGAATTCTCTAGATTCAACCTATCTCAAAGGAACCAACCCAGTATGGAAATTGTGAAGAAGTAATAAGTGCAATAAAGATCAAATGTTCTCTTGATCTGTTGACACACAAGGGTGTACTTATAGGATTGCTTCAATCTAAAGGCTGAATGGAATCACATGTATGCATTGAACAAATCAGAGGATGGCAAAGGACAAGGCCATTAGTGCTTCATCCCTGTTAGCATACTTTTTTCTTTACAATAATCTCATTTTGTATGGAAAAAAGTTAAGGTGTCAAGGAATGGAACCTGCAATCCCAGTTTTGTTGTCCAGAAAGTGGCTATCAATGCTTGGTCAATTGGAAAAACTCCAACTGGACTGAACCATAATGCTGCTAGCAGTCCGATATGGTCCAATACAAAATGTGTGCATTAGATTGTCTAATCTTTGGTGCTCGTGACTCCATTCTTTGCAGAAGTTAATGGGTAGCCAAGACAGAAGTGCCTTTGAAGAGCAGCTTTAAATTGTGAATTTTGGGATGTTCCCTTGCTTGGCTTAATACTTTCCCTTTGAGAACCACAGGATGGATGAGGTAGAAATCAAGAGTGCAAGTGTTTTATCTGGAGCAATCTTTGGAACTGTCAAAGGAAAACAATTTGTGGAAGGGCCTCATGCATAGCCAGAGTAAGCCCATGGGCTGAAAGTTCCCCATTTCTTCCATGTAACCTATAAATTAGAATGATAATTCTTATATAAACATACCCTCTAAAGATGCAGAAACAAGAAACAGATCATTCAACAGAGAAGAATAGCAATGAAAGAATCTTGAACAGGTTTCAGTTGAACTATGTGGCTTTGAAATTGGATAGCAGAAAATGCATTGAATATTTTCTCTCTTTACATAACTTTAGGGGTACAGTCTAAAGAAGAGGTCAGGGTTAGATTATCTAAAATATTAGCATTGGGTGAGAGTTGGAGTGGCAGAGAAATTTTTAAAAGTAATTTGTACATAAAGATATGTTGGGGGGGGGGACAAGGGAGGTGTTTGTGGGCGCCAGATATATGATAGTTGCTGCAGCATGTCAACATGTAGTGCAAAGGGTGAATATAAATCAGCTCGTTGCTGCAAAATTCTGCCTAGTGCATGGAATTGCTGTATTTGAGAATTTACAATTCTAATTGAACTTACAAGTTAAAATCCTTTATTTTAACCTAACGTTTTAAGGCATGAATGATAAAACTGTGGCCCCTTAAATTTGTTTGAACTCCTGTAATCTCTGCGGACTACTCTGGTTGCATCTGTTGAAAACTGAAGTGCAGGAACATTTAAAACTCTTTCTATGGCTGCTGTAGGAGAAATATGTATATCATATTGCAATGGCATCCTTCGGTCTCGAAAGACCATGGTAGCATGCTCTGGATTCCCCAGAATCCATTATTTATTATATTTATTTATTATCTAATTATGTATAGCATAGAATAGAGGTCTCCAAACTAGGCAACTTTAAACTTGTGGACTTCAATTCCCAGAATTCTCCAGCCAGCATAGCTGGCTGGAGAATTCTGGGAATTGAAGTCCACAAGTCTTAAAGTTGCCTAGTTTGGGGACTCCTAACATAGAATCTTGGAAAATAGGGTCTATTTGGAGGAAGGGTAAATACTAGGGGTGAAATCCAATTTTTTTTAACTAGTGGTTCTGTGGGCATGGCTTGGTGAGAGTGGCATGGTGGGTGTGGCGGGCGTGGCAGGGGAAGGATGCTGCAAAACCTCAATTCCCTCTCCATTCTGGGTCCAGCCAGAGGGGGTATTACCAGTTCTCCAAACTACTCAAAATTTCCGCTACTGGTTGTTCAGAACCTGTCAGAACCTGCTGGATTTCATCCCTCCAAGATACACATTTTGAGCTCGGTTTGGTGGTGGTGGTGAGAGAACTATGTTTTCCTAAATGTAATATATTATTGAATTCAATTGAACTTAAATTCAAAGCAAACATGCATAGATCTAGACAAAAATGCTATAAAGTAAGTGGGAACAGTCATATGGGGCCCCAAGACTGAATCCCTGGAGATTGCATCACCAAAATTTGTAGTAAATAGCCCTGTTTGTCTAAGGGCATGCCTAATTCTTTTTACAAGCAAAATAAGCACTAAAATAGATAGGTTAAGCACCTTGAGCCTTTTCAAAGCAATTAATCACCGTAGGAGTGTTGATACAATGACTGTGATGAATGAATGTGGAATGAAACTCTTTATAGGGTTTCTTGTTCTAAAAAAAGGATTTTACTGAAAGTTTTAAAAAGAATAAAAATGCAAAAGAATATAGAATAAAAAAGGAATAAAAGAGAAAGGTAAATTGTAAAAAGAAAACAGAAGAAAAATAGGAAAGAAAAAAGAAATAGAGGCTTCCAATCTTTACACCAGTAAATGTAAAGTTATTCTTTTCTGTAAAATTACATCATGACTATCTTCTTTCCTAAACGTGCCCATGTTACTCCAACACTCCGCAGTCTGCATTGGTTGCCGATCGGTTTTCGGTCACAATTCAAAGTGTTGGTTATGACCTATAAAGCCCTTCATGGCATTGGACAAGAATATCTCCGGGACCGCCTTCTGCCGCACAAATCCCAGCGACCAGTTAGGTCCCACAGAGTTGGCCTTCTCCGGGTCCCGTCGACTAAACAATGTTGTCTGGCGGGACACAAGGGAAGAGCCTTCTCTGTGGCAGCCCCGACTCCCTGGAACCAACTCCCCCCAGATATCAGAGTTGCTCCCACCCTCCTTGCCTTTTGCAAGCTCCTTAAAACCCACCTCTGTCGTCAGGCATGGAGGAATTGAAGTTTTCTCTTCCCCCCTAGGCTTATAGAATTTATACATGGTATGCTTGTATGTATGATTGGTTCTTTAAATTGTGGGTTTTAAGATTATTTTTAATATTAGATTTGTTTACATTGTCTTTTTATTGTTAGCCGCCCCGAGTCTTCGGAGAGGGGCAGAAATCAAATCAAATCAAATCAAATCAAAGTCAAAACCATAGATCAGAGGTTCATTGTTTTCTTTTTTATGAAAAAAGTCTGCAAGTAGTTTCTAGTGAGCTAGAAATGTAGATATTGTCTTTTCTCTACTCGAAAAGGGCAATTTGGTATTTGGGCAAGTTCCACCATCTTCATGGCCTCTTTCTAACTTTGGAGTTAACAGAACAGTGCCGTACCATAAACTCACATGAGGGGCTTCCAGACTAACAGGAATGTGTGTCTTTGTGAGTGGAACAATCGTTGTTTTCTTGCAGATCATCTCTGGGGTTTCCTTCCTTATCTGGAGACTTCTGTGTTTTTGTACTTTCTGTTGATTTTTTTTTCTCTCTTCAGAAGTTGTTGGGGAAGAGTTAAACTTACCGGACAGCTGCAAAATAAATAAATAAATGAATTTGACCATGTAAATACTTAATTTCATCCTGACCTTTGGTCAAACTGTGAAGTGCCAGAACTAAGCCAGGGCACTAGGACATTTCAAAACCTCTTCTGTGTGTTGTTTGAAGGGAGGTTGGGGGGGGGGGGGGAGGGAGAGAAAGAAATTTGAGTTAACAACCTGAACAAGGCATGAAGACACTGCTGTTTAGAAGTGTATCAGGCTAGAGTTGGGGGCACAATGGCATAGCTGACCTTGAATACTAAAACCTGCCAACTCAAACTGCTCTCTAGCTTTTAACAAGATCTAAGTATTGCCCACAAGATCATATGCTGCAAAGTCCTGCCTGTCGGCGACTACTTCAGCTTCAACCACAACAAAACAAAAACACGCAACAGATTTAAACTTAATATTAATCGCTCCAAATGTGACTGTAAAAAATATGACTTCAGTAACCGAGTTGTCGAAGCGTGGAACTCATTGCCGGACTCCATAGTGTCATCCCCAAACCCCCAACACTTTACCCTTAGATTATCTACGGTTGACCTATCCAGATTCCTGAGAGGTCAGTAAGGGATGAGTACAAGTGCACTAGAGTGCCTTCCGTCCCCTGTCCTATTGCTCTCCTATATCTCCTATACTTTTCTTCTATTCCTATATCTCTTCTTCTATTCTTTCATTGATATGTTCTATTATTACAGTATACCTTCTTTTCTATTATTTCTTAGATATATTTTACTATGAGTAGCTCCTCTATAACCTTCATCATGTATTTTACTATGTGTATATAGATATATACCCACTAAAACCCTCATTGTGTATTGGACAAAATAAATAAATAAATAATAATAATAAATAAATAATAAATAAATAAATTCATTGAAATTAATTAATTAATTAGACTTCTATGCCACCCTTCTCCTCAGAATCAGGGCGGCTCCCAACAAGAAAAATACAAAATATCTAGAAAGCTAAATCTAAAAATATCCTAAAACCCCAATTTCTTAAAACCAGTCGCTCACATTCACCCAATCATACATATAAATTCATTCATTGGCTGGGGCTCAATGTTAAACTTAGTGGCCCCAAGCTTGTCGGGAAAGATGGATCTTCAAAGCCTTGTGGAAGGCGGGGAGGGCAGGGGCAGTATGAATCTCTGGAGGGAGTTGATTCCAAAAGGCTGGGGCTACCACAGAGAAGGCTCTTCCCTTAGACCAGCGATGGCAAACCTTTTTTTCCTCAGGTGCCAAAAGAGTATGTGCGTGCGCTATCGCACATGTGCAAGTGCCCATACCCATAATTCAATGCCTGGGGAGGGTTGAAACAGCTTCCTCTGCCCCCTGGAGGCTGGAAACAACCTGTTTCCTAACTTCCGGTGGGCCCAGTAGACTCGTGTTTTGCCCTCCCCAGGCTCCAAAGGCTTCCTTGGAGCCAAAGGAAGGTAAAAATGCCCTTCCCCGCCTCCCCGGAGGCTCTCTAGAAGCCAAAAGCGCCCTCCCCGAGCCTCAGTGCAAGCCAAAAATCAGCTGCCAGCACACACATGCATGCTGGAGATGAGCTAAGGCAATGGCTTGCGTGCCAGCAGACATGGCTCCACGTGCCATCTGTGGCACCTGTGCTATAGGTTCGCCACCACTGCCCTAGACCCTGCCAGGTGACATTGTCTAGTTGGTGGGACCTGGAAAATGCCAGCTCTGTGGGACCTGACCGGCCACTGGGATACATGAGGCAGAAGACGGTCCCATAGGTAATCTGCTCCAATGCCATGAAGGGCTTTACATGTTGGCAATTACATGTTGTTTGTATATACAGTGATACCTCATCTTACGAACTTAATTGGTTCTGGGATGAGGTTTGTAAGGTGAAAAGTTTGTCAGATGAAACAATGTTTCCCATAGGAATCAATGGAAAAGCGATTAATGCGTGCAAGCCCAAAACTCACCCCTTTTACCAACCAAATCACCCGTTTTTGCGCTGCTGGGATTTCCCTGAGGCTCCCCTCCATGGGAAACCCCACCTCTGGACTTCCATGTTTTTGTGATGCTGCAGGGGAATCCCAGCAGTGCAAAAACAGGTGCTTTGCTGGCAATGGAAGTCCAGAGGTGGGGTTTCCCAGCGAGGGGAGCCTCAGGGGAATACCAGCAGTGCAAAAACAGGTGCTTCGCTGGCAGCAGAAGTCCAGAGGCAGGGCATCCCAGTGGTGGTGGCTTGGGTTTGTAAGGTGAAAATAGTTTGGAAGAAGAGGCAAAAAAAATCTTAAACCCCGGCAGTGTTCCCTCTAATTTTTTGGGGGTGGGTGGGCGGAAAAGTATAGTGCCTGAGCGACAGTCCCTTCGGGACTGGGCGGCACAAAACAAACAAACAAACAAACAAACAAAAAACCCACCCTGTTTTGCCTCAGAGAATTTCAAAATAAAATACTGTACTGTGTGTCTATAACAGTGAGCTCATAATAGGGCAACTCTATCAATATCAAAATGCCACTTAAATAGTTGAGCTAGTTTCAAACTAGATTTTGATTTTCTTTCTCTCTTCCTTACTCCCATTCTTTTTCTTTCTCTTTTCCTTCCTCTCTTTTTTCTATCTGTTTCTCTCTCTTCCTCTCTTCCTCTCTCTCTCCTTCCCTCTCACTCTTTCCCTCTCGGCTTCTGGGCAGGTTTGGAAAACTCTGAGTTGATGATGATTTTTAAGTGAGCGATTGCTCACTGCTCAGCTTAGAGGGAACTATGAACCCCGGGTTTGTATCTCGAAAAATTTGTATGACGAGGGGTTTGTAAGACGAGGTATCATTGTATTTCTTTCATACTAGTATTTTGTTGGGTCATGCTCTGAGAAAGCCAGTTGGTTGAATTCTATTCCTACATAAAATTAAATGAAAAGAAACTTACCAGGACCTCTCATTGCGCCTCTAATGCTCAACCAACATTCCTGCAAAGAGTGACTTTTGGGAGGAAGATTGCACGAAACCTTATCAATTCAACTTCTGAAATAGATAATCAGCTGTCCTGGCTGGGAATGATGGGAGTTTTAATTTGGTGCTGCGGTAAACCAACCACTTTTCAGCCGCTCATTATCTACTCCCCAAAATATTTATATAGCCATTTTAAAGAATTTGAAGCAGCTTGTGTTTGTTTCCTTAATATTGTTTACAACAACCTGTTTTATTACAGTTGGCAGCTGAGAATGAAACTACATTAGTTAACCTGGGTGGTCCATTGCAAGCTAGGCACCCAGCCCTGGCATCTTTGGACAGCTGCCAGATCTCCAGTTCCTCAGTAGAACTCATAACCAGCATTTATTCCAAGCTTCCTGCAGGGAAAGAAAAACAAGCTTTCCCCCTCGGGCAGTTTTAAAATGAGTCTAATTAAGCACTTAGTTCAGTGTTTTTCAACCTTGGCGACTTTAAGATGGGTAGACTTCAACTCCCAGAATCCTTTGGGCTGGGAGATTCTGGGACTCGAAGTCCACCCATTTTAAAGGTGCCAAGGTTGAGAAAGACTGATTTAAATTTTCCTTGGGAATTTGGAATGACATTAACATTGGGTGTATTGTAGGTATCGGAAATGGTATATATTCAGTAATTGACTCAGGGTGCTTGGGCATACCAATTTAGCGTCCTAGATGGTTGTTTGTCTTCTTAAAGCTGAATTTAACAGATCTTGAGCCTATCATCTAGGCGTGTTGACTATTCGCATCTCAGACATTAACACCCTTGAAAATGTCCAAAGATACTTCACCAGAAGAGCCCTTCACTCTTCCACTCGAAATAGAATACCCTATGAGACTAGACTTTCAATCCTGGGCCTAGAAAGTTTAGAACTAAGACGCCTTAAACAAGATCTAAGTACACAAGATCATATGCTGCAACGTCCTGCCTGTCGGCGACTACTTCAACTTCAACCACAACAACACAAGAGCACACAACAGATTTAAACTTAATATTAACCGCTCCAAACTTGACTGTAAAAAATATGACTTCAGTAACCGAGTTGTCGAAGCGTGGAACTCATTACCGGACTCCATAGTGTCATCCCCAAACCCCCAACACTTTACCTTTAGATTATCTATGGTTGACCTATCCAGATTCCTAAGAGGTCAGTAAGGGGCGAGTACAAGTGCACTAGAGTGCCTTCCGTCCCCTGTCCTATTGCTCTCCTATATCTCCTATACCTTTCCTTTATTCCTATATCTCTTCTTCTATTCTTTCATTGATATATTCTATTCCTATATCTTCTTTTCTATTATTTCTTAGATATATTTTACTATGAGTATCTCCTCTATAACCTTCATCATGTATTTTACTATGTGTATATTGATATACTGTATACCCACTAAAACCCTCATTGTGTATTGGACAAAATAAATAAATAAATAAATAAATAAATAAAATTTCTGCCAGGTTAGTATCATACCAAAATTTGGTAAGTTTCCTTTCTATTCCCTCATTTAAGGCATTTATGAAAGCATTGAAGAATACTGGGTCTAAGACTGAGCCTTGTCGTATCCCACTGCTTCCTTCCTTAGTGCCAAACCTTAGTTTTAAGGAGACCTTCTCCTGAGGAACCATTCCAGCTTTTTTGTAGCTCTGCATGCTCATGAATTGAGAATAGGCTTCTCTTCTTCTTCCTCACCACTGATGGGAGGTTCTGGAGGTTCTGAAGGCCATGACTGAATCTCCACCTCTGGCACTGAGTTCTCTCCATTCTCCTTATTGTTTGACTTGGTGTCAGCTGCACAGGTCGCTAGCGCATCACCACATCAGATGGCGGGCCACAACACTCAGTCTGTTACAAATCCATCTGATGGTAATGCTACCCATCCCACTTTTTTATAGCTTACCAAGAAGTAGGTTGTGATCTACTTTGTCGAATGCCTTGCTGAAGTCTTAAGTCCATTATGTTCACAGTACAGTATTTCTCTGGTCTATTAATTTAGTCATTGTGTTGAAGAATGAAATGAGATTGGTTTGGCATGATCTGTTTTTATTGACACCTCTTGTTCATCGCCATTGTACATCGCTCGCCTCTTTAAATTGCACTGTGATAAAGCGTCTTATTCATGCTAAAACTTTATGGTCCTAAATACCATAAGCAGCCCATCCAAGTCGTGCATTTTGCATCATGTAATGCATTTGTGAAGATGGTTCTTCTCCAGTCCCATGATTTCGTGGAAGGTCAAGCTGATCTTTTCCAGTTCCCTCATTGTATCTGCTAAGTATTCCGTCTTTCTCTATGGCTCCGGGCGAAGGCAGAAACATGACGTTCCTCAAACTCAGTGTGGGTGTTTGAATAAGGGCCTTCAGTGCTCCCCTTGCTGTTCAGGATCAAGGCGGGGTGGCTGGGGTCCTCCCTGAATCAATGCTCCATTCATCCACTTGGCGTCATAGCCAGGGTAAGAGGTGGGAGGGAGAGATGGAATGCAAAGGCGAAGTGTGCCAGGAGTTATGGAGGTATCCTTTGGTGGGAGATCATGAGACAAAATATGTTGCCATTCAGTGCTGGTTGGGAAGAAGTTTTGCACAAAATGCTTCATTTCATTGTTATCTTCTTTGCCTTGTTATGGTGGGTGGCAAATTCCCATTGGTTTACAAGTAGTCCTCGACTTAAAACCATCCAAGAGTGCTTTAAACTCTTTATCTCTTTGCTCAAATCTCTTCTCCCAATACATGATAATGTAATCAAAATATAATGTTACTTGACCAGTGCTCAGATTTATAGCCTTTGCAGATCTGTAAGGCTAAAGGTCATAAACACAGTCCTGGTTTTATTTAGTAACAGCTTTGCTTAATGTCCAAATTGCCAGTCTCTGTTGTGATCACTTAACTACCATGTGAAATTGATTTTTCTGAATGGTTGTATGGAAATATAACTACCGTACTCCTCAAATTACAACCACAACTGAGCACAAAACACTTGTTGGTAAGTGAAACATTTGTTAAGTAAACATTGTTCCATTTTACGACTTTTCCTGTTATAGTTGTTAATTGAATCACAGCGGTTGTTAAATTAGTAACACAGTTTTAAGTGAATGTGGCTGTCCCATTGACTTTGCTCGTTAGATGTTTGCAAAAGCTGATCATATGACCTTGGAACATGTAACCGTCATAAACACGGGTCAGTTGCCAAGCATATGAATTTTGATCATGTGACCTGGGAATTCTGCAATGATCATAAGTGTGAAAAGCAATCATAACTCACTTTTTTTTCAATGGCCTTATAACTGTGAATTCAGTTATTAAATGAAGTGTTGTAAGTTGAGGACCGTTTGTACTGTAATTTCACAGAATTTTACGGGATTGTTTTAGCATATTTTATATTATACACTGGAGCTGTGTCAATGTGTGAAGGGCAGGCAAAGGCTGCTTTTGGTGTTGTGGCATCCTGGGATGGAGGGCTTCAAAAATTGGGCAGAACAAATCAAGGTTTTAAGTTTTGCAAAAGTTTGATTTAAATATTAATGTAATTAAAAATAAATTTGATAAAATTACATTATTTCCTATCTATTTAATACTTCTTTCTTTCATATTACAATTCAAATGTTGATAGCAGTTTGGGAGATGACACATGTTGTACTCCCTTAACCGCTTAGGGATCCACTAATAATTAAAGTTTTTTTAAAAGAAAAAATGTAGGTATACTTTGCATCAGTGGCATGCCCGTAAACAGAAGCTGTGGTATTTGAAAATTATTGTAATTGCTTCATGGTACACCTTTAGGGTGCCAAATCATGTTTTCCCTTAACAAAATATGAGTTATGTGTGGAAATCAACAATAATGAAGAATATCATTGCTAAACTGAGAAGCACGAAGCTCAAAACACCACTTAAGCGCGAATCAAAACTGGCCCGAGAGAGTTAAATCTCAGATATTTAAAAATGTGGAGATTCTGGTGTTTAACAACAAAGGGGGCAAGTAACCACAGAATTCTGCTGGCAGCAAAAGGGATGGAATTTCCCATCTTCAAGTCGATGCTGTCTGGAAAGAGATGCCAGACACAAGCAGGTGGGTTTGATCCAAAAATAACTAGAGGGAATTAATGGCACAGGGCCAAACAGAGGAATAACTTTTGTAGTTTCAATACTTCCATTTTGAGTTTAGGCTCTGTTTAAAAGCAAAAGAAAAGATCAATGGGGCAGGCAAAAACTCATAGTAAATGTGTTAGATGGAAGAACGAACGAAAGGATTTTAATTAAAGCAGGCTGGATTCTTTGCAAGCTTTTCTGCTTCTAAGAACTTTTAATTCTGTCCCCACCCCAACCAGTGTTCCCTCTAATTTTTTTGGGGGGTGGGCGGAAAAGTATAGTGTCTGAGCGGCAGTCCCTTTGGGACTGGGTGGCACAGAAATAATAAATAAATAAATAAATAAACAAACAAACAAACAAACAAAAAAACCACCCTGTTTTGCCTCAGAGAATTTCAAAATAAAATACTGTACTGTGTGTCTATAACAGTGAGCTCATAATAGGGCAACTCTATCAATATCAAAATGCCACTTAAATAGTTGAGCTAGTTTCAAACTAGATTTTGATTTTCTTTCTCTCTTCCTTACTCCCATTCTTTTTCTTTCTCTTTTCCTTCCTCTCTTTTTTCTATCTGTTTCTCTCTCTTCCTCTCTTCCTCTCTCTCTCCTTCCCTCTCACTCTTTCCCTCTCGGCTTCTGGGCAGGTTTGAAAAACTCTGAGTTGATGATGATTTTTAAGTGAGTGATTGCTCACTGCTCAGCTTAGAGGGAACTATGACCCCAACCCCTTTGAAATTTTGCTCTCACATACAGTAGGGAAAGGAAAAAAATAGGTTAATACAGATTTTAACATAAGTGTAATTGATACTAGGGGGTTGGTGTTGGTTCCTGAAGATTATACTGTAAACATTTTAAAAAGTGATTCAGGGACCTAAATTGAAACTTAAAGATAAACAAGACTTGGATTATTATAAAATTTGGGGGAAGTTTTATGACTGGATAGAAAACTAAGAGATATGTATGTACTAGTAATTGGTTAATTTTGAGAAAAATTGAAATATGAGAATCTGATTTAAATTTTGGAAGCCAGATGGCAAAGATGAGAAATGGTGGTAGCACTAAATAATGATATAACATAAAATTTACTCATTGCTTATACTTTAAACATACTGTATAGAACTTTATTTTATGAAGTAGGTGATATATTATGAATAGTTTATTTTATTAAAGATATATTAAAGATATATATATATATATATATAATTTTTATTAGCTACATGATACAATATTAAAATTTAGATAAAAGAGATTTTATTAATGTTTGCATTGATGTAATGTAACTTTTTACAGTAAGATGGAGAAGAAGAATTTTTATTTAGACTTTTAAGAATTGACAATGTTGTATAAAATTAATAGAAATTTTTAGATGAGAAGAGATAAGAGCCTCTGTTGAGTGAGTAATAAGAAAAGAATAGTTTATATGTGATTGATTTTAAGCATTGTTGTTGTGTTTATAACTATATATTGTTTTATTTTATGGTGGAGAAAATAAAAAAAATTATACCCAGGAACCTAAATTGGGAGAAGGTGGACATAGAAGTTTAAGGGGGTGCTAGGTTTGTGGGGTGGAAATAACACATTTCCTATCAAAATAACCCACTACTAATATGAAGGACAGCATTATATTTATTTACTGACATGCATCTCTTTTGGATTTTTGGCTAATAATAATAAAAAACTAGAACAATGACTCATGTCTTTAAAAATAGGAATAATTTAACTTGTAGCTTTAAAAAATAGGAAACAAGAGTGCTAATATGCTCAGGAATCTAAATTTCATGTCATGCATTGGATTTTGGATGGAATTCAGGATGACGAATTTCTAATTACAGATATCATGCCAGTTTTGTATTTAAGCATTATCTAGTTGCCATAGGTGACCAGTATTCTGAACAGATTTAACCATCAGGCTGATGGGAAAATTGTCTCCTCCCATTTGTGGTCTGAAGTTAGCATAAAAATTTCTGATTCATTACAGACTTTCAGCATTAAGTCCTGACTTTTAGATCTCTTTTCTGTCTGATCCCAGTTGGCCAATAATTTTTTTTGCAGATTTGGAACTTTCATTTACAAGGCTGTTATGAGAAGTGGGTTCGTATTTCCTGAAATTGGCCATTCTGGCTTGTTTGATAAACCTGGATTAGGCCAATACTGTATATTATTCTAGGCAGAGACTCAATTCACCTTTGTTAAGAGCTGGAAAAAGAAACATTTACAAGGCTGTTGTGAGAAGTGTGTTCGTATTTCCTGAAATTGGCCATTCTGGCTTGTTTGATAAACCTGGATCAGGCCAATATATTATTTTAGGCAGAGACTCAACTCACTTTTATTAAGAGCTGGAAAAGGAAACGAGGAAGGAAAGGAAAGTCTGCAAAGGGGGGGGGGGGAGAGAAAGATTAAAGAACTGACCAAATATGAATTCACCAATTGGTTAGGGTTAGAATTGCATGCAATAACAAGGTTGGAAGAACCTTAAAAATCTTGTAGTCCAACTCTGTTTCAGCAGCAAATCTTACACCATTCTAGATAAATAGTTGCTCAATAGCTTGAAACCTCCAGTGATGGTTAAATTTGATACCTTTTGAAAGAAAAGCTGAAGACATATGCTCTAGCTTTCTCAAAAGCGGATTGTTTCAAATTGTGGGGCTAATACAGTACTTGTGAGTTCCCCAGCAGTGATTGCCAGCCTTGGGAATTTGAAGATTGATTTATTTTATTTTATTTTATTTTATTTTATTTTATTTTATTTTATTTTATTTTATTTTATTCATTTATTTATTATTTATTTATTTATTTATTATTTATTATTCATTCATTCATTCATTCATTCATTTATTAATTAATTAGATTTGTATGCCGCCCCTCTCCGAAGACTTGGGGCGGCTACAACAGCAATAAAAACAATATAACAGTGGAACAAATCTAATATTAAAAACATATAAAACCCTATCATTACTTAAAAACCAAAACAGCAACATTCATGCCAAACATAAAACAAAGTATAAAAAATAGCTTGGGGGAAAAGTATCTCAACTCCCCCATGCCTGGCGGTATAAGTGAGTCTTAAGTAGTTTACGAAAGACAGGAAGGGTGGGGGCAGTTCTAATCTCCGGGGGGAATTGGTTCCAGAGGGCCGAGGCCGCCACAGAGAAGGCTCTTCCCCTGGGCCTCGCCAAACGACATTGTTTAGTCGACGGGACCCGGAGAAGGCCAACTCTGTGGAACCTTATCGGTCGCTGGGATTTGTGCGGTAGCAGGCGGTTCCGGAGGTACTCTGGTCCAATGCCATGTAGGGCTTTAAAGGTCATGACCAACACTTTGAATTGTGACCGGAAACTGATCGGCAGCCAATGCAAGCCACGGAGTGTTGAAGAAACGTGGGCGAATGCTTGGACTTCAGTTCCCAGAATTCCTCAATCATCATGGCTGGCTGAATAATTCTGGGAGTTGAAGTCCATCTTTTCAAGTTGCAACTGCGAAACTTTAAAGTATCATATGACATAATCTTCTGGTGTGTGTGTTTTTTCCCCAGATTAACATCAAATTCACCCGGGACCATGTCAGAAGCAGATCGACCAAAAAGTGGTCTGAGTTTAGCCAGCAGTACAGCCACCATCTCTTCAGTCTCCATGGGAACAAAAGTAAGGACCTGGAATTGGTGGGAACCTGACAAATGAGACATAAAAATGAGTCACTGTTTTTCCAAGTATATTTGTTTTTTTCTGAGTGTTGATGGGCTGTCATTCGGTTTTATTTTCAAAGAACTTCAAAGTAGATTGGTTATCTTTTAGGTCAAACACTTGTGCTTTTTAAAAGAATAACACTAGAATCCCATTCCAAGAAAAAAGGAAAACTAAAAACTTGCATAACAACTACTAATCCCCAAATATTTACTCTTGTCCTTATATACCTGCATTAGCCATTGGTGGTATCTTGATGGTTTGAAAAGAAAATCTCAGCTTGTGACCTTTTGTTCCTTAGAAAGATAAAGCACTTTTCAAGGAATAAAACCACAATATAATATTATTAGATAAATTAGATAAAATGTTAATGTTTTAAAAATCTTATTTAACCCTTATGATGCATTAATACCAATTAAAACATCCATTGCTTACTATGAGAAACACTCCTTTGGGGGCAACATTATACAAAGCACAGAAAAGGAATTAAAAATAATAAGTAAAAATAATGGAGGCAAGTAATGAAGGAAAACAAAATAAGGTACAGTTAAATCCATTTGTACCATTCACTGTACATTTCTGTCCTAGTTCAGAATATACTAGTATCCATTGAGTCCATCCATGACATTTGGACATTGCTTTGAGTCTTTGAACTGCCTGGCTAATGGGACCTGGAGAAGGCCGACTCTGCGGGACATAATCGGTTGCTGGGATACGTAAGGCAGAAGACAGTCCCATAGGTAATCTGTAATAGTTTATAGGTCATAACCAACACTTTGAATTGTGTTTGGAGACCAATGGGCAGCCAGTGCAGTTCATGGAGTGTGTCCCGTTTCCTTAATATTTCCTTGATACTTATGTTCAGTTCACATTCATTCATTTTTATTACAAGATCACAAAAGGGTATGCTATGACTCTGGGACATTGTAGCTGTCATTAATAATAATAATATTAATATTATTAACAACAACAACAACAACAATAATAATTATTATTTATTAGACTTGTATGCCGCCCTTCTCCGAGAACTCGGGGCGGCTCACAAAATGCAATACAATAATAATATGTGTAGAAATCTAATACAGTGGTACCTCGACATACGAGTTTAATTCGTGCCAGAGCCAACCTCGTATGTTGATCAATTCGTATCTCGAACCAATGCATTTAGATTTGGCTTTTCGCCCGGAGATAACTGGAAAAAATGGAATTCTTGCGCCACCTAGTGGACGCTCTGTTCGTATCCCGAATTTAAGCTCGTATGTAGAACAGAAATTTTGCTTGCCTCTCTGCTCGTAACTTGGAATACTCGCATGTGGAGCAGCTCGTATCTAGAGGTACTACTACTTAAAATTCTAAACTAAAATCAGCTTATATTTAAAGAAACAGTCAATTAACTCAATCACATCCACACATAACATTTAATGGTCTGAAAGAAGGGGGGGGCATGCTCTAACTGCCCCAGGTCTTAAGGCTTTTGTGGAAGGTGAGGAGGGTGGGGGCAGTGTGAATCTCTGAGTGGAGCTGGTTCCAGAGGGCCGGGGCTGCCACAGAGAAGGCTCTTCCCCTAAGTCCTGCCAGACAACATTGTCTAGTAAACGGAACCTGGAGAAGGCCAACTTTGTGGGATCTAATAGGCTGCTGGGATTTGTGCAGCAGAAGGTGGTCCCGTAAGTAATCTGGTCCGATGCCATGTAGGGCTTTGTAGGTCATCACCAACACTTTGAATTGTGTCCAGAAACCAATTGGCAGCCAATGCAGTCCGCGGATTGTTGTAGAAACATGGTTGTATCTGGGAAAACCCATGACCGCTCGCATAGCTGCATTTTGCATGATCTGTAGTTTCCGAACACTCTTCAGAGGTAGCTCCATGTAGACAGCGTTGCAGTAGTTGAACCTCGAGGTGATGAGGGCATGAGTGACTGTGAGCAGGGACCCTCTGTCCATATAGGGCCACAACTGGTACACCAGGCGAACCTGGGCAAACGCCCACCTCGCCACAGCTGAAAGATGTTTCTCTAATGTGAGCTGTGGATTGAGGAGGACGCCCAAGTTGTGGACCCTCTCTGAGGGGGTCAGTAATTCCCCTCCCCAGGGTAATGTACGGACAGATGGGATTGTCCTTGGGAGGCAAAACCCACAGCCACTCTGTCTTTTCTGGATTGAGTTTGAGCCTGTTGACACCCATCCAGCCTCCAGGCATCGGCACATCACTTCCACTGCTTCGCCAAGTGGACACGGGGCGGAGATATACAATGGGTGTCATCATCGTACTGATGGCACCTCACCCTATGTCCTTGGATCATCTCACCCAACGGTTTCATGTAGATATTAAATAGCAGGGGGGAGAGGACCAACCCCTGAGGAACTCCACAAGGGAGAAACCTAGAGGTCAGCCTCTGACCTCCCACTAACACCGACTGCGACCGATTGGAGAGGTAGGAGGAGAAGCACCGCAGAATGGTGCCTTCCACTCCCAACCCCTCCAGCCGGCGCAAGAGGATACCATGGTCGATGGTATCAAAAGCCGCTGAGAGGTCAAGAAGCACAAATATGGGAATCACTTGTCAAGTATCTGATTCACATGATCACAGGGATGCTGCAACAGCCCCAAGTGTGAAAAATTGTCGTAACTCAATTTTTTCAGTGCCATTGTAACTTTGAACAGTCACTAAATGAACTGTTGTAAGTTGAGGACTGCTTGTATTTCACTCACTCTCTCATCCATTCCATCGATTTCACTATATATTCACTGTATCAATTTATGCTTGGATTTCTCCTGATTCACCCAACTCTCACTTCAGGGTATAGATGTATAGATGCACATTCTTTTCACTTCTTTTGGTAAGTATGTTCTTCATATGTTCTTTTTCATCCTTCTTCTCAGGTCTTTTTCCCTTTAATGCACCCCTTTCATTTCTAACTTTGAGGTTTTAAATTCTTTGAGAGCAGCAAAAACTTATTTTTTCCTCCTGCTCTGGGCCAGAGAAAAAGACATAGTTTTCTTAATAGAGGTTTTAGCAATAGCATTTAGACTTATATAGGGTGCTTTACAGCTATAGGCAGTTTACAGAGTCAGCATATTGCTCCAACAATCTGGCTCCTCATTTTATCGACCTCGGAAAGATGGAAGGTTAAGCCTGGTGAAATTTGAACTGCTAAATTTCAGGCATCCTGCAATCAGCAGACATAGCCTGCAGTACTGCATTCTAACCACTGTGCCACAATGGCGCATTTGAGGTTCAATTCTTAGCTTTTCAACTAGGACTCTTGCTTTGAAACTCCGGAGAACTATGTTTAAGATCAGTAATGCTGAGCTAAACAGATGGATAGTTCAATAGAGAAAGTGCTGTTTATACAGTAAGTTGATTTTGCATTTATTCATTTGTTTCTCCATAGCCCCACGTAGCCCGGCCAATCCGGAAAGTGCACACATTTGGGAAGAGATCAAACTCCATCAAGAGAGATCCTAATTCTCCTGTTACAATGCGTGGCTGGCTTTACAAGCAGGTAAAATAGTTTCTGAGAAATGTAGATTTCTTAATTTGAGGGATGATGGGCCTTAAGGGAGATCTGCAGAAAAGAAACAATATTAATCTAAGTAGCCCAAAATCAGAAGGCGTTTGATAGCATGGTTTAAGACTTAAGCAATTTTTATTTTAAAGCCTAAGCTTTTACAAAATTGATTACAAAGACTTCTTGACTTAAGAACACAATTGAACCCAAAATTTATGTTGCTAAGCAAGACAATTGTTAAATGAGTTCTTATCATTTTATGATCTTTCTTGCCACAGCTGTTAAGTGAATTGTTGCAGTTGTTAAGTTAATACCATGATTAATAAGTGAATTTAGCTTCCCTGTTGATCCTGGGACTATCATCAATATGAACCAGTTGCTAAGCTTTAGAATTTTGATCACATGACCGTGGGAATGCAGCAATGGTTGTAAGCGTGAAAAACAGTCGGGAGTCATTTTTTTAAGTGCCATTGTAACTTCAAATGCTTACTACACTTTGACTTACCACAGTTCGTTTAGTGACCATTCGGAGTTACAATGGCACTGAGAAAAGTGGCATGACCATTTTTCACGCTTATGATCATGGCAGCATCCCCAGGACATGTGACAACTGACTCACATTTATGACGTGTGCAGTGTCTCGGGATCATGCGATCTCCTTTTGTGACCTTTGGACAAGCAAATTCAATGCTTTTGGCTTTGCTTGTCAGATTCACCATTTTAGTAATTTAACAATTGTAGTGATTTACTTAACAAATGTGTCAAGATATTGGGCAAAACTTGCTTAACAAATTTTTCACTCAGGAACATAAATCTTGGGCTCAGTTGTGGTTGTAAGTTGACAACTACCTGTCTATGAATGATTGTTAGCAATAGCAATAGCATTTAGATTTATATACTGCTTCAAACAATGACGGGCCACCATTACTGGTGCAACTAGAATAGAGCGTGTGTGTGCATGCATGTGTGCACGACTCATGATTCAACTTCTGTCCATGCACAGAAACTGAATGTGCAATTTCTGGCTTTTTTTGCTTCCACAAATGCGCAGAAGCAAAAAAGCCAGAAAGCGAAAAGGTAAGTTAGCCCTACCGCGTGCCCTGCCCATTTGCCAGAGCTCGGGCAGGCCGCTTTTGCTGGTAGCCCCAACTGTCGTTCTAGGCACTGCAGTGAGATTTGGCTGCTACTCATGTCTAGCAGCTGAAATCTCACGCATGGCCACCCTTCCGTTTTCTTTGCTTCTGTGCATGCGTGAATGCAAAAAACCCAGTAATTTTTACTGCAGTGGCGCTCAGTTGCTGCCTGGTGGCAATGGAACTAAGATAAATGCTCCATTGCTGCCACTGGGATGGCATTCCCATTGTTCTGCCGCATAGCCCATCCGTGGCTTCATAGTCCTTTTACAGTCCTCTCTAAGTGGTTACAGAATCAGCCTATTGCCCCAACAATCTGGGTCCTCATTTGACCCACCTCGGAAAGATGGATGGCTGCTGAAGCCGGTGGTGAGATTGGAACTGGTGAACTACAGCTAGCAGTTAGCTGAAGTAACCTGCAGTGCTGCACTCTAACCATTGTGCCACCTTGACCTGTTAAGCTGAGGAGTACCTGTATTTTGCTGAAGTATGTTGTTTTCTTGCTTTCTTGTGTTCGAAAACATGCTAAAACTGGAGCTAGTTTTAAATTGGATTTAATATCCTTTACAAATCAAATAACTCCTCACAATTCCCTCTTAAAACCCCAGGAAGAAATCTTGAAAATTCTGATCATGAGCACTCATTTGATATCATTGTAATGGGTGTGGGCCCTACAAAGAATTAAAATCAGGCAATCCTGTTGCCTTGGACGGGAAATGAACACTCGGACACCAAGCTGGGTAAAATGGGTCACTTTATTAAATATTAACGAAAAGACCTGCAGGGGTCATTAAAAGGGGGTGGAGTTTCCTGAACACAAACATGCTTGGGCAACTAAATGGGTGAACTCCATGCCAGGTCAGGGTGAGGCATGCCCCGCCTATACCCAGCCCAAAAGCCACGCCCAGCGTGTGGGAGGGCTCACCCTGCATGACCCGGAACCGGAAATGACATTGGTGAGCCCCAAGGGCACCCCCTTCACACCACTCCATCTGTGGATGAAGCATGAGTTGTGCGATGGGGGGGCCAATCATCTTACAATAGATGCCCAAAGGAGAACACACAGTTGCTACTGATACCCTTTCCGCCCCGTTTCTGCCATATAGTGACCAAGTATATATACATCCAATTGTTGAGTCAAAACCTATTTACATACAGATGCACCCCATAACCACAAATCCTTCTCTTCATCCAGGATGGAGTAGGCGAAAAAATAATCCGTAGCAAATGCTATAAGATTGCAAAAAATTCCTACTCGGCCCCAAACCAGGCGACCTATACAAACATCCTGGATTGAGTGGAGGGTGGGTGGGTGTCCGCTTGGTGGTAAGCTCAGGGGGGCAAGGGAAGCCGGGGGTGTGTGAGAGCCAGCGCTGATAAAGAGCGCACTCCCCACCCCCGGCCTCCCAGAATGCCCGAGCGGCCACTAGGTAGTCAGGGGTGTTCCCACGCTACCGCGGGGAACGCCCCCAGCTGATAGGCGGTACCGAGTTGGTTCCCGCCGTCGGCAACTGTCGGCTGGGTGTTAAATCGCCCAGCCTCTCATTTCTACTGAGGTAAAACTTTGAGGCAGCTTTTGACTAACCCGCCATTTTTTCCTTTTGGTCCTTTTAGGATAGCTCTGGACTCAAACTATGGAAACGGCGCTGGTTTGTCCTTTCCAATTACTGCCTCTTCTACTACCGAGGTAATTTGGATTTTCTTGAGTTTCTATTTCACTTTCCTTGAGACGGACGCAAAGCAGGTAGGACTGTTTTGTAGATCAGGTGTGACGATGCATCACCAGGCAGAGATCAAAGCAACATTCCCAAGTTCTGGGAGCAGAAGTTTAAAAAAGGAATGCAGGTAGTCCTTGGTTTGTGACTGTTCATTTAGTGATGGTTGAGGAACGTTGCTGTAAGCGTAACCCAGTCCCTTGAAACAGTCACGTTGGAGGAAATTGGGGAGTTGTAACTTTCTTAGCAGGAGCCCTCAGAAGCACACACTGAAGTTTCTTTCTGTGGGGTTTTGCGGGGTGTATTCCAGACAGCCGCGAAGAGATGGTTTTGGGCAGTATCCTCCTCCCCAGCTATGAGATTCGGACAGCTTTCTCCAAGGAGAAGAAGAACCGTCGTTTTGTATTCAAGGTCAGGAGGAAGGACTTCATTTATGCTTTTGCCTCTCCTGTGATGATGGAACTTTTCCTAAATGTCCATGGTCACCGTTTCTTTGAAACCACCCTAGAATCTGACCATTGCCTCAGCTTCAATGAGGCAATATCTATGGTGGTGAATACTGAGCGGAGCATATCTTTCTCCTTCTGTCCTGGCCACTTTTTACAGAGGCGAGATTGAGAGCGTTTTAAGAAACTGCATCACTGTTTGGTTCGGTAGTTGCAGTGCCTCAGACAGAAAGCCCATACAGAGAGTGGTAAGGACAACTGAGAAGATTATAAGAAACTCACTTCTCATTATTCAGGATGTTGCTTATAAGCGCCATGTGCTTAGAGCTCAAAGCATTGTTAGAGAATCTAAACATCCACTACATGGTCTGTTTCTGTTGCTCCTCTGTGGGAGGAGGTTTCAAAATATCTATAGCAAGACTATTAGATTCTGTAACAGCTTTGTTCCTTATGCCACCCATCTTATAAACTTGTAGGATTCTTTTTTTCCTTCCCAACATGTTTATGTCTAAATCCAAACTACACTGTGACATTTCTCTGTGTTATATATGTGTGCGTTTGGGGATATGCAGTTTTTTTACAGCTGAATGCAATGAAATTTCATTTTAATGTATGCTGATTAGTGTATATTTAAAGGAACAAAATATTCTATTCTATCCTATTCTATTTCTATACTATTCTGTTTAAGCTTGGCTAGGCTAGTCTGGTCTAGTCTATATTTAACTCTATTGTTGGTTCATGTATTTAATGCAGGTAGTCTTCCACTTAGGATCAGTTGTTTAATGACAATACAAAATTATGACAGACTTTGAAAAAGCTGCTTAGGACCAATCCTTGAAGTTACCAAAGCTGTCCCCCCTCCCATCAACTGATTGCATTTTGAGTGATTGGAAAAGGGCAAAACCCACCCGTTGGATAAACTGGATTTGGTTAATGACCATAGGATTTGCCTTATGACCATGCCATTTGCTTAACGACTACGATAACTTGCTTTGCGAATCGTCATAAAAATGCTCATAAAATCAAGTCCAATAGGTCATTTGCTGACTGATTTAATGACCACAATGATTTACAAGCAAAATTCCAGGCTTAGTTGTAATTGTAAGTTGAGGACTACCTGCATGATATATTGATTTAGAATCTTTGAGCCTGCTTTTTTTTCTTATTAAGGAACTCAAGGGCATGTGTGCCCAGCTTCACATCAGCTACCCTGTTTCCTTCAAAATAAGACACCCCCTGATAATAAGCCCAGCCAGGATTTTGAGTGCATGGCAATAAGGTGAAGCACTTATTTCAGGGCTCAAAAAAATATAACAGAGGGTCTCTTATTTTTGGGAATGCACGATAATTTAAAATCAACTAGGATTTCTTAACTCTGCCTGGTAGCAGTTGATCTGCAGAGATTTTCAGACAGAGGAACACAAAACACAGAATGAGAGGGTTGGAAGGGACCTTGGAGGTCTTCTAATCCAACCCCCTGCTCAATACCATGAGATGCATAGAGTGGAAGATATGGAAATGGTACAAAACCTAAATGCAGGCAGGACCTCTTTTTAAATTTTTCGTGTGTGTCTGAGTTACCGCTGACTCCTGGTGACCTCCAGGACAAATCCCTGGAGCATTCTTGACAAGGTTTTAGAATTGCTTACAGAAGGTCCTGTCCAGGCAAGGGTTCCCCAGCACTGGTGCTCCCAGTACACTCCCGATGACCGGCACATGCATGTCCAGCGTGCGTGCGAGTGCATGTTGGTGCAAGATTTGCATTCTGCACATGTACAGGAACCCAAATCTTGCATAAGGATGCTCCCATGCGTAAGTTTCCATGGATTTTTGGCTTTTTTTTGCTTCACGGAAGCAAAAAACCGCCAAAAAATGGCAAAATCTCCTGCACGTGAGCATCCTCTTATGAGACTTTGCTTCTTGTGCATACGCAGAAGCCAAATCTTGCATGGGAGCTGTACGTATGTTCCTTACTGGAATGCCCTATTGGCAGTGCCAGCTGCAACCCGCTACTGCTCCTATCCTTTCTTTATGGCAGAGAAACAACCATATTGGATGGCAGACAGGGACAGTCCAAACCAATTCATAGTCCTTCATTGGATCTCAGGCTTCCCAGAATGCTTTGCCACTATATCTGCCTAGGTTTTTCTAATGGGTGTCTTCACAGTCCTTTGTGAAATAGCGATATGGTGTCTCCTTGCTAAGGCAGTCCTGCAGCCATCCTACAGAGTAGTATTTTGCCTGCTTGAAGATGCGTGGACTTCAAATCCCAGAATTCTCCAGCCAGCCATGCTAATTTGGGGAGTTGAAGTCCAGATATCTTCAAGCCTCCGAGGTTGAGAAATACAGCTACAGGGCTATCGTGAAGCACCCTACCAAAATAAATGAGCAACAGCCCAGCCACTATAAAGCAGAATTTACATTCTTTGCCAGGAGTAATATAGGAAACCACCTCTTTCCTTTTCTGCTGGTGTTCTAAGTGTATCTTCTGCCCTCTTCAGGAGGCTCCAAGCATTACAAGGAATTTCTTTCCCTTTGCTTTTTTCCTACAGGCTGAACATCTGGGCATGAGGACTTACTATTTCAGTGCAGAGACCCAGTTGGATATGAACAGCTGGATCAGGGCCATGAACCAATCAGCTGCTGCTGAGTGCAACTGTGGAAACCTGTAAGGGCTGGGTGTGGGGACAGGCACGCAACTCTGCAGTGGGTGTATTGCAGTAATGGGTTCCAGGTTACGCTATTTGGTGCGCCGTCGCGGTAGGGAAATCCAGGATGCACACACATCTGCGTGTCCCTGTTGCATGAACATGCACCCCTGCACAAGATTTGGCTTCTGCGCATGTGTAAGCAAAATCTTGCATGAGGAGTGAGATTTTGGTGATTTTTGCCATTTTTTTGCTCCTGCACATGCGCAGAAGCAAAAACATCAGCAAAAATAACCGTAATCTCGCTCTCATGCAAGATTTTGCTTGCTGCCCATGCACAGAAGCCAAATCTTGCGATGACGGGCAGGCGCCCGCCAGACATGCACCCAACTACGACAGTCTCGGAGGGTGCACTGGTAACACTGAAGACAAGCGGCCCTTCACTGGTGCATTGCCAATTTTGTGTAGTCAGATGTCTAAGGATTTAAGGCAGTGATGGTGAACCTATGGCACGTGGTAGCATATCTTAGGGCAAGTGAGGCATTGCCCTATGTCAGCCCTTGCGCGCACTGATTTTTGGCCTTCCTTTTGGCCATTTTCACTTTTTCCAGGTTTTAGGAAAGCCTCCTGAATCCTGGCGGTGGCGAAAAACAGTCCAAAGGCCCCACTGGAAGTTGGGCCGTTTTTCGCTCTGTACAGGCTTCAACCTGGCAATCAATGGGGTGACAAATGTCGCAGCCAAATCATTGTCACGTCCATTCAAGCTTTCCTGAACTCTGGGAAGAATGAAAAATAGTTCGGAGGCTCCAATGAGGCCTGTATGCATGTGCAGGTGGTGGTAGTGGTTGTGTTATGCACATGTGTGTAGGAGCAGTGTGGGTGTTGTGCTCATGCAGGGGGGAGGGCATTACATTGGGGGTTTGGGGACATGTGCGCACACTATTATGTGCACGCACACTCTTTTGGCAACTGAGTCAAAAAATGGTTCGCCATTACTGACTTAAGGCCTAATGTACTGTAGAAAGTTGCAGAAAGAGCAATCCCTTGGAAAGAGGGTGAATACTTTTTAAGCAAGAATTTGTTAGGGGGAAAAAGGATAGTGGAAGAAGAGCTGAAATTTCTGGGTGGTGGTGGTGGTGGTCAATAAAAACTCTGGATATGTAAGTTATCCTTGTTGAAGAACTGGGAAAGACCTTGGTGGAGTCAGTTGGACAGAGCAGCATTGGATGGAAGAGGAAGACACCCGATTTTGCACTGGGAATAATGGACAATGTTATGGAGACCTGGACAGTCACTGGATTTATTGGTCTAGTGGTTAGGGTACAAGACTAGAAACTAAGAGTCTGGGAGTTCTAGTCCTACCATAGACATGACAGCTAGCGGGGTGACTTTGGGGAAATCACCAGAAAACTATGAGTTGTAGTCCTGTTTTAGGCATGAAAACACGCTAGATTTTGTGCCAATTACTAATCACCAGGCGTTTGTGAGTTCTAGTTCTGCATTTGGCATGAAAACCAACTGGGTGACTGGGTCAATTAACCAATCACCAGGAGTCTGTGAGTTCTAGTTCTACCTTAGACATGAAAACCAACTGCATGTAACTTTGGGCCAATTACCGGGAGACGGTGAGTTCTAGCGCTATCTTAGGCATGAAAGGTGGCTGGGTGATTTTGGGGCAACCACTCACTCTCAGCCTAACACATCTCACAGGGTTTTTATTGTGAGGAAAATAGGAGAAGAAAGGTGCATGGAATACATTTGCCCACTTGGAGTTATTTGTAGAAACAATAAATGCAGGTGACGAAATAAACAATTAAAATAAACATTTCCCCTTCTGCTCCACCTCAGCAACCAAGGGGGTCTCCACAGCCGGTCAGTGTCTGCCCACACCAGCTTTGAGGACATCCAGCTCCCCCAGGGGGATTGTGCCAAAAGCACCGAGTCACTAGAGGTTGCCCACCTGTCAGAGATCCAGGAGGCCCGGGCCTCCTCATCCGAGAGCCTCCACCTGCCTGATATCCAGACAGGATCTCCTTCCCTTAAGAGGGCTTCCTTATCCAGTTCGCTCAACGGGAGCTATGAACACGAAAAGAAAGAGCAGCCAGAATTGAGGTAAGGAGAAGCAACACCAGTTTCACTGCTGCGGATGCTGTAGAACATAGGTGCCAAACTTGCCACGTCGCCTTGCTGTTGTGACATTTTGTGATGTTTTCCCCATTTGCGGAACTGGCGTGGGCGTGGACTTCATGTGACACATCCAGCCCGTGGGCCGCCGGTTTGATACCCCTGCTGTAGAGGAAGGATGCCCAACCTTGGTAACTTTAAGATCTCTGGACTTCAATTCCCAGAATTCCTCAGCCAGCATGGCTGGATGGGGCATTCTGGGAGTTGAAGTCTGTTAAGGAGTGTGCAGAGTTACCCCTGAGTTATCAAGGATGCACATATGCAAAGGAAAAGGTGGGCTAGCAGATATCTAGCAGATAGTCAGGAGATATGAGTAATAGTGTTGGGCGAACCCAACGAAGTTTGGGTTCGCCGAAATCACCCGAACTTTGCTGTGAAGTTCGGGTGAGTTCGCCAAACCCTAACCTGAACTTTTGCTTGCAGTAAGCCGCTGCGGCGTCCTTTTCTGTAAAAATAAACAAGGAGGTGGGGAATTCCCCACCTCCATTTGCTTCCTTTTATTTTTACAGAAAAGGATGCCACAGCGGTACTGCAAGCAAAAGGAGGTGGGAAATCCCATGAAGGGATTCCGGGGGCGGGGCTTTGACATCACGGAGACTCCTTCCTCCCCGTTTCAGATGGCCAGGAAGTAGTCTCCATGAGTCAAAGCCCCGCCCCCGGAATCCCTTCTTGGGATTTCCCACCTCCTTTTGCTTGCAGGACCGCAAGCAAAAGGAGGTGGGAAATCCCACGATGGGATTCCTCACTCTCCTCCCGGGCGGCGGCGTTTCGCAGTGTTCGTCCGAACCCGAACTTTACCCGAACTTTTTTAAAAGTTCGGGTTCGGCATGCTGAACACTGTAAAGTACAGCACGAACCCGAACTTTGCAGGTTTGGTTCACCCAACACTAATGAGTAATATTTCAGTCATACAAACCAACGTGTATAAAATGGTATTTACTTTAGCAAATATCGTAGTCAAGTTAAACAATCCAGTCATGCACAGTTAAATCAGTCAATAACTCTCAATACACATACAATACTACAAGCCTTACTTGTGCAAATACATCAACTATAATAGAAAACACAGTTCTTACTATAGCAGTCCCAATGAATTAGCACAAAATGAGCAGAAAAAACACACACAGAAAGAATCATGGTTCTGGCTCCCTTTTTTGGCAATTCTCAACAATAACTCTTAAAGCTAGAGTGCTTCAATACATACAAGCATTCATTGTTAGCTTGTTTATATAGTGCGAAACCTAACTGTTATGTACATAGTATTAACAAAGTCCATAGGTTTTAAAGTTGCCAAGTTTGGACACTTCTACTGTAAAGAATAGGAAGGATGTAGTAGCAGATGGCTGTACAGACTTGGAACAGGACTTAAGGATCACCATGATTGACTTTATCTTCTCCTTCATCTTCTCTTGGCAGCTCCCTGTCGTCCCAGACACATGGATGTCCCTCTCCTATTAGTTGCACTAAGTTCTCTTCCCGCCCACGGAGCCCACTACCGCCTTCGTCTGAGAGTCCACCTCCTCTTTCTCCATCTCGGATATCTCAGCCTTCTCCTGTGTTTTCACTGCGTTCCTCCCGCACTTATTCCCTCCCAGTAGCTCCAGCCGAGTCCCCAAAGTTGCCACAGGCTCACCTACCGAACATGTATGATGCCCATCGGAGCCCTCATGATGCCCATTGGAGCCCTCCGCGATCTGTAGTTGCCCAGGCTGCCTCCTGTGATGACCTCTCTATCATGAGCTCTCCAAGGACTCTGCATGTCAACATTCCCATGGGGAGGGTGGACATTGCCCCCAACAAATGCCTTCCCAATAACCCTTACGCTGTTGCATCACCGGCCCACAAAGGCCACTCTCTGACCCCTGCAGACCGGTACGATGTGTTCCCTACTTCTGAAGACTCCTTTGCCAGGCGCTATACTCAAAGTCCTCATCTCCATAGAGTCCGGCCTGTGGGTGAAGATGGCTTAGCTCCCTCAATAGGGAGGCCGCAACAAAACAGAGTAAGTGGACATTTCAATGTCAAGGTTCCAGGTAACATCCAAACTGTTGTGGTTGACTCTGGGCCAGCTCCTGCCCCAAGGGCTGTGGGGGTGGATGTGGGTGAATCCTCCCAGTGTCAGAGGCCAGTTTTACTGCCGACTGCTTCTGACAGCAAAGCGTCTGAAGCAGATAGTGAAAGTGAAATGGGGTCCTCAGAGGGGGTAATGGCAGACAGCCCATTAGGTAGTCGCCCCGTGAATGATTCATCATCGTTATCATCACTGGATTTGGAAGGAGAGACATTCATTGATGTGCGCAGACACAGGGCAATGTCTAGGAAAGAACAACTGCGTAAATACTACAGGAAATAAGGGAGATCACCTGTGGCTGGGTGTAGTTAGATTAATTGGGGCTGCATTCTGGCCTCTGGGTGTGGAAGTCTATCCTTTTGGTGAAGGAGGACGTGTCTTTTGTATCAGGATTGTACAAGGACTCTCTTTGAACTGTTTCCAGGACTTTTGAACTAAATCACAGTCAAGTTTATGACTTGAAAACGCTTGAAGGAGAATGGCTGTGATGTCTTCACAGCTGCTTGTTATCTGCTTTGTGTTTGTTTATTGTTCTTCACAGCATTCAAGGCTGTTGCTTTGAAGGAGAACCCTCTGACTGCCTAAAAGGGTGTTTGGCTCCTATTTGACTTGACAACTGTGTGTGTCTGAATTCCTACCTTTGAACTTAATTGAGGGCTCATGCCGAGAAGCCCGGCAGAACACAAACTAAATCAAGAGTCTGAGTCAAAGTACTCTTCAAAGTTCAAATTTATTTCCGGAGCCATCCTGACACCTATATAAGGAAACCTGGATCAGTTGAAAGTTCACATCCCCTTTCCCCCATCCACAAACCTGTCAAATGAGTCCGCGGAGAGGGGCGGCATACAAATCTAAATAATAAATAAATAAATAAATAAATAAATAAATAAATGTTGGCCATTCAGATTGTGCCAGCGTGGCAACTCCTTCCTCCACTTCCACCCAGTGGGTGGGTATAGGATGGCCTTGAACCACTAGAAATAAAGCTTTGTGTCTTCATCTGTTCCTTCCTGAAAATCACCCCTCCCAAGTTCCCATAAACATCAGGTCTTCTATAGATAGTGTGGCAAGCTGTTAATTTATCACCAGCTTCAGTAAGCACAGAAATCTCATTGGAATATTGTTCTTCCTGAGCTTAAACTAACCATAAATTTCCTAGATTTTTGGAAGGCACCAAAGATGTGGTTATAGGAGATGAGTAGACCAAGCCTTCAAAGGAGGAGTCGAACATGTGATCAGTCTTAACATCCCTTTGTGCCCACAAGAAATCCAGTCAATGTTGAATTCCATTAATTCTTATCTACCGCCAATTCGCTTTGACCGTTAGTAGTTCAGATTTTTGTAGAGCACAGTTCCCCAAACTCTTCGGCTTTGCGGACTGGAATTGGAGAGAGGGCATGATTTTGGCAAGCGGTGGGTAGGGGCGTGAATGGGCAGCTTAATTTGTGCGAGCAGCGGGCATGCGCACCTGCTACTCACACAAAGGTAGTGCATCTGCATACGCACGCACGCTGTTTGTGCAAGTCAGGATGCACCCACTCATATGCCTCTTCCGTGGCCTGGTGCCAAACATCTCAAGGCCTGGAGGTTGACCATGGCCCAGAGGGTTTGGACCCCTGCTGTAGAGAGTGTTAGCATGCAATAAACATGCATTCATTTGAACAGCATTGGCTCCTGATTTCCTATGCTTGTTAGTGATTTTGCATCACCCTTAGTGGCAGTCTGATGATGGTGGAGAATTTTTACAATACCGTGTTCCCTCGATTTTCGCGGGTTCGAACTTCGCAAATAGCCTATACCACGGTTTTTTTAAAAAAATTAATTAAAAATACTTCACGGGTTTTTTTCTATACCACAGTTTTTCCTCCCCAATGACATCATGGGTCATCGCCAAACTAATAATTTTTGCAAATAAATAACAAAAAAAAAAATTATTATTGTTAATAAATAATTATGTTTATAAATATCAGGATCACTAAGTGTCTTATTCAACGGTGAGTACCAGTAATAATGATGAGTAAATGATTGTTAAGGGAATGGGAAATGGTAATTTAGGGGTTTAAAGTGTTAAGGGATGGTTTGTGATACTGTCCATAGCCAAAAATGGTGTATTTACTTCCGCATCTCTACTTCGCGAAAATTCGACTTTCGCGGGCAGTCTCGGAACACATCCCCCGCGGAAATCGAGGGAACACTGTAGTTGGATTGCACAAGGTAATATAGAATAGAATAGAATAGAATTTTATTGGCCAAGTGTGATTGGACACACAAGGAATTTGTCTTGGTGTATACAGTGTTCCCTCGATTTTCGCAGGGGGATGCGTTCCAAGACCACCCGCGAAAGTCGAATTTCCGCGAAGTAGAGATGAGGAAGTAAATACACTATTTTTGGTTATGAACAGTATCACAAGCCTTCCCTTAACACTTTAAACCCTTAAATTGCAATTTCCCATTCCCTTAGCAACCATTTAGATTATTATTCACCAGGTTTATTTATTAAAGTTTATTAAAAAAAATATTTATTAAAGGCGGACAAAAGTTTGGCAATGACATATATGACATCATCGGGTGGGAAAAACCATGGTATAGGGAAAAGAACACGAAGTATTTTTTAATTAATATTTTTGAAAAACCATGGTATAGACAAACTTCGTGAAGTTTGAACCTGCGAAAATCGAGGGAACACTGTATATCATTTATCCTGGTTATCTTGTGTATTTCTTAGTTTTCTACTGCTGGTTCAGTTTGTATGTTTATTTTATTGATTCTTTTTTGTGTTTTGATGCTGTTTAAGGATAAGATGAGGCCTGTACAAATCTAGTAAGCAAATAAATTGAATTTGGCCTGTAATCTAAATTCTCATGAATCTTTCTCCCTGTTTTTGCCAGTTTACAGACCGAGGTTATCTCTCTCCATCAGTTGGCCCGTCCCGTGCTTTGGTCATGTCCCGGCTTCATGGCCGACTGGTGAGTATTGGAGAGGCAAAGATGGGTAACATTTCTCCTTTTCCTGCTCTGTTAGCTATGCTCCCTCACATCTCTTATCTAGCCTACAAAATCTAGATATTCTAGGTCTGGAATATCACATTTACAGACAGAATGTCTCCTCCACATTCATCATGGCTAGGATTGGGTGTGGTTACCTGTATTTTTTTTTGAAAATATTGCAATCTATGGCTAAATGCAGGTAGTCCTCGACCTACGGTAGTTCATTTAGTGACTGTTCAAAATTACAACAGCACACATTTTTCACACCTACAATCATTGCAGCATCCCCATGGTTACAGGATTTATATTCTGATGTTTGACAACTGACCCACATTTGTGACAGTTGCAGTGTCCCAGAGTCACTGGATCTCTTTTTGTGACTTTCCGACAAGCAAAGTCAATGAGAAAGCCAAATACACTTGACAACTAGTATGTACTAATTTAATTCACTTAAGAAATATGGTGAGGAAAGTTGTAAAAAAAAATTATATAGAAATCGACTTTACTTATAGTGAACAATGAGTTGTTCTGTTTCTTTATGATCACTGTGTTTGCTTAATGACCATGTGCAAGGTAAAATAGTGTCTGGTTCTGACCTGCTCTACGACACAATTTACAACCATGATTGCCAGGTGGAAGGACACCTCTAGCGGCTTCGATTATCTTTCAGAAAGCTGATTCTTGTTCTCAACCACTTTTGAAATTTGTGTTCAAGAATTCTTTTGTGATCATTGGAGCTAGAAATCTACTTCCTTGTCTAGATTGAAAGCTCAGAGTTTTCAGAAAAGTGCTTTGTGTATAATACACACTCAATGTTTTCTGCATTCCCATGGAATAATTTTATAAAACACAGATTTGGTCCTAACCTTTCTTGGCTATATTTCTTAATAAGTGCCTTCTCTTTTCCTACAGATAACCCCCCACTCTGCCTCATCAAGCTACCTGCACCTACCACCCCTTCCTCCCGTGCCCACTCGGTCCACCCCTGGGAAAAGGACATCTATAGGGATGGCGGTATGTAGATTTGTACTAGGTTCCTTGTTTGTTACTCAGCCAGCAACCCCACCATCCTAGGCAATATTAGACCAAATAATTAACTAAATAACTGCATAGAATATCTAATTGTTATATTTATATGACTCTTTTCTACCATTGTTCAGAGTAATATGAATCAAACAGTAGCTGGAACATTTACAGTATTCCTGATTGCAGGGATGTGAATCATTAGATACAGAATGGTTTGGGAGAACTCTAGGTATCCAAATATAATGGTATACAGTGATATACTTACTACCCTTTGGGTTATCCTTCTTTCCACATTTAATATAAGCTGCCACTGTTTCTGTTTCCTCATGACCTTTAATAGAATCGTGCTGAAGCTTCCTCCTCCTCCTCCGCTGTCCTGTGGAACTGCCTGCCACTGTGCTGGGGATAAGGAGAACAAAGGGACCTGTGGGGTCCCTCCTTCCAGGGAGACTTGCCTGTCGACCTCCAGCAATCCCCAGCCAGCCCTACCTTGACAGAAGGCATCTAAGGCCCATTCTCATCCTTAATAGCCCACCGCTATTAAGAAATTTCAGATTTTGGCTTTGGTTTCAAAGCAGCCAATTGCTGCTCACCGATTGGGCCTTGCTGATAGCCTATTGGGCACAGAGGCCAGAGGAAGGTGGGACAAAGGGCCATTTCTGGGAAGTGTTAGTAAGAATGACAGTGGCTGTGGCCTACTACAGCAGTGGGAGGCACCAAAACAGTCACAATTTTGCCAAATTTCAATCCCATGGGAGTCAGGGTGCCTGGATTTTGGTGACATTTTTTAAGTTAGCCTATTTCAGATACGTTGATACAGAAATTGTTTCCAAATGATGCCCAGTTGAAGGCTATAAACAAACAGAAACAAGAATTTTAGTAATACATACAGTTGATAAGTATAGTTAGACCTTCACTTTCGTTTATTTATTTATTTATTCATTTGTCCAATACACAAATACATAGGAAGAAAAATAGACATGTAATAATATATATAAGGGTAAAGTGAACTTAGAGGAGAGGATATATGAAAGAAAGAAAATATATATGATAAGTTTAATCATTTGAAATTACAAAAGGACTGAAAAAAGTGACTTACAACCAGTCCTCACATGGTCTTGTGAACAAAATTCAGGCACTTGGTAACATGCATGTATTTATAATGGCTGCAGCTTTGCGATCTTGAATGCCCCTTAGGAATGTTCTATTAGCTGAGGTAATATAGTTTGGCAAGATTTTGGCTAAATCCTGTTTGATTGTGTCACTTTTACTCGATTAATTTTATCAAGAGTCATCATTCGGATTTTCTTTTGGGCTCCTTTTTGGGGATAAGGTGATAATATATCAGAATCCTCCATGAAACCAACATCTCACCCTGTGTCCCTCAAACTAAAGTTTTCCCTTACTTTCTCCCTGGCTGGCTAGGTTTCTTTGTCTAACGGTTGCACAAATACTGATAGGAACTTCATTAGATCCATGTTTGGGGACAGCTCTTGAGCAGGGATGTCAAACTCAATTTCATTGAAGGCCACATCAGGGTTGTTTTTGACCTTGAGGGGCTGGGGAGGGCGTGGCCAGATCGATGTCACTCGTGTCTGGGGCGCCTCTGGTGGCCCAAGGGCTCTGCCAGCGAAAACAGGCTCCCAAGCTTATTTTTGGGCTGCGACGGCCTCCTGCAATCCTCTGCCAGCGAAAACAGAGCTCAGAAGAGCCACGGGCCACTCCCAAGCTTCGTTTTCTCTGGCAGCAGCATTGCAGGCTGGTCCTTTGCTCTTTTCAGGATGGTCCCGTGGGCAAGATATAAACACCCCACGGGCTGAATCTGGCCCTCGGGCCTTGAGTTTGACAACCCTGCTCTTGAGCATATGCTACTTCTTCCCCCTTCTATTTATGGGGTGATAACATGGATGCTCTTTGCTGTCTTTCCAGGGCCGAAACACACTGTGGGAAAGGAGTAGCCATTCTCCTGGCAGGCAGAGCTTTGAAAATGACACTGATGTATGCATTTCTCTTTTCTTACCAATGCATGATGTGTTTGGTTTTGCTTTGCCAATTTCCCTTAGAGGTAGTCCTCGACTTACGACGGTTCCTTTAGTGACCACTAGAGTGTTTCAAAATTCAATTGACTCATATTTATTTATTTACTTACTTACTTACTTACTTACTTACTTACTTACTTACTTACTTACTTACTTACTTACTTATTAGATTTGTATGCCGCCCCCACTCCGTAGACTCGGGGCGGCTAACAACAACAATAAAAAACAGCATATAACAAATCTAATATTTAAAATAACTAAAAACCCTTATTAAAAACCAAACATGCACACAAACATACCATGCATAAATTGTATAAGCCTAGGGGGAAGGAATATCTCAATTCCCCCATGCCTGACGACAGAGGTGGGTTTTAAGGAGCTTACGAAAGGTGAGGAGGGTGGGGGCAATTCTGATCTGATCAATTCTGATTATGACAGTTTGTGACCTTTTGACAAGCAAAGCAAACGGGGAAATCAGATTCATCTAACCACCACAGTGACTCACTTAAAAACGTTTGCAAGAAAGGTGGTAAAACAGAGCAGATTAACATATGTTTGAACTTCAACACAAAATGTTGGGCTCAAAATGTTGTGGTCGTACGTTGAGGACTGCCTGTAATTATTTATCTACCCCTGAAAGCGGTCATTCTTCCCCTTCCTCCTGGACTCCTTATCCTCAAGCTGAGATTTGAGAGTGGCACAAATAGTGTTGGAAAAGTAAACCTGATAAAACCAAACTATACCAAATGCAGTGGCACTAAGAAAAGCACCATTTGAGAAAGAAAAGAAAGAAATCTCAAAGATCAATTGCAAAATGAAAATGAAAAACTATGTTCCACTGTTGGCCTAAGAACAAGAAGAAAACTGATTAGGCAGATTTCCCTAGGACAGTGATGGCAAACTTATTTTTTTGCTCGGTTGCTAAAAAGGTGCCCACCGATAGTGGATTTCTACCTGGTATGGGTGAAATGCGTAAAATGGGAGCTGAGTATGCAGCTTTGGGTGTCTGGCATGCGTGCATGCATGTCCAAGTGAGATTTTGCTTCTGCGCATGCAATTCCTGCCTGGTGCCCACACCTATAATGCAGTGCCCTCCCTGCTGTGCATGATCACACAACCCCTTTTGCATTGCCTCCCTGTGCATGTGCGCAGGGCTCGCTGAAGCCCCCAGAGCTTGTGGATGGTGAAAAATGGACCCAACAGGCCGTTGGGTCCATTGGGCCATTTTCCATTCTCCCCAGGCTTCAATAAAGCCTCCTGAAGCCTGGGGAAGGTAAAAAATGGCCCAACCGGAAGTTCGTTTCTAAACTTTTGATCTCGCTCATGCAAGTGTCTTCAAACAAAATTTCATTTGCTGTACATGCACAGAAGCCAAATCTTGCGCAGCGGCATGCGTGCACCTGTCAGGGATGCCCTGCTGCACGCACATCTTAAAAATCGCTACTGGAGCATAGCACCTGACCATTCTGATAGCGGCCCATCCCTGAATATAAAGATATTGTAGTAACTGGTCAAGTTATAAGTTCAGGTCATTCCTGAATATAAAGTTATTGCAGTAACTGGTCAAGCAGCTGGTTGATTAATTTGGTACCTTTCAGTGTATTAAGATAATAATAACAACAACAACAACAACAACAACCATTTATTTATAATGCCCTGTTAACAAATCAATTGACAAATCAGTTGATCAATTGAATTTTGGAACTACAGAACTTTTAGTGTCATAAAGCAAAAGATTTCTTCCAAGAGTAGTAAACGTCTGTAATAAATTTTTGGGGGATGAGTTGGGGTTGTAACTTCGAGTACTCCCACCTAGCAGGTCTAAAAACATTGCAAGTTGCAGGCCACATCATGAAAAGGCCAGATGTTCTTTCAAAGGATTTTAACTTGTATGCTAAGCCCTTTAAAAACCAGGTCCCTATGTGTGCATCACCACACCTTCTGAGAGCTTTAGTTGGAATCAATACATTTTTTTCCCTCTATGTTTTCAGACTCTCTTGACAAAATTGTGTGGCCAAGACAAAGTGCTTCGAGGTCTGGAAGAAGAAACAGGGCAGCTCCGTAATGAAAAGGTATCTAATACTGTTAAGTATGTAAATATGCCATGTAAATAGTTGCCTGAGGTGAATGCTGTCTCCAGGCAGATTGGAAAGACTAGGTTGCGTCTGATTGGCTCAGACGCAGGACAGCTCTTTTGGCGCGAGCCTTAAGAGTATAAATAGAGCCGAGTTTCTCATTGCCGGCTGGTGAGTTCCCAGCTGATTGTCACTTGCAGAAAGAGCTGAATAAAGGGAACCACTGTTTAGCACTTGGTCTGGCGTCTCAATACATTTCACTGGCGACGAGAACCGGAGAGAACCTACGAACAAGATGAATCCTTCGCAGATCGGCCGAGCACCCGACTACTTCGACCCCGAAAAGGCGTCCTGGGAAGCCTACATGACCCGCTTCGAAATCTTCCTGGAAGCCGCCGGTATGGGGACCGCCGAAGACGACAGAAAGCGAGCCATCTTCCTTAACTATTGCGGCCCCGAAATTTTCGATCTGGTTCAAACGCTCACCGATCCGCTTCCAGCCAAGAACGTGCCGTGGCCAGACTTACAATCCAAGCTTGCGGGTCACTTCAAACCCACGAAGCCGGCTGTGGTATACCGCCATCAGTTCTCCAGGATGGCCCAACGAGAAGCTGAGTCTATTAACCAATTCACCACCAGACTCCGAACTGTACTGTCAAAATGCCGTTTTGACAGCCCAGAAGCTCGACTAACAGACGCGATCATATTCGGCATGAAAAACGCCACAGTGCGCAACAAACTCCTCACCGAGGACGAACCTACTTTGCAAAACGTCATTAAACTCGCCCAGACTGCCGAAGTCGCCGAAGCAGCAGCCAAAGACCTCCAAAGCCACGTAAACAAAGAAACCGTCTCCAAAATCTCCTCCGCAGCTGACCCAGCAGACGACCTCAGCCCTCCAGCCGCCGACGACGACACATGCCTCCTGCTTCCAAACGACCCCTCAAGACAACCGAGATACCCTCGCCCACCAGCCCCATGCTCGGGTTGCCGGGGAAATCATCCGCGACTTCGCTGCCCGTTCCGGGATGCCATCTGTCGCCGCTGCAATCGGCGCGGTCACATCGCTGAGGCCTGCCGGGCTCCCCTGCCTGAAGAAACCTTTTCTGCTCCTCGCCAACAGCGATTTTCCTACCAGGCTCCACAAGCCCGAGAAAACCGGCCTCCAAGATCTTTCAACCGGAAAACCAACTCAGCCGCTAACCGCGACTACAACAGAGGTAACTGTCAAACTTACGTAAATTGCGCAAATGCAACGCAAGGCACCAAAATCATTATTTCTCTACTTCTAAATGGCAAGCCTTGTGATTTAGAACTGGACACCGGGTCTAAACACTCTATTATGCCTTGGGACAAATTCAAAATGTATATGCCAAATGTTTGTAAATCTAACTTAACTCAAACTGCTTTAATTATAAGGGATTTCCAGGGACATGTCATCCCTGTATTGGGTAAAGTTGATATTCCTGTACAATTCAAATCTGTAAAATGTTCCCTACCTTTGGTAATTGTAGATGGGGCAAGGCATTCCCTCCTTGGGTTAACCTGGATGCCCCCCTTAGGAATTGAGATCTCTGGCATCTGTTTGGTTCAGTCCCCCTCTGATACCCCAGATTTTGTACATGAGTTTCCTGAAGTATTCAGCCCCACTTTGGGAACTTATAAAGGGGACCCTATCTCCTTCTCCATAGACCCAAAGGTTCCACCCATCCGCCTGAAGCCACGAAGGGTTCCTTTACCTTTGCTGCCTAAATTAGACCACCAGCTAGACCAACTTATTGCTCAAGGAATCCTAGTCCCTGTAGAGCAAGGGCCATGGGAGACTCCAATTGTCACACCATTAAAACCGGACGGTTCGTTAAGAGTCTGTGCGGACTATAAATCTACTATTAATAAGGCCCTTCAGCATCACCCTTATCCCATACCAGTGGTTCAGCACCTCCTACACTCCCTAGGAGAAGGAAAGGTTTTTGCAAAGATCGACCTTGCTCAGGCATACCTGCAGCTTCCGGTCGATGAGCCTACCTCTTTGGCTCAGACAATTGTCACACACAGAGGTGCTTTCAGATGCACCAGATTGCAATTCGGGGTAAGCATAGCCCCCGGTATATTTCAGAGTCTAATGGAGCGTGTGTTAACGGGTCTTGAAGGAACCATACCCTACTTCGATGATATTCTAATTTCGGCTAAATCCATTCCCCAATTAAACCAGAGAATCAGGGCTGTGCTACAACGCCTCCAATCTAAAGGGCTCAGAGTAAAAGCAGACAAGTGTGTGTGGGGCACCACTAGCATTGAATTTCTAGGGTATAGAATAGACAATCAGGGTATCCACCCCACAACTGAGAAATTAAAAGCAATTACCGAAGCACCTGAACCAACCAATAAGACTGAACTACAAGCTTTCTTAGGTCTTCTGAACTTTTATTCTATTTTTTTGAGACAGAAGGCAACGGTCGCAGAACCCCTCCACCGACTCCTTCAGAAGGGAATTCCCTGGACCTGGGGCAGACCTGAACGCGAAGCATTTTCCCTAATAAAGAACTTATTGACTTCTAATAGTGTGGTGGTGCAGTACAGTTCAGTCTTGCCCATAAGGCTTACATGCGATGCTTCAGCTTATGGGGTGGGCGGAGTATTGGCCCACGTAATGCCAGACAACACTGAGGCACCTATAGCGTTTTTCTCTAGAACGCTGACCTCTTCTGAACGGAACTATAGCCAGTTGGATAAGGAGGCCCTGGCTTTAATAGCTTGCATTAAGAAATTTCATAATTACTTATTTGGAAGGAGGTTTGAATTAATAACTGACCACAAACCCCTTTTGGGACTGTTGCCTTCAGATAAACCTACCCCTCCGTTCATGTCCCCTAGACTAATTAGATGGGCTCTATTCCTCTCCAGTTATCAGTATACCTTAATCCATAAGGGAGGGAAGTCCATAAGCCACGCTGATGGACTAAGTAGGTGCCCTTTGGCACAAAGAGGGGAAGACCCAGTTCCTTCTGAAGATGTACTACTATTAGAAATAGAAGAAACCCCTCTAACTTCAGCCAGGGAAGTGGCTGAGCATACTAAGTCAGATCCAATTCTTCAAACAGTCATAAATTGTATACACAGGGGTTGGCATGGGGGACCAGAGGAGGGGGGACTGGCAGATTTTAAGACAAAGCGACTAGAATTGTCCTACCTAAAAGGATGTGTACTGTGGGGGGATCGAGTAGTCATTCCAGCAACACTTAGGAAAAAGGTACTGACTATGTTACATGTGGGACACCCAGGCATTGTCAGAATGAAGGGTTTGGCTAGGGGATACCTGTGGTGGCCGGGCCTAGATCTCGATATTGAGCATTGGGTAGCCAGGTGTGACCCTTGTCAAGAGTCACGGCCAAATCCCCCTCGAACTGCCCCCGTGGAATGGGGAGAGCCCACTGGACCTTGGTCCAGGATACACATAGATTTTGCTGGCCCCATAGGGTCCCAGTGTTTCCTGGTTGTCGTAGATGCTTTTTCTAAGTGGGTAGAGATAGTGGCAATGCAAAATATAACCACATGTGCCACTATTAAGGCTCTGTATCATTTATTTGCAACCCATGGGTGTCCTGATGTCCTTGTTTCAGATAATGGGCCACAATTGACCGCTCGACAGTTTGAGGTGTTCTTGAGTAATCTAGGGGTCAGGCATGCGCTAATCTCCCCTTACTCCCCATGGGCTAATGGGTTGGCTGAACGTTACGTACGTGTGGCGAAGGAGGCGCTGCGCAGAGCAGGCCCTGGGGAAATACAACATAAGTTAGACCAATTCCTGTTAATGCAACATATTACTCCTAATGCTGCCACCCATAGAAGCCCTGCAGAAGTCTTAATGGGGCGAAAACTAAGGTCTCCTTTAGACAGGTTGCACCCTCGCTATTCCAATACCATGGGTCAAAGTGAAATGTCTGTATTACCTGAAAGAAGCATGTATCTAGGCCAAAATGTATTTGCCAGGAATTTTGATGGGGGAGTTCAATGGGTAAAAGGGAAAGTCATTCAACAAAAGGGACCTAAAACATATTTAATACAAACAGAGGATGGCCGTATTTGGAAACGGCACATTGATTACTTAAGAGGGCGGATTAACTCTGAAAATAAGCAAACCGCCATTGTAACATCTTCCCCCAAAGCAGACTCTTATGCACAACCAGAATTATTGGATGTAGATTTGGGCTTACCGAGGCTGGAACACTCCCACGACACCGATGAGCCACCATCGTCCTCCTCCGACGTCGATTCAGCTTCCATCCGGACAGCGCAGCAGGCCGGAGCCCCCACTCGGGCCCAGCCAGGTTCCGGATCCGACAGAGAGCCAACCTCCACCAACGAAGTCCCAGACTCAACTGATCTGCGCAGGTCTGAGCGAGCCTCGCGCAGACCCACTCGATTGGAGGACTTCATCACATGGCTCAATTGATGGACAGTATGCACTTGACTAAGGAGGGAGGGGTGTTAAGTATGTAAATATGCCATGTAAATAGTTGCCTGAGGTGAATGCTGTCTCCAGGCAGATTGGAAAGACTAGGTTGCGTCTGATTGGCTCAGACGCAGGACAGCTCTTTTGGCGCGAGCCTTAAGAGTATAAATAGAGCCGAGTTTCTCATTGCCGGCTGGTGAGTTCCCAACTGATTGTCACTTGCAGAAAGAGCTGAATAAAGGGAACCACTGTTTAGCACTTGGTCTGGCGTCTCAATACATTTCAAATACCACTTCCATTGAACAAGTGGGCATTTGCTTAGCTCTGTTATGTTTGATAATATTGTGTTTGGTTAATCATTCTGGAATGTCCCTCTTTTTGCTGTTAACAATAACAATAACAATAACAACAGAGTTGGAAGGGACCTTGAAGGTCTTCTAGTCCAACCAGTAATGGGCAGCCAAAATTTTTACTGCCACACTATGGGTGTGGCTTATTTTGTGAGTGTGGCTTGATGGTCATGTGACTGGGTAGGAGTGGCTTGAATGATCATCATAATTCAAGTGAACTGTTAAGTCCTCGACTTACAACCTCACCAGTGTCGCTTGCTGGGGTGACAATTTGCTTCGTGTTTCTTGCCCTCTAGAAAAAGACCTCATGATCCATCTAGTCTGCGCTTATACTATTTTCTGTATTTTATCTTAGGATGGATATATGTTTATCCCAGGCATGTTTAAATTCAGTTACTGTGGATTTACCAACCACGTCTGCTGGAAGTTTGTTCCTTACAATAAAGTTGCAGCTCTGCATGTGCTTCTTATCTGGATTACTTCACAATGCTGACGTTCTTAATAGTGCTTCTTACATTTCTGTAAACTAAATAAAGTTACCAGAACTGGACACCTAGTGGATAACTAAGGATGTTTGGCCTTACTTTATCCCCTGTAGCCAGAGTTATGTCAACTCAGGAACATACCTATCTGTCTCTCTGCCTTTTCTTCTTTACCTTAGTTAGCCTGTCAAGGTCTTCAGTGAAAAAGCTGACAGAGCATAGCCATCACCAGAAGAGAGAGCATAATTTACCTCTATTGATTGATTGATTGATTGATTGTATTATGTACTGCTCATTTCAAAACGGACTCAGAACGGCTAACTAGTGACATAAATAGAACAATAGTACAATACGATCAAAATACACAATAAAATCAATAATATAATAAAACAATAATATCCTAAAAAAACCAAAACATACATACACTACAGTCAATCTAATTCCAGTCTAATTCCAATCTACTTTTTAAATGTTTTCATCATCAGTTTTGTGAAGTAATCCAGACAGAAACCGCTATCTTTACTGTAAAATGACATCAACAGAATCTTGAAAATCTAAAGGCACATCTCTTTCTCCTCATGTCTACAGTGTAAAAAACTAGGGAGGGTCCTTTCTGAGATGCTTGCCATCCGCCCCCCATTCCTTCTGTGGGCTCACTTGTTTCACCTTTGTCTAGCTACCCTGCGACTCTTCCTCTTGTCTCCCAAAATCATGTTCACGTACAGTGATACCTTGTCTTACAAACTTAATTGGTTCCAGGACGAAGTTCGTAAGGTGAAAAGTTCGTAAGATGAAACAATTGATTGATTGATTGATTGATTGATTGATTGGATTTGTATGCCGCCCCTCTCCGTAGACTCGGGGCGGCTAACAACAGTAATAAAAACAGAATGTAACAATCCAATACTAAAACAACTTAAAAAAAAACACCTTATTATAAAACTAAACATATATACAAACATACCATGCATAAAATTGTAAAGGCCTAGGGGGAAAGAATATCTCAGTTTCCCCATGCCTGGCAGCAGAGGTGGGTTTTAAGAAGCTTACGAAAGGCAAGGAGGGTGGGGGCAATTCTAATCTCTGGGGGGAGTTGGTTCCAGAGGGTGGGGCCACCACAGAGAAGGCTGTTCCCCTGGGTCCCGCCAAATGACATTGTTTAGTTAACGGGACCCGGAGAAGGCCCACTCTGTGGGACCTAAGTGGTCGCTGGGATGTTTCCCATAGGAATCAATGGAAAAGCGATTAATGCGTGCAAGCCCAAAATTCACCCCTTTTGCCATCCGATGTGTCCATTTTTATGCTGGTGGGATTCCCCTGAGGCTCGCCTCCATGGGAAACCCCGCCTCCGGATTTTGTGATGCTGCAGGGGAATCCCAGCAGGGGAACCCCACCAGCGCAAAAACAGGCGCTTCGGCTGGCAATGGAAGGAGGCGAGGCATCCCAGCGGCGGGTGTGGGTGTGTAAAATAGTTCGGAAGAAGAGGCAAAAAAATCTTAAACCCGGGTTCGTATCTCAAAAAGTTCGTAAGACGAGGTATCACTGTATGTTATATCGCCTCATATTCCATCCCAAATTGATCAGAAGAGCTGTTGTCATGTGATTAAGGTAAAGGTTCCCCTGCACTTGCGTACTAGTCGCTTCCGGCTCTAGGGGGGGGTGCTCCTCTCTGTTTCTAAGCTGAAGATGTCTCCATGGTCATGTGGGCAGCATGATTAACCACCAAAGGCGCATAGAATGCTGTTACCTGCCCATCAAAGTGGTTTCTATTTTTCTACTTGCATTTTTTACCTGTTTTCAAACTGCTAGATTGGCAGAAGCTGGGACAAGTAACGGGAACGCACTATTACGTGGGTCCAGGGATTCGAACCGCTGAACTGCCGATCTATTGATCGTCAAGCTCAGCATCTTAGCCATTGAGCCATCAAGTCCCTCTATCATTTGATTCAAGTCATGTGATTATTTGCTACCAAATATCAGCTGCAAGGTCTTGGGACTGGTTTCCTGCCTATGCTACGTTGCCTGTAATATTGTGCATTTCTTTGATTCTGCAAAAATGCCTTGAAATAAACATTATTTTGTTGATTTCATCAAACTGCAATGAAAGAAAATCTGTGCTGGATGAACAGTTTATTATTTGTATTTGTGTGCCGCCCAATTCCTTACAAGAATTTCCAGGTCTTGAAATGGATCCGATATTGTTTCAGGAACGTCTTGAAAAGGCCCTGGAAGTAACGCACTTGAGGCTGGAGGAGTTTAAAGGCCAAGATGCCACCGTGGAGAAGATCTGCTATCAACAAAGACAACTACAAGATGAACTGGTACATACCCGCGCCCGTCTCTGCGATCTTGCGTTGGTGAGTGGTTGCAGCCCCCTGATACTCGAGTGAAAATATTTGTTGAAGAAACATCCTAACTAGATCTGCACGTAGATCAATTGGCAGGTTCATATCAAATTCGGTCTGATCCAGTTAAATTTCACTACTGGTGCACATGCATGCATGCACACATGTCCCACCAAGCGATTACACTTCCACACATGCTCAAGATAATGCTCATATGCTGCAACGTCTTGCCTGTCAATGACTACTTCAGCTTCAACCGCAACAACACAAGAGCACGCAACAAATTCAAACTTAATATTAATCGCTCCAAGCTGGACTGTAAAAAATATGACTTTAGCAATCGAGTTGTCGAAGCGTGGAACTCATTACCGGACTCAGTAGTGTCAACCCCTAACCCCCAACATTTCTCCCTTAGACTATCCACGATTGACCTCTCCAGGTTCCTTAGAGGTCAGTAAGGGGCAAGCATAAGTGCACTAGCCTGCCTTTCGTCCCCTGTCCAATTGTCTCTCCTTATCTCGTATATCATATATCTTTTCTTCCTCTCATATATCTTCTCCTCTTTATATCTTTTCTTTATATGTAATACTTCATGTCTATTCTCTTCAATATGTATTGTGTATCGGACAAAACAAACTAACTAACTAACTAACTAACTAACTAACTAACTAACTAACTAACTAACTAACTAACTAACTAACTAACTAACTAACATTACAAGCCGAAACACAGACAAAGAATGAAGGTCGGCATAAAGGTGAGGTCGGGCAGGCGGGTTTTATCGATCCGGAAGAGCCATCTAAACCCGGGGGGGAAAAATCACCAAAAATTACGTCATCACAGGGCTCCTATCGGTGCAGAGCTCGGGACTGCATGGGTTGGAACCCACCACTGAGTTGGTGCTAAAAAATAGGAAAAAAGGAAGAAATAACTGCATACCCAGCCTAGAGACATCCAAATGCATTGAGGGCTCTGCACCAATGAAGGGCTGCAAAATTGTTTACTACCACACTGTAGGCGTGGCTTATTTTGTGGGTGTGGCTTGTTGGCCATGTGACCAGGTGGGAATGGCTTGATGATCATGTGACCGGGGAGGGGGTGCTTTAAGTTTAAGGAGTAAACTTAAAGCACTCCAGGACCACAGATTTAGGGGAGGCTTTGGCCTCCTAGAGAAATACCACCAAGCAGCAACCCTATTATGGGCAAAAGACTGGATCAATTTACGCAATGAAAGAATCCTCAGCTTTCTCTCTTATCACACAGTAGCACAGGAAAGCTGGACTATCTCTTAAGATTCAGTTATTGTATAAATATGTATTCAGTAAAGGTAAAGGTTCCTTCGCACAGGCATGCCAGTGGTTCCCAACTCTAGGGGGCGGTGCTCATCTCCATTTCAAAGTCGAAGAGCCAGTGATATCCAAATATGTCTCCGTAGTCATGTGGCAAGCATGACTAAACACCAAAGGCACACAGAATGCTGTTACCTTCCCACCAAAGGGGGTCCCTATTTTTCTACTTGTATTTTTTACATGCTTTCGAACTGCTAGGTTTGGCAGAAGCTGGGACAAGTAACCAGAGCTCACCCCGTTACCCAGCACTAGGGATTCGAACCATTCGATCAACAAGCTCAGCATCTTAGCCACTGAGCCACCACGTCCTTATTCAGTAGAGAATGAATGAATGTATTCAGCAGAAACATAGAAACATAGAAGATTGACGGCAGAAAAAGACCTCATGGTCCATCTAGTCTGCCCTTTTTACTATTTCCTGTATTTTATCTTAGGATGGATATATGTTTATCCCAGGCATGTTTAAAATCTAGTTACTGTGGATGTACCAACCACGTCTGCTGGAAGTTTGTTCCAAGCATCTACTACTCTTTCAGTAAAATAATATTTTCTCATGTTGCTTCTAATCTTTCCCTCAGTAGTGAATGTCTAATTGAATAGCTGACTCATTGTTTTTATCCAGGACAGTGAACGAGTGTGGGAGGATTATTCGGCTTTGGAAAATGATGTTCAGATGCTAAAGGGCTCCTTGGAGCATATCCGGACGTCTGGGCACCCCCAGGTAAATTCTAAATATTATTTCTCAACAGTGTCTTCAAAGATATAAAACTATTCCAGTGGATAGCCCCTAGGCCAGTAATGGCGAACCTATGACACCGATGCTACAGGTGGCACATGGAACCATATCTGCTGGCACGTGAGCCCTTGCCCTAGCTCAGCTCCAGCACGCCTGTGCACACCGGCTAGCTGGTTTTCGGCTCGCAAGGAGGCTCTGGGAGGACATTTTTGGCTTCCAGGGGGCCTCTGGGGAGATGGGAGAAGGCAGTTTTGCCTCTGGAGCCTGGGGGGTGGGGTGAAAAACGGGCCTACCGGGTGTACAACAAATTGAGAAACGGGCTGTTTCTGGCCTCTGGTGGGGGAGGCCGGGGAAGCAATTTTCACCCTCCCCAGGCATTGAATTATGGGTGTAGGCACTCGCGCAGGGGCGATAGTTTTTGCCATCACTGCCCTCGACTGCACTGCCAACGTAGACCATAATCATTCACTGACATGAGCCTTTGATTGAGTTCACACTTTATAGGGTGATACAATATGTCATGTTTTTTCCTGGCCTCTGTTATTAATTTAATAACACAGAATTTGCTGGATTTTTAATTGTTATTTTTAAATTGTTAATTGTCATAGGCTGCTATGGAAGAGTTCCTTTGATATGCCAGCTTTAGAATCTTAATAATTAAAATGAATGCATGGAGCTAATGAACAGTTAATTTGATATTTAAATAAATAACATAATAATAATGAAGATAATTGCTTTCATTTTATATGCATTATTCTGCATTGTGATGGGGATAAAGGCAATCAATACACACAAACAAATATACAGTATTTCTAGTTTAATTATTTAATAATAGGGACAAAGGTTAAAGAGTTAAATAAGGTTCGGGGGGAAGTGTTTTGAATAGGAAAGTGAACACAAGAACAAGGGGGCACAATCCGAGATTAGTTGGGGGAAAGATCAGAAGCAACGTGAGAAAATATTATTTTTACTGAAAGAGTAGTAGATGCTTGGAACAAACTTCCAGCAGACGTTGGTAAATCCACAGTAACAGAATTTCAACATGCCTGGGATAAACATATATCCATCCTAAGATAAAATACAGGAAATAAATTAAGGGCAGACTAGATGGACCATGAGGTCTTTTTCTGCCATCAATCTTCTATGTTTCTATGACAACCTGGATGTCCATCTTCAGGATCCAGGGACTCCTGTTTCTCTTTATTTAATTGCTAAGCTAGAAAGTTATTTTTAAACAATGGGGGGGGGGGGAAAGAGAAAAAAAACCTAAAAAGGCCTCAGCATGCTGTACATTTGATATCAACATATACTGAACATTTGTATCCATGGAAGAAATCTAATAAATAAATAAATAAATAAATACTGCACAGTTTTAGAAATAACGATCAGCTTTTAAAAGTTAGGGGAGTAGTAGTGCTCCTGTCACGAGAGATTTTACGTCTTGTCTAGAAGCAATGATGGGAAAAGGCAGAAAGGTCGGAGGGGCATCAGTTGTCTTTGTTTGTCCATCAATTCCCTTCCCTTAGGATCAAGCGGCAGCTCAGCAGGATTTGTGGAGAATCCATGACATCTTGGCAGGATTGAGATGCAGCCCGGCAAATTATCGCACCCTGGAAACCCGAAGATCAGGTGCTTAATGGCAATGGGATCAGCAGTGCACTGCACTTAGTGTGGTGGTGGTGGGGGGGGGAAAGGGATAGTTCTCGGTTATGAATAAACATCATTGCAACCAAGGGGTTCCTTCCTCATCTGGTATGTCCCATTATTATATCTGGGATTTTTTCTGGGAATGGTGCCCCACCTTTCCAGCAATAGATGTGAGTAATCATTGTTGATTTACTGTCAAAGAAATAAAATCAACATTGAATGATTAACAGAATATATATATGTATGTATATGTGCAGAACATAGTTTGTTGGCTATTAATAAATTAACTGCCTTGAAATGGCGCTGGGTTGGGCCTAGAGGCAAAGAGGAGTTGTGACATTCCTTCAATATACAGTAATACCTCATCTTACGAACTTAATTGGTTCCAGGACGAGGTTCGTAAGGTGAAAAGTTCGTAAGATGAAACAATGTTTCCCATAGGAATCAATGGAAAAGCCAATAATGCGTGCAAGCCGATTAGGAAAATCCAAAACATTAAGGCTTTAAAAAAAAAAGCTGCCGGCAGACGAAGCTGAGGCGAACGGAGTGGGGGGAGGGAAACCCATGGAGATCCAGAGGGGAGAATGGGGCAGGACAGAGTGGAGAAAAACGGAGGAAACCCATGGAGATCCAGAGGGGAGAATGGGGCAGGACAGAGTGGAGAAAAACGGAGGAAACCCATGGAGATCCAGAGGGGAGAATGGGGCAGGAAAGACTGGAGAAAAACGGAGGAAACCCATGGAGATCCAGAGGGGAGAATGGGGCAGGAAAGAGTGCAGAAAAACGGAGGAAACCCATGGAGATCCAGAGGGGAGAATGGGGCAGGAAAGAGTGCAGAAAAACGGAGGAAACCCATGGAGATCCAGAGGGGAGAATGGGGCAGGACAGAGTGGAGAAAAACGGAGGAAACCCATGGAGATCCAGAGGGGAGAATGGGGCAGGACAGAGTGGAGAAAAACGGAGGAAACCCATGGAGATCCAGAGGGGAGAATGGGGCAGGACAGAGTGGAGAAAAACGGAGGAAACCCATGGAGATCCAGAGGGGAGAATGGGGCAAGACAGAGTGGAGAAAAACGGAGGAAACCCATGGAGATCCAGAGGGGAGAATGGGGCAGGACAGAGTGGAGAAAAACGGAGGAAACCCATGGAGATCCAGAGGGGAGAATGGGGCAGGACAGAGTGGAGAAAAACGGAGGAAACCCATGGAGATCCAGAGGGGAGAATGGGGCAGGAAAGACTGGAGAAAAACGGAGGAAACCCATGGAGATCCAGAGGGGAGAATGGGGCAGGAAAGAGTGCAGAAAAACGGAGGAAACCCATGGAGATCCAGAGGGGAGAATGGGGCAGGAAAGAGTGCAGAAAAACGGAGGAAACCCATGGAGATCCAGAGGGGAGAATGGGGCAGGACAGAGTGGAGAAAAACGGAGGAAACCCATGGAGATCCAGAGGGGAGAATGGGGCAGGACAGAGTGGAGAAAAACAGAGGAAACCCATTGAGATCCAGAGGGGAGAATGGGGCAGGACAGAGTGGAGAAAAACGGAGGAAACCCATGGAGATCCAGAGGGGAGAATGGGGCAGGACAGAGTGGAGAAAAACGGAGGAAACCCATGGAGATCCAGAGGGGAGAATGGGGCAGGAAAGACTGGAGAAAAACGGAGGAAACCCATGGAGATCCAGAGGGGAGAATGGGGCAGGAAAGAGTGCAGAAAAACGGAGGAAACCCATGGAGATCCAGAGGGGAGAATGGGGCAGGACAGAGTGGAGAAAAACGGAGGAAACCCATGGAGATCCAGAGGGGAGAATGGGGCAGGACAGAGTGGAGAAAAACAGAGGAAACCCATTGAGATCCAGAGGGGAGAATGGGGCAGGACAGAGTGGAGAAAAACGGAGGAAACCCATGGAGATCCAGAGGGGAGAATGGGGCAGGACAGAGTGGAGAAAAACGGAGGAAACCCATGGAGATCCAGAGGGGAGAATGGGGCAGGAAAGACTGGAGAAAAACGGAGGAAACCCATGGAGATCCAGAGGGGAGAATGGGGCAGGAAAGAGTGCAGAAAAACGGAGGAAACCCATGGAGATCCAGAGGGGAGAATGGGGCAGGAAAGAGTGCAGAAAAACGGAGGAAACCCATGGAGATCCAGAGGGGAGAATGGGGCAGGACAGAGTGGAGAAAAACGGAGGAAACCCATGGAGATCCAGAGGGGAGAATGGGGCAGGACAGAGTGGAGAAAAACAGAGGAAACCGATTGAGATCCAGAGGGGAGAATGGGGCAGGACAGAGTGGAGAAAAACGGAGGAAACCCATGGAGATCCAGAGGGGAGAATGGGGCAGGACAGAGTGCAGAAAAACGGAGGAAACCCATGGAGATCCAGAGGGGAGAATGGGGCAGGAAAGAGTGCAGAAAAACGGAGGAAACCCATGGAGATCCAGAGGGGAGAATGGGGCAGGACAGAGTGGAGAAAAACGGAGGAAACCCATGGAGATCCAGAGGGGAGAATGGGGCAGGACAGAGTGGAGAAAAACGGAGGAAACCCATGGAGATCCAGAGGGGAGAATGGGGCAGGAAAGAGTGCAGAAAAACGGAGGAAACCCATGGAGATCCAGAGGGGAGAATGGGGCAGGACAGAGTGGAGAAAAACGGAGGAAACCCATGGAGATCCAGAGGGGAGAATGGGGCAGGACAGAGTGGAGAAAAACAGAGGAAACCCATTGAGATCCAGAGGGGAGAATGGGGCAGGACAGAGTGGAGAAAAACAGAGGAAACCCATTGAGATCCAGAGGGGAGAATGGGGCAGGACAGAGTGGAGAAAAACAGAGGAAACCCATTGAGATCCAGAGGGGAGAATGGGGCAGGACAGAGTGGAGAAAAACAGAGGAAACCCATGGAGATCCAGAGGGGAGAATGGGGCAGGAAAGAGTGCAGAAAAACGGAGGAAACCCATGGAGATCCAGAGGGGAGAATGGGGCAGGACAGAGTGGAGAAAAACGGAGGAAACCCATGGAGATCCAGAGGGGAGAATGGGGCAGGACAGAGTGGAGAAAAACAGAGGAAACCGATTGAGATCCAGAGGGGAGAATGGGGCAGGACAGAGTGGAGAAAAACGGAGGAAACCCATGGAGATCCAGAGGGGAGAATGGGGCAGGACAGAGTGCAGAAAAACGGAGGAAACCCATGGAGATCCAGAGGGGAGAATGGGGCAGGAAAGAGTGCAGAAAAACGGAGGAAACCCATGGAGATCCAGAGGGGAGAATGGGGCAGGACAGAGTGGAGAAAAACGGAGGAAACCCATGGAGATCCAGAGGGGAGAATGGGGCAGGACAGAGTGGAGAAAAACGGAGGAAACCCATGGAGATCCAGAGGGGAGAATGGGGCAGGAAAGAGTGCAGAAAAACGGAGGAAACCCATGGAGATCCAGAGGGGAGAATGGGGCAGGACAGAGTGGAGAAAAACGGAGGAAACCCATGGAGATCCAGAGGGGAGAATGGGGCAGGACAGAGTGGAGAAAAACAGAGGAAACCCATTGAGATCCAGAGGGGAGAATGGGGCAGGACAGAGTGGAGAAAAACAGAGGAAACCCATTGAGATCCAGAGGGGAGAATGGGGCAGGACAGAGTGGAGAAAAACAGAGGAAACCCATTGAGATCCAGAGGGGAGAATGGGGCAGGACAGAGTGGAGAAAAACAGAGGAAACCCATGGAGATCCAGAGGGGAGAATGGGGCAGGACAGAGTGGAGAAAAACAGAGGAAACCCATTGAGATCCAGAGGGGAGAATGGGGCAGGACAGAGTGGAGAAAAACGGAGGAAATCCATGGAGATCCAGAGGGGAGAATGGGGCAGGACAGAGTGGAGAAAAACGGAGGAAACCCATGGAGATCCAGAGGGGAGAATGGGGCAAGACAGAGTGGAGAAAAATGGAGGAAACCCATGGAGATCCAGAGGGGAGAATGGGGCAGGACAGAGTGGAGAAAAACGGAGGAAACCCATGGAGATCCAGAGGGGAGAATGGGGCAGGACAGAGTGGAGAAAAACGGAGGAAACCCATGGAGATCCAGAGGGGAGAATGGGGCAGGAAAGACTGGAGAAAAACGGAGGAAACCCATGCAGATCCAGAGGGGAGAATGGGGCAGGACAGGGTGGAGTAAAACGGAGGAAACCCATGGAGATCCAGAGGGGAGAATGGGGCAGGAAAGACTGGAGAAAAACGGAGGAAACCCATGGAGATCCAGAGGGGAGAATGGGGCAGGACAGGGTGGGAAAAAATGGCAGGAACTTAAGTCTGGAGGTGGGGCATCCCAGTAGCCGGCGGCAGGTTCGTAAGGTGAAAAAAGTTCGTAAGAAGAGGCAAAAAAATTCCGAACCCTGGGTTCGTATCTTGAAAAGTTCGTATGACGAGGGGTTCGTATCATGAGGTACCACTGTACCAGGGTGATCCAACAGAAAAAAACATATAGCTCCTCCCTGGACAAAGCTGAAGGGATCAGATCTGGCGGCCTAGAGGTTAAGCCTCAGGATCAAATCCCAGTAAGGGTATGACTAGCTGATGAGGTCAGAACCAGGCCGAAATAGTGGCTGGTGCTTCTGTCCTTGTTGTAGGGCAAACACAGCGAGACCTGAGCTGCCTTCCTTCTATTAAAAAAAAAAATATTTTATTTTATTTTATTTTTAGAAGGAAGGCAGTTCAGGTCTTGCTGTGTTTGCCCTAGAACAAGGACAGAAGCACCAACCTGAAAATGACTAGTGAGACCTCGTCGAAACATCGCCAGAAATTTCCAAATCCTACACGGGAAGAAACCTGAATATACCAAGACCATCATATATATATATGTTTTATTATAAGCATTGTTTTAGTGTTTTTATTTCTCGGTGGAGAAAAATAAAAAAAAATTATACCGGGAGAAAATAATCCTTTGCAACATCTTTTTTTTTTTTTTTTTTGCTTTCTTCGTTGTAGGTGTGTCTCCAAGCTCACCCCCACCTGTGGATTCTCATTTGGGGGCAAATCATCACTCTTTGCTACCCTGCACAGAAGCGGAGGTAATTTCAAAAAAGAACAAGTCACTTTTTCTGGACTTTGGCTCCAGAGTGTAATGGACTCTCCCATCTTTGTCTTTCTTTCAGACTTTTCTGTCCTGTTCTATTTTTATAAACATTTTTTAGAGGCTGAGCATTCTCTCTGCTTGATGTTGACTGCGTATTTAATTTGGGAATATGTGTTGGTGATGACCTATAAAGCCCTACATAGCTTCGGACCAGATTACTTACAGGACCGCCTTCTGCCACACAAATCCCAGCGGCTGATCAGGTCCCACAGAGTTGGCCTTCTCCAGGACCCGTCAACCAGACAATGTCGTCTGGCAGGGCCTAGGGGAAGAGCTTTCTCTGTAACAGCCCCGGCCCTCTGGAATCAGCTTCCCCCCGGAGATTCGCACTGCCCCCCACCCTCCCTGCCTTCCGCAAGAGCCTTAAGACCCATCTATGTCGCCAGACATGGGGCAACTATGCCCCCCCCCTTCCTGACCATTAAATGTTATGTGTGGATATGATTGAGTATATTGGCTGTGTTTTTAGTTAATGGAATTTTAGTTTATAGTTTTTAACTATTAGTTTTGTATATGTATTGTTTTTGCATTGTATGTTGTAAGCCACCCCGGGTCCCTGGAGAGGGACGGCATACAAGTCTAATAATAATAATAATAATAATAATAATAATAATAATAATAATAATAATAATAGTAATAATAGTAATAATAGTAATAATAGTAATAATAGTAATAATAATAATATCCTGCCAGAAGATATAGAAATGTTTCTGCATGTGGGTGGGGTATATAAGCGGTAGTGGGTTGCTACCAGTATGGTAAAGGACACTGCACCAGTAGTGATCACTATGCTACGCTGTGCGTACAGCTTTGGTTATCTTGTGTGCGTGCACATGTGCCCTACTGTGTTTTTGCTTATGAAGCAAAATCTCGCAAGGGGATGCGCATGCAAGATTTCAATGATGTTTTGCTTTTGCACATGTACGGGAGCAATAAAATTGCCAAAATCTCTCTAGCGTGCATCCCCTCGTGAGATTTTGCTTCCTGTGCATGCACAGAAGCCAAAAATTGCCAAAATCTCGCATGTGTGTACCGTTGTGAGATTTTGCTTCCTGTGCGTGCATGCAAGATAACCGAAGCTGCACACAAAGCATACTAGTAGTAGCAGTGATAAGAATCCGCCCATGGATATAAGGGTATACATTCGAAGACCACTAATAAATAGGTAATAAATCAAAATTGAGCCCAACATTTCTGTTGCTCAGTGAATTTTGAATTTATTATTATTATTATTATTATTATTATTATTATTATTATTATTATTATTATTATTATTATTATTAATTAGATTTGTATGCCACCCCTCTCCGTAGATTTTGGGCGTGAGTTAAGTGAGTTTTGCCCCATTTTGTGACTTTTCTTGACACCTTTGTTAAATGAATCACTGCAATTGTTAAATAAGTAGCAGATTTGTGAAGTGAATTCAGCATGGGAAGGAAGGGGCAGCAGGTAGCAGCAGCAGCAGCCAGTATATGGGAGGCAGCCTCGTGTCAGCTGTATTGGAGGCGTGTGCTTCTCTTCACTGCCTCAGAGTCCCTCTTTTTTTTTTTTAAGCCTTAAAGTTTTGGATTTTTTTGATTCTCCTCACCTTCTTCCTTCGGCAGCAACTCTCCTCCTCCTCCTCTTCTTCCTCCTCCTCCTCCCACCCAAATTTCTTTCCTTTGCATGCATTATTTGCTTGTACATTGATTCCTATGGGAAAAATTGCTGCTTCTTAAAATGTTTCTACTTAAGAACCTGGTCACGGAACGAATTAAGTTCTTAAGTAGAGATACCACTGTACTTGGATTTTGCTGGGTTATTTATTTATTTATTTATTCATTCATTCATTCATTCATTCATTCAATTTTTTATGCTGCCCTTCTCCTTAGACTAAGGGTGGCTTACAACAGTGATTTTCAACCTTTTTTGAGCTGCGGCACATTTTTTACATATACAAAATTATGGGGCACATTGAGCGGGGGGTGGGGGGGGGGTGGGGGGGCTAAAAAAAGTTTGGACGAAAAAATTATATATCTCTCTTCCTCCCTTTCGCTCTATTTCTCTCCCTCTTTCTTTCTCTTCCTTCCTTCCCCTCTCTGTCCATCCCTCTTCCTTCCTTCCTCTCTTTTTTGCTCTCTTTCTATCTCTCCCTCCTTCCCTGCCTCTCTTTCTCTTTCTTTCTCTCTCTTTCTCTCTTGCTTTCTCTCTCTCTCTCTCTTTCTCTCTCTCTTGCTTTCTTTTTCTCTCTCTTTCTCTCTCTTGCTGAGCTTCACGGCACACCTGACCATGTCTCGCCGCACACTAGTGTGCCACGGCACACTGGTTGAAAAACACTGGCTTACAACATATTAGCAATAGTACTTTTTAACAGAGCCAGCACATTGCCTCCACAATCCAGGTCCTCCTTTTACCCACCTCGGAAGGAAGTTATGTTATTCTTCCCTTTGATTTTTGTGTCATCGTGTTTTCTTAAAAAGCGAAGTGGACAAATTTTATCACCAATCCAACAATTTGGTCAAAGCAAGAGTATATTTGAGTAAATTTGTCTAATACTCCAGTAGATGGCAGTGGATATCAATTTAACAACAAAGAACACTCATTAAAAAAAAAATGAATATTTTTCATAAAAGTCCCGGCTTCCTCCTTTGCTACTTGAATCTGAGCTTTCTTGAATCAACCTGCTGCTTATTCTGTAAAACAGTTCTAGGTAGTCCTCAAACCTATGGCCACAGTTCAGACCAGAATTTTTTGTTGCCAAGCAATATGTTTTTCAATTGAGTCACATCCAGTTTTTTATGACCTTTTTAATGATTTTTCCCCCCCTTTGGCATGGTTTATTAAGCATGCAGCTGTTAAATAAATCACATGATGGTTGAGCAATTTCCCGTTTTGACTTTATTGTTGGAAGTTTGCAAATGGCGATCACATGACACATGGAATGCTGCTACCATTGTAGTTGATGATGATTACCAAGGACCTGAATTTTGATCACATGGCAGTGGGGATGTTGCAGTGGTCACAAGTGTGAGGACCGGTTGTCACTCATTTCAGTCCTCTTATAACCTCAAATCTTTGCTAAACAAATGCTTAAAAATTGATGACTATCTATGCAACCTACGACTATAATTGAGCCCAAAATTTCTGTTGCTAAGCAAGGCAGTAATTAAGTGATTTTTGCTCCGTTTTACACGCTTCATTCCCACAGCAAGTTAATCGCTGTTCAATTAGTAACCTGCTAATCCCCTATCGGTGCACTGCGCACACAGCTTTGGGTGTCTGGTGTGCATGTGTGCATGTGTGCATGTCCCAGCGAGATTTTGCTTCTGTGCATGCACAGAAAGCAAAATCTTGGGGATGTGTGTGCGCGTATGTGCGAGATTTCGGCAATTCTTTGCTTCTGTGTTTGCGTGGAAGCCAAAAACCACCAAAATCTCTCTTGCGCATGTGCCCCCTCACAAGATCTTGCTTCTTGTGCATGCGCAGATGTAAAATCTTGCTGGGAAGCATGTGCACATGCTGGACACACAAAGCTCCACGCGCACCTCCCATTTGTCTACCGTGCGCAATGTGGCCCATGCTGGGGATGTTGCAATGGTCGTTAAGTGTGAAAAACCTAGGCTTGATTTGAAGGCTCCAATTCTCCTCCTAGGGAGGCAGAACCGATTAGGAGGTTCCGCCCCAGACGCCTGATGGATCCAGAAGGTTTTCAAAGGGCGCTTGGGGTTTTGTCGTATTCGCTTGTACACAATTCGTCAGAGTGGCTTGCTGCAGCCTGGAATCTGGCTGCGACGGAGGCTCTAGACCGAATTGTGCCTTTGCGACCTCTCCCTGGCAACAGACCCTGGAGATCTCCTCAGTTTACCGAGGAGCTCCGGGGAAGGAAAGGCCAGAAGAGAAGTCTAGAGAAGCGTTGTTACTTCAGATTCAAACACAACAACACAAGAGCACATAACAGATTCAAGCTCAATATTAACCGCTCCAAACTTGACTATAAAAAATATGACTTTAGTAATAGAGTTGTTGAAGCATGGAACTCATTACCGGACTCCGTAGTATCATCCCCTAACCCCCAACATTTTACCCTTAGACTGTCCACGGTTGACCTCTCCAGATTCCTAAGAGGTCAGTAAGGGGCATGCATAAGTGCACTAGAGTGCCTTCCGACCCCTGTCCTATTGTCTCTCCAATGTCCCATACATCTTCTCTTCTATCCCTATATCTTTCTTCTATTCTCTCATTATTTTATCCTATACTCTCTCTTCTATTCTTTCTCTAATTCTATTTCCTCGAAGGTGTCCTCTATTACCTTCATTGTGTATTATTGTGTACTGGACAAAATAAATAAATAAAATAAATAGATCTGATTCTGATCAAACACTTGTAAAAGCTCATATTAAGATTTACAAAGTGGCAATCGGGTCAACAAGACTTGCATACAATCTCCGCCTGATTGTGTCTGTGGAATCCCGCCCAGCCACCCTGTTTAGGGTGACTCGCTCTCTCCTTAATCTGGAATCAACTCCCACCAGAGATTCGTACGGCCCCCACCCTGGCCTTTTGTAAGGTTTTAAAAACTCACCTCTGCTGGCAGACCTGGGGCCGTTGAGCACTGGCACTCTGCTCCAGCTGACAATATGCATGTATGAATGTGATAGGATGAATGTGGGCCTGATTTTAATAATCTTGGGGTTTTTAAATTAGATTTTATGTTGGTTTTTTTTTGACATGCTATATTTTGTATTTATTCTTGTTCTGTAAGCCGCCCTGAGTCTACGGAGAATAGCGGCATAGAAATCAAAATAAAATAAAGTGAAGTAAAGTAAAGTAAAGTAAAGAATGAAGTAAAGTATATAAAATAAAATATATAAAATAAAATATATAAAATAAAATAAAAATAATAATATATAAAATAAAATAATAAATAATAAAATCAATAAAATAATAAAATAGTTTTTTTTCCTGTTTTTCAAAAAGGGCAGACTTCTCTGTAAAACCTGTCACCTTATCCATAATACGATGATATAATTCTGATTTTATCCGTTGAAAAATACGTGCTGTGTGTTTTGTGGTATTTCGGAATGTAACCTGAGGATGTTGCATTAATTAAACATGATCTTGGCTGTGGAATCCATTTGCTGGAATCCGGAACAGCTTCCACAACGTTTACCGTTTATTCCAGGAATCTAAAGCCAGCTATGGGCCAGCGGAGACAGGAAAACCAGCCAGAATGGGGAGCAAACAGCCGGATGGCCCTGGTTCACCGAACTGGCAGGTAAGGCTGTTTCTAACACCTGGGATGTGGGCTCAATTTCCTTTCCCCAACTCTTCTCCCGCCTCTTGGCAGTGCCCTCAACTTGACCCACCTTTCTATTCCCTTCCAGCAAAGTCCATCTACCTCCAGCAGAGGGCAGTTGGGAGCATCTCAGCATGTGGATGGAGTCAAGGGGTCCCCAAACCATCCCTCCATTGAGCCCCCAGAGAGTGAGAAAGGGAAGGTTGGCAGAGGAGCAGATTCTATTAGACCAGGTGAACAAAACGGAGAGATAAGTACACATATAGGTCACAATTTGAACATGGAGCCACTTCCCAGTGTGGGAAGTTTGAAAAGCTGTCCACTTAGCCTTCGCCCAGCAAAAAGAAGTTCACTGGCATTAATTGTGCTCCCCCCAGTTATGGAGGTCATCAAGTGGTGGTGGCCTTCTTTATGGCGTGCAGGAAAGGGCGAGAGAAGAAATGGGGGCTTCCTTCCTCCTGCCTAGGACTGTTCAGCTCTGCGACACCTATTAGTGCCTGAGAAACAGTATGGAGAAGACCCTCCCACCCATTCCCCCGGAACAGTGATGGTGAACCTTTTTTGGTTCATGTGCCTGTGTGTGCTAGCATTCCCATTCCCCCCCTGCTTGTGCACCCCCAACAGTGTCCCTGCACAATACCCTCCTCGTCCCTGTACATGCACAGAGGCCTCATTGAAGCCTGGGGCGGTGTAGAAAACGGCCCAATGGGCAAACCAGAGGTTCAGAAAAACAGACTTTCGATTTGCCTGTTGTGCTGTTTTTCGCACTGCGGAGCCTTCAGAGAAGCTTCCTGAAGCCCCAGAGTGCAAAAAACAGCACAACAGCCAAACTGGAAGTCCATTTTCTGAACTTCCGGTTTGCCCATTGGGCTGGTTTTTGCACTCTGGGGCTTCAGGAAGCTTCCCAACCCTCAGGAGTACAAAAAAACAGCATAATGGGCCAATTGAAAGTATTTTTTCTGAACTTCTAATTTGCCTGGTGGCCATTTTTTTGCACTCCGGGTCTTCAGGGAAGCTTCCCTGAAGGATCTGGAGGGCAAAACAGCCTTTCCCAAGGGCGAAAATCAACAGCCCAAAGCTGACATAGGGCAAGGCCTTATGTGCCCTCTGATATGACTCCGCGTGCCACTTGTGGCACACGTGCCTTACAGGGGTGCGCAGCAGGCAGAATGGAGTGGAACGCAGTTCCACCGGTGGAAATGAAGCTGCATGCACAGTTCCAGCTGACCGGCAGCAGTCACTTCCTGGATTACTTGTCTTAGCTCGGCTCTCCTTTCCCACCCCTGCTGCTGCTGCTGCTGTGCTCTCCTCGCTTTTTTACTCTTTCCTTCTTCCTGGCCTCAGACGAGCTTCCTTCTTTCCTTCCTGGCTCCTCTCCAGCCTCACACGGACACCCCCCAAGACAAGGAGAGCCATGCCACCCCAAAGCAGTCTGGGCTGCGGTCTTTTTCCCCTCGCGAAGTCCTCACTGTGCCCACAGCTGAGATGAAAAAGCACCTCCCACCTGGTTACACGGCCGGCAAGCCACTCCTACTCAGTCACATGACTATTAAGCCACACCCACAAAATAAGCCATACCCACAATGTGGCAGTAAAAGTTTGGGCTGCCCATTACTGGTGCCATAGGTTCACCATCACGGTCCTATAAAATCATTGCCAACCCTCAGCATTCACATACTGCAAATAGGTTTTCTTCATGATGATCGTTCCCTAACCTGGTCTTCCACCTCTTCAGCTATAGTAGCTCTTAGTTCTACTGTCACCCTTTTCTTCTCTTTCCAAGCATCAGCACTAAGTTTAGCTCTAGCACTTAAGGTTTATATTCTGCTGACTGCCAGAGTTTGATTCTCACCAGCTCAAAGTTGACTCGCTTTCCATTCTTCCAAGATCGGTAAAACAGGGACCCAGATTGTTGGGTGGAATATGCTGACTCTCTAAAGCTATTAGAGAGGGCTGTAATGTGAAATGGTATACAGTGTTCCCTCGATTTTCACGGGGGATGCGTTCTGAGACCGCCCGCGAAAGTTGAATTTTCGCAAAGTAGAGATGCGGAAGTAAATACACCATTTTTGGCTATGGACAATATCGCAAGCCATCCCTTAACACTTTAAACCCCTAAATTACCATTTCCCATTCCCTTAACAACCATTTACTCACCATTATTACTGGTACTCACCATTGAATAAGACACTTAGTGATCCTGATATTTATAAACATAATTATTTATTAACAATAATTATTTTTTTGTTATTTATTTGCAAAAATTATTAGTTTGGCGATGACGTATGACATCATCGGGCGGGAAAAACCGTGGTATAGAAAAAAACCCCGCAAAGTATTTTTTAATTAATATTTTTTGAAAAAACGTGGTATAGGCTATTTGCGAAGTTCGAACCCGCGAAAATCGAGGGAACACTGTATAAGTGCTATTGCTATATACTGCTCCACAGTGCTTTGTAGCACTCTCTGAGCAGTTTAAAAAGTCAGCGTATTGCAATATTGGAAAGCTGAGTCAACCTTGAGCCGATCAGGATCGAACTCCTGGCAGTGGGGCAGAGTTTGCATGCAATACTCCATTCTAACCACTGTACCGTCAGAGTCTTCTCCAGAGAGCTGGGTCCTTGCAATATGTATCCCAAGTAGGATAATTTAGGCCAGGTCATTCATGTCTGGAGTGAGAACTCCAGAGTGACTGTATTGATAGTCACATTGTGCTGTCCGGCTAATGATGTTTTTGTTTCTAAAAAGCTTTAAATGTTTTTGTTGTTACAGATTTGGTTATGTTTGGTGGTGCTTTGTGTTTTTAACTGTGCAACCCTACCAGATTCATGTATCTGTGAATTTTGCAGATCTTAAGAATACATATCTCCCCCATATGGACTACCTAAATTTTTACTACCATGCTGTGGGCATGGCTTATGCAGGGCACCCTGCATTTTCTTTCAACATCTTTCAGTGCAAATTGGGTGCTCTGGGGTAGAACTCCATTTTTGCTACCCCACTGCGTTCCCCCTTGTCCTGGCAGTAGCCCCCGTCTCCCCCCCCACTTTCACAGTGCATGAAACTAGGGAGGGTCTCTTCTGAGACATTTGCTATGCTCACCTTTCTTCTGTGGGCTAAGCTGCCTCTTATCTCCTGACCGTGGCTCTTCTTGTCTCCTAAGGTCATTCCCACTTATTACTACAGGCTGCCTCTGGCATGCACTATGAGTTAAAGGCAACATCATGAGATATAGCTGGGGCAGCTTTATCTTACATTTATGCACATGATATTTGATTAGGTTTCATTCTTGGAGCTTTTGACTTTGCACATTCTTTCTTGATTGTGATAATTGCAACAGGTGTGAGGACTTGCCCCAGCTGGTCCCTCAGGAAGGAAAGGACCTTGAGTCCATTCGGTTGAATCAAATTTTTACTGAGAGAAAGCGATGCTAGGAAAATGAGGCCTAATCTGAAAAGTTCCATGCAAAGCACAAAGGAATTATTTCATTTTCCCAAGCCCGATCGCCCAGACAAGTCTATCAGGAGCCAATATGATGCCGCAAAATTGTTCTGAGAACGCTGAGGTGCTACGCAGATAACAGTTCACCCTCAGGGCATGGCAGCCTTGAAATCAGGCTGGAACCCACTGGCAGGGAGTTGATAATAGAATAGAATAGAATTTTATTGGCCAAGTGTGATTAGACACACAGGGAATTTGTCTTGGTGCATATGCTCTCAGCGTACATAAAATAAAATATACATTTGTCAAGAATCATGTGGTACGACACTTAATGATTGTCATAAGGGTCAAATAAGCAATGAAGAAGCAATATTAATACAAATCTTAGGATATAAGCAACAAGTTACAGTCATACAGTCAGCATGGGAGGAAATGGGTGATAGGAATGATGAGAAAAACTAGTAGAATAGAAGTGCAGATTTAGTAGAAAGTCTGACAGTGTTGAGGGAATTATTTGTTTAGTAGAGTGATGGCGTTCGGGAAAAAACTGTTCTTGTGTCTAGTTGTCTTGGTGTGCAGTGCTCTGTAGCGACGTTTTGAGGGTAGGAGTTGAAACAGTTTGTGTCCAGGATGTGAGGGGGTCAGTAAATATTTTCCCCGCCCTCTTTTTGACTCGTGCAGTATACAGGTCCTCAATGGAAGGCAGGTTGGCAGCAATTGTTTTTTCTGCAGTTCTGATTATCCTCTGAAGTCTGTGTCGGTCCTGTTGGATTGCAGCACCAAACCAGACAGTTATAGAGGTGCAGATGACAGACTCAATGATTCCTCTGTAAAACTGTATCAGCAGCTCATTGGGCAGTTTGAGCTTCCTGAGCTGGCGCAGAAAGAACATTCTTTGTTGTGCTTTTTTTATGATGTTTTTGATGTTAGGTGACCATTTTAGGTTTTGAGATATAATATATATATTATATAATAATAATAATAATAATAATAACAACAACAACAACAACAACAATAATAATAATAATTATTTATTAGATTTGTATGCTGCCCCTCTCTGAAGGCTCGGGGCGGCTCACACCATAACAGCAATACAATATAAATACAAATCTAATACAGTGATCCCCCGATCATTGCGAAGGTTCCGTTCCAGAACCCCTAGCAATGATCGGGTTTTCGCGAAGTAGCGCTGCGGAAGTAAAAACACCATCTGCGCATGCGCAGATGGTGTTTTTACTTCCGCAGCGCTAGCGAGGAGCCGAAGATTGGGGTTCCTGGGAAGGGGACTCAGCTGGGAAGCGGTGCTGGGGTTTCCCCACCGCCCACGCAAACTCCTCGCTGCCGCTCGCCCGCCCTTCGCCCGCCCACGCCGCTCGCTCGCGCGGCTTCCCAGCTGAGTCCTGAAGCCAATTTGCTTCAGGACTCAGCTGGGAAGCGGTGCGAGCGAACGGCGTGGGCGGGCGAAGGGCGGGCGAGCCGCGGGCGCGCGGGCAGGCAGGTGGCAGACAAGCTGTTCGCTCGCGCCGCTCGCTCGCGCCGCTTCCCAGCTGAGTCCTGAAGCCAATTCGCTTCAGGACTCAACTGGGAAGCGGCGCGAGCGAACGGCGTGGGCGGGCGAAGGGCGGGCGAGCCGCAGGCGCGCGGGCAGGCAGGCGGTGGACAAGCCGTTCGCTCGCGCCGCTCGCTCACGCCGCTCGCTCGCGCCGCTTCCCAGCTGAGTCCTGAAGCCAATTCGCTTCAGGACTCAGCTGGGAAGCGGCGCGAGCGAACGGCGTGGGCGGGTGAAGGGCAGGCGAGCGGTAGCGAGGAGTTTGCGTGGGCGGTGGGGAAACTCCTCGCTGATGCCCGCCGCTCGCCCTCCCACCAGCAAGAGGGGGAAGACCCAGGGAAGCCGCCCAGCAGCTGATCTGCCCGGCGCCATCTACGCATGCGTGCCCATAGAAAAAAAGGGCGTGCATGCGCAGATGGTGTTTTGACTTCTGGGTTGAAAAATCGCGATTTAGCCCGTTCGCAATGATCGGGATTGTGATACCCGGGGGATCACTGTATTAAAAACTTTAAGAAACTAATTTAAAATACAATGTCTTTTACATAATCATACACACTCAATCTGACTGAACATAAACATAATAAAGGTCAGCAAAAAAAAGGAGGGCGGCAAAAGTGAGTCTTCAACATTTTACGGAAGGCGAGGAGGGTAGGGACAGTTTGAATTTCCGGGGGAAGTTGATTCCAGAGGGCTGGGGCCACCACAGAGAAGGCTCTTCCCCTGGGTCCCACCAGACGGCATTGTTTTGTTGACAGGACCCAGAGAAGACCAACTCTTTAAATACTTTAAATTGTAAATTATTAGATTTGTCCTGAACTGTTTTATTGTGTTGTGAGCCGCCCTGAGTCTACGGAGAGGGGCGGCATACAAATCTAATAAATAAATAACTCTGTGGGACCTAATTGGTCACTGGGATTTGTGCGGCAGAAGGTGGTCTCGTAGGTACTCTGGTCCAATGCCATGTAGGGTTTTATGGAGTTCACTCCATCTCCGAAGGCCACCCCTCTCTCTAATTCTCTGGCAGCCGCAGCAAAGGCATGCGAGTGCCCACATCCATAATTCAGTGCTTGGGGAGGGCAAAAATTGCCTCCCCTCCCCCCTGGAGGCCCTCTGGAGGCCAGAAACCACCTGTTTCACAACTTCTGATGGGCCCAGGAGGCCCGTTTTTCAGCCTCCCCAGGCTCCAGAGGCTTCTCTTGAGCTTCAGGAGGGCAAAAACACCCTCTCTATCCCCCCAGAGGCCCTCTGGAAGCTAAAAATGCCCTCCGAGAACCTCTGTGCAAGCCAAAAATCAGCTGGCCTGTGTGCATATGTGTGCTGGAGCTGAGCTAGGGCAACAGCTCACGTGCCGGCAGATCTGGCTCCACGTGCCGCCTGTGGCACCCGTGCCATAGGTTCACCATCACTGTTCTATGCCCTTCAGCAAACAGGAATATTGGATCTTGGATTGCTTACTCAAATGGTTTCTTCTGGTGTGGGAGCAGAAATTTAAGAAAGACAACAAATTTAACCTTGAAAGTTGTTCTTTCCCCCCCTTTGCTTCCCTTCCCTTCCGTAGACCACGAAGGCTGCATCCGTAGAGGTGAAGGTCCTGAACACAGCATTGTGAAGGTATGATGGGATGGCAAAATTATTCTGCCTTTCTCATTTGCTTGTTTATTTATTTGTTAGGTTCTACCCTGCCTTTCCTCCCGGAGCTCAAAGGTGTCATCCGTAGCATTCCTTTTTCTTTTTCCAAAGAACAATCCCATGAGGTAGGTTGGGATGAGAGACAGCGAGTAAACCCCAGCATGCAGCATGGGAATGCAGTTAGATTGACTCTCCAGGGTGTTAAATGAGTGTTTTCCCAATCTCGGCAAATCAGCTGGTGGCCATATTTGGGGAATTCTGGGATCTGAAGTCCACAAAATTTTGAACTAGACGCTACTGATCTGGACCAATTCCTTAACCACAGTGCCATCCTGGCTCTCTAGTGGTTTTCAGATGTGACCCGAGAATTCTGGGAAATGTAGTTCCAAGACATCTGGTTAGGGAAGGTCGATGAGGGGTGGCAGTTGAAGGGGTCATTTTATAAATAGTCATTTTATTTATTGAATAACTATTTATCTGAAGTGGTGTAGAGTTTTCTGCCTAAGCAGGGGTTTGAACTAGAAGGTTCCTTTCAACTCTGTTATTCCACAATTCTATTTTGTCTTAATTAATATGTTGATGTTTAATTAAATCCATTATATTAGATAAAATAATTCATTTCAAATTTAATTCAAAATCAAAGTTAGCTGACATTGGGCTTTTACAGCCTTCTTAAATGTTTTTCCACTGTAACATTCTTTGCTAAGTAGCTTCTTTGTCTGTGTTTTTCCCCAAACCTTTGTTCCGATTTGAAATTAGCAAAATAAATAAATAAATCCCAAACTTCAATTTGCCTAAATAACTCATCAGCACAACTTTTAGTCTTCTTCTTTATCACTCGAGCACTTTTCTTTGTTCCTATTTCCAGGTGTCTTCTAATCTTCAGCAACAAATTGATCTTTCAATTCGCAGCCGCCATAGCTTGGGCGGCTTTTGCAAGTTGATTTACACTGCCACTAGTTGAGGGCCCTAAGTCAGTTCTCTACGGGGCTTGCCAATCCTTGAAAGATTATTGATAACATCCCTCTTCTTCACCGCCCCTCCAGGGCAGTTCTGACCTGGTTCTGACTGAACCAGGTCCCCAGGTGACAGGGAACTCCGTGTCACCGTGGTGCTTGGCCACTCCACTCTGCAACTCCCATTATTCTTAAGCCAGCCATGAGCCAGGCTGTCCACAAGTCATAAAAAGGCCATGGTGTTCCCCAATCCTATCATTATGAATGGATGGCAATCAAGCCACAAATAATAACAAAGGGTGTGGATGGTGGTAAAGAAATGCCAGCATGGCAAAGCAATATCTCAGCAATTGACCATACATTTCTTTGTGCCCTGCCTGGAAGCCATGAGGGATGATGTGCCTTATAACATTATGGTACCCCTGGAGTGGCCAGGACCAATGTTTTTTGGAGATGCAATATAGGGTTCCTTAAGAACTGGGAAATTGGCCTGATTTGGCAACTGGCTTAGGATTTGAAAGGAATGCCACAGATGACTTCAGCTTTTGCACAACCAGGGGTGGGCTGCTGCCCGGACGGTGGGCAATGCAGTGTGGTAGCGAATATAGAGCTCCACCCCAGAGCACCCAATTTGCACTGAAATATGTTGAAAGAAAATGCAGGGGGTCATGCATAATTCACGCCCACAGTGTGGTAGTAAAAATTTTGGTAGCCCTTCACTGTGCACAACCATTAATTTAATTCCATCGTGAAAAAGGGGGGCCCAATCCAGGGGAGACAAAGAGGGTGCAGTTTACTCATTTTTGAAGTCATGATAAAGGACCGAAAGGAAAGGAAAACCTTATCAGGTAAAAAGTGTGGCACCTGGGCAGTGACTTCTCCCAACCTTCCCTTCTCTCCTTACATCCAGGTGGCCTCTTCTGAAACGACGGTCTCTCGGCGGTCCCGTATGAGCGCTCAGGAACAGCTGGACAGGATGCAGCGGCACCAGGAGGCCAAACGGAAATCTGAGGCTGCCCAGCCTTCAACCCTGGGCCACGGGCGAGATTCTCTCAAGCATGGGTCTAGCCGGGTGGGTGTGAAGCCTTGTGGGGAGGGGGAGCCTAGGAGAGCAGCAGGGGTCTTGGGTGGACACTTGAGTGGAACGCCCTGATGCTAAGTGGGAGGAAGGTCCTCTCTTTGGTACCCAGAAGGGAGCCAAAATCCATTGGGGGGCGTGAGAAAGACAGGTTTCTAGAGTTTTTCATGCTGTGCTGGAACCCAGCTGCTTGGGTTGGCTAAGAGAAAGAAAAAGGTTCAGAAAGCTCTTCAGAGGCAGGAATGAAGGGGGCTTCATCCCCTTCTTGGGTGGGATAGGGGTGGGGGGCTGAGGAAAGGAAAGGTTCCCACCAAGAGTTGTTACAATTTCTTTTTCCCGTATTTATCCAGTGAAACCGAAAGATTTTTCTTCTTCCGGGCTTTGTAAATCAAACCCAGAAGGAAAGGATGGTGTGTGTTTAATTTCTAGGTTGGATGGTTAATGGGGGGGTGCTTTTGTCAAAGAGCTTTGTTGGGGGGGGGGGCTACATCTCTGTTGCTCACGCCACCTTCCCCTCCCATCGTTTAATCTCTCCTTCAGCCCCTCCCCAATGCCCCCCCTGAGCCATCACCCAAGGAGGGAATGCAAATTGGGGAAGTCAAGCCTCCTCGGTGCCCCCCAACCCCTGAGTGGGAGCGACAGCGAGTAATCCAGCTCTCCTATGCGCTGGCGACCGAGGCTTCGCAGCGGGGGAAAACTCCTCACAGGTACTAGGATAGGCCACTTTGCTTGTTTATTTGTCCCGAGCATGTATGTCCTACCTTTTGATTCCATGGTTCTCCTGCCCCCCCCCCCACCTCAAAATAGCTCCATGTTAGACCGGTGATGCACCTAAGTGGGTAAAATCCTAACTCAGAGCCCTGATAGGCAAAGAGTATCATCCCCAGAGGCAAAACCTGTTCTAAAGTGTACAACTCACAGCCTCTTTTAAATTGTTCCATCGCCTCTTTAGTTCTCCCGTTCTGCCCTTTATTTGTCTGAAAGTAAACACAGTGGTATCTCTATTTATGAACTTAATTCATCCTGTGACCAGGTTCCCAAGTAGAAAAGTTTGTAAGAAGAAGCAGTTTTCCCCATAGGAATCAATGTAAAAATTAATAATGCATGCAATTGGGGAAACCACAAGAAGGGTGAAGGCCCTGTTTCCTCCCAGGAGATTCCTAGAGAGGCCCCACAGAGGCTTCTCCCAGCCTTTTCTGGCCCTGTTTCCTCCCAGGAGATTCCTAGAGAGGCTCCACGTAGGCTTCTCCCCACCTTTTCCGGCCCTGTTTCCTTCCAGAAGATTCCTAGAGAGGCCCCACAGAGGCTTTCCCTGCCTTTTCCGGCTCTTTTTCCTCCCAGGAGATTCCTAGAGAGGCTCCACAGAGGTTTCTCCCCATCTTTTCTGGCCCTATTTCCCCCCAGAAGATTCCTAGAAAGAGACCCCATGGAGGCTTCTCCCTGCCTTTTCCGGCTCTGTTTCCTCCCAGGAGATTCCTAGAGATGCCCCACAGAGGCTTCTCCCTGCCTTTTCCGGCCCTGTTTCCTTCCAGGAGATCCCTAGAAAGGCCCCACAGAGGCTTCTCCCTGCCTTTTCCGGCCCTGTTTCCTTCCAGGAGATCCCTAGAGAGGCCCCACAGAGGCTTCTCCCTGCCTTTTCCGGCCCTGTTTCCTTCCAGGAGATCCCTAGAAAGGCCCCACAGAGGCTTCTCCCTGCCTTTTCCGGCCCTGTTTCCTTCCAGGAGATTCCTAGAGAGGCCCCACAGAGGCTTCTCCCTGCCTTTTCCGGCCCTGTTTCCTTCCAGGAGATCCCTAGAAAGGCCCCACAGAGGCTTCTCCCTGCCTTTTCCGGCCCTGTTTCCTTCCAGGAGATTCCTAGAGAGGCCCCACAGAGGCTTTCCCTGCCTTTTCCAGCCCTGTTTCCTTCCAGGAGATCCCTAGAAAGGCCCCACAGAGGCTTCTCCCTGCCTTTTCCGGTTACAGTTTCGGAGTTTGTAAGTAGAAAATGGTTCTTGAGAAGAGGCAAAAAAAATATTGAACACCCAGTTCTTATCTAGAAAAGTTTGTAAGTAGAGGCGTTCTTAGGTAGAGGCACCACTGTACCTTTTTCGGACCTGCACTAGTGAAGCAATCCAGAGTCCTTGGCTTATGGCTGCTATTGAACCAATTTTTTTCCGTTGCTAAGCGAAACCTTTGCCAAGCGAACTTGCCCCATTTTACGACCCTTTCTTGCTACAGTGAAGTGAATCACTGCAGAACAGGATTGTTACTAAGTGAATCTGGTCTCCCCACTGACCCCAGGACGCTACAGCCATCATCATAAACATGAATCAGTTGCCAAGTGTCTGAATTTTGATCACATGATGATGGGGATGCTGCAGCGGTTGGTTGTAAGTGTGAAAAACAGTCATAAGTTCCTTTTCCCCCCAGTTCCCTTGTAACTTGGAACAGTCACTAAATGAGCTGTTTTAAGCCATGGACCAACTGTATACAAGCATACATAGTTTCTGGACACTGGTATGCCTTATTCAAACATTTTCCGAGGCATTCCCAGGACCTCATCATTGTGTTAGATACAGCCCAAGAGCCTTAAACTTCACATAATTTTCCTTTGTTGTTTTTATTTGGATATAGTGTTGTAATTTTTCTTTTTCTGCCAGTCACTTCCCAATAGATACAGATAGTCCTCGGTTAACAACGGTAATTGGGGCTGGGAAGTCCATCACTAAGTCGTACATTTGTAAAGGATGACATCCTGTCATCTACAATAGTAGTTCCGGTTGTGGTCATTCAGTGAACTCTATAATCATCAGGTGTGATGTCATCATCATCAGATGTGATGTCATCATCATTTAACCTAATGATCAGGTATAATGTCATCATCATTTAACCTTCCATTGGCTTCCCTCATTGACTCTGCTTGTCAGAAGCTGGCAGGGGAGATCATAAATGATCATCGCATGGGACACTGCAACCATCATAATTGTAAGCCATTCCTCAAGCATTTGGATCACGCTCATAACAACTGTGGCCCTGTTGCATCAGCAGAACTTGAGGACCAGCTAAAAGAGCATTCATAACTTTGAATGCTGGCTGAATGAAAGGTTGTTAACTGAGGTCTATTTATTTATACATCAAATTTCTTAGCCATCCCTTATAGAGGGGTTCTTGTGTACAAAGACTAGAGACTCTGTGTATAAAGACGACCTGGACTTTTTTCGTGGTCAAATCTATTTTCCTATCCAAAATCCTGCATGCAATACAGACCTTGCTAGCTGCAGAGGTCATAATAAAACTCTTTTCACTTACTTGTTCTTAACTAAAAAAGTAAAAGCTCTCTTGAGTCAACTTCTACTTGGACAGATCAGTGATGTTTTCCTGGCAATGATACAAGAGTAAAAATTCATCGCTGACTTCTTGGGAAAGTTTTTTCCAGCTACCCAGCCTGGACTGTAGCCCTCTCAGTATAGTCTTAAGTACTATGTAGGATGCTGCGTGGAGTTTTCATTAGTGGGTTCTCTGCTTAATTAGTTGGGCCCAGAGCTAAGTTGCCAAGCATCTTAGCTGAATCATGAGTCATGCTTGATTTTACGACCTGTTTGGATACGTTTCTTAAATGAATCACTTTAGTTGTTCAGTGAATAGTGTTTAAGCAAATCCCCCCTCCACCCCTGCTTATTTTACTAGTTGGGAATAAATGGCAACCACGTGACCCTAGATTGCTACAACCACTGGAAATACATTCCAGGTACCCAGCACCTGAATTTTGATCACATGACCGTGGGAATGCTCCTTCAAGTCATAAGGGCAAAGAATGGTCATAAGTCACTTTTTCCAGTGCCATTCTAACTTCGAAGGGTTAATAGGTTGTAAGTCAAGCCAAGACTACAGAGACTGCATTGTTGTTTTACTACTCCCTTGTCATTACATGGATCTACTATTCATTGTTGAGACTCCCATCCAAGATGCCAGAGGAAAACCTATCACTGCTTACATAATATTATAAAAACACAGGCTTGTGCCTGGAACCACAGGGAATGTTTACAGTAGACTGGGATTAGTTTAATCCTTTCTGCTTTTTGTCACTTATTTTTGCTCTCTCCTTCATGACCAATATAGGCCTTCAGGACATTTTTAATTAAAGCTATGTGCCAAACTCTAAAAAGAAAGCCACAAACAAGTTCACTGAAGCCGGCAATGAGATAATTATCTCTGGATTTTGATTTTTGTATTTTTCTTTACAAGAGGCAACACCATGAACTGTAGGATATCTGAGAGCTTTTCAAGTTCCTGTTTCTACGACGCCCCTTCACCATTTCATTCATAGGTTTCCTCTGAATTTCTGTGCAGCTTGTTAGAAATGTAAAAAATATGGTTTGTAAGTTGTCTTCTAGCTTCACAATCGAAGTTGACTTTGGCATTTGGGGGCCTTGCAGCCAAGACTCTGCTACTTTCAGAAGTTGTGAAGGAAGTAGTAGTTCACAATACTTTTACTATGGGTGCCTCATCTGGTAGCTGCATTTCAGTATCATTGCTCTAGCCCAGGCCTCCCCAAATTTGACAACTTTAAGACTTGTGGACTTCGACTTCCAGAATTCTGAGAGTTGAAGTCCACAAGTTTTAAAGTTGCAAGGTTTGAGGACCCCTGATCTAGCCAATTGCCCAGTAATTCTCTGGCCATTCCTCCCTTCACTTATTAACCAAAGCTGACTCTGCTTAGCTTCCAGATCAGCCAATGTTGGATAATGTTGCCCTTCGACTGAAACTATTGACCATTTTATATGTCAAGTGACCATGCCTATTGTCCAGAACTTGAGTTCTTGGTAGATCAAGATTTCCTAATTTAGTTCATGTCCTTTTCTCCCCAGGAAGGACCAGTTCTCGCTCCTCCCTAGATGATTTGCTTGCCTCAGAAGATGGCTTGGCCCATCACTATTTTCCTGGGGATGGCACCTGCATAAAGCTAAACTCTAGCAATACAACAGCCGGACACAATCAAACAATTACTCAGAGTCCCAGCTGTAGCACTGACTCTAAAGTTGCAAATCAGGTGCCAGCTTCACCCCAAGCAACGAAACCAATGTTCAGTGCCTCAGAAGCTTCTGATTGGTCCTTGCCTTGTTCTTGCGAGGATCATTGGATCCCATCCAAGCTGAAGACTCCACACCCGACATCCCACCTGTTTGACCCAGCCAGAGAGGAGCCATTCCTACTCAGTGGTCCTCATTGGGAGGAACCTTTGCCTCAACCAAACAATTGGAATGCGTGTTTTTGCAGAACAGCCAATTGGGTTCTGCCTCCTGCGTGGGATTTAGAGATGTGGGCAGCTGATCAAAAGCTAGTCGGCAATCCAAGCCTAAACAATGGTAGATGCATCCATTGGAGAGGTGAGCCTCAACAGGTAGCATATTTTGGAGAAATGGCACAGCCTGTTAAGGTCACCTTGATAAGATCAAGTTTTTAACTGAAGAGAAGATCTAAAGTGTCATTAAAAAATTAGGGGCCAATCCCTGGAGATGGTTGTCTGCTCTAAGTCCTAGAAATATCCCAAATAAGAACAGACAAAACCTTGGCTTTTTAGATCAGAAGCATCATATCTCCTGCATCTCCAGCATGTCATCTGTATTTCCCAATCAAATTTACTCAGTTATTTTCTCACCAACTCATCTAGTCTAGAAAAATCGTGATAGTTTTTTTGCTTTAGTTTTCACCGTTGCTGCAGTCCTAGAGCCCCATAAATAAATCATGATGGATTCCATTTTCTCATTCTATAGCAGTATTTCTCAACCTTGGCAACTTTAACATACACAGACATCAATGTATCTTAAAGTTGCTAAAGTTGAGAAACACTGGTTTATAGATTTATATACTGGGTTGGGAAATGGGAGCACCCAATTTCAAATCCATAAGTATTCAAGAAGTTTGGGAGTTATGGCAGAGAACGCTCTTCCTCCTTGATGTTTAGGAGGTCAAAACCCACCAAGTAGTATTTTCCCTTCAAGAAAAAAGAAAGAAAAGTTAAGGTATCCGTGTACAGATGCCTGTTTATAGTGGGAGACTACTAAAAAACAAGGTTGCCATACTTAAAAATGTACAAATGTTTGATAAATAGACATCAGTAGATATTCCTGACTATTGGTCTCTGTATAATATTCGACTAAGCCATTCCAAAGAAATATCTTACTTTGCATCATAGTTGGATGATACTAATACTTTCTTCATTTTTTTAAAAAAAGATGCAGCTTCCCGCGTTTATTATTTTTATAAATAATTCAACATGGCAAACAGAACTAATACTCCTCCTTCATCCTATTTCCTCCACAACAATAATTCTGTGGGGTGAATTGAGCTGAGATAAAGAGTGACTGGCCCAAAGTAATTCCAGCTGGCTTTCATGCCTAAATTGGGACTAGAACGTACCCTCTCCTAGTTATTGTCCCAAAGCCACCCAGCCAGCTTTTATCCTTACGGTGGGATTAGAACTCGCACTTCACTTTTGCTTACAACTTTGCAGAAATTTCTGGCTTCAGAGAGATAATTTCTCATTCCATCTTGCAAACACTTATGTTTCGGAGCTGTTGTCATTTCTGAGACATTATTCAACTCCCAGATTGCAATTTGAAGGAAAAAAACCACTTTTTCATAGCGTGCAAGTTACCATATTTTTAGAGCATTAGACACACCTTTCCACCTCCAAAAGAGGCTGAAAATTTGAGTGTGTCTTATACTCTGAGTGTAGCTTTCACTAAGCTTTTTTTCAGCCCCAATAAGCTGCTAACCAGTGAAGTGGTCTTCCATGCTTCGCTAGCTAAACAATCTTCCTTTTGCCTACTTTTTTCAGTTACGCCCCTCCAACAATCAACTGGACTTCGGTATGCTTTAGAAGCCTTTTTTCAGCCTTAACGCCAGTGAAGCGATCTTCCATGATTTCCTAACTTTATGCCAGCTTTATGTTTCTCTCTCTGAAGAGAGAAAGAAGTGAAGTGTTTTAGAAACTGTTTTTTATCCTCAACCAGGAGATAAAAAGTAAGCATGGGTACTCTAAACCAGTGATTTTCAACCTTTTTGGAGGTGCGGCACATTTTTTACATATACAAAATCATGGGGCACATTGAGCGGGGGGGCTAAAAAAAGTTTGGACAAAAAAATTCTCTCTCTCTCTCTCTCTCTCTCTCTTCCTCCCTTTCGCTCTATTTCTCCCCCTCTTTCTCTCTCTTCCTTCCTTCTTCTCTCTCCATCCCTCTTTCTTTCTCTCTTCCTTCCTTACTCTCTTTTTTTGCTCTTTCTCTCTCCCTCCTTCCCTCCCTCTCTTTCTTTCTTTCTTTCTCTTTCTTTCTCTCTCTTTCTCTCTTTCTTTCTCTCTCTTTCTCTCTCTCTCTCTCTTGCTTTCTTTCTCTCTCTCTCTCTTGCTTTCTCTCTCTCTTTCTCTCTCTTGCTGAGCTTCACGGCACACCTGACCATGTCTCGCGGCACACTAGTGTGCCACGGCACACTGGTTGAAAAACACTGCTCTAAACCAGCAAACTAATGTGCCGAAGCTGATCAGACTAAGGATTAGCCAGATGAATATCTGATAGGCAGATTATTTATTCCCTATTTTCTTTCCCAAAAAGCAAGGTGCCTCTTATACTCCAGTGCGTCTTATACCCCCGAAAAATACGGTATTTGAGCATTCATGGGGGGTGAATTGCAGGAATGCAAAGGAGGTTCTTTTCCAGCAATTGCTTATCTCTTTTCATAATTCGTTTTATTAAAGTTGTCTTTTGGGTTGTAAATGGATATCTTTTTTTCTGTAAATAGGGATGGGGTTTCAAAGATTATTTCCCTGGAATGCCCTATCAAAATGCAAGCTCTCCTTCTAGATGACTTAAGAAGCAGCTGTAACTTGCATAAGAGGAAGAAATCACTTGCAAGTAAACCACCACTGAGATCTATGAATGGGAGTTTTATCTCCAATTGGAAAGAGAAAGAATAGTTTGATTGTGTGTGGTGAGAATGATTGGGCAATAGCTGCATTGGAAAAAAACACATTTGGATCTGTCCTAACAAGCACAAGGAATGTTTCTCATGAAAATTGGTGCCTCTTAAAACAAAGGCAGTGATTTATATTTCGAAGGCAACTCAAGACTGGCTGAATTGCTTCCCAGTAGAAACAGTCGGTGGCCTTTGCAGGAACACATCCCATTGTTACTGACCAGAATGGACACGTGAAATTTGCCTAGAGCTGCAGCAAAGAAAGATAGGGAAGTCGGTAAGGGAACGAACAGGAAAGTGATGAGGAGTGAAGGAAGTGAGAATACACTGAATAGAATTGGAATGGTTTCAGGGAAAAGAAAAAATGACGCAAGGAAAAGAGCTAGCTAGAAAAGCTGAAGAAAAAGTGATAGTGAGGAATTATCGACAATGATGGACATTTTCTTCCATTTCTGAAATGTAGGAGCCTAAATGAAGGAGTTGCTTACTTGGAATCTACTTGGAGAATTAAACACGATTACCATAATATGAGAGCCATTTTGATGTACTGGTTAAGGCAATGATGGTGAACCTTTTTTCCATTGGGTGCCTAAAGCGCGTGCGCACACACTCGCACCTGCGCGAGTGCCCACATCCATAATTCAATGCCTGGGGAGGGCAAAAATTGCCTCCCCTGCCCACGGAAGCCTCCTGGAGGCGAGAAACAGCCCATTTCCCAACTTCTGGTGGGCCCGGTAGGCCCATTTTTCACCCTCCCCAGGCTCCAGAGGCTTACCTGGAGCCTGGGGGGGAGGGTAAAAATGCCCTCCCCTATCCCCCCAGAACCCCCCGGAAGCCAAAAATGCCCTCCTAGACCCTCCATGTGAGCCAAAAAACAGCTGGCCGGTGCACACAAGTGTGCTGGAACTGGGCTAGGGCAACGGCTCACGTGCCAGCAGATATGGCTCCGCATGCCACCTGTGACACCCGTGCCATAGGCTTGCCATCACTGGGTTAAGGAATCAGGGTAGGAACCAGAAGTCTGTAACTTGTAGTCCTGCCTTAGCACAAAGCCAAATAAGTGATCTTGTGCCAGTTAATTTCTCTCAGGCCATACAATGAGGCAGTGGCAAACTATTTCTGTGGAGAAAAAATAAAACTTGCCAAGAAAACTCCAGGGACTTGTCTAAGCAATCTTCAAGAATCAAATAGGAAGGAAAAAAATATATTGTAGTTGCAGTGGGTCCATTACTTTCTAGCTGTTCCAGATTAAGCCTGTGATGGCTAGTCTACAACACGTGGGCAACCAGTAAAGATTAGCAAAGAGAAGCAGAAATTCTAATTCTCCACTGCCAGCTCGTGTTTGTCTGGACTTATCCACCAACCTTAAAATCTTTCTAACAGTCCCAACAGATTCAACAGGGCCTACTTAGCCACAATGGCTGGGGTAAATTAGCTGAGAAATGTGTACTTGTCTACAAGATTCTTGTACAGACTTTGATAAGAAGGTTAATGAATAGCACCCAGAACTATCCCGGAGCACCAAAAGCACAAGAATCTGAACAAAGCAGCCAGAGATACCTCTTGTAACATCTTGCTCTGTCTTTCCACGCAGAATTATAATTCCTTCTTACAAATCAGAGTATTTCTACTTTGTTTAAGAAGAATGTGCCAACTACTGCGGGAACTTTCTCAGACCTGTAAACACTAAGCCTTTCCGTGTGTGAATTATTCCAATTTGTATAATCAATAAACATTTTAACGTATCTCTGAACTTTTGCCTATTCATTGAATGATGCTGACAGATTAGAATTTGGAAACAACCACCCACTCTGAAGCTGAGCAGGAAAGATTTGAAAAACCAATATTTATTTATTTATTTATTTATTGTTAGAGTTGAAACGGACCATGAAGGCCATCAGGTTCAACCTCCTGCCCAAGCAGGAACCCTATAGCACACCAGTCAAGTGGCAGTTCAATCTTCTCTTAAAAATGTCCAGTGTGTTGGAGTTCACAACGTCCGCTGGTAGGTTGTTCCATTGGTTGATCGCTCTGACTGTCAGGAAGTTCCTCCTTATCTCCATGTTGAATCTCTCCTTGGTCAGCTTCCAGCCGTTGTTCCTCGTCCGGCCCTCTGGTGCCCTGGAGAATAAAGTGATCTCCTCCTCTCTGTGACATCCCCTCGTATACAGTGATTCCCCAATCATTGCGAGGGTTCCGTTCCAGGACCCCTAGCAATGATCGGGTTTCTGCGAAGTAGCGCTGCGGAAGTAAAAACACCATCTGCGCATCTCCGCCGCAGCAGCGAGGAGCTGAAGATTGGGGTTTCCCCGCCGCCCACGCAAACTCCTCGCTGCTGCCGCGCCCGCCGCTTGTCCGCCGCCTGCCTGCCCGCGCGCCCCGCCCTTCGCCCGGCCACCCACCGTTCGCTCGCTGCTCGCCCGGCCACCCGGGTTCGTTTGGCTTCGGGACATGCCGGCGGCGACGTTTTAAAACAGCCGCGCGGCTTCCCAACTGAGTCCCGAAGTCAAAGGCGAACTTCCGCGTTTGGCTTCGGGACTCAGTTGGGAAGCCGCGCGGCTGTTTTAAAACGTCACCGCCGGCATGTCCCGAAGCCAAACGAACCCGGGTGGCCGGGCGAGCAGCGAGCGAACGGCGGGTGGCCGGGCGAAGGGCGGGCGAGCCGGGCGAACGAGCGGGTGCTGGGGGGGGGCTTCTCGCCCTCCCGCCAGCAAGAGGAGACCCAGGGAAGCCGCCCAGCAGCTGATCTGCCTGGCGCCATCTACGCATGCGTGCCCATAGAAAAAAAGGGCGCGCATGCGCAGATGGTGTTTGTACTTCCGGGTTTAAAAATCGCCATATAGCCGTTTCGCAATGATCGGGGATCACTGTACTTGTAGACTGCTATCATGTCCGCTCTGGCCCTCCTTTTGTCTAGGCTATCCATGCCCAGTTCTCTCAGTCTCTCTTCGTAAGTCTTGGTTTCCAGTCCCTTAATCATCTTGGTTGCTCTTTTTTGCACTTTCTTCAGAGTTTCAATGTCTCTTTTGAAGTGTGGTGACCGGAACTGAATACAGTACTCCAGGTGTGGTTGGACCAGGGCGTAGTAGAGTGGTATTAAGACTTCCCTGGTCTTGGAGTGTATTCCCCGTTGATGCAGCTTAGGATTGTGTTGGCTTTTTTAGCTGCTGCTGCACATTGTTGGCTCATGTTTAATTGATTATCCACCAAGACTCCGAGGTCTCTTTCGCAGTTGCTACTGCTAAGAGGGGTTGTATGTGTGTCCAGCATTTTTTCTGCCTAGGTGAAGGACTTTGCTCTTGTCGATGTTAAACATAATTTTGTTGGTATGGGCCCACTGTGTTAGTCTGTCTAGGTCTTTCTGTAATTTTAGCCTGTCTTCTAGAGTATTGGCTACCCCTGCCAGCTTGGTGTCATCTGCGAATTTGATCAGTTGCCCTTCTATTCCCTCGTCCAAATCGTTAATGAAAATGTTGAAGAGCACAGGGCCCAGGACAGAACCCTATGGTACCCCAATATGGTTCTTCCATGTCTCAAAATTTGTTCTACATTCCATATAAGCGAAACCAATAACTTCAATGGCTAGTAAGGGACTTCCCATTTTTAATTTCGCCACACTGCTTTATGATCCTAATAATTTGTTTATCTGTTCTCTATGAGTTCGCTTTAGAACGTAATTTTTTTAAATATGTACAGATCTAAGGAAAAAACATCTCAACATTTACAATCCTGCTACTTACAAATAGCAAATAATGAATACTTTTCACCCAATTTCCCTTTTATATATACATTCATATAAATTTAGAAGAAACAAAACAAATAGGAATAATTGAATCTTGGGGAAACATGCATTAGATTCTTAAGACATACAATGAAACAATGATATTTTGGCCAATTCATTCCATTCTCTCCCCTTGAGTCCTTTGGCAAGTGGCATATTTTCCTAAAGCAATGTTTTATCTGCAAATCTTACTATCTTTAGACAGTAACTGGAGCAGAGTTCCAGCCAGTGAAGGGCTGCAAAAGTTTTTACTACCACATTTTGGGTGTGGTTTATTTTGCCAGTCATGTGACCAGGTAGGAGTGGCTTGACAATCATGTGGCCAGGGGTGGCTTAAAGATCATGAGACTGGCTTAAAGGTGGCCAACTTGACATCACTCATGTCAAAAGTTTTGGTTAGGGTTAGGATATAATTTCCCTATGTATTTATACTACTGAACATCCAAAATATACTATTTAATTCTATGTATATTTGCCATATGTGTACATACATATTACACACAGGCACACAAAAATATACATTATCTACTATATTATTTTATTTATTTATTTATTTTTATTTATTTATTTTGTTCAATACACAATGAGGGTTTTAGTGGGTATATATCTATATACACATAGTAAAATACATGATGAAGGTTATAGAGGAGATACTCATAGTAAAATATATCTAAGAAAGAATAGAAAAGAAGATATAGGAATAGAACATATCAATGAAAGAATAGAAGAAGAGATATAGGAATAGAAGAAAGGTATAGGAGATATAGGAGAGCAATAGGACAGGGGACGGAAGGCACTCTAGTGCCTTTTTACTCGCCCCTAACTGACCTCTTAGGAATCTGGATAGGTCAACCGTAGATAATCTAAGGGTAAAGTGTTGGGGGTTTGGGGATGACACTATATAAAGCATGTGTACACACACAGGCACGCACAGCTCTTCTAAAATTATACACATTCAACCTCATTTACTGCGATAGAAAAAACATACCTAGAACCCAGAAGGGGAAAAAAAGAAAAAAAATCAATTTTTTTCTACCGGTTCTGTGTACCTTTCTGTACCTGTACGAACCCATCGCTGGGTTGTACTCATGTGCAAAGCTCCACTTGTGTGAGCAGTAAACACTTGCATGAGAGAAGCTCCACGCATGTGAAAATACAGCACTTGAGTGATGGGTGAGGCTGATAATTTGGATGTGTCTTCTATTCTGAAAGTAGCTTTTGTTCCCCAGCCCTAACTAGCTGCTAACGATCTTCCCAGCTCTTCCCTTGCAGGCTTTTTCATTGTTTCTCTCTGTGAAGAATGTTTTCCAAGCCCTAAGTCTGCAGGTTTTTCCCCCCATTGCTCTACTTGCTCCGAATGTTTCTGTCCAGGTGCTAATGATGTTCCCAGCTCTTATTGGCTTTCAAGCTCTTTCATTGTTATTCTCTCTGAATATAATTTTTTAAAAGCCCTAACCAGGGGATACGCTAATGTACTGACTAAGAATGCTAGCCAGATTCTTTTCTTTATTTTCCTCCCCAAAAACTAAGGTGTGTCTTATACTCCAGTGCTTCCTATACTCCGAAAAATACATTAGGTCTTAATAAATAATCCTACTCCTAATTGCATCATACAGTCTATTATTTGCTGAAAAGCATGGTTTGCATACTAAAATACTATTATTTGAACTCTTGGCCAATTACTTTACAGAGAACATTCCATTAGAATCTCTTGGTTTCTCCTCTTCGTATTGCCAGCTTTAAAGTTTTTCTAGAGTCCTAATTTCCAGTTTTTCAAAAGACCTTGTTTATTCACGCAGCTTATTTATTTGCAGTTTCATGATCTCTCTCTTTTCCAGTCTACTACCTCCTGAAATTTTCTATTCATTCCCTAAAATATTGGTACTTCATTTAAATTGCACTAATATTAATCAATACACATATAGTGAAATTAGTCCTTATGTAATCATAATCAATGAAGAGAGAGAATTATAGAAATTAGAACTGAAGGCAAGGAAAATGAGCATTGAACAGGTGATATCCTGGACTATATACATTGCAGTTCAAAAATCCTACTTTTGCTTTGGTTTTCTTTGGTGATTATCAAAGCTATTCTCTCTTCCCCTCTCCACTGAAGGTAGCTCTCGTGGGGAATGTTCCTGGGGGAAGTTGGTATTAATATCATGTAGCAGGAAACCAGTGGAAGAGACCAAGCAGTGTCACTGGTCAATAGATCATTGACTAGCATTGTGGTAAAGGTTAGAGATGAGTGTCCGTATTCGGTTTCCCTCCAAGTGGGAAATGTGTGCTGTTATACATTACCTGAATTTATGTATTTATGTATTTATGTATGTATGTATGTATGTATGTATGTACGTACGTACGTGTTTGTCTGTCTGTCTGTCTGTCTGTCTGTCTGTCTGTCTGTCTGTCTGTCTGTCTGTCTGTCTGTCTGTCTGTCTGTCTATCTATCTATCTATCTATCTATCTATCTATCTATCTATCTATCTATCTATCTATCTATTTATTAGGTTTGTATGCCGCCCCTCTCCGCAGACTCGGGGTGGCTAACAACAGTAAAAAGACAACGTAAACAAATCTAATATTAAAAAAAATCTAAAAACCCCAATTTAAGAGATCAGTCATACATATAGTCATACCATACATAAATTTTATAAGCCTAGAGGAAGGGAATATTTCAATTCCACCATGCCTGACGACAGAGGTGGGTTTTTAAGAGCTTACGAAAGGCAAGGAGGTTGGGGGCAACTCTGATATCTGGGGGGAGTTGGTTCCATAGGGTCGGGGCCGCCACAGAGAAGGCTCTTCCCCTGGGTCCTGCCAAACAACATTGTTTAGTCGACGGGACCCGGAGAAGGCCAACTCTGTGGGACCTAACCGGTCGCTGGGATTTGTGCGGCAGAAGGCGGTCCCGGAACACTTTGAATTGTGACCGGAAACCGATCGGCAACCAATGCAGACTGCGGAGTGTTGGAGTAACATGGGCATATTTGGGAAAGCCCATGATTGCTCTCGCAGCTGCATTCTGCACGATCTGGAGTTTCCGAACACTCTTCAAAGGTAGCCCCATGTAGAGAGCGTTACAGTAGTCGCGCCTCAAGGTGATGAGGGCATGAGTGACTGTGAGCAGTGACTCCCGGTCCAAATATGAATACTAAGGCCATGAACGCTGCTGCGATGGGGGCCCAGGATGCTTACTGAAGCACACAAAATCAACAGCCAATGCCGACTGGGAATTTCTTGACCGTTTCAAGATTGAAGGCGAGGCTTTTTTCAACTGTATAGTGACAGGAGATGAAACTGGGCTTATCACCATGCTCCAGAGAGCAAACGTCAATCAATGCAGTGGCGCTATACCCATTCTCCTTCAGCCAAAAAATTCAAAACTCAGCAATCAGTGAGAAAAAACTTGGGCACCCATTATAGCCGTGTTCATGCCCTTAACATTCAGGTAGCATATTATAGCGCTCACTTCCCACCTGGAGGGAAAAGGAATGAGGACGCCCATGTCCAACCTTCACCACAATGCCAGTCAATGATCTACTGACCATTGGAACTGCTCGTTTTCTTCCGCTGGCTTCCCGCTACACGAGAGTAATACCAATTTCCCCCACGAACATTTCCCACAACAGCTATGTACCTTGTAACCTAACTTTCCAGATAACCCTCTTATAAGTAAGAAGCTTCCTCTCTTTTTTTTCTCATTCCTTTTCATTGATATTTGATGTAATGATGTCAACAACCAGGAACACACAACTTTTGGAGAGTTAGCAGCAGCACAGCCTTGAATGGAATGTTGGAGTCCATATTCCAAAAGATAGATATTGTCAGGACAAAATTAAACTTCATTCCACACCATTTTTCATGTGAGTTTCATTAAGGTGAAATTAATGCAGTCAACATTGTTTCCCATTTATTTAATAAAATTTCTCTGGTATAATAAAGATTCCAATTTAGTGGCATCTTCTGGAAATCCCTGAGCGTGGGCCTCAAGACCTGCAGTTATCTGGGGCCCATGAAACTCCAGGGTTTTTTTCTGTTTTATTTTGGTTTTTTATTACAAGTAAAAATACATACATCTATTTGCAGATTGCTACCCGTTTTTGGTATGCATTCTTAGTTTTTTTTAAAATAGCACATAGATAAAAACAAATGATGGGAAAACGGAGCTTACATCAATCTTGGTTAATATGTATTAGTAATAAAGAAAAAGAGAGAGGAAGAGAAAAGAAGAATAATTTTTAACATAAACCCCTATTGCCTAATAAACCTTATAGTGAGATAGTCAATTGATTCAGTACAAGTGTAACCTTAGGCTTACGTTTCTTCTGTCATGTATCTTTTTTGAATCCATTTATGCCATATACTGTACTCCAGTTTTATAAGACTTATAAAATTGCAACTAGTATAGAGCAAGTTTCTTAACTGTGCCAATTTTAAGATGTATTGACTTCAACTCCTAGTGTCAAACCGGTGCAGAAGTTGGTGATAAATCAATGGCTTGCCACACTATCTGAAGAAGGCCTGATGTTTATGGGAACTCGGGAGGGGTGCAGATGCAGCCCCAAAGCATTTTTTTGAGAAGTTCAAGGCCATCATATGTCCACCACCTGGGTGGAAGCAGAAGGAGTAGCCACCCTGGCCCAACCTGAGTGGGCAAAGCGACAAGTTTGTGGGTGGGGGGCAAGTCATGTGAAGTTTCAACTGGGTGGGAAGAGCAGATTCGGGTTCCCCAGTGGAGGTGCCAGGATGGCTCAGGAAATAAATTGGAACTTCGAGGAATACCTTGACTTGGGCTCTGATTTAATTTTGGATGTTACCTGGAACTTTGATACACAGAATTCCCCAGCAAGCATAGAACCTGGAATCATAGGGCTGGAAGGGAACCATGGAGATATTCTAGTCTAACCCCCCTGCTTGAGGCAGGGGACCTTATACCATCCCAGTCAAATGGTTGTTCAGTCTGTTTTTATTTTTATATATTTTAACTCTGTACCATAATTTATGATTGTACATAAAGAATGAAATAAATTTACTGCAGTCCTATTTCCAAGGCAAATTCATTATACCAATATGCAAGATAATTTCCTAGTGTGTCCAATCACACTTGGCCAATAAAATTCTATTCTATTCCATTCTATTCCATTCTATTCCATTCTATTCCACTTACTGCTCCGGACACGCGGAAGTGAATTATGATATCTCCCATCCCACCCCGCCAATGAAAACAACAGAAAACAAAAAAGACTCCATTTCCCAGCATGCCGCTGGAGATGGAGCATGCGTAAACGTCAAAACTTCAGGAGGCTGAAACTTTGTGTCCAAAGATTAGCTGGATCGCTTGGAAATCGAGACTGATTTTGATCGGGATGGCAAGTGGGCAGCGGTACCCGGGCAAGGTCGTCATAGTGACAGGGGGTACCCGCGGCATTGGCGAAGGCATCGTGAGAGAATTTGGTGAGATTAGGGAGATGGAGTGGGGCGTGGGAAGAGAAGCAGGGAGATTTTACAAGAGAAAAAAGTCTTCGTATCTTCAGTGCAGTCTGGCATGAAGGTTTAGCCTCAAAGTTAATGTGTTGAACTGAAGTAGGTCTATTCTAAATAATATTTAGAACGAGACCTCTGTATATACTCAGATGTCTAGAATCAAATAAATCTCGTCTCCCCGCCCTCAGCAACATCTGCTATCCGGGACTACCCCTGAACAGAATTGCTGTTTAATTTAGCATATATAAATTATTTAGCAGATTCTCTCTCTCTCTCTCTCTCTCTCTCTCTCACTCACTCTCTCTCTCTCTCCCTCCCTCCCTCTCTCCCTCTCTCTCTCCTCTCTCTCTCTCTCTCTCTGTCTCTCTCTCTCTCTCTCTCTCTCTCTGTCTCATTGCCATTTAGTTTGGCATATGTAAATTCCTTTAGCATATATATATAAATTCCTTTAGCATATATAAATTCCTAAAATCCTTTTAGGAAGCTATAAAAGAAAATGAAAGAATCATGTTTTTTGGGAAACACGAAACTCCCTATTGCAATCAGTGGGTTTAGTGCTTTATGTGAATCCAACCATTGTTTAAACTGCAGGACTTTGGAATGTGTAACTTTACCTAATATCAGATTTTGTGTCAGAGTTCAGCCTTCTTAGCTTGAACCACTCTGATTGGGCAGTGCAGCTCAATCAGCTGGGAAGATTTTGGGAGTTGAAGTCCAAACAGTTTAAAGTCGCTAAGGTTGAGAAATGTTGAGAAAAGTTTCACTAAAACAAAATAAATTCTGCCTGCTGTGTCAAAATGGCCCTTCCATCCAGGAAACAGACTGAAACAACATCCTGTCTTTCTGAAGGGCACACAAACAGATTGTGTCCATGTTACCAAATGAGGAACAAACTAAATTCAGAAAACTGGGTTTCTGGAGACTCTCACTCTCTCTTTATATTTATAGCACCCATACTCCTCAATTGAGGACCACAACTGAACCCAATATTTCTGTTGCTAAGAAAGACATTTGTTAATTGAAACTGGCCACATTTTATTATCTTCCTTGCCACAGTTAGGTGCCCCATTGCTGTAATTAAATTAGTTTGGTTCTGCAACCCAACATGAGCCACACAGACTTCAGAGGAAAAAACAATTGCTGCCAACCTGCCTTCCATTGAGGACCTGTATACTGCACAAGTCAAAAAGAGGGTGGTGAAAATATTTACAGATCCCTCGCATCCTGGACATAAACAGTTTCAAGTCCTATCCTCAAAACGTCACTACAGAGCACTACACACTAAGAAAAATAGACACAAGAACACTTTTTCCCAAACACCATCACTCTGCTAAATAAATAATTCCCTCCAGACGGTCAAACTATTCACTAAGTCTGCATTAATATTATTACTAGTTTTTTCTCATCATTCCTATGACCTATCTTCTCCCACTTATGACTGTATGACTTAACCTGTTGCTTGTATCCCTAGCGTTTTTTATTAATATTGATTGTTTCCTTGTTTATTTGGCCCTATGACAATCACTAAGTGTTGTACATCATGATTCTTGACAGATGTATCTTTTCTTTTATGTACGCTGAGAGCACCTGCACCAAAGACAAATTCCTTGTGTGTCCAATCACGCTTCTCCAATAAAGAATTCTATTCTATTCTCGTAACACATTTGTTAAGTGAATCTGGCTTGCTCATTAATTTTGCTTGGCAGAGGATCACAAAAGATCACATGACCTCAGATTATTGCAACCATCATAAATATGATTCCGTTGCCAAGCATCTGAATTTTGACCATGGAGATGCTGCAATAGTCATAAGATTGAAAAGTCATTTTTTTCCAGTGCCATTATAACTTCCAATGACCACTAAATGGACTATTTAAGTTTTGAGGGCCATCTGTATTTTTTTTTACTTTTTCATATTTCAAAGGTAGAACGATTAAAGATAAATAAGGCAATGGGTCCAGATGGCATCCACCCCAGAGTTCTTAAAGAACTCAGATCTGTCATTGCTACCCCCCTGACTGATTTGTTTAACCAATCCTTGTTAACAGGAGATGTTCCTGAGGATTGGAGAATGGCCAGTGTTGTGCCTATCCACAAGAAGGGCAGTAGAGAAGAAGCTGGTAACTACAGGCCAGTTAGCTTGACATCAGTTGTAGTTAAAATGATGGAGACTCTACTCAAAAAGAGGATAAATCAGCACCTAAAAAACAATAACTTATTGGACCCAAATCAGCATGGCTTTACTGAAGGCAAATCATGTCAGACTAATCTCATTGATTTCTTTGACTATGTCACAAAGGTGTTGGATGAAGGTGGTGCCATGGATATTGCCTACCTGGACTTCAGCAAAGCCTTTGATACGGTTCCACATAAAGAGCTGATAGATAAATTAGTGAAGATTGGACTTTAATCCCTGGATAGATCAATGGATTTGCAGCTGGCTGAAGCGTAGACATCAGAGAGTTATTGTTAATGGCGAGTATTCTGAACAGAGTCAGGTTACAAGCGGGTGTGCCACAAGGGTCTGTTCTGGGTCCTATTCTTTTTAATATGTTTGTGAGTGACATAGGGGAAGGTTTGGTAGGGAAGGTTTGCCTATTTGCCGATGACTCTAAAGTGTGCAATAGGGTTGATATTCCTGGTGGCGTCTGTAATATGGTAAATGATTTAGCTTTACTAGATAAATGATCAAAGCAATGGAAACTGCAGTTTAATGTTTCCAAATGTAAAATAATGCACTTGGGGAAAAGGAATCCTCAATCTGAGTATTGTATTGGCAGTTCTGTGTTAGCAAATACTTCAAAAGAAAAGGATTTAGGGGTAGTGATTTCTGACAGTCTCAAAATGGGTGAACAGTGCAGTCAGGTGGTAGGGAAAGCAAGTAGGATGTTTGGCTGCATAGCTAGAGGTATAACAAGCAGGAAGAGGGAGATTATGATCCCGCTATATAGAATGCTGGTGAGACCACATTTGGAATACTGTGTTCAGTTCTGGAGACCTCACCTACAAAAAGATATTGACAAAATTGAACGGGTCCAAAGACGGGCTACAAGAATGGTGGAAGGTCTTAAGCATAAAACGTATCAGGAAAGACTTAATGAACTCAATCTGTATAGTCTGGAGGACAGAAGGAAAAGGGGGGACATGATCGAAACATTTAAATATATTAAAGGGTTAAATAAGGTCCAGGAGGGAAGTGTTTTTAATAGGAAAGTGAACACAAGAACAAGGGGACACAATCTGAAGTTAGTTGGGGGTAAGATCAAAAGCAACATGAGAAAATATTATTTTACTGAAAGAGTAGTAGATCCTTGGAACAAACTTCCAGCAGACGTGGTAGATAAATCCACAGTAACTGAATTTAAACATGCCTGGGATAAACATATATCCATCCTAAGATAAAATACAGAAAATAGTATAAGGGCAGACTAGATGGACCATGAGGTCTTTTTCTGCCGTCAGACTTCTATGTTTCTATGTTTCTAAATAAATTTTAATGAATTACCTTTGACATTTTTTTCAGTTCACCTTCAGCCCCCAGTTTTTCACTATAGCTTGAAAGTGAGTTAAAATTTATTTATTTATTTAGATTTGTATGCCGCCCCTCTTATTAGTTTCTTCTTCTGCCTTCAAAAAAAAAAAGGTATTTTCCCCGCCTGAAAATTTGGGTGTGTCTTATACTATGAATGTAGCTTTTTTGAACTTTTATTTTCAGCCCTAAGGAGGGACTAACAATCTTCTCAGCTCTTACTGGCTTGCAGGCTTTTTTCATTGCTACTCTCTCGAATGTTTTTTCCCACCCTAACTCTTTGCAGGCTTTTTTTTTTCATTGCTACTTGCTCTAAATAATGTTTTTTCCAGCCCTAACCAGGGGATAAAATAATGTGCTGAAGCTGACCAGACTAAGCATGCTAGGCAAATGAATATCTAGTAGGCAGATTCACCCACATTTTCCTCCCCAAAAACTAAGGTGTGTACTATGAAAAATAGAGTAATCATATATATAAAGGAAAGTTTCTATTGAATAGGCTTTTTTCCCCACCGGGTTAATTTCCCCCCCCCCCACTCAAAAACATGTTCAATACTTCCGTCTACATTATAATACAATAATTATCCATTTGCTTTTCGTATTTATCCTTCCACAAATGCTGCCTCCTTTCTTCTGAAAAATTATAAAGTTTTCCGAATGGACCAGTAGTCGATCTTGGGAACTGTAAGATGTGTGGACTTCAACTCTAAGAATTGGAATCCACATATTTTGAAAGTTGTCAAGGTTGAAAAACACTAGTCTGACACATAATAGATTCCATATTTATAAGCTGTTATTGGGTGAAAGGAACCAATATTATAGAAACAGTCCTCGATTTATGTCAAAAATTAAGACCAGAATTTCCTTGGGTTAAAGTCTATGGAGAGGGGCGGCATACAAATCAAATCAAATCAACTCAACAAACAAACAAATAAAATAAGATTATTGTTAAGTGAGTCATTCCTGATTTTGCAACATTTTCCCCATGGTCATTAAGCAAGTAACTGCAGTTGCATAAATCAGAGGGATTTGTTGAGCAAATCCATCTCCCATTAATTTTGCTTGTTGGAAACTAGTGCTAAGGTTGCAAATGATGATCATATATTTCCCAGAATGGTTAATAACAACAGCAGCAGCAGCAGCAACAACAACAGAGTTGGAAGGAACCTTGGAGGTCTTCTAGTTCAACCCCCTGCTTAGGCAGGAAACCCTACACTACTTCAGAAAGATGATTATCCAACATCTTCTTAAAAACTTCCAGTGTTGCAGCATTCACAACTTCTGTTCCACTGATCAACTGTTCTGGCTGTCAGGAAATTTCTCCTTGGTTCTAAGTTCCTTCTCTCCTGGTTTAGTTTCCACCCATTGCTTTTTGTTCTAGCCTTAAGTGCTTTGGAGAATAGGTTGACTCCTTCTTCTTTGTGGCAACCCCTGAGATATTGGAACACTGCCATCACATCTCCCCTAGTCCTTCTTTTTATTAAACTAGCCATGCCTAGATCCTGCAACTGTTCTATGATGCAACCATCATAACCATATGCTGATTGCCAAGCAACCAAATTTTGTTGGCCATAAGTATTAGAACCACACGTGACCTAAGTCATTTTTTCCCCAGTGCTGATGTTGCTTCAAATGGTCACCAAACAAATGGTTATATAAGTCAAGGACTACCTGTTAACTTACTATATCACATTTCTGTATTTCTCATCAGATGATGTCACTGGGATTTGTTTTGAAATATTCCACTTGTGTTTTTTTCCCCTTTCCAGTTCATCATGGAGCCAAAGTGGTCTTCTGTGCACCAGCATCTGAAGGTAAGACCTAGAAAGCTCTGTTTGCTCTTGCTTTATATTTGATTATTTATAATCCTGCTCCCAATTAGGTGATCAGTTTGATAGATTAAAAGAAGATACCATGTTTGGACAACAGAAAGTTGCAAGTAAAAAAAAATCAGATGAATAAGTGATCAACTTCATGCATTGCAAATGAAGCATGCTGCAGTTCATGGTGGCACATTCATTTTAATGAAATCCATCAACCTCACATGGTGCTGTAGGACACATTCAGATTTTTAGATTAGAGAAGGTGCCACATTTTTCAGACTATAAAATGCACCGGTGTATAAGATTAGATTAGATTAGATTTATTGGATTTATATGCCGCCCCTCTCCGCAGACTCGGGGCGGCTCACAACAATGGTAAAAAAAAAACAGTACGCAGTAACAAATCTAATATTTAGCAATCTAAATTACAGTCTTAGGTTAAAAAATCCAAAAAAGAAACCCCAATATATAAAAAAACAAGCACACAATCGAATCATACACAAAAACTACATGGGCAAGGGGGAGATGTTTCAATTCCCCCATGCCTGATGGCAGAGGTGGGTTTTAAGGAGTTTACGAAAGGCAAGGAGGATGGGGGCAATCCTAATCTCTGGGGGGAGCTGGTTCCAGAGGGTCGGAGCCACCACAGAGAAGGCTCTTTCCCTGGGTCCCGCCAGATGACATTGTTTAGTCGACGGGACCCGGAGAAGGCCAACTCTGTGGGACCTAACCGGTCGCTGGGATTCGTATGGCAGAAGGCGGTCTCGCAGATATCCGCATCAAGATTTCAAAGAGGTAAGAAAAAAAAGTTTTTGTCTTTCCTGGTCCAGAAGAACATTCTGCAGGCATCCAATTCTGCAGATTTTCTGCGTGTCCCATATATATATATATATATATATATTTTGCAAGAATGGACCCGTTTTCAGTCATTTTTGCAAAAAAAACAGGGTACACAGAAGGTTTTGAAGTCTGTAGAGTTCTCCTGGGGGCCTGAGGGAAGGCAAAAATGCTTTTTGTTTAATTCAAAATTATTGTAACTACCAGTTCCAATTGAGTAGAAATAGCTAGATATATTCCCACTGTATTCTAAAACAGTTTAAAAAAATATACAGTGGAAACTATTGGGCCACATGTTTTCAACTCCTGCTGTGAAAACTTTTCCAGGGGTTGGTGGAAATCAATTTCCCAGGTCGGAGTGGCACACCTGTTAATTTTACTTGAAACTAGAGAGGCATCTAAAGACTCCAGGTAATAATTTCAGATTCAATTCAATTCAATTAAATTTATTAGATTTGTATGCCGCCCCTCTCCGAAGACTCGGGGCGGCTGACAACAATAATAAAAACAATATTCCAGCGAAAACAAAACTAATATTAAAAAGCACATAAAACCCTATCATATTTAAAAAAGCAAACAACATATACACACCCAAACATAAATATAAAAAAGCCTGGGGGAAAGGTGTCTCAACTCCCCCATGCCTGGCGGTATAGATGGGTCTTGAGTAATTTACGAAAGACAAGGTGTGTGGGGGCAGTTCTAATCTCCAGTGGGAGTTGATTCCAGAGGGCTGGGGCTGCCACAGAGAAGGCTCTTCCCCTGGGGCCCGCCAAACGACATTTTTTGGTTGACGGGACCCGGAGAAGGCCAACTCTGTGGGACCTTATCGGTCGCTGTGATTTGTGCGGTAGCAGGCGGTTCCGGAGGTACTCTGGTCCAATGCCATGCAGGGCTAAAAGATAAAATGGTTATCCTTCCCTTCCATTTCCCCATGCACTTTGCATCTCTTTGCAGAAGAAATAGGAAAAGGTCTTGAGAGGGAACTTTCAGAAGGTGGCGGATCTGGAGAAGGTCGCTTTGTGGTCTGTGATGTCCTTTGTGAAGCAGACATGAAGGTAGGCTGGACTTCTCTTCCTGGGTGGTTCCTTTCCTAAATCTGGAGCTTATTTCTTGTGGCTTTCTTGAACTTCTGCATTTTTTCCATCACTTCTGCAATGTAACTTCTCACCCTGAAGTCCAACTCAAGTACAACTCAATCTGTATAGTCTGGAGCAGTGTTTTTCAACCAGTGTGCCGTGGCACACTAGTGTGCCACAAGACATGGTCAGGTGTGCCGTGAAGCTCAGAGAGAGAAAGAGAGAGAAAGAGAGAAAGAAAGAGCAAGAGAGAGAGAGAGAGAGAAAGAAAACAAGAGAGAAAGCAAGCAAGAGAGAGAAAAAAAGCAAGAGAGAAAGCAAGAGAGAGAGAAAGCAAGAGAGAAAGAGAACAAGAGAGAAAGAAAGCAAGAGAGAGAGAGAAAGAAAGAAAGCAAGAGAGAGAGAGAGAGAAAGAGAGGGAGGGAAGGTGGGAGAGAGAAAGACATAGAGGGAAGTAGGGAGGGAGAGAGAAAGAGAGCAAAAAAGAGGGAAGAAGGAAGAGAGAAAGAAAGGGATGGAAAGAGAGAGAAAAAAAGAGGGAGAGAGAAATAGAGCGAAAGGGAGGAAGAGAGAGAATTTTTTTGTCCAAACTTTTTTTAGCCGCCCCCCCCCCCACTCAACGTGCCCCATGGTTTTGTAAATGTAAAAAATGTGCCGCGGCTCAAAAAAGGTTGAAAATCACTGGTCTGGAGGACAGAAGGGAAAGGGGGGACATGATCGAAACATTTAAATATGTTAAATAAGTTTCAGGAGGAAAGCAAACACAGGAACAAGGGGGCACAATCTGAGGTTAGATGGGGTAAAGATTAGAAGTAACGTGAGAAAATATTATTTTACTGAAAGAGTAGTAGATGCTTGGAACAAACTTCCAGCAAATGTGGTTGGTAAATCCACAGGAACTGAATTTAAACATGCCTGGGATAAACATATGTCCACCCTTAGATAAAATACAGGAAATAGTATAAGGGCAGACTAGATAGATCATGAGGTCTTTTTCTGCCGTCAATCTTCTATCTAATATATCCAATGCAAATGTTAATTCCCAACCTTGGCAACTTTAAGGAAGTGGTAGTGTTCAACTCCCAGAATACCCCAACCAGCCAGTCGGTTGGGGAATTCTAGTAAATGAAGTCCAGGCATGTTAAAGTTGCCAAGGTTGGGAAACCCTAACCCAAATTCTTCACCTTATTTTTTGTTTTGGATATAATGCTGAGTTGAAAGCAGTTGTAACACAACCATTGGATTCACACACTGCACACTATGTTCATGTGACATTTTTTGTTTTGATTTAGCATAAAATGCAAACTCAGCCAGTCGGGTTTGTAAATTGTGGCTTCTGGTTTTGTATTCTGAGCAGAGAGGCCTTGTCTAGCTTATTCAACAAACAGTAGTTTAAAAAAGCCTTGTGCATTGTGGAAATTACTCTATTTCCTCAAAATTAGGCATCCCCTGATAATAAGCCCAATCGGGCTTTTGAGTGCATGGCAATAAGGCCAAGTGCTTATTTCAGGGTTCAAAAAAATATAAGACAGAGTCTTATTTTCAGGGAAACATGGTAGCGCAGGGTTGGCTCAAAGGGTCACCTGTATCAACACTACCCTTATTTTGGGGTAAATGTGCAGAACAAGTGCTAACCAGTGTCACTGAAATTAACAATAGCAATTCATGATCTATGGAACTTCGGGAAAACATTCCCCTGAATAACAGCTATGGAGGAATAGGTAAGATGGCAAATCTTTTATCTATTCTCATTGGTTGTATATCTATCTATCTATCTATCTATCTATCTATCTATCTATCTATCTATCTATCTATCTATCTATCTATCTATCTATCTATCATCTATCTGTCTATCTATCTATCTATCTATCTATCTATCTATCTATCTATCTATCATCTATCTATCTATTTTATTCATTTGTCCAACACACAAATACATAGGAAGAAAAATAGACATGTAGTAATATATATAAGGGTAAAGTGAACTTAGAGGAGAGGATATATGAAAGAAAGAAAATATATATGATAAGTGAGAGAAAGGAAAGACAATTGGACAGGGGACGAAAGGCACACCAGTGTACTTATGTACGTCCTTTACTGGCCTCTTAGGAACCTGGAGAGGTCAATCGTGGAGAGTCTAAGGGAGAAATGTTGGGGGTTAGGGGTTGACACAATTGAGTCCGGTAATGAGTTCCATGCTCCGATAACTCAATTGTTGAAATCATATTTTTTACAGTCAAGTTTGGAGCGGTTCGTATTAAGTTTGAATCTGTTGCGTGCTCTTGTGTTGTTGCGGTTGAAACTGAAGTAGTCATTGACTGGTAGGACTTTGCAGCATATGATCTTGTGGGCAATACTCAAATACTTCATCTCTCTTTAGCCTTTACTTTGTGCAAATACGTACATGTGATCCCTGCCTAGATGTTTACATTTCCCACACGGTTCCCATCCAAATACTAATACTGTGTAGATTTATACTTACTTAGCTTCAGAAAGATGGCTGTATCACAGCTTCACAGCTCACATCCTTGGAAAATTGCCTTAAATCTACCCTCCTTTATTACTTCTGCAGGACTCTCCAACTGCCCACATTTCTCATGCTGATAACAAAAGTTTATGCTTAGACTTGGTTGTTTAAGAAGATTGCAAAAGATTGTAAGGAGCCAGATTCTCCTCTTGATCTTCCACATAGCAATAAGACTTATATACCACTTTCTCCTAACAATCTGGGTGCTCATTTTACCAACCTCGGAAAGATGGAAGGCGAGTTAACCTTGAGCCACTAAAGAACAAACTGCTGGCAGTGGGTAGAATTAGCCTGCAGTACTGCATTCTAACCACTGCGCCACCACAGCTCCTACTATTCCTGAAATATTTCTCTTTTTACCCTATACCTTCTCTACAGAGGTTGGTGTCGGTGACCATAGGACAGTATGGACAACTAGATTGCCTGGTGAACAATGCTGGCGGGCGTGAGTCATTTCCAAAATGATTGGGCCTGTCTTGCTAACCATTTAAAATGTTCTTACTTATCCCACTAATCCTCACAGAATTCTTATTTATGCGATAGTAGTGAATATCTGTAGCTCGGGTGGAGGATGAGGGTGGAAGTTCATTCTCTCCTTTTTTAAAAAAATAAATTTTTAAAATTGATTTTCATAATAACAATAAACATTCACACAATACATAACAATGTGCTCAGTGTTAAGTGCCCACCACCAAACAACATTCATACCGCTCCACCAAATTGGGGGCATAATTTCTATATAACATTTTAATTCAAGAGCAATATATCTACTTACACATTATAAAGTGATTCTAATTTATTCTTTATACCTTGGTCTCGAATTCTACTAACCATATATCCTCTTACCTTGTCTCATTGTCCCATCAGTTCCCGCAGATTAGTTTCATTGGCTGAATTCATCCTCTTATCCATAATCTCAAATTGAATATGATCCACCATGTACCAATACCAATTTTGTATTGTCCATTTTGTCGCATTCTTCCAGCCTAGGACTATTAACACCTGAGCGCTTTCTATCGCTCCTTCTTTTATTTCTCTAAATTCTCCCATCTTTTTCCTTTTGATAAATATCTCCATTTCCTTTGTAATTGTCCATTGTATATTTAACATTCTATTAGTATCCTCTTGCACTTCTTTCCAAAATTTCTGTACTACTGGGGATTCCCAAAAACATATGCATAGACACCCTCTTATCTTGACATCTGTGCCGGGGTGGAAGTTCGTTCTCCAAGCTTGTGGGCTGGTTTCCAAACGTTACGTTATCAAGCTAGGTAACATCTTCACATCTACAAGTCTCCTGAATGAGAAGGGGGGTCAGACTAGATGGACACTGAGGTCCCTTCCCTCTCTATCATTCTGCAAGTCTCCTGAATGAGAAGGGGGGTCAGACTAGATGGCCACTGAGGCCCCTTCCCTCTCTATCATTCTGTAAGTCTCCTGAATGAGAAGGGGGGTCAGACTAGATGGCCACTGAGACCCCTTCCATCTCTATCATTCAACTGGTGTGTGTATGAAAGAGCAAACTGTCCCATTCTTTCCTTCCAAAAGTAGCATTTTGTAACAACTGTTCTGATTGGATGGTGGCAAAGTGTCCCATGTGGCCAAAAGGCTGTGGCTGAATGTGGATTTTTGTGACGAAAGGGCTGGGGCGAAGAGCTAGGGGCCTTTGGGCGAGGGAGAGAAGGCAGCGGCCGATCAGCTGCTGCGGAGGAAAGAGCTTCATCCAACTGGCGGAGGCAAAAAGTCCCATCCCCCAATGACGGTGTTCTTCTCTTCATGTGGTCAGTAGGTCTTGTGATGGAAAGATCACAAGACCCACCCCAAAGACCCTCACCTGATGTGACTTCTCCATCACCTACCAACCATACAAAGTTGGTATAAACAGAAGAGCGTTGATATCTCCTAAACTCTGCTGAAGATATCACCTAGCCTGGAAATGAAAAAATTCGGAAACCAACTCACAGGCTCGGAGAATGAACCTCCACCTTCATTCTTATTTATTTAATTTTTTTTTCAATTGTTTCTAACTTGTTTGAGGTTGGTTTTATCACATTGCGTCCCTGTAGATTTCTGTAAAGGCATCTGTCAATTTTTATGAGCGGGATAAATTACTTTCCTCAACCCGACGCTCCCCTATGGGTTAGGTTACAACTTCCATCAACCTGTGAAAGTCTCTCCAGTTTTATCTCCATAGCAACCCTGTAAGAGAATTGGATAGACAGAGAATGTAATTAACCAGTTGAACCAATTGAACTGGATCTCCTCTGTCATCACTTTGGAGAAACAAGACCGAGCCAGCAAGGATAACATTGGCGAAGTTGATTAAGCATGGCTTTTATTTGGTGCGCAAACTGACCTAGGTGATGCATGGTCCTCAGGATTGATTTGGAATAAGCACCTAGAAAAGCAAAATACATCCACCGGGGAGCAAGAAGGCAATCTATATTGATTTATGCAATATCCTCTCTCTCTTTCTCTGCCAAATAGATCCCCCTGATCAAAGAATCGATGATGTATCTGCCCAAGAATTCCGTAATCTCATGGACCTCAATGTTGTCAGCGGTTTCTTAATGGCCAAGGTAGCTTTTCAGATATATTTATTTGAATTATATATATTCTTCTATATTCTTCTTCTATATTCTTCTTCTATATTCTTCTTCTATATTCTTCTTCTTCTTCTTCTTCTTCTTCTTCTTCTTCTTCTTCTTCTTGTTATTATTATTATTATTACTATTACTATTATTATAAACATAATTCGCCGCTACATCACGCAGTCCTAGGTGCTTGGGAAGCGCCCTACTGGTGATAAAATACGAAATCCAGCATAGTGATCTCGTTTGCTGTGTTGTACTGCTGTACTGTTATTATTATTACTATTATTACTATTATTACTATTATTACTATTATTACTATTATTACTATTATTATTATTATTATTATTATTATTATTATTATTATTATTATTATTATTAAATTAGATTTATGTGCCACCCTTCTCCGAGGACTAGGGGCAAAGCATATGCATTCAAGATGGCTTTTTACCACACTGATATTGTCTACATTTAATTTCTTATCCTGCAGCGGGAGTGGACTGCTACGGATTTGTGTGAACCCGTAGTAACATTATGGCCGGTTCAGCAAATCGCCAAATCTCACCCCTGGCTGGCCCCACCCACCCCGCTCCTTCCCTTCCAGGAGTCTCCACGCGGCCCATGTGGATGCGAGGTAAGTGCAGGACCTGTGCAGAGGCTTGGGGACGGCAAAAAGTGGGCATCCCAGAAGTTCTGGAAGTCTGAAAATTTCTGGCCTCCAGAACCTGGTGAAAGCAGTTTTCGCCCTTCCCGAGCCTCTGCATGAGCCCTGCACTTAAGAACATAAGATCATAAGAAGAGCCATGCTGAAAGCCCATCGAGTCCAGCATTCTGTGTCACACAGTGGCCCACCAATTGTCCATGGGGATCTTGAGCAGAAAGAGAAGGCAAGACCCTCCCTTTCCCTTGACCCCCAACAAATGGTTCTCAAGGGAATCCTGCCTGCCTCTACCAACATAGAGGCGGCACTTGGACATCCGTTTCAATAACCATCTATATGCTTGGCATCCATGAATCTGTCTAATCCTGCCTTGAAGCTATCAAGGCTGACAGCTGTCATGACCTCTTCTGGAAGTGAATTCCATAAACCAACGACCAACCCTTCATTAAAAATTTTCCACTTCTCATGGAAACTTCTGGGGAAGGTGAAAATGTCCACCCAGCCCCCTGCACCCCCCTAGCAATCGGGCAGAGAACCCATTGCTGAAAATTTTGGAGCCTACCCATGCCCCTGCAGTTGTAGATCAAGGATTGGTGCAAAGTTTTGGGAGAGAGCGCAACGCAGAATCCTTGATGGGTCCTTCTTTCTTCTTGCCTAGATTCCTATCTATACTCTCCATAGTGAGGAAACGGGCCTGTCAAAGTGGCAAGAATAACACTCTGACTCATTCATTTACACTTTACCAAATGTCCAATTGAAAATCTCAATTTCATATCTTCTGAAGAGCAACCCCTCCCCTGAGGCTTTCGGGATTGGTTCTGATCAGCCTATGCATTTCCATGGTTACAGGCTCCTGCTGTCCGAGAGATAAAATCTGTCTCCACTTTGCCTTTAAAATCCACATTTCATCTCAGAGGAATGAGTGGAGAGCGGGGAATGAAATATTTCAGGATCATGTTTGAAGCTGGAATTCAATTTTAGCAGCTTTTCTGGAAACAGCTTTGTGGAGAATTACTCCAGATGCATGATGAAGTATTTTGGGTGGGGTGGTGGGGTTTGCAAATGAAAGAGGCCAAGTTTCATCTTTTCATCTCTATCTTATTTTGCTTCTTTATACTGGTACTCTTCCTAGTATTGGCTTTATAGTGATTAGAAACACTATTGTTGGCTTGGGATCCTGGGAATTGTAGTCCCAATGCGTCTGGACAGCCTTAGGCCCTAAGAAAAAGTGGGAGTTGATGACATTGTTTAGTCAATGGGACCTGGAGAAGGCCCACTCTGTGGGACCTAATCGGCCACTAGGATTCGCGCGGCAGAAGGCGGTCCCGTAGGTATTCTGGTCCGATGCCACGTACGGCTTTATAGGTCATTATCAACACTTTGAATTGTTTCCGGAAACTAATCGGCAGCCAGTGCAAGCCGCAGAATGTTGATAAGACATGGGCAAATCTAGGAAGCCCCACTATAGCTCTCGCGGCCACATTCTGCACAATCTGAAGTTTCCGAACACTCTTCAAAGGTAGCCCCATATAGAGAGCATTGCAGTAGTTGAACCTCGAGGTGATGAGGGCATGAGTGACTGTGAGCAATGACCCCCTGTCCAAATAGGGTTGCAACTGGTGCACAAGGCAAACCTGGGCAAACACCCCCCTCGCCACAGCTGAAAGATGTTGCTCCAATGTTAGCTGTGGATCGAGGACGCCCAAGTTGCGAACCCTCTCTGAGGGGGTCAGCAATCCCCCTCTAGGGTAATGGACGGACAGATGGGATTGTCCTTGGGAGACAGAACCCACAGCCACTCCGTCTTGTCTGGGTTGAGTTTGAGCTTGTTGACATCCAGACCCTAAAAGCCTCCAGGCACTGGCACATCACTTCCACTGCTTCACCGACTGGATGTGGGGTGGAGATGTATAACTGGGTATCATCTGCATATTGATGATACCTCACCCCATGCCCTTGGATGATCTCACTCAGTGGTTTCATGTAGATGTTAAAAAGTCAGGGGGAAAGGACCGACCTGAGGCACCCCACAAGGGAGAGACCTAGAGATTGACCTCTGACCCCCCACTAACACCGACTGTGACTGACCGGAGAGGTAGGAGGAGAACCATTGCAGAACAGTGCCTCCCACTCCCAGCCCCTCCAGTCAGTACAGAAGGATACCATGATCGATTGTATCAAAAGCCGCTGAGAGGTCAAGAAGCACCAGGACAGAGGATAAACCCCTGTCCCGCCAGAGATCATCCATCAGCGCAACCAAAGCAGTTTTCGTGCTGTAGCCGGGCCTGAATCCTGACTGTTGAGGGACTAGATAATCGGCTTCTTCCAAGGACCGCTAGAGCTTGAGTGACATCACCTTCTCGACAGCCTCACCCATAAAGGGAAGATTGGAGACTGGATGATAGTTGTTAAGTAAGGCTGGGTCCAGGGAAGGCTTCTTGAGGAAGGGGTGCACAAGTGCCTCCTTGTAGGGAGCCAGAAAGGAGCCCCTCCCCAAAGAAGCATTGACAATCTGGACCCAGCTCCGTGTCACCTCCCTGCTGGCCAAAACCAGCCAAGAGGGACACGGATCCAGTAAACAGGTGGCAGAACTCACAACTCCAATAGCCTTGTCCACTTCATTAGGTGTCACCAGGTCAAACTCCTCCCAGACAGGTGGACAAGGACGGGCCCCAGTCACCTCGACTGACTTGTTGTCAGTCAACTCTGCTATCCAATCGGAGTCAAGGTCTGTCTGGATCTGAACGAAGTTGCTACTTAATTTCAAGACCTTTTCTACCTTTTTCTATCCATCTAGTTCACTGAACCATCCACCACTATCCCGCCCCTTTCCTCATTTCTATTCTTTGTGTATCCTAGCCTTTGTGATTACTTAAGGAATGGCTAAACACCTTTACTTTATTATGGCTAACATTTAAAAAAATTCAGTTGAATCAATACTAAATAAATATCTAGAGCTGGTGCACTTTCTTATTGTAATTCTTTACTTCTCTTCATTTGGCTGTTAACAGTTTGCGCTGCCTTACCTCCGGAAAACAAAGGGAAACATCATTAATGTGGCGAGCATGGTTGGTCACTTTGGACAAAAGTTAGCTGTACCGTATGTGGCAACCAAGGTAATCCAGAGCAAAATGTTCCGGTCTTATAGGTCCATTTTCTCCTCTAGAATTGTCAAGTCATCAAATCTTCCCCAATGAAAATATTTTTGTTCATTTCTCTGAATCAAGCTGTTCCAGGGAACTGTAGGGGCCAGTTGGATTTATTTCTCTGATTTTGGTAAGTTTGTTTAAAAAGCCAGTGTTGCTTTCCATATTGCGGCATGGGGGAGCTTTTTACCCTAAAGGCAAGATAAAAAGCTTTCAATTCCAGGAAGGTTAAATTGCCTTATAATTTAATAACACCACAAATTCATTTTAAGGACTAGAGCCACTTAATTAACTGATGGATTCTTACTTTCAGCTTAACAGTAAGTGAATGTCAGGATCAGGGTTCACAAAGACTATTTGAAGATCATTAATAGGGGTGGGGAGAGAGAGAATCAACTTTTCTATCAAACCTTTGCTTTGACAGAGGTTGTATTGCAGATGGAAGCTAGTGATTTGAACAGTTGGCCTGATAGGCAGGAAAGAAGATGTAGCTCAGTCAGGCTGCTGATTCCCCTTTATAACTTTTCAATGCTTTCAATTTCCAGGGTGCTGTGATTGCGATGACTAAAGCTATGGCTATAGATGAGAGCCAACATGGTGTCAGAGTCAACAGGTAATATGGTTGGTGTCAATCAGCCTTACAGTGTTAGCAAATACACCCCTTTGCAAAATGTTCTGTGATAAGCAGCCTGGTTCAATATCAGTTAAGGGGTTTGAGGAAGAAAAAAGAATGTTTGAAGAAGAAAAAAAATCATTTGTTAATAGTTTTTCTTTCCAAAACAATGTTAGAGACTTGTTTGTTTTCCCTCCTGCTGGGACAGACAACCTGCAAAACTTTGGATCAAATGCAGCCCCTGCTGGTTTTGTGCGGCTCTTAGCATCAGATCTTTAGTTCTCAAAAGATTACTTCAAGGAGATGGAGCCTTTGCTAGAAAAAAAGGCAATTGTCCCCCATTTCAGTCATCTAGGTTGTGTTCACAGAGAAGCCTGAATATGCTTCTCAATTCAGGGACTAATTCCTTAACAGTAAAGCGACACAGAAAGGAGTTTCAAGTTTTTCAAGTTTCATTGGATTTATATGCCGCCCCTCTCCCTCTGTGTCATATCCTTCTCAACTCTATTGTATTTCTCTATCATCTCTGTGTGCCTTATATCCTTCTCAACTCTACCATATTTCTCTATCGTCTCTCTCTGTGTCTTATATCCTTCTCAACTCTATCATATTTCTCTATCATCTTTGTGTCTTATATCCTTCTCAACTCTATTGTATTTCTCTATCATCTGTGTCTTACATCCTTCTCAACTCTATCATATTTCTCTATCATCTCTCTCTGTGTCTTATATCCGTCCATCCGTCCGTCCATCCATCTAACAGTAAGGCTGAAACTAATGTCTGAATGGAACTACTGATCAGTCTCCGCACCAGCATATGTAAGGCAGTTTTGATTTCATTTAATGAGGTTACATTTATAAAAATAAAAATACGGAATTGTGAGGGGGGGGGTTGGTATAAAAGTAGAACAGTTTAGTTGCTCTTCCACAATGTTTTCCTCGTCAACACACTCTAACCATTGGAATTGCAGCATCTCGCCCAGCAATATTTGGACTTCCGGATGGGAAAAGCTTTCAAACCAGGCAGCCAATGCAGAGGCAATGGTCAAGGAAGGCAAAGATGCTCAGGCAAGTGCATTGTGGGAAAATGGGAAATGTAAGGTTGGGCAACCTAGATAATATTTCAGAGGTCCATATACAGTGGTACCTCTGCTTAAGAACGCCTCTACTTAAGAACTTTTCTAGATAAGAACCAGGTGTTCAAGATTTTTTTGCCTTTTTTAAAGAACCATTTTCTACTTAAGAACCCAAGCCTAGAAAAATTTCCCAGAAATTTGAAAGCAGCATGCAGGCCCAGCCAGTTTCCTGCCATTTCCCCTGGGTTTCTCTCTCTGGCGCAGTGTATGGGAGGCAGCCTTGCGACTGGTGTATGGGAGGCGCGTGCTCCTCCTCGCCACTTCAGAGTCCCTCTTTTTTTTTTAAAGCCTTAAAGTTTTGGATTTTTTTAAATTCCCCTCTCCTCACCTTCTTCTTTTGTTCAGCAGCGACTGTCCTCCTCCTCCTCTTCCCACCCAAATCCAGAGCTTTTATTTCTTTCCTAATGGGTTTGCACACATTATTTGATTTTACATTGATTCCTATGGGACAAATTGCTTCTACTTACAAACATTACTACTTAAGAACCTGGTCATAGAACGAATTAAATTCTTAAGTAGAAGTATAAACATTGTGAAAATACAACCAAAGCTCTTGCAGCAAGAACAGCAAGATTCTTGCATGGTGCAAATTAAGGATATCTGCATATATTATCTTAGCTTAATTGCTTTTCTTGTTACTAAGTGAACTGTTGTAAGTCGAGGACTATCTGTAAAGATGATGATAAACTCTTCTGGTTTATATACAGGCAGTCCTCGAGTTTCAATTACAATTGATCCCAATGTTTATGTTGCTAAGGAAAACATTTGTTAAGTGAGTTTGCCTCATTTTACGACTTTTGTTGCCACTGTTGTTAAGTGAAGCATTGCATTTGTTAAGTTAGTAACAGGGTGGTTAAGTGACTCTGGACCCCTCATTGACTTTTGTTGACGGAAGGTTGCGAAAACTGATTACTTTGACATTCTAATCGTCTTAAATATGAATCAGTTGCCAAGCATCTGAATGTTGAACATGTGACCCTGGGGATACTACTAGTACAAAGGTCATAAGTGTGAAAAATTGTCATGTCATTTCAGTGCCGTTGTAACTTTAAATGGTCACGATATGAACTGTTAGAAGTCAAGGACTATCTGAACTTAACATTTAATTCACGGATAGACTGTAGATGTGAAATAATACTAAGCTGAGCGAAGGGTGTGTGTCAAATGTGTCATCAAGTATGAGTCTCTTTGTGCCCACAAGAGATTTTAAGTCCAGTCCACCTTGAATTCCTTTGACTCTTCTCTGTTGCCAAATTTTATTTTATCCATTTATTATTTATTGGATTTGTATGCCGCCCCTCTCCGGAGACTTGGGGCGGCTAACAGCAATAATAAGACAGTGTATAACAATAATCCAATACTAAAAACAATTAAAACCCATTATAATAAAAAACCAATCATACATACAGACATACCATGCATAAAATTGTAAAGGCCTAGGGGGAAAGGGTATCTCAATTCCCCCATGCCTGGCGGCAGAGGTGGGTTTTAAGTAGCTTACAAAAGGCAAGGAGGGTGGGGGCAATTCTAATCTCTGGGGGGAGTTGTTTCCAGAGGGCCGGGGCCGCCACAGAGAAGGCTCTTCCTCTGGGTCCCGCCAAGCGGCATTGTTTAGTTGACGGGACCCACTCTGTGGGACCTAACTGGTTGCTGGGATTGCTTTGACCATTATTCAGATTCTTGTAGAGAGCTTAACTTGCAATAAATCTTTATACCCATTCGAACTGCCTGGATCTGCTGATTTTCCTCGGACTTGACACTGGCAAGTACAAGGAGAGAAATATGTGGCTATTAGAGCCTGTGATTTGGGGTCACTGTTCTAGTTGTTGACTTATCATAAGCTTATCACAGAAGTTCAGGAATCTTTGTTTTTTCTTCAAGGGTCCAAGATTCATGGGTAAAAATAAATGCATCAGGGCAGCGTATGTTCCTCCTCGGACAGAGAATTTAGCTTTCCTTTTTTCTCTCCTCTGTTACGATTGCAGCTTATGGGACGGATGGGGACTCCAGAAGAGTGTGCAAAAGCCGCCCTTTATCTCGCTTCGGATGCTACGTTTTGCACAGGGATCAACCTTTTCCTCAGTGGCGGAGCTGAACTCGGCTATGGGAGGAAGAGCCACCAAGACCCCAATTCTGGTTTGGACGATTAGCAAGACCCTTCCGAGATGGACAGATTTTGGCAAATTGCAAACTCACATTGGGAGATCTCGGCTCTGCTTCGTGAAACTGATGTGGAACGGTTCCACGGCTGCATTGATTTGTGGTAGTAAAAAATACTGTATCCGTAAGAGCTCTGGGACCTGTTGAGGTTTCAATAAATTTCTAATCCACCACAAAACTGAAGAGGCTCTCTCCTTTTCTCGCGCCAGAAACCTCTCTGCCTTGCCCTCGTTGTGGTAGGCAGCAATAATTCATTGGCAGAACAGCTGGTCCTCAGCGAGGAAAGGCCTGGCAGGCCAAAAGCGGGAACCCACCCACTTTTCCCATTGATTGGCATAACGGCAGGACCAGTAGGATATCTAAATGGCAAGAAGCCAAAAGATCCTTGCTTGCCAAATTTTCACTGCAGGTTGCAATTGGCTGCTTGAGGGGAGGGGAAAGGAGTGTGGATGTGGTAATGCGTGAAATTATGTGCAGGGCTGAAATAGTAATGCACCCAAACCATTTTACAATGGGGGGGGGGATTAGCATCATTTCAGACTCCTGAAAAATACGGACCTAAAATAATTGCCAACTTGTGTGCTTATTCAGTCTCTGATTCCATTTTATTTATTTATTTACTTACTTACTTAGTCTCTGATTCCATTTTATTTACTTACTTACTTACTTACTTACTTACTTACTTACTTACTTACTTACTTACTTACTTATTTGATTTGTATGCCGCCCCTCTCTGTGGACTCGGGGCGGCTAACAACAGTGGCAAAAACAGCATGTGACAATCCAATAGTAAAACAGCTAAAAATCCTTGTTATAAAAACCAATCATACATACAAACATACCATGCATAAATTGTAGAAGCCTAGGGGGAAAGAATATCTCAGTTCCCCCATGCCTGACGACAGAGGTAGGTTTTAAGGAGCTTACGAAAGGCAAGGAGGGTGGGGGCTATTCTAATCTCTGGGGGGAGTTGGTTCCAGAGGGTCGGGCCGCCACAGAGAAGGCTCTTCCCCTGGGTCCCGCCAAACGATATTGTTTAGTTGACGGGACCCGGAGAAGGCCAACTCTGTGGGACCTAACTGGTCGCTGGGATTCGTGCGGCAGAAGACAGTCCCGGAGATAATCTGGTCCGATGCCATGAAGGGCTTTATAGGTCAAAACCAACACTTTGAATTGTGACTGGAAACTGATCGGCAACCAATGCAGACTGCGGAGTGTTGGTGTGACATGGGCATATTTAGGGAAGCCCATGATTGCTCTCGCAGCTGCATTTTGTCCCTCTGGCTTACCAAAATTCAACAGCAAAAACAGTGATATCAGAATAACAGAACTGGAAGGGATCTGGGAGGTCTTGCAATCCAATCCCACCACCCAGGCAAGAAACTCTACACCCGTGATGGCGAACCTGTGGCACACATGTCACATGTGGCACGCGAGCCATTGCCCTAGCTCAGCTGCGGCATGTGCGTGCACACCAGTCAGTTGGTTTTTGGCTCACGAAGAGGCTCTGGGAGGGTGTTTTCGGCCTCCAGAAGGGGCAGGGGAGGGCATTTTTGTCCTCCTAAGGCTCCAGGAAAGCCTGTGAAGAGTGAAAAATGGGCCTACAGGAAGTCAGGAAATGGGGGTCATGGATGCGGGCAGGGTAACACATGGGAGTCGCATGGCGGGACCCAGGAGAAGAGCCTTCTCTGTGGCGGCCCCGACCCTCTGGAACCAGCTCCCCCCAAATATCTGAGTTGCCCCCACCCTCCTTGCCTTTCGCAAGCTCCTTAAAACCAACCTCTGTTGTCAGGCATGGAGGAATTGAAAATTTTTTCTCCTTTTCCCCTAGGCTTATAGAATTTATACATGGTATGCTTGTTGGTATGATTGGTCTCTTAAATTGGGGTTTTTTAGATTACTTTTTAATATTAGATTTGTTACATTGTTTTCTTCATTGTTGTTAGCTGCCCCAAATCTAAATAAACTAAACTAAACTAAACTAATATGCATGTGCAGGGGAGTTGTGGCACATGGGGGCATTAAATCATGGGTGTGGGAACATGCACGGGCACTTTCAGCAGCCAAGGAAAAAAAGGTTTGCCATCACTGCCCTATATCATTTCAGACCAAATGTTTGTCTAATTTCTTCTTAAAAAGTTCCAGTGTTGGAGTACCCACAACTTCTGGAGGCAAGTCGTTCCACTGATTAATTGTACTAACTGGTTGTTGGCGGTGTGACTTTGGGAGGTTATAAAAAATCTGACTCAAAATAAGATTAGTCAAAACTTGGGGAGCATATATAATCTGTTTTTAATGAATTCCCTCTATTGTCCCCCTCTGTCCACCAAACCTAAGAATTGGGCTGAAAATATCAACTCCACGTTGTCTTCGATCTCACTGCCTCACCTTACGAGGTAATCCCGAAGCACAAAACATTAAAGTAGTTCAGAATTGCTCATCCTGAACTTGGAGAAGAAATTTGTCAAGAAAGATCATTTTTAAACTTCACTTTTCATCAGTTTTCCCCTTGGTGATTCCCACCAGATAAAGGGACTGCACCTTCAATGACACCCCCCCCCCCAATTCAAATAACTACATTTTGAACAGAAGCTGCACAAATCCTGACCTTAACAATAAAAACAAATTCCGAGTTCAGCTCCAGTGAACATTGCAACTTAAGCCTTTGAAAACAGCCCAGACCTGTTTTTCACAGAGTTGCCCCTAAGGTGAACTAGACCTTGAGGCTAAATATGTTAAAAAAAAAAGAAAAAAAAAGCTTGCTTTATTAAGCGTGAAAATGTTTAACTGACCACTTCTTGTCAGTTATTTCCCTGACCATGAAATGCCTTATCAACCAATGTTTCTCTGGATTAATATGTAGAGAAAGTGGGGCTTATATTTGCCTTGGCTCGTTCTGGTGTTGGCATACAATGACAAAAAATACTATTGCCATCAACATTTTGTTCCTGTCTTTTTTCCAAAAAAATATTAATCTTGGTCCTTTTCTTTAATCCTCCAAGGAGGCCTGTAAAAAAAGGCTTAGATTCAATTTGGGGTAGAGCTGAATTCCAGCTGCCTTGGGCCAGTAGGTCAATTTATGGATGTTTAGATCTTATTTCCTATTAGCCTAGCCCAAGGATAGCAAAGCTGGCTCTTCTATGACATGTGGACTTCAACTCCCAGAATTCCTGAGCTAGCATGATTGGCTCAGGAATTCTGGGAGTTGAAGTCCACATGTCCTAGAAGAGCCAACTTTGCCGATCGCTGGCCTATCCCTAAGTGAGCAACGGCAAAGTCCATGGAGTGAATGTCCAAAACCTTCTAGAGCAGAGGTATCAAACTCAATTTTATTGAGGGCCTCATTGGGGTGAGTTTGTCAGGGGTGGGATGGGGGTGAGGTGAGAATGACTAGCTCAACGTCACTCGTGTTGATGTTGTCTGTGGTGGCCCAAGAATTCTGCTACCGAAAACGGGATCCCAAGCTCCATTTTTGGCTGTGATGGCCTCCTGCAACACTCTGCCAGCGAAAACAGAGCTCAGAAAGGCCACATTCAGCTGCTCTCCCTTAGCCCCCCCCCCCCAAGCTCTGTTTTCACTGGCAGAGGGTTTATCAACGTTCCATAGAGCAAATAATTAGGATGTAACACTAAGAGTAATACATGGTGGAAGAATATTATGGTTGATTTAAAAATGACCAAGGAGAGATTCAGCCTCGAAGTGAGGAAAAACTTTGATGTGAAAGCAATCAACCAGTGGAACAGTTTGCCAGCTGAAGTTGTGAGAGCCCCAACACTTGCGACCTTCAAGGGGAGATTGGACTGCCATCTGTCTCAAATGGTATAGGAACTCCTGCTTTAGTGGGGAATTGGACTTGATGACCTGCAAGGTCCTTTCCAACTCAAATAAATAAAAATGACTTCTGCTGTTACAAGTAGTCCGTGACAACAGCTTAGTGATTGTTCAAATTAAAACGGCACTAAAAAAAGTAAATGTCTCATTTAATAACAGAAATGTTGGGCTCAATTGTAGTCATAAATCAAGGAGTATCTGTATTATCATTGTGATGGCACAATGCTTAAGATATTGGGCCCACACCAAGGAGCCCAAGATTATAGAGTAGTCCACTTTTAGCCATGAAAGTTCAGTGGATGATTTTGGGTTAGAATAAGAGTTAGAAAGTACCTTAGACTTCTTTAAGCAGGAAAGCCTGTATACCATTTCAGACAAATATCTTCTTAAAAATCTCCTGTGTTGGAGAACCCACATCTTCTGGAGGCAAATTGTTCCACTGATTAATTGTTGTAAATGTCAAGACATTTTTCAGATGTATCTCAGAGTTCTTAGGGAAGAAAAATCAGCAGGAACTCCCAAAATAAAGTGAATTAAATCAGTGATTATGAGATGCTGTATATGAATTAAATGTGGAGAAAAATAAAAAAACAATACCAAAAAATCAGTCAAATCAGTCATTATTGTGCCACCTTTAAGGCCCCAATCTTGCCAAAAAAGCTTAAAAGTGACATTGACAATCCAAAGGTACATTTTTGTTTTTAAAAAAGAGATTAAATGGATATTTCAGGGATTGTTTCTACAGGGCTCATGATGGTAGAGGTCCTATGAATGCCACGTGAGAGTCGAGATGTTCAGAACTGTGTTCAGTTCTGGAGACCTCACCTACAAAAAGATATTGATAAAATTGAACAGGTCCAAAGATGGGCTACAAAAATGGTGGAAGGTCTTAAGCATAAAACTTATCAGGAAAGACTTAATGAACTGAATCTGTATAGTCTGGAGGACAGAAGGGAAAGGGGGGAAATTATTGAAACTTTTAAATATGTTAAGGGGTTAAATAAAGTTCAGGAGGGAAGTGTTTTTAATAAGAAAGTGAACACAAGAACAAGGGGGCACAATCTGAGGTTAGTTGGGGGAAAGATTAGAAGTAACGTGAGAAAATATTATTTTGCTGAAAGAGTAGTAGATGCTTGGAACAAAACTTCCAGCAGACATGGTTTGTAAATCCACAGTAACTGAATTTAAACATGCCTGGGATAAACATATATCCATCCTAAGATAAAATACAGGAAACAGTATAGGGGCAGACTAGATGGATCATGAGGTCTTTTTCTGCCAACAATCTTCTATGTTTCTATGAAATGAAGCAGTTTTCAGAATAGTCTTTGTCTGCCAAACTTCCTCTATTTCTCTGGAAGGTTACAGTCTTGTATGGCATATTTTCAATTGACTTGAAATAGAGATTACCTTAGTAAAAATATAAATCATTCAAAAGCATTTTTAGTATTTTCTAATTCCTTTTAACCTTCCTCCTCATTTATCTCACAAATCATTCGAAGTTGTTCACTTTTACTACTTAATGGATGAGGCTGTTGTATTATGATTTGTTATGATTTGTTCAAGGACATAATGAAGCAAGAGAAGTGGATGAAGTTTAGCATTTAGATGTTTGTAAGTGATTAGAATCTTTTTGTAGTGGATTTCAATTTTTTTGAAGTAAAATCACCTTTTACGGAAGGGTGCAGTTGTGCTTATTCTCCTCCTTTTTTGTGAGGCTAAGATTCAGTTATTCTGGATCAAGCAGGAGGTTTCCAACTCATCATTTATACTTTGAACAAAACAATATTTAAATAGAATTCAGGCTAAGACTGGAGACATAACGCACATGTCTATTCAACGGAATATAATTCAGCAGATTCTCAGGAGCATTAAAAAAAACTACTTAGAATCATTTAAAAAAAAAACAATAGCATTTTGTGGTTGTATTTGGTCCAGCAGGAGATCATTTGGCTTCCTTTTAATGTTTTCAAGTCTGCATTGATTTTAGGTCGGAATTGATGTGGGATGTGTTTTCTCATTTCTTCTTCAGCGTGTCCTGTTTTTGGAAAGGCTATAAAATTAAGCAAACAATGCACAGCCAGATGAGATATAGAGTTTCCTGGTGCCTCACCTACGGGCTGTGTGCCAGAGCAGCTGTTGTTTGCCCAGCATAAGTTTAGGCAGAAACAAACCTATGTGTTCCTTGAAGGGTGCACATGCCAGCCATGTTATTGGCTGTGTTAAAGGGTGTGTAAAGAGGACTTGGCCGTGATTGGCTGTGCCCCCCACCCCTTGACTATGTAGTGCAAGTAAACAAAAGCAAGCAATTAACAATCTATGTACAAAATACCTTGTAAGTGCCCCTCAGAGATACTTCCCAACTTCCAGCCACAGCCTCTTTTTTTGTTTCCCCCCCTGTATTTGGGACATCATGCACTCGGCCATTATCTGCTCCACTAAATTGCCTCTTTTCAACAGGAGGCAGGCTACTTTGATTTGATTTCTATTTTGATTCTATTTTTGATTCAACTTTCAAGACAAGGAGATTGCATTAAGTGGAATCACCCAAGCAAAATCTTATACGTTTTTTCTCTCCAGAAGTATGGATAGCCATTGCATAAGAAGGAGCCCCCTGGCAGAAGTATCTCACATTACCTGCTGGTGTAGTGGTTAAGGTACCAGGCTACAAACCGGAAGGTTGTGAGTTCCAGTCCTGCCTTAGGCACACAAAGCCAGCTGGGTGACCTTCAGCCAGTCCCCAAAGGCGAGTGAACACCACTTGCAAAAAAAAAAAAAAAAAAAAAAAAAAATAATACTGCCAGGAAAAACTCCAGGATTTTGTCCAGGCGGAGTACACGGTTGGAAGGGACCTTGGAGATCTTCTCAAGCAGGAGACCTTATACCATTTTCAGCCTGAAAGCAAAAAGAAAAAAAAGCAAGCGAGAAGCGCGACGCTCTGTACATGCTCAGCGGTGCTCTTTCCTACAACAGAAGCCCGACCCCCAAAAGTTGCATCCCAGCCACGCAACCCCACCCACACTCCAACTCAAAACAGCCTCCGGGATCGGCCAAACGAGGCGTCGCCAGAGGCGGGCCGGGGGGGGGGGCGGGACCCTTTGGGGGCCTGGCCTCGCGCAGGCCCCGCCCAGCCTCATTAAACCACAGCCTTAACAACAACAGCATGGCAGTTACCATGGGAGTCCAGGGGTGCTTGCGGCAGGTAAGTTGGGGGTACAGGAAACGGCGGTGGGGGAGGGATAAAAGGAGGGGGCCCCCGACGTTTCCGGTTCAGTTTATAAATAGCTCCGGGCGGAAACGTTGCTGATAGATAATGCTCCCTCCCTTTCCCAAATGCCCCCCTTTGGGATTCTTTTTTTCTTTCTTCTTCCTCCCTCCTTTCTCTCCGCTGTCCCCAAAGTGGCTTCCTCACGTCATCCCAGGTGTGAGGTCGTTTTCTGCATCACTACCAGTCTTGCCTCCCTCGATTCCCACAGTTTGTGCCCTTCCCCTGGATAACCCCGGACTAGGTTTTTGTCATCTTCGCAAAACAACTCTCTGCTTTCTGCCTTCCTCTTCTCTCTATGCCCCTTTCTTGGCTCCCCCCCCCCAAAAAAAGAGCTCTGCCCCCCTTTTGCCCACCGAAGCAAACATCTCAGATGCACTTGATTTCCGCCCTGCAATTTCTCAAAGGGATTGACTGAGAAGGATGGTGGGAACGAAATGCCCCTCCTTTTGTTTTCCCACCAGGAAAAAGTTTTATAATCTTCGGGAAGGAGATGTAGAACTTATACACCTCTGAATATGTTGCTTCTTGGATTGGGAGTGATGATGGTGGGGAAAGACTCTCCCAGGTGGAATTGCCTGAATTACTTTGCCCTCTCCATAGATACTTCTGTCAAATAGATTTTTTTCGTTTGTGATTTGAACAGATGCTTTTGTTTCTTTTAAGTCGGTGGAATTTCCCCAACATTTCCTTAAGATAGTATTCCTTTCAATTACACTCATTTGAGCCCTTCAGCTCAAAATTCTTCCTGGATGAAGTTAGATTCTCCCCCACCCCCCAATGTTTATACAGTTATCCTCTTAAGCCATTCTGCAAAATAGTCTTAGTTTCTTATGAATAACTAAATACTGGAAAAATGGAATGGAAAAATACTAATTCCCTTCTGGTTTTTTTCCTGGTTTCTCTTCTTGTTTAACTGGATTTTGGTAAAAGGTTCTGAACAAAAAAATAAATAAACCTTCTTCTTCAAGTTATGTTTCTTATGCTAACAATGAAGAAATTTACACCTTCCTGTGGGTTTGATAATAAGAGTTACGGCAGTTGCACTTTGGGGAAAATAATTCTTTATTCATTTCTTAGAATATATAACAACTAAATCTACACAAAAGATGACTTGCAGTACAGCGCAACTCTGAGGGATTTCTTAAGCTGAACTTTCTTCTAAAAAGTCTTAAACTCACAAAGACAATGTCATGATTTTTCTTTATACATTTTTCAAAGAAAGCACACTCCATCTACAAACATACTTCTTTCAGTGCATGTTCCTAGCCTGGATGGGCCGAATAATAGGTCTTAGGCTGAACTGAGACATCTTTTCTCAAACCGGTAATCTGTAAATGTGCAGTTTAGAAAATCGTACTGAAGATAGATTTAGCCAATGGGGCATCCTCCTTACTGCAACACCCAGAATTCTTAGCCAACAACAATTTGTGGTCCTCATTAAAACTTGTGGCAAATGCCATAACACCATTTTCAGAAAGTACAGGTTAGCCCAAAGCCTTTGCTCATGCAGTTTGAAATTCTGAGAGCTTCAATTCCAACTTTGTTGTAAGGAGTTGGGGAAGACATCTTTAAGGGACATATATCAGGGCCCATAACATCTGGAAAAACTTGATATTTTGAACTCAATCACATATTGTTTCTGCCAGATGTTTGTGATACAACTCTTGTAACTGCTGATCATTAGTCATAGTGGGTTGATGAACATTTTACCATAAATTTAATAGTACAGTAATTCTCTTCCCGGTGCTGTTGCATTGTTGTAAACTTCAGATCTGTTTTCTCAAGTCCTGGTCTTCCTTTGATGGTTGTAATCTTTCAACTGTGTGCAAGATGCTTTTTAAAATGTAAGCTACTCATATTTGGAACATCATGTTCTTTTTATTTATTTATTATTTCCTCACCTTTGACTTTTTGACATTCAGCTTAGGAGAATTGAAACTTCCTGAAGAATAAAGATGATTCGCAGGAGTTGGCATGATCAGGTTTCTGTCTACTGAAAGGGAGGAGAATCAATGTGTTATTACTTGCCAGGAATGTAAAGAAGGCCAAAATTTTGAAAGACCAAGAATCAGGGTAGTTATTATTATTGAAGTTGCTTCTATGTCTCTCTGTTAGGATCAGGAAATCTGTGTCTCCCTTAGTATTACATTACTAAACCCAATTCTTTATAGTTTGCATGCAAGAGTATGCACATTTTTAAAAGAAGGAATCTCAATCCTGTGGAGAATAAATTCAGGTTAATTTACATGAGGTGGGGGAAGAGTAATTCATAGGATTGTCTCAAACTGGGTGGGGAGGGCTGCACAAAATACCCTGGCAAACTTTTTCCATTGTTACTGTGTTTTGCAAACTTACATAATTGCCTTGGGCAGTGGATTTCACTAAAAGACCTCCCATATCTCCTTCCAGCTCTATGGATTCTATGATCCTTATCAATTTCCTACAATGTCTCCTATTGCTAAATTGAGCATTGGAGGTGAGGGGGTATGTTTGATTGCATACTTGCATTCCTTAGAAATGTAAGTCATGAAGGAAATCCTGTCAACTACTATCAGATTCAAAATTTTAGTTTATAAATAAGTCCTAAAAGTTAGTTTTCCAAAAAGGAATTGTTGAAATTCTGGATTTATAAGAAATCACATTTGCAACTGCATCTCGACATAATCTATGGTAGGGGTCCCCAAACTAGGCAACTTTAAGACTTGTGGACTTCAACTCCCAGAATTCTCCAGCCAGCTGTGTCTTAAAGTTGTCAAGTTTGGAGACCTCTGATCTATGGGTGTTCAGGGGATTGATTCTAATACCTTGAATTAATGATCCATTGGTATCTGACTCTGGTTGGCGAAGTTTAGAATAACAGTGCTAAAGTCAGTTCCCTAAACCTACATAATGGTCAAATCTTACTTTACTGTTAAAGGCACTATTAGGACTTTAGAGAATTGACAATTGAAGGGAAAGCAAAACAGAACAGTTTTCCCATAATGCTCCGTTTGGTTAAGCTTTCTTAGAAAGAAATGGAAAGGAAAAATAGAGAACAAGGCTAAGAAGATTGACATATGTGCAAGAACCACTTGAAATTGTACCTCTATTGGCTCTGAGCAACTCATCTAAACTGGATTTTTAGATTTCCCCCCAAGAGATGGGTAGTGAGGTGTCTGGTTTCCTAGAAGACATTAAGCAGACTCTCTTGAGACTGTTAATCTCCTGTTTGCTTTCTAATCCCTTTAATTAAAGACTGTCAGGATACACCGGGGATAGGATTTCACTGGGCTGTAGAAATGATTTGCCCCCTGCCACGTGGCTATCTATGGCAGCTGCCTGTACAATCTTTCCTGGGGTTTTGCTTTCTCTGCTTTCCCTTTCCCCTGAGGAATTTTGAATTTGCCCTGGAGGTCAAATTAATTAACCTTCTGAATTTTTTTATTTTTTACTTGTAAGTTATAATTTGTTCCTACCACTGTTTTTAATTTGTGTTTTATTTATGGTTTTCTTATGATGTTGTGGATGTCGCCAGGGGCACTTAGCGGAGGTGTAGAAATTTAATAAACGTACTCTTTAACAACTCTGTGGCTTAAAGCAGAGTACACATTGAGGGAGAGGTTAGGTAAATGGTGAGGCAGTTGTTGTAAACCTAAAAGGATTGCGAGACTATTTTACAGAGAGTAAGTAAATTGAAACCGATGCCTCGTAATGGGTAGCTGAGGTAGGATTTCAGTTCAGGCTCCTTAGACTCAAAACCTCTACACTGGAATATTTGGGGTTCTCTGCCTCTACTTGCATGCTCATGTTCTGTCATTGACATTGACTGTGTGTTGCCATTGTTAATGCTTCTTCTGTTTCTCTTAGAAGGGTGCAGGCAGAGTCTGTCTAATTCACTACAAATCCATCTGGTGTACTTCTAAACTGAGCCTTTGCTTTAGGCAAGGGGAAATGTCATTGTTCGCTGGCTGAGATCCCAGATACCAATTTGGAAGGGAAGAAACTGGTTTAGTCAGTCCTTCTGTGCCTGTCACTGATTTTCCCAAGGGCAGGATAATCTACAGGTAAATAGGTTTGCTATTCAAGTAAAGTGTTTAGAGCGAAATGTGAGATGTTGAATCTTAAAATTAATCACAACTTTCTAGTGCTTAGAGAAAGAGGCAGAAAAACAGACTGACAGACAGGCAAAGACAGAATGGGAGGCAGACAGAGATAAAGGCAAATACAGAATGGGAGGCAGACACAAAGAGAGAAAGAGAGAAAGAGAGATAGCTGAAAGACAGAGGCTGTCTGATAGATAGATACATAGATGATAGGTGATTGATAGATAAATAGATAGATAGATAGATAGATAGATAGATAGATAGATAGATAGATAGATAGATAGATAGATAGATGATATACATATTGGCAGAGAAAGACATCTATCTATCTGTCTGTCTTTCTGTATGTCCGTCCATCCATCCATCCATCCATCCAAGAAGGAAGAAGGAGAGAGAGAGAAAGAGAGAGAAATGCTTTGGGCGAGGTTGTAATAAATATTTGCCTTATCACCTGCAGGAAGTTAAATTTTCTCCAGGCTACTCAAACCTTCTTAAAACAGGAAGAAAGTGGTTGTTTAAAGCAGTTAAAGCAGATGGAATGTAGATTATATTTTTATGCAGGGAAGACTTGTCTGTGTGGTTTGTATTTTGCTGCCCTCTACTGTTGAATGAGTTGTCTACATGCTTTCAAATGCTATTGACTGGCAAAATCAATAGCATTAGAATTACATGCCTTCTATCTCCCTATCCAGAAGGGATCTTTTGAGAGTACTCATCCTTTGGAAGTACAATATTTCATGTTGCAACATTTTTTTTTTTAAAAAAAGCTTTACAATCTCTCATTTCAATCGAGAAATTATTTCCATCCATTGTTGGATTATCTGTTGGCACAATGTATTTAAAACTCTATTGCTTGCAATTACAGGTAGTCCTCAACATACGGCCAACATTGAGCCCTATGTTTCTGTTATTAAGTGAGATGCTTTTTAAGTTGAGTTTTGCTTTCTTTTATGACTTTTTTTTGCCATCTGTTAAGTCAGAGGTCTTCAAACTTGGCAACTTTAAGACTTGTGGACTTCTGGCTGGAGAATTCTGGGAGTTGAAGTCCACAAGTCTTAAAGTTTTGGGACTTCTGTGTTAAGTGAATCATTGCAGTAGAAAAAGTCAATAGTCTGGCTGTTAAATGAATTTGACCTTGCTTGTCAGAAGATTGCAGAAGGTCATGATAACGTGATCTTGGGCCACAGCAACAGTCATAAATACAAACCAGTTGCCAAGCATTTGAATTTTGATCCCATGATCAAAAGGATGTTGCAAAGGTTGTAAGTGTGAAAAACAGTTATAAGTCATATTTTTCAGTCTCATTGTAACTTTGAACCATCACTAAACATATACCAATGACAAATTTCTTGTGTTTCCCAATCACACTTGGCGAATAAAGAATTCCATTCCATTATTCTATTCTATTCTATTCTATCCTATTCTATTCTACTCTACTCTACCCTACTCTACCCTACCCTACCCTACAGTACCCTACCCTACCCTACAGTACCCTACCCTACCCTACCCTACCCTACAATACCCTACCCTACCCTACTCTAAACACTGTTGGAGTTTGATGAGTACCGTATATTGGCCATCAGGAGGTGCACACCACTTTCATTCTAACTAGGTGTCACCCATAATAGGAAAAGTAGTGCCTCCTGGTGGCCAAAATAACTGAAAATATTGCACAGAATATATATACAGTGATCCCTCGATTTTCGCGATCTTGATCTTCGCGAAACGCTATATCGCGATTTTTCCCACCCGATGACGTCACTCTCTTCCTTCCTTTCTCATCTTTCTTTCTCTCTCTCTTTCTCTATCTTGCTTCTTCCTCTCTCACACTCTCTTCCTCCCTCTCTCATCTCTTTCTTTCCTTCTCTCTCTTTCTCTATCTCTCCCCCTCTTGCTGGCGGGCGGCGGGCGGAGCGGGCGAGTGGGGGCATCAGCGAGGAGCCGGGGTTTCCCCTTTGCGTGGGCGGCGGGGAAACCCCGATCTTCGTCTGCTCGCTGCTGCTGCGCTGCCGAGCAGATCAGCTGCTGGGCGGCCGCAGCAGCAGCGAGCAGACGAAGATCGGGGTTTCCCCGCCGCCCACGCAAACTCCACCATCTGCGCATGCGCGGCCATGGAAAAAGGGCGCGCATGCGCAGATGGTGTTTTTACTTCCGCAACCCTACATCGCGAAAAATCGATTATCGCGAGGGGTCTTGGAACGGAACCCTCGCGATAATCGAGGGATCACTGTACTGCAGTAAAAGTAGAGAATTATATGAATATAAAATCTTAGACCTACAACTTACCTTAAAAAAAAAAAAGGGTTCCCATGTCCTTCTCTTCCACCCGATTTCAAAGCACAACCTGTCATGGAAAATTAAGGGATTCAATACTTGTTTTGCCCAGGGAATGTTCCATGGGATCTCCAGGTTGAAAAGGCTTAGGCAAGAAATCAATGAGAAACCCTCTTTGCCATCCAATTTCCCACCCTTTGGAATGGGCTGCTGTCCCCATGGGAGGGGGGGGACGCAATGGGGGGTAGTAAGTTTATTCACTATTAAGTATTTATTGAATACTTAACTTAATAGTTCTTTTATTCTTCTTACTTCTCTAGTAGCTTACTATGATTCTTAATTACTTTTAAAGTAGGAAATACAGTAATTAAATAGTATGTTTTTACCCATAAGCGCTTTAATCATTTTAATCATTATCTAGAACTGAACTTTTATAGCAATCAAAGAAAATTGAGCTACTTGCCTAATCTGTTATCATACTGAACCTTGTGGGTTCAGTTAAAAAATCTTAAAATCTGTGCTCCTCAACAAATAATGCTGTCCGTCATTTGTCCTTTTTGTGGCTATTCAAATAATGTGACTTAGTCAACTGAAAAAGAGTCTAAGCACCTTTTTGAAAACTTATCTTGGTTGGTAAGCCACTCCCACCCAGTCAAATGACCTTTAAGCCACTCCCCCAGTCACATGATTGTAAAGCCACTCCCATTTCGTCACAAGCCTAGCAAGCCACTCCTTTCTGGTTACATGACCATCAATCCACACCCACACAATAAGCCATGGCCACAGTGTGGTAGTAAATTTTTTTGCAGCCCTTCACTGCCTTGATCAATTGATTATTGACTGATCCAGAAGTTAATGGACCCAGAGAAATTTTGGGAGACTCCAAGGGGAATTTTTTTAAAGTTCAGCTGCCTTATTGATGGATTGATTTATAATGTGGCAATGAATATATTAATGCGCCTTTCTCCTTCTATTTTCCCCACAACTGTGAGATAATAGAATAGAATAGAATATAATTTTTTTATTGGCCAAGTGTGATTGGACACACAAGGAATTTGTCTTGGTGCATATGCTCTCAGTATACATAAAATAAAATATACATTTGTCAAGAATCATGTGGTACAACACTTAATGATTGTCATAGGGGTCAAATAAGCAATGAAGAAGCAATATTAATAAAAATCTTAGGATATAAGCAACAAGTTACAGTCATACAGTCAACATGGGAGGAAATGGGTGAAAGGAATGATGAGAAAAACTAGTAGAATAGAAGTGCAGATTTAGTAGAAAGTCTGACAGTGTTGAGGGAATTATTTGTTTAGTAGAGTGATGGCGTTCAGAAAAAAAAACTGTTCTTGTGTCTAGTTGTCTTGGTGTGCAGTGCTCTGTGGCGACGTTTTGAGGGTAGGAGTTGAAACAATTTGTGTCCAGAATGTGAGGAGTCAGTAAATATTTTCCCCGCCCTCTTTTTGACTCGTGCAGTATACAGGTCCTCCATGGAAGGCAGGTTGGCAGCAATTGTTTTTTCTGCAGTTCTGATTGTCCTCTGAAGCCTGTGTCGGTCTTGTTGGGTTGCAGAACCAAACCAGACAGTTATAGAGGTGCAGATGACAGACTCAAAGATGGTTTTCACGGTTAAGGCATGACTTGAACTCACGATCCCTTGCTTTCTAGCCTGGTGCTTTAATCATTAAGCAAATTGCCTCTCTCTTTTTTTGAGAGGTGTGTGTGTGATCCAAGTGTGGCATGGAATAATTAATGGTATTGTGGCTTCTCAGCTGTTCTTGCCTCATTTCGGTGCTCTTAACGCCTCTTCAGTTTGTCTGTTTATTTGAGTTTATCCTGCTTTTCCTTCTGGCAGTGTACATAGTAATTTCCCCCCATTTTTCCCCCTTCACAACAACGACAACCCTGGGAGGTAGGCAAGGCTGTGGCCTTTCCTTTGAGAAGGGGAGCAGATTCCGCCTCCCCTGCCTTCGTCCTTGTGATCTGTTTAAAAATCTCAGGGCTGAACTTCAGCCCTGAAGGTTGCCACTCAAGCTTTGCAGCTCCTCTGGCAGGCACTCAAAACTTCTAATCTCAATAGAAAACTGGACTTTACTCACCAAAGGCGGGAGATCAGAGTTCAAATCTCTGCTTTTCAAGGAAACTGAACAGATAAACGTGGGTCAGCTGCTTTTAGCTCACCCATCATAATCAATCACAGACAGAACTTGCTTTCAGAAGCCCTGTCACTGGAGACCTTTTAGACAAGGGTGGACAGCCACTTGTCTGGAATAGTATACAGTATACCAGTGATGGCAAACCTATGGCACAGGTGGCATGCAGAGCCATATCTGTTGGCACACGATCTGTTGCCCTAGCTCAATTCCAACGTGCATGTATGTGCCAGCCAGCTCATTTCTGGTTCACACAGAGAGGCTCCAGGAGGGCATTTCTGGCTTCTAGAGAGTCTTCGGGGAGGATGGGGAGGGCGTTTTTATCCTCCCCTTGCTCCAGCGAAGCCTCTGGAACCCGGGGAGGGTGAAACACGAGGTTAATGGGTCCACCAGAAGTTGGGAAACAGGCTGTTTCCGACCCGCAAGGGGCCTCCGGGGGGTAAGGAGAAGCTGTTTTCGCCCTCCCCAGGCATTGAATTGTGGGTGTGGCCACTCGCTCATGCACGATTGTACATGCCCACACTCTTTCGGCACCCGAGGGATAAAAGGTTTGCCATTACTGGTGTATATCCCTGATGCAGGTGGGGGTTGCCCCTCCTACCGCAACAAGTGCACTGCGCGTGCAGGTCTGAACAGCAGCGGGCTGCAGCCGGAAACGGTCAGGTGCACAGTCCCATTTGGAAAAATGGGGATGCACACTCATCTCCGTGCTGTGATGCATGCATGCGTGCGCACGGGTGAGATTCACCGGCGCATGTGCAGGAAGCGAAATCTCGTGTAAGGACGTCTGCCAACGGGAGCGCAACAGGAGCACCGGTGATGGGCAGCCCTTCACTGGTTTGCGTCTCCGGTGTATGCACAGATCTGAGCGAGATTTTGCTTCTGTGCATGCGCAGGAAGCAAAATCCTACAAGTGGCCGTGCATACATATGAGATTTTGGTGGATTTTTTGCTTCCGCCCACGTGCAGAAGCAAAAAATGGACAAAATCTCGCACACAGGCACATCCCCTCGTGAGATTTGCCTCCTGCGCATGCGCAGAAGCAACATCTTGCTTGGATGCGCGCACACTCCGGAGATGTAGAACTGTGTGCACAGCTCAATTTTTGCCACCCATATGATGGCGTCAACCATACCAGGAGGAACCTGCCCTGATGGCGAATCACATGTTCCACCGGTGGCATTTGGAGCCATATCTGCCGGCACGTGAGCTGTTGCCGTAGCTCAGTTGCAGCGTACATGTGCGTGCCCTCCAGCTTATTGTTGGCTCGCACGGAGGCTCTGGAAGGGTGGTTTAGGCTTCCAGAGGGCCTCCAGGGTGTTGTAGGGAAAGCGTTTTCGCCCTCTCCAAGCTCCAGGAAAGCCGCTGGAGTCTGGGGTAGGTGAAAAATGGGCCTACTGGGCTCACTGGAAATTGGGAAATGGGGGAATGGGAGGGGATCGCACAAACATGCTCAGGGGGATGGGGCGAGTGGGTGGCTTTGAATTATGGGTGTGGGCATACACAGGTGTGCAATAGTGCACATGTGCACTATTTCAGCACTCCAGGATAAAAAGGTTTGCCATCACTGATATATTATATGGCCACGGGTGCCACAGGCGGCATGCGGAGCCATATTTGCTGGCACACGAGCCATTGTACTAGTTCAACTCCAATATGCATGTGTGTGCCAGCGAGCTGATTTTTGGCTCGCACACAGGCTCTGGGAGGGCATTTTTGGCTTCCAGAGAGCCTCCGAGGGAGATGTTTTTATCCTACCCTAGCTCCAGGTGAAAAACAAGCCTAATGGGCCGACCAGAAGTTGAGAAACAGGCCGTTTCCAGATTCCAGAGGGCCTCTGAGAGGGTGGTGAAATCTGTTTTCGCCCTCCCCAGGCATTGAATTATGGGTGTGGGCACTCGCACATGCATGATAGCATGCACACAAGCTCTTTTGGCACCAAGCATTGAAAGCATTTAAAAGCATTCAATCAAAATCCAGGGTAGCTTTAATACTGGTTTTGTTTGTTTGCTTGTTTAGCAGTTTAATTTAAGCATTGTGATATTCTTTGGTTGAGTGTCACCTGCCCCCCCCCCCGCCTTGACATTGTTCATCTGGCTGTTGTGAACTGTAAGCCATGGTTTGTCATTTACAGCATTGTGTGATGTATGAACTCAGCGAGTTGTGGCTTGTTAACTGTTGTTAAAGCATAGATGTGCGGACTTCAACTCCCAGAATTCCCCAGCAAGCAAGGAGTTCCCAAAGAGGCAAGACTGGCTGGGGAATTCTGGGAGTTGAAGTCCGCACATCTTCTGGGGGGCAAGGTTGAGAAACATGAATCCTACCTTTGCATTTCTTCTGGCAGGGAGAGGGAATCACCTCCTTTTACTTTAAAGCTATTTTAAACCTTGAATATCTCCTGCTCCAATGAAATAAATCTCTAGATGAACTGCAACAATTTCTCCCAGAATTTCCAACCCTCTTTAGCCACTTTGGGGAACTCCTGTAATATCTAATTACTACTGTTAACTAATGCTAATTAATCCTAATTACGGTGAGGAATTCACTGCAGCATATATATTTTTTAACTTACAGCACACTGTTGTTGTTTTTTAAATTTTCTCTGCAAGCCTCTCTTTGAAAAAGCCTCTCTTTGCTTTCTCACTTTCTCACAAATTGCACAATTCCCAGTCGAGGCAGGAACAGGGCAGATGGGAAGAGAAAAGGTAATGGTTTATTCTTCCCGAGATCCATGCAGACTTACCTTGTTTTGATTTGCCTTGTTTTCGTCACCAACTGAGAAAGCTGCAGTTTTATTTTCCCCAGGAAGAGAACATTTTAGTCACGGCAGCCTCTTCCTTCTGATGTAGTTTTGCATCCAGGCTCTTGTCAGTTGTGATTCAACAGGATTAAAGTTCAGTCCGGGTTGAAAGGGGTGTTGGGGGTGGGGGGAGAATCTGCTCCAGCCTCTGATTGGCAGAAACTCCTCTATGCAAGAAATACGTTTCTCACGCCTGCCTCATCAATTGTGCCCTTTGTGCATGGGCCTTGCCAATGAAACCTGGCAAAGGCTGTCCTCCCGGATACTGTGCAGCAGTTGCCATCTCGGTCCAGGCAGAACAAATAACGCAGAACTGGACAAAAGTCTCCCCTTCCCACTACACAACTCGAGTGAGATGTCACCCACCGCTCCCCCATCACCCTCCTTCTGTTTATCTTTGTGAATTACATATTAACTAAAGTTGTTTGCTTAAGAATGTTGGGTCTTTGTTTATATCAGTGCAGAGATTTTAGCTGAACAACTCATGCTGCAGGAAGGTAATTGTGCCACTGAGACTCTTTGGTACTGAATATTATATTATATTATATTATATTATATTATATTATATTATATTATATTATATTATATTATATTATATTATATTATTACATTGCATTAATCTATCTATCTATCTATCTATCTATCTATCTATCTATCTATCTATCTATCTATCTATCTATCTATCTATCTACCCACCCATCCATCTTGATCAAAAATATAAAGGGAACACTCAAATAGTCTACAGAGAGGGGCAGCATACAAATATAATAATAATAATAATAATAATAATAATAATAATAATAATAATAATAAATAACACACCCTAAGTCTGAATGAATGAAATATTCTCATTGAATACTCATTGAACAAAGTTGAATGTGAAATTGATGGTCAATCAGTGTTGCTTCCTAAGTGGACACTTTGATTTCACAGAAGTTTGATTTACTTGGAGTTATATTGTGTTGTTTAAGTGTTCCCTTTATTTTTTGAGGAGTCTATCTATCTATCCGTCTGTCCGTCCGTCCGCCCGCCCGCCCACCCACGATTTGACTGTATCTATACCTGGGGTGCCAAACTCACAGCCCGGGGCTTAGATCCAGCCTGTGGGGCCACCCTGGAAATAGCAAAAGACAAGCCTGCAGTGCCTCTGCTGGCAAAAATGGAGGTTGCGAGGGCTCCATTTTCATTGGCAGAAGGTTGCAGGAGGCCGTCGCAGCCGAAAACGGAACTCAGGAGTCTGTTTTTGTTAGTAGAGTGCTTGGGCAACCAAGATACCCCTAACGTTAGTGATGTCGAGCTGGCCACGCCCACCCTGGCCACAGCAACCCCGCCCCTCCAAGGGCAAATACAACCCTGAGGCGGCCCTCAGTGAAATCGAGTTTGACACCCCTGATCTATACTATGGTTTCCACATATTTCCTGCCTCAAAATGGCCGGAATAGATCTTGTCAGTTTCCAGCGGTCTTTGTCAGTGAAGGAGGAATAAGACTACATGTGATTGCCTATAATTTAGTTGACCTTCTCAGTTAATCACAATCCATAAAGGAGTTGAAACTTTAAAAATAAAACCCAGATCTTTGGTATCCATGGTGAGAATCAATGGAAATTAAATGAAGCAATTTAATTTTTTGTTTTCTTGTCTGGTTATTGGCATTTTCCTCTAGCAGCTCTCTAACACCAATCACGGTCTTTTGAAATTAGAACTGGGCACATAAATGCTTGTTCGTGGGTTGGAAAACAAGCGTCAGTGATTAGCCGTTTTGTTAAATGTTCTGGCTTAATTTAGCCAGTGGACCATCTGTTCTTCACTGTGTCCATCCTGACTAACTACGTTTCTTCTCCAGAGATACTGGGGACAAAACGGTCTTTCCCAGCAAACTGTCTGAGATTATTTTAACCAGAAGGTTTCAGTGAGGGTCACTAGCACGCAACAAAGCATGTGCTAATTTCTTACAATGGTTTTTTCCCCCCTGAAATGGGGAAAGCTCCAGGGTAATTGACAAACAAACCAAGCAGTACACCTGCACATCTGCTTCAGAGATTTAACAGGCACAGCTGCTTAAGTCATGCAGTTTAGAAAAAGGATATTTGCAGGACGGCTTCCATATTTCGAGGGGGCAGATATTCATTCAGATTCGTGTTTCCTTCCCCCCCCCATTTCCTTCTAGGTTTTGAGGCGAAAAGCTGGAGGTTTTCTACTTCTGGCTCCTCAGAGATTTTTCAGTGCGACGTTCAAGGTGAGAAATTTTCACACCATCACATCGTATCTGTTCCATGTAGGCAGAAGGGAAAGCAAGTAGGATGCTTGGCTGCATAGTTAGAGGTATAACAAGCAGGAAGAGGGAGATTGTGATCCCGCTGTATAGAGGGCTGGTGAGACCCCATTTGGAGTACTGTGTTCAGTTCTGGAGACCTCACCTACAAAAAGATATTGATAAAACTGAACGGGTCCAAAGACAGACTACAAAAATGGTAGAAGGTCTTAGGAACATAGAAACATAGAAGACTGACGGCAGAAAAAGATCTCATGGTCCATCTAGTCTGTCCTTATACTATTTCCTGTATTTTATCTTACAATGGATATATGTTTATCTCAGGCATGTTTAAATTCACTTACTGTGGATTTACCAACCACGTCTGCTGGAAGTTTGTTTCAAGGATCTACTACTCTTTCAGTAAAATAATATTTTCTCACGTTGCTTTTGATCTTTGGTCTTAAGTGTAAACCTTGTCAGGAAAGATTTAATGAACTCAATCTGTATAGTCTGGAGGACAGAAGGGAAAGGGGGGACGTGATCGAAACATTTAAATATGTTAAAGGATTAAATAAGGTTCAGGAGGGAAGTGTTTTTAATAGGAAAGTGAACACAAGAACAAGGGGACACAATCTGAGGTTAGTTGGGGGAAAGATTAGAAGTAACATGAGAAAATATTATTTTACTGAAAGAGTAGTAGATCCTTGGAACAAACTTCCAGCAGACGTGGTTGGTAAATTCACAGTAACTGAATTTAAACATGCCTGGGATAAACATATCTCCATTGTAAGATAAAATACAAGAAATAGTATAAGGGCAGACTAGGTGGACCATGAGGTCTTTTTCTGCCGTCAATCTTCTATGTTTCTTTGTTGGGGAGAAGTGGGTAGAACACAAACCCAGATGTTTGGGGAAACTTTCAATTTTTAATTTGACATTTGAGGGGAGGGGGGGAAAAGTCGAGACAGTGATAACCTTGAATTTCTTCCAGGCCTCAGATCTCCAGATTGAATTGAACAAACATCCAAAGCCGAAACCAGATTCTAGCAAGCTGGTCTTTGGGAAAAATTTCACGGACCATATGCTCACTGTGGAGTGGAGCAAAGAAAATGGCTGGGGAAACCCACACATCAAACCTTTCCAGAATCTCTCTCTGCACCCAGCCACTTCAGCCCTGCATTACTCAGTGGAGGTAAATGGTTTCCCATCTAAAGAGTTATAGATATACAGTAATACCTTGTCTTACGAACCTAATTGGTTCCCGGGGGAGGTTCGTAAGACGAAAAGTTCGTAAGATGAAACATTGTTTCCCATAGGAAACAATGTAAAATCAATTAATCTGTGCAAGGAAAAAAAACGCAAAAAACTACCGCCGCCCGGCTGTCACCTTTTAAAACAGCCGGGGGGCTTCTCTGCAGCCTCCCGAATGCCGAACCCAGAAGTTCGGGTTTGGCTTTCGGGTTCAGGAGGACGCTGGGAAGCCCCCCGGCTGTTTTAAAAGGTGACAGCCGGGCGGAGGGGCTTCCCAGCGGCCTCCTGAACCCGAACTTTTGCCGAATTTCCGGGTTCGGCGTTCGGGAGGCCGCCGAGAAGCCCCGCTGCCCGGCTGTCACCTTTTAAAACAGCCGGGGGGCTTCTCGGCGGCCTCCTGAATGCCGAACCCGGAAGTTCGGGTTTGGCGTTCGGGTTCAGGAGGACGCTGGGAAGCCCCCCAGCTGTTTCAAAAAGTGACAGCCGGGCGGCGGCGGCGGCAGGTTCGTAAGAAGGAAAAAGTTTGTAAGAAGAGGCAAAAAAATTCTGAACCCCGGGTTCGTATCTCGGGTTGTTCGTAAGACGAGGGGTTCGTATCATGAGGTACCACTGTATACCCTCCAGGATTGGGCTGCAGCCGGTACATTCAAGTACGCACTTGTGCTTGGAAAAATGGAGCTGTGTGAACACTTCAAGCTGACTGGTGGGCGGGTTGTAGGGGAAATATTAATTGCCCATTTTTGCATTAAGCCATAATAATGTCATATGAACAAAGCCATTGTGTTTCATTAACCTGCTAAAGTTTACGCCTAGGTCATGTATCAGGAGATGATCTCTGCCACATAATTCACTTTACTTTTTTGTTTTAATCTCCCCTTCCTCTTCCTCTTCCTCCTCCTTCCCTTATCTAGCTTTTTGAAGGAATGAAAGCTTTCCGGGGCTTCGATCAGCGCATCCGGCTTTTTCGACCCATGCTCAACATGAATCGCATGTTACAATCCTCTCGTCGAGCTTGTTTGCCTGTGAGTCTGTAAAGCAACCTCTTGTTCTCCCCCTTTGCCCTAAATCCAGGATCAGCTACCTGTTAAGCTATGGCCTTTTTCCTGAGGAAACTCGGAAACGGAGTTCAATAAAAGGAATCCTCCCAATGCAAATACAATATGAACGCTCTTACATATTTATACATTTATCACCCAATCAGGTTGCTGCATGCTTAATTACCTCAGAATGACTCGGCATTCTCTTTGCAGTCCTTCCTTCTGCATTGGGATATTTCCTCAGGATATTGCTCAATCCTGACATATATTTCAAGAAAGACTGGGCGAAGTCTCTCCCTGCAACCTTGGGGGTGGGGTTGGCAATTGAAATACACCACAATTTAGTGTATACTTCTGCTATTTGGCTTCCTAGCATTATAATTTCCACCCAGGTAGTTGGCACATGAATATGGAGAAGTGGAGTGTTTTATGTGAGATGTATTTTAATCAAGCTGATTCCATCATTTGCTTAGTGGGAGGCAACGTCCAATGCTTTTAACAACTCTTAAGAGCTGGGGTTGGTGCAGTGATTAGATCATAGTGCTTTTACAACCCTCTCTAATCCGTTTACAGAATCAGCATATTGCCCTGCAGCACTGCAGGCTACTTCAGCTGACTGCTAGCTGTAGTTCAGCAGTTCAAATCTCACCACCGGCTCAAGGTTGACTCAGCCTTCCCTCCTTCCGAGATGGGTAAAATGAGGACCCGGATTGTTGGGGGCAATATGCTGATTCTGTAAACAGATTACAGAGGGTTGTAAAAGCACTATGAAGCGGTATATAAGTCTAAATGCTATTGCTATTAATATGCAATAGTGGCAAATGTCTGTAGCTCGGGTTTAAGGATAAGGGTGAAGGTCAATGTTTTGCACTCCCTACAAGCTGTGTGTGCAGCTCAATTTATGCTACCGGAGTGACGTTCTTATTTGTACGCGTAGCAACCCGATACTGGTTACAAAGTCTGCTGTCAACATCTGAAATAGCATCTGAGAAATAAAGCAGATTCCACTCCAGTTGTCTCACATAAAGTTCGATTTATTAGAAGAGTCATGTTGGTTACATTTCGGCCATTCCGATACTAACTTCTCTCCAGTACTCCACCCAGGTTAAGGTTAATCTCACATCCCCACATCCACAAGTATATCACGAGGACCAGTCCGAGTGCAGGGATTCACTGACTTCCTCTTTTGTTCAGTTGACGCAGAATAAAATATGACCTTGGACTCTGAGAAAGGAATTTGTTGTGGCTATTAACCTCTCTCTCTTTAAACTACCCCTCCTAATTTCCCTTATGCTGTGTTACTGTGGCAGGCCAAAGGCCATCATGTGGCTTTTGACCTGACACCTGGTTTCTGGGTTTCCCAGGTGTGCCTCCCTGTTTCCATTGGGGGAAGGGATGCTAGAGACTAGGTGGAGGTTTGTTCTATCTAGCTGGATCTTTCACAGTCTTTTATTCTCTGTGCAAGGACAAACAGCAGGAACATCGTGTTTATTGTCTTCTTGCAGGCTTTTGATCAGTCTGAATTGCTCGAATGCATCCGGCAGCTGATCCGCGTGGACCAAGATTGGGTCCCACACTCCAGCACGGCCAGCCTCTACATCCGCCCCATCTTGATTGGCACCGAGGTGGGTACGAGTGCTTCCAATTTTAGATGCTTTAGGCGGCAGACGTCTTAAGGATTTCCATAATCTGATGCTAACGGTTATTCAAGCAGGGTTGCCATTTCTAAGTGTTGTCATTTCCTTCCGATTTCCAAAATCTGATCCCTTTTCATCAAAACAAGGTCATGGATAGACTCAGGAATAACTGCGTTCCCATTATTTCTCATTTATCAGAAATAATTGAGTTTCCATTTCCTATTTCTCACTTTCGTTCTTGTTTAACTCATTAATTTCAGTAATGAAACTGTTTTTATGAATTTTAAACATGTATACTGCTCAAAAAAATAAATAAAGGGAATACTCAAATAACATATCCTAGATCTGAATGAATGAAAAATTCTCATTGAATACTTTGTTCTGTACAATGTTGACTGTGGACAACAGCACATGTAAAAACTGATTGCCAATCAGTGTTGCTTCCTAAGTGGAGAGTTTGATTTCACAGAAGTTTGATTTACTTGGAGTTACAGGGGGTGGACAAAAAAATGGAAACACTTGACTTTTTGGCATCGTAATGTTTGAACATGTTCAAATCAATCAAAACTTGACATATTTTAATGTTTTTTTTGTTTTTTGTTTTAATTCTGTTATTTGATATGTTTTTTTAAACTACCTTTTTTAAAACAGAAATTTAAGGAAATTGGTTATAACCTAGAAATGGCAGACTTCTTAGACTTTCAAAGAGGCCAAATTGTTGGTGCTAGAATGGCAGGCGCTAGTGTAACAGAAAGTGCCTGAATGTTTGACGTTTCAAGAGGTAATGTCTCAAAAGTAATGACTGCTTTTGAAAGAGAAGGGAAAACGTCCTCAGCCAAGCACAGGTCTGGTCGAAAGTCGAAGTTGTCTGAGAGAGTCCGACGGTCTCTCTCAGTGAATTGAAAGTGAATTATTGGAGTGGATCGCAAGACCGCAGCTCCTAAAATTACTGCAGAGCTCAATAGACACGTACAGAACCCAGTTTCCACAAAAACTGTTCACAAATCTGGATTCCACGGAAGAGCTGCAAGGTGTTTCCAGTTTTTTGTCCGCCCCCTGTATATTGTGTTGTTTAAGTGTTCCCTTAATTTTTTTGAGCAGTGTACTTCATTCACCCATCAAACAGGCTGGCTGTGCACATTGTAAGCCATAAAAGCTAGCTATGCTTCAAACTAACTAAGATTAGCATATATAAATACATGTCCTATGTTTTTACAGATAGTTCTTGACATATCGCCTGCCATTTTGTAACCTTTTGATATTGTGATATATTATATCAGAAGGCTACTTATGACCAGTTTCAAAGTTCTGATGGTTACCACTTCCTACTCCCCTTCCTCAATCACGGAACCAACAAACTTTGAACATTTAGCAACTGGGCTGCATTCGCATCCATTTGTAGCATCTGACAGTCACATGACCATGCTTTATGATGATTTTGCCCCAAACTAGCCATTTATTTCTTAGTTTTCATTAAATCTGCACCAGGGCTGGGTTCCAACATTTCTCGCTGCTGGTTCGCTCCCTCCTGCGCCACACGGGCGCACATGCGCTTCACTCATGCACACATGCACACTAATGAAAATTTTTGGGGGAAAAAACAAAGCCAAAAACAAGATGTCAAGCGCATGCACAGTGCTGGAACTCGGCTTCTGCACATGCTCAGAAGGAAAAAAATAAAACATTCCAAAAAAATGCAAAACAAAAAAACCCCCAAAACAAAATGGTGGCGCCCACAGACTGGCACCGACTGATTTGGTGACATCATCATGATGTCACCAGCGGGTCACTTCCTGTTCTGGTGAACCAGTCCGAACTGGGAAGAACCCATCCCCGAACTCTACTCGTAGGGAACCATTACTTCACCAAATGATCGTGGCATTCTCTTAATGACCGCGGTGGCTATTTTATGCTTGCTGTTTAGTGACTGCCGCAAAAAAAATAGGGATAAAGTTGCATTGGTCACATGATCAACCCATTCTATGACCATTAAGACTTACGATCCTATCAGGCAAGCTTTATCTTGGTAGCAAGTCAATCCAGTTGGGTGTAGAGTGAAGATAAAAGAAATAGTGTTAAAAATGTTGACTCTCCTTTCCGTACAGCTCAGTTTCCGGAGATGTTGAAGTCAGCTTCACACAATATTCTTGGCCATAGCATGGAAATAGTTTGCTGGTATAATTTTTCCACATAGTTTCGAAACTTCTACCTCAGGCCCGTGGATAACTGGTGGTCTGATTCTCCACCACCGAGTAGGCCTGGCTTTGCTTAGCTTCTCAGGTGACAAAATTGGCCAGTTGCTAACATTGATAAATCCGTCAATGGAGATTCCCAGCCATCTGTGTAGAGTTGTCTGGAAGCTGAGTCATGGACTTCTTTTCATTTTGGTTTGAAACGTTTCGCCGCTTATCTAGGTAGCTGAGCAAGTCGATTAGGACAGTGTTTCGCAACCTTGGCAACTTGGAGATATCTGGACTTCAACTCCCAGAATTCCCCAGCCAGCGAATGCTGGCTGGGGAATTCTGGGAGTTGAAGTCCAGATATCTTCAAGTTGCCAAGGTTGCGAAACACTGGATTAAGAGGACTATTCCAAACTACCAGGATCGCCCAGAAAATAGTGCACCACATTTTTTTCTTCAACAATTATTTATTGAACACAATGAAACTTACAATGTTTCATTGAAAGAAATGAAGCAATGAAAGAAAGAATGATGTTTCTTCAACACTCGCTATTTTTCCACGTAATCTCTGTCCCGTTCTATAGCCTTCCCCCATTGAGACACAAGGGCGTGTATGCCCTGTCGGTATCATTCCCTGTTCTGGTCACGAAGCCATTTCTGCACTGTGTGAATCATCTCTTTGTCATCCTCAAAATGTCTTCCGCGACTAACCGTACTTCTGTCGACTGCAGATTCTCCATACACTGTACACAAACATTTGTGAATGTTCCCAACAGTTTCTTTCTCCGCAGAGACAAATTCAATGACAACGCGTACATCTCTTAGAGACGCCATTTCGAAACACTGCTGCATCTATGCCATCTGTCTGAAGAAACACAAAATTTACACACGCACTCCTGACAATTCAAATAATGTATATCTAAAGTTTCGCATTCGTATCATTACTGTAGGCTGAGGGAAAAAATGGGGTGCATTACTTTCTGGGCGACCCTTGTCAAAAGAAGAGTAGTTCAGCTGCCATGACTTTATAGATCTGCTGATTCTAACCATGTTTGCTGATCAGCCTCTTATGTGGCCTTCTCCCCTTCTGCCCTCTGCAGCCTTCCTTGGGGGTCACCATTTCCAATCACGCCCTGCTCTTTGTGATCTTGGGCCCTGTGGGTCCTTATTTTACCACCGGAAGCTTCAATCCCGTTTCCCTCTTGGCTGATCCCCAGTATGTCCGTGCCTGGATAGGTGGTGTTGGCAATTTCAAACTGGGCGGGTAAGTCTAGGGTTTCTGTTTTAACCTAAGTGAGTAGATGGAACTCTACAGTTTTAAGTCAGATTTTCCTAACCTGGGCATTTTCCAGATAGACAAACATTCTTGGCAATTTCTGGAGAATTCCCAGTCTTGAGGTCGACAGTTCTGGAAAGTGTATAGGTAGAGCAAGGCTACTTTAGCCCAATTTGTTTTGTAGAGATGGAACATTTTACTTTAGCCCAACTTATTTTGGGGACATTTTCCTTGAGACAAGAATTGGACTTTTTTCGTTTTTGAATTTCATGAAAGCCCTTGAGGATTGCAGAAATTTGTGATAAGGTGACACTGGAGAGGTTGTGGCATCAAAATGGAGTAGGCATCCTATTCAAAACACAGTCTTTTCCCTAACCGTAAACTTTATAACTTCTTCACCCCTGAAAATGGCCAATTTGGCAACATATTTCAATTTCATACAAAAATGATTAGTACATCTAGTTTAATGAAAAGAAGGACTAGGGGAGACATGATAGCAGAGTTCCAATAACTCAGGGGAAGAAAGAGACAACCTATTCTCCAAAGCACCTGAGGGTAGGACAAGAAGCAATGGGTGGAAACTAAACTAGGAGAGAAGTAACTTAGGAGAAATTTCCCAACAGTTAGTACAATTAATCAGTGCAATCACAATTGCCTTTGAAAATTGTGACTGTTCCAACAACTGGAAACCTTTAAGAGAGATTGGATAACCATTTGTCCAAAATGGTATCGGGCAGTGGTGACGAACCTTTTTTGGTTCACGTGCCAAAAAGGTGTGTGTGTTTGTGTGTGCGTGCATGTACCCACACCCATTCCCTCCCCTCCACTGCTCCTGCACATGAACACACACACACTGCCACCACGCAGCCCTGGGATGGTGAAAAACAGGCAAACTGGAAGTTCGGAAAAACAGACTTCCGGTTTGCCTGTTGTTCTGTTTTTCGCACTCCAGAGGCTTTGGGGGAAGTTTCCTGAAGCCCCAGAGTTCAGAAAATGGCACAGTGGGCAAACTGGAACATTTTTCTGAACTTTCAGTTTATTTATTCGATTTGTTATTTATTTATTCGATTTTTATGCCGCCCTTCTCCTTAGACTCAGGGTGGCTTGCAATATGTTAGCAATAGCACTTTTTAACAGAGCCAGCATATTGCCTCCACAATCCGGGTCCTCATTTGACCCACCTCGGAAGGATGGAAGGCTGAGTCAACTTTGAGCCGGTGCTGAGATTTGAACCACTGACCTATAGATCTACAGTCAGCTTCAGTGGCCTACAGTACAGCACTCTACCTGCTGCACCACTCCGGCTCTATGTTGCATGTTGTGCTGTTTTTTGCACTTCCTGAAGCCTCCAGAGGGCAAAAACGGCCTTTCCCCAAGCTCAAAAATCAGCTGGCCAGCACATGCTGGAGCTGACATAGGGCGTGTTCTCTGATATAGCTCCATGTGCCACAGGTAGCAGACGTGCCATAGGTTCTCCATCACTGTTATAGGATTTCCTACCTAAGCAGGGGGTTGAACTAGAAGACTTCACTTCCAACTCAGTTATTCTGTTATAGGCTCTTGAGTGACACTGAAAAAAGTGAGGATTGCCATAGGCAGGCTACAGATGTTCCACCTCTGTTTTAATATTTAAATAGTGGCCCATTTTTCAAAATGCACAGGAATAGAGCAGGGGTGAGATGCTACCGGTTAGACCCTGTAGCGGTAGCTAAAGAACTGGAGAACTGGTAGCTATGGCAGTGTGAGGCTCCGTCCATTTGCCCAGATGTTGCCATTATCCTTTTTTAACCTTCTGTGCATGTGCAAAACCCTCTGCACATGTGCAGAAGGTGAAAAATCTCACGCTTCCGAACTGGTAGAAAAGGTAAGTAGATTTCACTTCTGGAATAGAATAACCACAACTAGCCCTTGACTGGAGGAAATGTTTTGGGGCGGAGAAGAGTTTGGGGATGTTCAACTAGGTATTTAGAGAAGCCTTGTTGGATGCCTCTTTCCAACAAGGCCCTTGGTATACTTGGAGATCTGTTTGATCCTCCGATCTGTTGTCCCTTCCTTCTTTCCCTTTTAGTCTCTCAGGCTGGCTTTGCATCCATGTTGGTCAAGGAATAAATGCCCTTGTATCTGATCAGAGACTTGTCCTGCTGTTATGTCGCCCCTTAGCAACTATGGCCCCACCATATATGTGCAAGGAGAGGCTGCCAAACTGGGTTGCCAGCAGGTTTTGTGGCTGTATGGAGATGACCACCAAATCACTGAAGTTGGGACCATGAATATTTTCTTGTTTTGGAAGAACCAAGAGGGAGGTAAGGAATTTTATCTCTGGGCAGTGGTAGGTCCATTGTTTTAGGCTTTGGGGTGGGAACATTTTCATTCATTCATTCATTCATTTTGTCCAATACACAATACATAGAAGACAACATAGTCCTGTGGTAAGGCTGATTCAGCGTATTGATTAAATATTAATTCCCGATTCCTAAAATAAATTACCATTAAGCATAAAACGTATCAGGAAAGACTTAATGAACTCCATTTGTATAGTCTGGAGGACAGAAGGAAAAGGGGGGACATGATCGAAACATTTAAATATGTTAAAGGGTTAAATAAGGTTCAGGAGGGAAGTGTTTTTAATAGGAAAGTGAACACAATAACAAGGGGACACAATCTGAAGTTAGTTGGGGGAAAGATCAAAAGCAACATGAGAAAATATTATTTTACTGAAAGAGTAGTAGATCCTTGGAACAAACTTCCAGCAGACGTGGTTGATAAATCCACAGGAACTGAATTTAAACATGCCTGGGATAAACATATATCCATTGTAAGATAAAATACAAGAAATAGTATAAGGGCAGACTAGATGGACCGTGAGGTCTTTTTCTGCCTTCAGTCTTCTATGTTTCTATGTTTCTATTAGGGAAGTTCCTTCATTTGCCCAAAAAACGTGCCTTGGTTTTTCATCTGAAATTGTTCAATCTTTTGTCCTCATCTCCTGGATATATTTATTGGGGATCGTGCCTAATTGCCAGTTAGTCCTCAACTTAGAACCACAATTGAGCCCGGAATTATAATTGTAACTCATTGTGGTCATTAAGTGGGTCACCATGCGGCTAGACCCAACTTCATAACATGCTTAATGGCAGTCTGTTAACTGAATGCTGTGGTCATTAAGTGAATCCATTATACCCAATGGATATTTTTTTTGTCGGGAATCTGAAGTTAATACCAGACACAGACAAAAAATGTCAAAAATTGTGGGTATGTGACTGCAGGACATTGTAAACTTCTATAAAACTGAGCCAGTTGCCAAGTGTCCAGAATGTGATCATGTGACTGGAGAGGTGGTATTGTGGTCATTGCCACTTTGAAATTGGGCCGTCAGTACCTTTTGGGAAGGGTCCATCCTTCTTTGAACAATAGTCTTTTAGTGACTTAGTCATAAGCCAAGTGTTATGTTTGTACTTTTAAATAAAGGTGACCGCTGATTGGCTTAAGTCGCGGCCAAGGGAAACCTTGGCGCGAAAGTTTAAAAAAGAGGAACTCAAGTTTAGTTTCAAGTTTTATTGGATTTATATGCCGCCCCTCTCCGAAAACTCGGGGCGGCTAACAACAATCATGAAAATATACAATAAAATCTAATACTAAAAGCAAATTAAAACCCCTTAATATATAAAAACCAAACATACATACAAACATACCATGTATACAGTTGTAACGGCCTAGGGGGAGAAAAAAGTCTTAATTCCCCCATGCCTGGCGGCAGAGGTGGGTTTTAAGTAGCTTATGAAAGGCAAGGAGGGTGGGGGCAATTCTAATCTCTGGGGGGAGTTGGTTCCAGAGGGCCGGGGCCGCCACAGAGAAGGCTCTGTTTCCCCACGCCAGCATGGTATATAAGGCGCAACTTTAGCCGGTAGCCAACAGTCACTTCCTACTTGCGAGCTGGTCACTTCAACTGTTCCTGATTGCCAATAAAGAGCTGTTAACCTTCCTCGGCCTCCAGCTTCTGATTTAACAGTGGCGACGAGGATGGGAAAAGGATTGCCTGTGCAATGACGAAACAGTTGCCACCAAATATATAGCCCTGCCAACTTGTACTTTCATATTTGCACTGTGGTACTTGCATGCAAGGGCAAAGATTGTGTCATGATGTGTATTTTTTGTTTGCCACGTTCCTGCAGACACCCATCATTGCAAAAAAGGAGGAAAAGGCAACATTGGTGAATCTTTAAAAATGTTTTAACATCCAAGCCATGCGGTCTTTGGATTTGTGGGTTTTAAAACATATTAAATTAGTACTGTACTCAATGCAAAGTATGACAAGTGGCTTTATTTTCTTGTGCCTGTAGAGAAAGGAGTATCACTTTTTAACATGATTGCAAGGATACCCAGTGGCATTAGGAGACATTTGTTTTGAGTTTTTCCTTTAGTCTTTGTAGGTCCTTGACTTACAGCCATTTGAAATTACAATGGTACTGAAAAAGTGACTTACAACAGGTGCCCAATCTTGCTACCATTGCAGGCCACGTGATCAGAATTCAGGTGCTTGGCCAGCCAGGATGTATTTACAATGGTTGCAGTCTCCTGGGATCATGTGATCACCATTTGTGATCTTCCCAGCCAACTTTCAACAAGCAAAGTCAAGGGGAGAAGCTGGGTTTACTTGACAACCACATGATTCACTCAATGATGTGGTAATTCGCTTAACAGCCAAAAAATTGGGTGTTGACTCTTTTAATAACTGCCTTGCTTAGCAATGGAAATTCTGGCCCCAATTGTTTATTTATTTATTTATTTTATTTCTTAGTTTGTCAAACAAGTGCAAGATAGCAGGTATAAATGTGAATATCGACATGAATGAAGGAAATAAATACAGATAAATAGAGACAATAGGACAGGAATGGTAGGCACACTGGTGCGCTTATGCACACCCCCATTATTGTTATTGTGATTTTAAGTTGAGGGCTGCTTGCATTTTGTTTCCCAGATGCAAATTTATGCAGATTAAAACTGATTAATTGAGAAGAACGGCCACATTAGTTAAGATTCCTTAATCTTTGATGCTTGCTTGCTTGCTCTATCTATCTATCTGTCTGTCTGTCTGTCTGTCCGTCCATCCATCCATCCATCCATCCATCCATCCATCTATTTGTCTGTCTGTCTGTCTGTCTGTCTGTCTCTCTCTCTCTCTCTCTCTCTCCCATCCATCCATCCATCCATCCATCCATCTATCTATCTATCTATCTATCCACATACCTACCCACCCACCCACCCACCCATTCATCATCTCACTCCATCCATCCATCTTTACCCTTGTCCTGAAATTTTAAATAATTTAAAAGAAAATGAAAACTTAACGTAAGTGTTGCTGCACTTCACGTTTCAAACATTTAAATCTCTTGAAAGTCTGACAGGATGTATATTAAATATTATACCAATGTCATTTATGAAAATAAGACGTGTATATTTTTTTTGTTGCTGTTCTCTGATTAAACGTAGTTAGTGGTTGGATCCAGAGTTATGTGCAGAATTGACAATTGAAACCAGTGGAACTTATCCATGACAACTTTCTGCCCTTTGGATTGATAAATAAACTCTGTATAGGACTTAGTTCTCACGCAACCCATGGCTTTTTAAAGCTGACAGGCATGATTTTCTCTTTTAATAATAATTGCATTCCCACCGCTCAGTTAATTCTACCTTTTGGGGCTTCAGAAATATTTTAATGCTATGCCATGCAGCCACCCCTGGAAATGTGTAACTATAATGCCCGCTTTTCAGATATGGAGCTGGTCACCCCTCCACTTAATGGAATCATTTTACCTGGTGTGACACGACAAAGCCTTCTGGATTTGGCCTGCAAATGGGTGAGTACGCAGGAGTGTGGGGTAGCCCTGCCACTTATGGGGAGATTGCACGTCCCTTATTGAAAGGCTGCTTTTTTCTCCCCCCTTTGCAAGATTTCTTTTTTTAGTATTCATTCTTGCACCCAAGAATAAATTGAGGGAGCATCAGGGAGAACAATTTGCTGAATAAAAATAAGGCTGTTGACGTCAAATCCTGAGTTAAAGAGAGAGTCACATTCTACATTTTAGTGGGGTGACTTAGGACAGTATTTTTCAACCAGTGTGCCGTGGCACACTAGTGTGCCGCGAGACATTGTCAGGTGTGCCGCGAAGCTCAGAGAAAGAAAACAAGAGAGAGAGAAAGAAAGAAAGAAAGAGAAAGCAAGCAAGAGAGAAAAAGAACAAGAGAGAAAGCAAGCAACAGAGAGAAAGAAAGAGAGAAAGAGAGAGAGAAAGAGAACAAGAGAGAAAGAAAGCAAGAGAGAGAGCAAGAGAGAGAGAGAAAGAGAGGGAGGGAAGGTGGGAGAGAGAAAGACATAGAGGGAGGGAGGGAAGGAGAGAGAAAGAGCAAAAGAGGAAAGAAGGAAGAGAGAAAGAAAGAGGGATGGAGAGAGAGAAAAAAAGAGGAAGGGGGAGAAAGAGGGAGAGAGAAACAGAGCGAAAGGGAGGAAGAGAGAATTTTTTTGTCCAATATTTTTTTAGCCCCCCCCCCCTCAATGTGCCCCATGGTTTTGTAAATGTAAAAAATGTGCCGCAGCTCAAAAAAGGTTGAAAATCACTGACTTAGGACCATAGAAACACACAATATTGTAAAGGGAGGAAGGTTGGGGATTTTCCCATTTTTCTAAAGGGTGTGAAGATGTCAGTTGGGGGGTGAGAGAGGTCAAACAAGTCAAAATAGTGGTTGCAACTGTACAACTAAAACACCTTTCACTATTAGCAACATACAAAAAAAACGTTGATTGCAAAGTTGCAGAAACTTTTTCACTCTGTTGGTGCTTCTAGTGGGATGGAGTTTTTGTGCTATTGAATAACAATAACTATTTCATCGATTGTCGGTCTTACAGGATAATTTTCAAGTGTTTTTGACATGGTAGGAAGCTTTACTAAGAATGTTTAACCTTCTTTCCACCCAAATTTGCAGTGATGGGATGAGGAGACTCCAGGGACCTCTGGTCCCTACTCCCTAGTCTTCCTTGATTGGTAGTGACCCCCAAGATTTAGATTATTTTTTTCTCAGACCACTTTAAATTCAAAGTGTTGGTAATGACCTATAAAACCCTACATGGCATCGGACCAGAATACCTCCGGGACCATCTTCTGCCGCATGAATCCCAGCGGCCGATAAGGTCCCACAGAGTTGGCCTTCTCCGGGTCTCGTCGACTAAACAATGACCTAGGGGAAGAGCCTTCCCTGTGGTGGCCCCAACCCTCTGGAATCAACTCCCCCCAGAGATTCCGTAAATTGCTTAAGACCCACCTATATCACCAGGCATGGGGGATTTGAGACATCTCCCCCAGGCTTATATAGTTTTATGTATGGTATGCTTGTGTTGTATGGTTTTAAATGATGGGTTTTAAGATCCAGTACTTTCGTTTAAATATTAGATTTATTACATTGCACATTGTTATTATTATTGTTGTGAGCCGCCCTGAGTTTGCGGAGAGGGGTGGCATACAAATATTATTATTATTATTATTATTATTATTATTATTATTATTATTATCATTATCATTATCATTATCACTATTATTAATTATAGATAGAATAGCTTGAGTGAGATGTTCTGTATGCAATGCCTGTGCAGTGCAACCAAGAACTGGTTCTGAAATAGATGGATTGGACTCAAAATTCAGTTACAAGATCAAATCTGGATTGGTCACCAGGACCAAAATCTTACAAGATTTTGAGCTCACACTGGAATCCATCCTGAGAGAACCTCTCTCTATTGGAATATTATTATTATTAATTGGATTTCTATGCTGCCCTTCTCCAAGGACTCGGGGCGACTCACAATATACAATATCTTGAATCTAATTAATTAATTAAAAATCTAAAACTCCAAAAAAGCATTAAAACCCCAAATCATTCCATTCAATCAACTTTTTCTCAACATATTCATCAGCCGGAGGGCAAGAATCTAATGGCCCCAAGCCTGGTGGCATAAATGAGTCTTCAGACTCTTGCGGAAGGCGAGGAGGGTGGGGGCAGTATGAATCTCTGGGGAGAGCTGATTCCAGAGGGCTGGGGCCCCCACAGAGAAGGCCCTTCCCCTTCCCCTACAATATTGTCTATTGATGGAGAAGAGTTGGAGAAGGCCAACTCTGTGGGACGGTGGGATTCATGCGGCAGTAGGCGGTCTCGGAAGTATACTGGTCTCATGCCATGTAGGGCTTCATAGGTCATAACCAACACTTTGAATTGTGTGGGCTGTTCTGTGAGTGGTATTTACATGGTGCCTTATGTGGTTGATTTGTGTGCTGATGGCTGGTGATTGGCTGTTGTTTCCTTTCGAAAGCTGGTCCTAGTGACTGACCCAGATTCAATCTTGCAACGTCATCCTGGGACACATATTTGCCTTCATTCAAAATTCAATCTTTCTGCATTTTAAAAAACGGCTGACAGCAGGATTTAAATGTGTTTGCCTCTCTTTGTGCCCAGGGGGAATTCAAGGTTTCAGAGAGAGTCATCACCATGTCTGACCTGATTAAAGGTTTGGAAGAGAAAAGGGTGAAGGAGGTATTTGGCTCAGGCACAGCCTGTGTTGTGTGTCCGGTGGACAGAATTCTCTACCAGGGCAAGGTGAGAATTAATGGGACGTTCCCAACTTTCTGGTTATCCTACACCTATTTTGTTCCTCTCGATACAAACTGTATTTCTGTCTCTCTTGGCACAGAATTATCATATCCCCACAATGGAAAATGGACCTGAGATAGCAAAACGGTTTCTGAAGGAGTTGACAGATATTCAGGTAAAATTCTCAGCGGGAGGCAGAAAAACAGATCTGACAGGTTGTGTTTCATTGGTTTTCCACGTTTCCAATTTTAAATTCATTCTGTCTTTTTTCTGCATTGATTTGCATTTGAAAAAGACCCAATTCAACATTTTGTTGCACTTGGCCTTGGTAAGGCAAAAGGGGGCTATTTTTTCCTCATATCCTCTGTCAAAAACGAAACATTTCCATGCTGATTCCTGCCCTGGATGTTAGATTCTTTGAGTGTACCATCTGTTTGTACTGTAACTTCGCTGGCTGGGGAATTCTGGGAGTTGAAGTCCAAATATCTTCAAGTTGCCAAGGTTGAGAAACACTGCCTTACACAATTGAAGTAATCTGTTTTTCCTTTCCAAGCACTGTGGTGTTGTGAACAAAATACAGTGATACCTTGTCTTACAAACTTAATTGGTTCCGGGACGAGGTTCTTAAGGTGAAAAGTTTGTAAGATGAAACAATGTTTCCCATAGGAATCAATGGAAAAGCGATTAATGTGTGCAAGCCCAAAATTCACCCCTTTTGCCAACCGAAGCGCCCGTTTTTGCGCTGCTGGGATTCCCCTGAGGCTCCCCTCCATGGGAAACCCCACCTCCGGACTTCTGTGTTTTTGCGATGTTGCAGGGCAATCCCAGCAGGGGAATCCCAGCATCGCAAAAATGAGCACTTTGCTGGCAACGGAAGTCCAGAGGTGGTGTTTCCCAGCGAGGGGAGCCTCAGTGAAATCGCAGTATCGCAAAAACACCGAAGTTCTCGAAACCCCACCTCCGGACCTCTGTGTTTTTGCGATGCTGCGATTTCACTGAGGCTCCCCTCACTGGGAAACACCACCTCTGGACTTCCGTTGCCAGCGAAGCGCCCGTTTTTGCGCTACTGGGATTCCCCTGCTGGGATTCCCCTGCACCATCACAAAAACACAGAAGTCCGGAGGTGGGGTTTCCCATGGAGGGGAGCCTCGGGAATCCCAGCAGTGCAAAAATGGGCGCTTCGCTGGCAACGGAAGTCCGGAGGCGGGGCATCCCAGTGGTGGCAGTGGGTTTGTAAGGTGAAAATAGTTTGTAAGAAGAGGCAAAAAAATCTTAAACCCCGAGTTTGTATCTTGAAAAGTTTGTATGACGAGGCGTTTGTAAGACGAGGTATCACTGTATTTGATTAGGAGTGGGAAGACCCAGGTTTTAGTTCGCTCTCCACCACAAAGGTCATTGCAAGACTTTGAGCCAGTCAAGCCCTCTCATCCCAAGTATCCTCACAGGGTGGTTGTTATTGAGAAAAATAGATAAGAACTTAAGAAGAGCCATGCTGAATCGGGCCAAAGCCCATCGAGTCCAACATTCTGTGTCCCACCAATTGTCCATGGGGATCTTGAGCAGAAAGAGAAGGCAAGACCCTCTCTTTCCCTTGACCCCCAACAAATGGTACCCAAGGGAATCCTGCCTGCCTCAACCAACATAGAGGTGGCACTTGGACATCCATTTCAATAACCACCGATACACTAGGCATCCATGAATCAAATCATTACAGATCTTATTTATTTTATTTATTTATTTATTAGATTTGTATGCCGCCCCTCTCCGCAGACTCGGGGCGACTCTTATCTGTACTAAGATATAAATACATACCAAATCCAAACACTAAAATAGGGTCCCCATGCTAGGTTAGATTACCCATCCCAATATACAGATTAACAAAGAAAACTGTACATATTCACTTTACTAAGTTACTTCAATATATGTTCCTAGATTAGTTTTCATTTTTAAGCCCTACTTTAAAATGAAAGCAGAATTTTGCTTATCCTGTCTTTCCCCAATTGGGCCACAAGAGGGCAGAATGGCCTTGTGATGGAAGGTTTGCCTTGTGGGCCTTTTTTATCCTCAGTGTTGACACCTGAGGAAGATTGCCTGGGCAGCATTTCAAAAGTAGCTTGCCATCACCTCCTTTGCAGGGCTGAGAGAGAGTGACTGGCCCCAAATCAGCCAGCTCGCTTCACGCCTAAGGCGGCGTGGAACTCACCATCTCCTGGATCTCTGGGACCGCCTTCTGCCGCACGAATCCCAGCGACCAGTTAGGTCTCACAGAGTTGGCCTTCTCCGGGTCCCGTCGACTAAACAATGTCATTTGGCAGGACCCAGAGGAAGAACCTTCTCTGTGGCGGCCCCGACCCTCTGGAACCAACTCCCCCCAGTTATCAGAGTTGCCCCCCACCCTCCTTGCCTTTTGTAAGCTCCTTAAAACCCACCTCTGTCATCAGGCATGGGGGGACTGAGATATTCCCTTCCCCCTAGGCTTATACAATTTATGCATTTTCTTTCAACATCTTTCAGTGCAAATTGGGTGCTCTGGGATGGAGCTCCATTTTCACTACCCCTCTGCATTCCCCCCTGTCCGGGCAGTAGCCCATCCCTGGTCATGTGATTGTGAGGGGAATATTTGCCTTTGGAACTGTGGAACCAGGAATTTATTTATTCGATTTCTATGCCACCTTGAGTCCTTCGGGATTGGACTGTGTCAAATAAGTAAGTAAGTACATGTCAGCACTTTTGCAAGAGTTTGTCTTACTTTGAGGACTCCCTGTACGGCAGGGCTCCCCAAACTTGGCAACTTTAAGACTTATGGACTTCAACTCCCAGAATTCTCCAGCCAGAACTCTGGGAGTTGAAGTCCACAAGTCTTAATGTTGCCAAGTTTGAAGACCTCTGCTGTACGGGATAGTACAGTAGTTCTTAATTTTCTCCCTCCCACATTTTTAGGAATTTGTTCAAGATACACTAGTGGCAGGGGTGGGTTCCAGTTACATTTTGCTACAGGTGCGCATCCGCGCATACCTGCATATCCCATCGCGTGATTTCACTTCCGCGCATGCTTAGGATAACATTGCAAGCTGAAACCCAACTGAGCAGTTTCTCAGCTGTGCTTCGGACGAAGAATAAAGGTCGCCATTAACGTGAGGACCAGTGGGCGGGTTTTTTTCGACGCACAGAATCTATCTAAACCTGGAAAAAGTAGCTGAAAATTACATCATCACCGGGCTCCTATCGGTGCGCAGCACCAGATTGCACTGTAGGAACTCACCACTGACTGGTGGTAAATTGGGACCACCGAGTAGTTCAATTTTATGAATAGCCCCTTTAAAAATAAATAAACAAGTGAGGTGAAGATCAATTATTCCAATAACAGTAACTAAAGTTGTTGGAAACAAAAATCTGATCTGGACTGAAAAATGACAATATCTCTCCTTCTCTATCATTGCTTATGGTGGGGAAGGGAATTTGGATTATTTATTTATTTCATTGATTCATTTATTCATTCATTTATTTATTTATTCATTTATTCATTCATTTATTTCATTGATTCAGTGATTCATTGATTTATTTATTTCATTTATTTATTCATTTATTTCATTGATTCATTGATTCATTTATTTATTTCATTGATTCATTCATTCATTGAATCATTTATTCATTTATTTATTTATTTATTCATTCATTCATTCATTTATTTCATTAATTCATTGATTCATTGATTCATTGATTCATTGATTATTTATAAATTAATTAGATTTGTATGCCGCCCCTCTCCGGAGACTCGGAGCGGCTCACAACGTGAAACAGTACAAATCCAATGATTAAAACAATTTAAAAGCCTTAATGTAAAAAGCAATCATACATCTCATATAAACCATACATAAAATGGAAAACGGTCCAGAGGGATCAATTCTCCCATGCCTGATGACAGAGATGGGTTTTAAAAAGTTTACAAACGGCAAGGAGGGTGGGGGCAATCCTAATCTCCAGGGGGAATTGATTCCAGAGGGTCGGGGTCGCCACAGAGAAGGCTCTTCCCCTGGGTCCGGCCAGACGACATTGTTTAGTCGACGGGACCCAGAGAAGACCAACTCTGTGGGACCTAACCGGTCGCTGGGATTCATGCGGCAGAAGGCGGTCTTGGAGATATTCTGGTCCAATGCCATGAAGGGCTTTATAGCAACACTTTGAATTGTGACCGGAAATTGATCGGCAACCAATGCAGACTGCAGAGTGTTGTTGTAACATGGGCATATTTGGGGAAGCCCATGATTGCTCTCGCATCTGCATTCTGCACGATCTGAAGTTTCCGAACACTCTTCAAAGGTAGCCCCATGTAGAGAGCATTACAGTAGTCGAACCTCGAGGTGATGAGGATTAGCTCTGCTTCTGCTTTATATTTTGAGAGGCTACAGCCACAAAACCTGATTGTATTTTTTTGGGGTCCTTCACAGTACGGACGCACCCCAAGTGACTGGGCCCAGGCGGTTTGCTGAAGACTTTCCTGTTCTTGTTCATCTTCACTCTCTTCACCACAGCTGTATTTATGACACGGTTCCAAAACTTATTCCAACTTTGCCTTCCGTTTCGACTGACCCTCTGCCTAGTTGGGAGAACTACAGTTTCCCTGATATAAACCCAGGCCCTTTATGGCTTTGAAACACTCCATACCGGGAAGGCCTGCCCTGATCCAGGACTGAGAAGAATACTAGATCAACCTCTTTGCAATGGAAACAAAGCTTTGAACTCCAAGTGGCTTGCTCTGCTTCTCTCTCTCCACTCCAAAACCCGGCTGCTTTTTGCTTTTTAAGTGCAATATCGAGAGAGAGTGGAAGAAAAAGAAGGAATGTGGGGTGTTCGCAAAGCTCTAATATTTCATGTGCATGATTGCCAATTTTTTTTTAAAAAAAAACATTGCTTGAATTCATGTAGAAGCACATGTAAAAACAAAAGTGTAATCTAAATCATATTGCTCTTATAAAAGTTTTTTTTTCATTTTAGTATTTTTATTGAATGGGGCCAAACTTTAAAATTTTGGCTCTTGTATCTTAAAATGAACATGACCGGAAACGTGAACTTTTTGTTTCGTGTGGATGACTTTTCACTCTTTAAAGTTAAATCTGATGGATAGATAAAAGAAGCCTTGGATCTCCAGAATAAAACACGGAGCTACAATTTGCAGTCACGGTTGGCTTTTAAAGGTGATTCAAAAGTGATGTGACAGCGAGAAGGATGGTATATAAATTTAATAAATAAACAAAATTAAACTGCCTGTTGGAGAAGGCTCCAGTCACCCATGTCTGACTTTCTTGTTCTGGGTAGTAAGCAATGTCTATTCTAGTATGTCTCAACTTTGGCAATTTTAATAAGTGTATACTTCCAACTCTCAGCTAGGTAACTATGGAACTCTGGGAGCTGAAGTTGACCACATCTTAAAGTTGCTAAGGTTTAAAAACAATGCTCTATGAGGAATGTAGTTTGGGCGAATTTGTTTGTTTATCAAATTTATATAGCCGCCCACTTCTGAGAAGAGACACTGTGTAGTGTAAATTAATTCTAAATCATGTGATGATTTCCCCGAATTCCCAGTTATTTGAACAAACTTTTTCTTGACTAAAGATTCTTTGCAGGGGGGGAAAACATTTTTTTCTGCATTATCACGAAGGTTGCGCAGATACGTCCTTGTCTTACGATTGCAATTGAGCTCCAGATTTATGTTACTATGTGAAACATTTGTTAAACTACTCTGAAAGAGTAGTAGATCCTTGGAACAAACTTCCAGCAGATGTGGTTGGTCAATCCACAGTAACTGAATTTAAACATGCCTGGGATAAACATATATCCATCCTAAGATAAAATACAGGAAATAGTATAAGGGCAGACTAGGTGGACCATGAGGTCTTTTTCTGCCATGTTCTATGTTTCTAAATGAGTTTTCCCCATTTTATGACCTTTCATAGAAACATAGAAAAACATAGAAGATTGACAGCAGAAAAAGACCTTATGGTCCATCTACTCTGCCCTTGTACTATTCTTGGACACTTTCCTTCCATAGTGGTTAAGTGAATCATTGCGGTTGTTAAGATAGTAGCACCGTTGTTTCCCCATTGACTTGGCTCATCAAAAAGTCGCAAAAGAGGATCACATGACCCCAGGACATTGCAATTATCATAAGTATGAATGAGTTGCCAAGTGTCTGAATTTTGATCACGTGACCATGGAGATGTGGCAAATGGTTGTAATTGTTAAAATTGGTCCTAAATAGTGATGGGCGAACCGAACCCGCACAATTTGGATCCGTACTGAATTTTGCGGAGTTCGGTATGCCGAAAACGAACCCGAATTTTTTTCAAACTTTGGGCAAAGTTCGGGGTTGTGTTCAGCGTTCGGAGCTTTGACGTCACCGGCAGGTTGCTAAGGATGCCAAGGTGATCACTTCCTGGATTCCATGGAATCCAGGAAGTGATCACCTTGGCGTCCTTAGCAACCTGCCGGTGACATCAAAGCTCCGTCCCCGGAATCTCTTTGTGGGAGGGATTCCCCGTTCGAGTTCGGGTTCGGCCGAATTTTGTGTAAAGTTCGGTCGAACTTGCTGAACCCGAGCACTGTTGGGTTCACCCATCACTAGTCCTAAGTTGTAACTCCAAATGGTCACTAAATAACTGTTGTACGTCAAGGATTACCTGTAATACACATATCTCATAAAGTTGGGGATCACACTTGGTACCTACTAGACCCATGATGGTGAACCTATTACATTCATGCCATACTTGCTGGCACTCGAGCTGTTGCCCTAGAGCAGCTCCAGCACACATGTGCACACTGCCCAACTCATTTTTGGCTTGCACAGAGGCTCTGGGAAGGCATTTTCAACCTCCAGAGGGCCTTGGAGGAAGTGAGGGAGGCCTTTTTCACTCTTCCCAGGCTCCAAGGAAGCCTCTGGGGCCTGGAGAGGGCCCACTGGAAGTCAGAAAACAGGCCATTTCCAGCCTCCAGAGGGCTTCCGGGATGGGTAGGGGAGGCTTTTTTGCCCTCTCTAAGCTCTAGGAAAGCCTCTGAAGCCTGAGGAGAGCGAAAAACACGCCTATTAGAAGTTGGGAAACATGCGTGGGGGAGCATGGAGGGTCGTGTGTACATGTGCAGGGGGTTGGGCACAGGGGCATTGAATTATGGGTGAGGGCATATGTATGTGTGTGAAAGCGCATACGCTTGCACTTTCGGCACCCGAGGGAAAAAAGGTTTGCCATCGTTGTACTAGTCCCATGATGACGAAACTATGGCACGCATGCCACAGGTGGCATGCGGAGCCACTTCAGAGGGAAGGCGAGACCTTGCTCTATGATAGCTTCAGTGCACGTGCGTGTGCTGGCCAGCTGATTTTTGGCCTTGGGAAAGCCCATTTTGCCCTCTGGAGGCTTCCCGGAAGCCCCAGAGTGCAAAAAACCCCACCCAATAGGCAAACCGGAAGTTTGGAAAATGGATTTCCGGTTTGCCCATTGTGCTATTTTTTTGCACTCCGGAGGGTTCAGGAAGCCTCCTTGAACCCTCCAGAGTGCAAAAAACAGAAAAATGGGCAAACTGGAAGTCCCTTTTTCCGAATTTCTGCCCTTTTGGCTGTTTTTTCACGTTCCAGGCTTCAGTGAGGCCTGTGTTCCTGCGTGGGGGCAGCATGGGTGTGTGCGCATTGGGGGGAAAGGGCTGTGGACACATACACACATGCTAGCGCACACACACACACCTTTTTGGGACATGAATAAAAAAAGGGTTGCCATCACTGTACTAGGCTGTCTCCTCTGACTATTAGAAACATAGAAACATAGAAGACTGACGGCAGAAAGATCTTTCAACTTAAAAAAAGAAAGAAAGAAGACTGATGTACAGTAAAGCACCCTCCATATTTTCCAGGAAGAATTCTAGAAGTTCATTTTAGGCATTATTGGAAAATAAAGTTATTGGATGACTATTGCTACAGGTATGGAAAGGGCCTAGCTGTCTAGGAAAAAACACCACCACCACCACCACCAAGAAAGGACGTTTGGAGTGGTAGGAGGCTAAAGGTGATGGTGGGACAGCGTTTTTCTTATTGGGGGGTGCAAGTCTGGTAGCCATTAATTGTACTGGAACGGTTTCTTTTGAAATGTGCCCACACTTCAGCTGCCCTCCAGTTATCTCCCCTCACACCTCTATCCTGCCCTGTTGCCAACCCCTGCCAATCTCTGCTGTCCTCAGCTGACGTGTTTTCTTCCTTTTACAGCTAGTTAGGCCAGTGTTTTTCAACCAGTGTGCCGCGGCACACTAGTGTGTCGTGAGACATGGTCAGCTGTGCCATGGGGAAATTAAACATGGGTCCCCAAACTACGGCCTGCATGCCAGATACGGCCCGCAGATGCCATTTATCTGGTCCGCTGCCAGCCGCCTCCATCCGAACATAAACATTCCCCTCACAATCCCTCCAGCTATCAGCGACAGGAAGAGTGGAGGCACAGGGAACACTCACTGACCAATCACCTTCTAGGGTGCATCCCGACCACTAGCGATGAACCAATAGCAGGCCACCTCTCATCCACACCCAGGAAGGTCCCCACTTGGGCTGCCGCGCACTTGTCATTGTGTGGCCGCGGTGAGTAGTTGAAGCTGCTACTCTTCCCCGTGGTCCCGATTTCTAATCCTGGTCAGGACTGGAGGTAAATGTTGCCACCACTAGATGAAGCCTTAGCCTCAGCTCGTTATGTCTCTCCTGATAGATATATAGATATTTGACCTTTTTCTTTTTATAAGAGGCCCCCGCAGAGGGTGATATACAATGCATCACAATGTTATCTATATGTATAATATGTACTGTGTTAGAGTGTTGTTTTGTGTCGTTTTGGTTGGTGGTGTGCCCCAGGATTTTGTAAATGTAAAAAATGTGCCGCTGCTCAAAAAAGGTTGAAAATCACTGAGTTAAGCCAAGACAGCTGCTGGCCCTTTGTGAGGCAGTGTGAATTGGAAGAGCAGGGCAGAAAAACTTGAGGTCCTCGCCTAACAACGGCATGGTCCTCACCTCATGACTGCAGTATGAACAACTGGAATTACTGTTGCGAAGTGGTACAGTCATGAAACAATCATTTCACTTAGCAATGGAAATTCCGGTCCTAACTAAGGGTGTTCATTGAGGATTGATTAGGTCAAAGATGGCGAACCTATGGCACGTGAGCCACAGGTGGCACGCGGAGCCATGTCTGCTGGCATACGAGCCATTGCCCTAGTTCAGCTTCAGTGAGCATGTGTGTGCCGGACAGCTGGTTTTCAGATCACACGGAGGCTCTGGGAGAGCAATTTCAGCTTCTGGAGGGCATCTGGGGGTGGAAGGAGAGAATTGTCACCCTGCCCAGTGTTCTGTCGGGCTCTCTGGTAGACTCCTCCCAAAAATTCACAGGTACAAATTTCAGACATACACACCTTTGAAAATTCAAAACAATGTTCTTTATAATGAAAATTCACTTAAACCAAGCCCTCTTTTGGTATAGCAAAGAGCATTGGTCTCCAAACAAACTGGTAATTTGTACAAGTCCCTTATCAGTTCTGTGATACTTAGCTTGCAGCTGTGAGGCCATTCACAGTCCTTCTTTCACAAAGTGAAACACACTTTGCTCTGGTTTAGTTTCAAAGCGGGGAAAAATCAACACACAAAAGGTCAAAGTCAGTAAAGCAGTCACGAAACACAAAGATCAGATAATCCTCCACAATGGCCAAACCCACAGGCTGCTATTTATAGCAGCCTCACTAATTACCACAGCCCCACCCAACCACAGGTGGCCTCATTTTCTTTGATAATAATCTCTCAGTTGCTGTTGCCTATGCATCGCTCTCTGCATGCGTGGCTGTATCATTAACTCTTGTTGTGAATCCAAGGAGGAGCTAGATAATTGATCTCCTTCTGAGCTGTCTGCCACACTCTCCTCCTCCCTGTCACTCATGTTTTCTTGGTCAGAGGAGCCTTCATCAGCAGATTCCAATGGGGGCAAAACAGGCCTGCAGCATGTGGCTGTCTCCCCCACATCCACAGTCCTTGGGGCAGGAGCTGGGCCAGAGCTAACCACAACACCCAGGCTCCAGGGAAGCCTCTGGCACCTGGGGAGAGCGAAAAACAGGCCTACCAGGCCCATCAGAAGTAAGGAAACAGGCCATTTCTGGCCTCCAGAGGGCCTCTGGGTAGGGGCGGGGGAAGCCATTTTCACCCTCTCCAGGCACTGAATTATGGGTGTGGGCATTCACACATGCACGTTAGCACACACGCACACGCACTTCCGGCACCCGAGGAAAAAATGGTTTGCCATCACTGGATTAGATCTAAGTACGTTAGTTTAAATGTGCTGGCTAAGTCAATGTGCTGGCTAAGTCAATCTGTGATCCTGGTCAAGTAAACCCAAAAGAAAAGTATTTTTAAAAATGTGATTATCTTTAAAAAAAAAAAGGAATTTCACTAGGCTAAACATCCACTTGCTTTCTCTCTCTCTCTCTTTTTTTAAAAATAATTTTTATTGTATAAACATTAAAAATAAGACAGTGCATGATCCATCCTTTTACAACATACTTGTTTGTTTAAATAATGTACTTACGTCTTATAAGACAGACAACAAAACAACACAACCCCCCCCCCATTTGAACTGTTATCTACACAATTCATTCTTTATGAACTTATATGGCCTATAACATCAGCGGTTATTGTACGATTGTTCTATAGTTCTAGTAAAACCAAGGTTAAATTATTGCTATATGTCATAATTTTATAAATAAAGTTAATTCTAGGAACATTGGATTTTTATTTACAGCTATTATCTCTTCTACTATCCACCTAAACACTTGCCTTCTCTATCTGCAATTTTTTTTTTTTGGCCGAGGATTGTTCTTGTCCAGTGAAGAGTTGCTATTATAGCATGGGATTCATAAAATAATTCAGGTTGGAAACAGACATGTAATTTAGGATGAACTTGGAGAGCACAACATTTTAAGAAGACCTTTACACATTGTGCAACAAACAGGTCTGAACATTGGGAAATAGAAACATTTTGGAAGCTGCCACTGGAGATTTCTGAATAAAATTTACAATTTCCCCAACCTGTGGAGGTGATGACTCTCCTAAGAAGATAACACAAGAAGGATTCTGGCATATGCTAGGAAGAGATAAAGAAGATTTCTATTCTTGCAAACCACATAGCTCATAGTATATGGTGCACATCCGGTGCCTTTTGGAACTTTGTAAAACCTGTGCGAGAGTAGATGGAAGGATCTTGGTATTTTCAGCCAAAACGTTGTGTATATAGTCCCAACTCATCTATCTCACTTGAGTTTTGTTGTGTTTATCTTTTTAAACAAAACATGAAAAGAATAATAAAAAAGTAATGGGATGGAAAATGAGCTGATGTCTACACGAAATGTGGACTGACATGCAAGAACTAACTTTTAAAAATATTATTAGAAGCTCATTATTTTCTATCCTGAAATGTACAAGATGATACATTTTATTTGAATCCAGCAATAATGCTCTAAGCTCTAGACCAAAATAGCAATCGTGGTCCTTATGCATTAAAATTCATTTTTGGTTATGCCCCAAAATTCCTTCAGCAGAATAATTTAGGTCAGAAGATAATATTTTTGTTCTACATTCATTAGAAATCAAGTATTTTTCCTGAATTGCATCCAACTACCCAGAGATCTGCCAATACCTTGCAATCTAACATCTGCCTGTCCTGATTTAAACCTACTGTAAATTCCTCGGAATGAGTTATTCAGAAGAACACCATATCTGGAAGCATCAAATGTAATTTTTAACCTCATGCATGTAGTCCTCAACCTATAAATACAGCTGGGATGAAAATTTCCATTGCTAAGTGTTGTGATTCAGCCTGAGGCTCCTCAGGGACCGGCTGGAGCTCTGCCGGATCCATGCCCAGAGGAGGAGGACAGTGACCAGGAGGGGGAGGACCAGGCAGATGGGGGAGAGGAACGTCAGGAAGAAGAGGAGGGAGAGCAGCTTGAGACCCCCGGGGGGGGCCCTCTCCCCAGCTAGTAGCCTGGATTCATTGGATGAAGACGCACAGGCTATAATAGACAAGAGGCAGCGACGTGCAGCTCAAAGACGGGGCCAATTAGAAAGGTATTTCCATCCCTGAATTGGCAACAGCTGGGTTTGGGTGTGGTTCTCCTCAGCAGGGTTGAAAAGGCAGGCCCGCCCTTACAGTCTTGTGGAGAGTTATCAACTGGGAGTCCTGTGACCTTGCTTCGATTCTTGGCATCTCTGATCTTGGCTTGTGGCCTAGAAGTCTGGAAGACTTGGGGGAGGCGTGGGTTTTCTTATCTCCAGCATTGTTTTTGCCAGCAAGAATCCTGTTTTATTGCCTGGCCTTCGTGAAACCTCTGTGAAGCTTCATAGTGTTCCTGTCTGTAAGAACAGTTTTTGTTACCTGTGTTTGCTTTCAAGTATATAAACTGCCTTTGCTTTTTACCAGTGTGTCTGGATACTCTTTTTGGTTGGTGTTGGCGTCTGGGGGGACCCAGACAGAACACTAAGCAAATTGGTTCTTGTGAATTGCACCCAATTTTATAACCTTTTGTTTTGGTCCTGGTTAAATGAGTCATTTTAATTCTTACATGAATCATGCAGTTGTTAAGGAAATCAAGTTTCCCCAATTGACTTTGTTGGAAACCATATAGAAAAGTTGCAAATGGTGATTTCTGGTATAAAAAAACTGACAAAATCTGAAAATGATGATTGCATTTCAGGTTGAATATATAGCTGATATATACATTATATATTTTAAACTCATCAATACAGTGGTACCTTGGTGCTCATTGTTAATTAGTTCCAGGAGGCATGGTCAGTACTAAAACAATGAGTAAAACAAAATGCATACATACAGTAACCTTTTGTCTGAAGTAGTGTAGGGTTTGCTGCCTAAGCAGGGGTTGGACTAGAAGACCTCCAAGGTCCCTTCCAACTTTGGATGGCTAAAAATGGGTGCAATGGGCCTCCTGGAATTTCGGAGGCTTCAGTGAGGTCTGTGCACAATGGTGGGGAGGTTGTGAGTGCATGCTATGGGGGGAAGGCATTGCATTGTGGGTGTGGGCACTGGCACATGCGCTACTGCACACAGACAAAAAAAGATTCACCATCATGGACCTAGAACAGGGATAGGCAAAGTTGGTTCTTTCCATGATATATGGACTTCAGCTCCCCAAACTCCTGTGCCAATCATGCTAGCTCAGGAATTCTGGGAGTTGAAGTCCATATGTCATAGAAGAGCCAACCTTGCCTACTCCTGACCTGGAGAGGTTCTGTAGGTTCAAGATCATGTAAGAGTTCTGCTTTACACTGTATTGGTGAGGCCCCACATGGAATATACTGCATCACTTCTGGTGACCACAATAGACAAAAAGATGCTGAAAGCCCTAGAACAGTGATGGTGAACCTTTTTCCCCCCGGGTGCCAAAAGAGCATTTGTGCATGCTATCGTGCATGCCACCAGTACCCACATCCATCATTCAATGCAAAAACAGGGCGAAAACAGCTTCCCCCACTCTCCAGAGGCCCTTTGGAGGCTGGAAACGGACTGTGTCCCAACTTCTGGTGGGCCCAGTAGGCTCATGTTTCGCCCTCTCCAGGCTCCAAAGGCTTCCCTGGAGCCGGGGGAGGGTAAAAATCCTCCCCCAACCCCCTGGAGGTTCTCTGGAAGCCAAAAACGCCCTCCCAGAGCCTCTGTGCAAGCTAAAAATAATTTGGCCAGCACATACATGCACGTTAGAGCTGAGCTAGGGCAATGGTTCGCATGCTAGCTGATATGACTCCATGTGCCACCTGTGGCATCCGTGCCATAGGTTTGCCATCACTGCCCTAGAGAAGAGCAAAAAAAGATAATAAGGGCTCTGGATGCTAAATCATGCAATGAATGATTGAGGGAACTAGGTAGGTCTAGTCCAGTGTTGGTGAACCTATGTCACGTATGCAACAGGTGACATCCGTTGTGAGCCATCGCCCAGCTTAGCTCCACGTGCATGTATGTGCGCCTGCTGCCGGCCAGTTGATTTTCAAGTATCTGCCATGCATGAACGGAGGGTCTGGCGAATGTGGAAGATGCGCACATGCACGAGGGAGATCATGCATGCATGGGGGTGGGAGAACTGTGGCTGTTTTTGGGCCCAGAAAGCTGCAATGTGTGTGAGTGTGGTGGGGTGCGGCACCCTCCCTTGGAAGCCTTTTGGTCCCCGAAGGCTGCATGGAGGTCTGCTAGGCTGAAAATGGGATGGACAAGCTTGCACGGTGAAGTGCAGGAGGAGGAGCATAGAGGAGGGTCATGCGTGCATGCGCAGGGTTGTTAGGGGAATGCAGGGGGTTGCGCACTCATGCACACAAGTGCTAGGAGGTGCAAGGGATCATGAGTGAATGCACAGGGATGGGGAATCAAAAAGAAAGAAGAGAAGGATAATAACAACAACAACAACAACAACAACAACAATAATAATACAAGCATAGACATGATGCTGTGGCACAGATGATCCACTGGAACTTGTGCCGGAACTACCATTTACCAGTGGCAAAGAACTGGTGGGATCATAAGCCCGAAAAAGTGGTCGGAAATGAGCAAGCAAAACTACTGATGGATTTCCGATTTCAGACTGACCGAATTCATTGATCTCATTTGCTGAGTTGTATTGACATAATAATAATAATAATAATAATAATAATAATAATAATAATAATAATAATAATAATGCCAGAACTACCATTTACCAGTGGCAAAGAACTGGTGGGATCATAAGCCTGAAAAAGTGGTAAAAAATGAGCAAGCAAAACTACTGTGGGACTTCCGACTTCAGACTGACCGAATTCTGAAGCATAACACACCAGACATCCTGATTGTGGAGAAAAAGAAAGTATGGATCATCGACATCGCAATCCCAGGGGACAGCAGAGTTGAGGAGAAGCAGCTAGAGAAATTAGTGAAATACGAAGATCTAAAAATCGAGCTGCAACGACTCTGGCATAAGCCAGTGAAAGTGGCCCCAGTGGTACTTGGCACGCTGGGCGCAGTGCCAAAGGATCTCAGTGGACATTTGAAAACCATCAGAATTGACAAAATCTCCATCTGTCAATTGCAAAAGGCCGCTTTACTGGGATCGGCAAACATAATTCGCCGCTACATCACACAGTCCTAGGTGCTTCGGAAGTGCCTGACTGGTGATGAAATACGAAATCCACCATAGTGATCTTGTTTGCTGTGTTGTATTGACATAATAATAATAATAATAATAATAATAATAATAATAATAATAATAATAATAATAATGATAATGATAATAATAATAGTACAGCCCTACTAGGTAGTTTGACAGAGTTGTAGGAATTAGTTTAGCAAGGTGATAGCACAGAGGGGAAAACTGTCCTTGTGTTTAGTTGTTTTGGTGTGCATTTTTCTGATAATGTTTCTGATAATAAATGATCAGATCCCGGATTATTATGCTGTACAAAATCAATTGAAGCTTTGGCACCAATCACCTCGCCTCTTTTGGCTGAAATGATTTGAAACAGACATAGGAAAGAGGACCAAGAGAACAGAAATTTTGATTTTGCCTATTCAAGGAAACTGAAAAAAGTCCCATAATTCAGAATGTGGGTAAAGGGCCGTCCTGACGTTTGACTCTCATTCCCCAACTCCAATAGTATTTGTAGAAAAGAACCCTCATCGTGCAAAAGGGTTTCTAAAACTCAACCACTCCATTGACACAACTAGAGATCTATACATATTTGCAGTAAACTGGGAATAACTTTCGTCACATGAAGAGCCCCGGTCAGGCGCCAGCCTAGAATGTGATTTTTGTTGCAGCATCGGCCCCTATCTCATTCTTCAGCAAATACCTGTAAAAAATGGAAGGGGGGAAAAATCAACAACATCAAAGCCAATGAGTCATCTAGTTTGCCCTCCAGGGATGGTCTGGGGAAAAAAATGACGTTGGTTGGATATGGCCACTTCCTTCCTTCAGCGGCGATTGTGGAAAAGGAATCCCTGTTGCGAGACTATTGCGCCAGGCCTGGGGAAGAAGGAGATCAAAATTCCTTAATCAATATTTATTTATTTATTTTATTTATTTAATGGTGAGACCACATTTGGAATCCTGTGTTCAGTTTTGGAGATCTCGCCTACAAAAAGATATTGATAAAATTGAACGGGTCCAAAGACAGGCTACAAGAATGGTGGAAGGTCTTAAGCATAAAACGTATCAGGGAAGACTTCATGAACTCAATCTGTATAGTCTGGAGGACAGAAGGGAAAGGGGGGACACGATCGAAACATTTAAATATATTAAAGGGTTAAATAAGGTTCAGGAGGGAAGTGTTTTTAATAGGAAAGTGAACACAAGAACAAGGGGGCACAATCTGAGGTTAGTTTATTTATTTATTTAATTGGATTTATATGCCGCTCCTCTCCGAGGACTCGGGGCGGCTCACAGCGTGTACAGAAAGACAGGAAACAATAATAACAATCCAATTATACCTTAAAAAACAATCTTAAAATTCTAATTAAAAACTATCAATATCATTCATTCATTGGGGGAAAGATTAGAAGTAATATGAGATCAACAAGGATCTAATGAACCTAGCTATAGGTTCTTGATAAAGTTTGCAATGTAATTAGCAATGAGTCAAATCTTCTACTTGTGTGTAATTGGTAATCATTTATCTTCCATCCAGATAGGCTGTTGGCATTATTTGAAAGCCATTATTTGTCAGTATGTTTGGAATTCATTGTTGGAATGTACTTCTATGCAACAACTACACTAATATTCAGCCAGATATTCAGGTAGTAGTTATAAGTTTTGATCTATAGTATATACTCCTCTATACCATGTGTATCAAACTTGCAGCATCACATTGCCATCATGTGATTTTATTTTTATTTATTTATTTATTCATTTTTTTAAATGCCGCCTTCTCCTTAGACTCAGAGTGGCTTACAACATATTAGCAATAGCACTTTTTAACAGAGCCAGCATATTTTCCCCACAATCCGGATCCACATTTTACCCACCTTGGAAGGATGAAAGGCTGAGTCAACCTTGAGCTGGTGATGAGATTTGAACCGCTAACCTGCAGATCTAGCAGTCAGCTTCAGTGGCCTGCAGTACTGCTGCACCACCTTGGCTCTATGTTTTCCTCTTCATAGAGTTGGGGTGGACATGGCCTGCGCATGATGCATCCGGCCCATGGGCCACCAGTTTGACACCCCTGATTCTATACTATTTTGTTCTAAGTAGAATTTCCTGTTTCCTGTTACAGTTAAATAGCTGAGCAGTAAAGCAACTGGTGACTGTACTCTTTGTTGGCTCAGTGGTGCTTTATATAAAACAGAATTTCTAACAATAGGACATTCCTTGTTTTCTTTAAAATACTTACCACTTAACAAATTTATTTTTATTTATTTTATTTATTTATTTTGTCCAATACACAATGAGGGTTTTAGTGGGTATATATATCTATATACACATAGTAAAATACATGATGAAGGTTATAGAGGAGATACTCATAGTAAAATATATCTAAGAAATAATAGAAAAGAAGGTATAGTAATAGAACATATCAATGAAAGAATAGAAGAAGAGATATAGGAATAGACGAAAGGTATAGGAGATACAGTATAGGAGAGCAATAGGACAGGGGACGGAAGGCACTCTAGTGCACTTGTACTCGCCCTTTACTGACCTCTTAGGAATCTGGATAGGTCAACCGTAGATAATCTAAGGGTAAAGTGTTGGGGGCTTGGGGATGACACTATGGAGTCCGGTAATGAGTTCCACACCAACAACTCGGTTACTGAAGTCATATTTTTTACAATCAAGTTTGGAGCGATTAATATTAAGTTTAAATCTGTTGTGTGCTCTTTTGTTGTTGTGGTTGAAGCTGAATAGTCGCCGACAGGCAGGACGTTGCAGCATATGATCTTGTGGTCAATAGTTATATCTTGTTTAAGGTGTCTTAGTTCTAAACTTTTTAGGCCCAGGATTGAAAGTCTAGTCTCGTAGGGTATTCTGTTTCGAGTGGAGGAGTGAAGGGCTCTTCTGATGAAGTATCTTTGGACATTTTCAAGGGTGTTAATGTCTGAGATGCGATATGGGTTCCAAACAGATGAGCTGTATTCGAGGATGGGTCTGGCAAAAGTTTTGTAAGCTCTGGTAAATAGTGTGAGATTGCCAGAGCAGAAGCTACGTAGGATTAGGTTTACAACTCTTGAAGCCTTCTTGGCTATATTTAAGCTTACATATCTCTGTCTGTCATTTTTAAAATCTTTAAAAAATAAGTAGCCTCTCAAAAGTGTGTACTTTGTGTCAGTCAGCAGTTCCTGATCTAATGAGGTATGAGACAGTTTTAGACACAAATTCACCCGTCTATTACTGCTAAATTGTTTGTGGAGGCATTGTTTGGTCAAATAAGTATTGGGCGTGAGAACTAGTCTCCTATTATAAAGATTATTTCTTTCATTACCTTTATATTTTTGATGAAAAGCCTATTTCTAATCTCAACACTGTGTGTATAAGCCTAATATTAATCTTATGAATTTAGACCTAATTCTTCTAATTTACTGAAACTCCAAATTTGGATCCTTATATCAACTATCTTAAGTATCGGCAACAGGAAGCGCATCCACCCATTAAATTCTCTGGTAGTGTTGCTCAGATTCCACCCCACAAGCGATTATGGGGACATTAAAAATGATGACAATGATGATATAAATCATCTTAAGTGCAGAACATACTAACCATCCTCCTTTTGAATAGAAAAAGAAGCAAATGGCTCTCACTGTTCTGCTTTCTTGGGGTTGCTCTTTGCTATTTCTTTTCTATTAAATTTTGTCCATGCAGCTGCACTCTTCCTGTTTGTGCTGGGCTGGGGGTGGAAATATAAATGATTGCTACTAGACATATTCCCACTTAACGATGACCTCATTTTACAGGAGAATTCTTTTTTCTTAAATGGGGTTGGGGAAAAGAAACCAAAATTCTTTTTTTGGAAACTGAGGAGCGGTCCAAGTGAAGCTGGAAACCAGACTGCTGCTCAAGATGTTTGCAGCTGCTGTTTTTCCGATCTGTGGCTCTTCTAGTAAATGTGACTTCATATAGATCATCCTTCCAGGCCTACACACAACACATTTGAACACAATGCCAACATCTTCAAGCAGGATCAAACCGGAAAGGTTGGATGGAAGAGAAAGATGGACTCTAGAATTCCAAAACGATCTTTAACTTAAATGTGTCTCTCTTGATCCCATGGTAGGATCCCATGGTAGGGTGAGTTTGTGGCCCTAGAGATTCCACTGATGTTCCTGATGAAAATTGGGTCTCCATTTTGAGCTAGAAAGCAAGAAAAAGTTCTGCAATAGGATTAACCATTTGCAGCATCAAAATTTGGGTGCTTGGCAACTGGCATGTATGTACTCTTGTGTTGTAAGCCGCCCTGAGTCTACGGTTAGGCTATTGAGGAGACCTGGGGCCAACTGGATAGGCAGAATGAATGCCAACTGCTGAAGTTACAACATTATATTCCCCCTCATTTATTCCTAGCTATTCATTTATTCCTAGTTATAACTATTGCTATTGGCCTAGAAGTCCAAATAATAAAATAAAAATAATAAAATAAATTTAGACTCCTCATATCCTGGACACAAACTGTTTCAACTCCTATCCTCAAAACGACACTATAGAGCACACACAAGACCAGCTTTTTCCCAAATGCCATCACTCTGCTAAACAAATAATTCCCTTAACGCTGCCAAACTATTTACTAAGTCTGCACTACTATTAATCTTTTCATAGGTCCCATCACCCATCTTCTCCGACAAATGACTTCATGACTGTAACTTTGTTGCTTGTATCCTTACAATTTATATTGACTGGTTCCTAATATGATTTGATTGCTTGGTGTTTGTCTGAGCTAGGTTTAGTTGAAGTTTTTTGAGGGTGATGCAATAGTTCTAATTTTTGTTTAATGGTTTGCCCTGTTTTGGCTCTTGGGTGAGGGCCAGTGAAGGCCTGCAACATTTTTTTACTACCACACGGTTGGCGTGGCTTATGTTGTGGGTGTGGCTTGCCAGCCATGTGACCAGGTGGGAGTGGCTTGCCGATCATGTGACCGGGGAGGCTTAAAGGTCATGTGACTGGCTTAAAGGTGGCCAACTTGATGTCACTCACGTCAAAGGTTTGGATTAGGGTTAGAGTGCTTGCCCTCTCCTCACCTCAAAGAGATACAATTTTCCTATTTACTATTACTGAACATCCAAAATATACTATTTAATTCTATGTATGCATACATACATATTACACACAGGCACACAAAAATATATATTATCTACTATATAAATTTATGTGTATATACTCAAACACATGCACTCACAGCTCTTCTAAAATTATACACATTCAATCTCATTTACTGCTATAGAAAAAACATACCCAGGGACCAGAAGGGAAAGAAAGAAAAAATTCAAACTTTTTCTCCCGGTACTGTGTACCTGACTGTTGTGATTCAGCCTGAGGCTCCTCAGGGACCGGCTGGATCTCTGCCGGATCCATGCCCAGAGGAGGAGGACAGTGAACAGGAGGGGGAGGACCAGGCAGACGGGGGAGAGGAACGTCAGGAAGAGGAGGAGGGAGAGCAGCCTGGGACCCCCGGGGGGGGGCTCTCCCCAGCTAGTAGCCTGGATTCATTGGATGAAGACGCACAGGCTATAATAGACATGAGGCAGCGACGTGCAGCTCAAAGACGGGGCCAATTAGAAAGGTATTTCCATCCCTGAATTGGCAACAGCTGGGTTTGGGTGTGGTTCTCCTCAGCAGGGTTGAAAAGGCAGGCCCGCCCTTACAGTCTTGTGGAGAGTTATCAACTAGGAGTCCTGTGACCTTGCTTCGATTCTCGGCGTCTCTGATCTTGGCTTGTGGCCTAGAAGTCTGGAAGACTTGGGGGAGGCGTGGGTTTTATTATCTCCAGCGTTGTTTTTGCCAGCAAGAATCCTGTTTTATTGCCTGGCCTTCATGAAACCTCTGTGAAGCTTCATAGTGTTCCTGTCTGTAAGAACAGTTTTTGTTACCTGTGTTTGCTTTGAATTATATAAACTGCCTTTGCTTTTTACCAGTGTGTCTGGTGACTCTTTTTGGTTGGTGTTGGCGTCTGGGGGGACCCAGACAGAACACTGACCAAAATCTTTCTACCGGTTCTGCGTACCTGACCGTACCCATAGAAGCCCATCACTGGGAGGGCTAATCTGCCTTTGTTCAGACTTTGCTGCAAGGAGTAATGGATTACCATTTCATTTGCACCCTTTTGGAGTATCGTTGTTCCCCACTTTCCAAGAAAGTTCAGTTTCCTCCTGAAAAACCAGTTTTCTGGCTCTCACGCAGTCTCCAGCACTCTGATGAACCTTTTGCATCCCACTTTCACATGTACCAAACATGATGCAGATGTTCCCACTGGCCACTTCAATCCATAACAGCCAAGTTTTCTGTTTGTATTTCTCATAACTATTTGGATGTGGAAACGGATGCCTTTTGCTGCATTTAAGGCTTCAGGGTGCAAACATTTGGCAGCTGGCTGATGTTGCAGAGAAAAAAGATGGGAATCCACTCATTCATCCAAACACTGAAGAAACAGTGTGGGAGAAGAGACAGGGACAAATGTTGTAACAGAGGGAGACTGTGATTGAGAACAAACAGTATGTCAAAAGAGGACCCTGATTCCTTAAAAAATAATAATAATAATAAAATAATAATAATAATAATAATAATAATAATAAAACAACTCCAACCCTCTTCACAGGCTGCTCATTGCTTAACGCAAGTTCTCAAAACCACCCTTAAAATCTTTAAAAAGGAGTTATCTGATGCAGTCTTTCTCCTTTCTGAATCCTCCCTTTCCTCTCTGCCCTCTTTACCAGCCCAAAACAACCCCCAAAGTGGGATTAAAATATAATCCAAAACGTTATTCCAATATTTTCACATGCTTCTGTTTACCGACTTTGAAATTCAGTGTTCAAAAAAACCCAAAACCCCGAAGAAAAAAAAATTACACTGGTTTTGATTTAAGTGAGAAGAAAACAGAACATCTGTCTGCAGACTGCTCAGACTCTTAATGAGGACTCAGACCAAGAGTGGGCCATCTGCTTCTTTTAGCCTAGTTTCCATGTGACCTGTGGCCTAGATTCAATAAACTAGCAAATTACTGGCAAAAGCTATTTGTCCATGTCTCTTGGTTGGAGAGAAAAGAAAGTAAGAAAGTGAAAAAGAGAGGGGGAGAGAAAGAAAGAGAAAGAGAGAGAGAGAGGAAGGGAGTGAGGGAGAGAAGAGAGAGTGGGTAAGAAAAAAGAAAGACGAAAGAGAGATGGAGGGAGGTCAAGAGAAAGAATAAAAGAGGGAGGGAAGGAGAGAGGGAAGAGAGAAAGAGAAAGAAAGAATGAGAGGGGGAGGGAGAGGAAAGAGTTAGAAAGAAAGAAGAAAGAAAGAAAGAAAGAAAGAAAGAAAGAAAGAAAGAAGATTGACGGCAGAAAAAGACCTCATGGTCCATCTAGACTGCCCTTATACTATTTCCTGTATTTTATCTTAGTTTCCAGTCACAATTCAAAGTGTTGGTTTTGACCTATAAAGCCCTACATGCCATCGGACCAGAATATTCGGGACTGTCTTCTGCCGCACCAATCCCAGGGGCCGATTAGGTCCCACAGAATGGGCCTTCTCCGGGTCCCGTCGACTAAGCAATGTCATCTGGCGGGGCCCAGGGGAAGAGCCTTCTCTGTGGCGGCCCTGGGCCTCTGGAACCAACTCCCCCCGGAGATCAGATCCGCCCTCACCCTCCTTGCCTTTTGTAAGTTGTTGAAAACTCACCTTTGCTGCCAGGAATGGGGAAATTGACACCTCCCCTAACTACTGTTTTATGTACGGTTTGATTGGGTTGTGTGATTTTATTAATAAGGGTTTTTGTGTTTTAAGAGATTGGATTTGTACTTTGTTATTATTGTTGTGAGCCACCCAAGTTCTTGGAGAAGGGCGGCATACAAATCTAATAAATTATTATTATTATTATTATTATTATTATTATTATTATTATTATTGTTGTTGTTTTGTTGTTGTTGTTGTTATTATTATTATTATTATTATTATTATTATTATTATTATTATTATTATTATTACATCCATGGAGAAGCTATTTATAGTTCCACATACTGTATTTGCTATTCTAGGAAAGTCCTGGTATTTGAGAACAGTCTCCCAATGGAGACTAAATTAACCTTCTGCCTTTGTTGATTTTTAGGAGAAATTAACAACTATTTTGTCGGGTATTCTCTTAAATTTATATATGGCACTGCCTTCTATTTTTTTTTGTTTCCTACTTTTTATTCACTCAATAATATTTATTTAGGCAATGGCTAGCACAAATTTAAAAGACAAATACTAGAGTAAAACAAATAGATACTATTATATATTTTAACTACTAGCAGAATAAATCACAGAATAGAACATTTACTTCTCTACGTATGTTAATACAGCTTTTATATGGGTGATAAATCTAAAACATACTGTAAGTAAGGATAAAAAAACAGACAAACCCTATACTTTGTATTTTTATCCTTGATGTTGGTTTTGTTGATCTAAGTTTGGGCTGTAGTTCCAACTGTGATTATGATGGGCTTTAATCAGATTGTGATTTAGGGTAATAAGATTTAATCAGATTGTGGATGTTTTCATTTGTCTTATATTTTATGTATCCTGGTAAAGTTAATTTGATTATGGTAGGGCAGAAGCTTGATGTATGCATGAATAAATGAATCAGTCAATGAATGAATCAGTGTTTGGAAACAGTGATGAGGCCTACTATATAAAGATAAAGGAATAGGTTTCCATTGTCCAGTGATGTCCAACTAGCAGGTGGCGCTCTTCTCTATTTCTTGGCTGAAGGAGCCAGTGTTGTCCAAAGAAATTTCCCTGGTCATATGGCCAGCATGGTTATACATCAAACAACAAACCGCACAAAGCTGCACGAAGCAAAATACTTCCCCACAAGGTAAAGGCAAAAAAGGTGAATGAACTATCTAGCGTCATCAACAGGAGAGAGTGCTGGCGCCCTCTTATGGCGAACCAGCCAAAGTCCTTAAAGAGATATTGCAACTGTAAAAATACAAACTACAATTGGTAGTTTAACATACATGGCAACCACAAATACCATTATGTACCATCTACTAACACCATGCATCAATTATTCGGTTACTAAAGTCATGTTTTTTGCAGTCAAGTTTAGTATAGTTTACTTTAAGTTTGTATCTGTTTACTTTCAGTTTGTATGAATTGTTGTGGTTGAAACTGAAGTAGTCGTTGACAGGTAGGATGTTGTAGGAGATGATTTTATGGGCTATGCTTCGGTCATGTTTAAGACAATGTAGTTCTTATCATTCTAAATCTAGGATAGTTGTGTAGGGTATTCTGTTGCAAGTGGAGGAGTAGAGGGCTCTTCTAATAAAATATCTCTGGACATCTTCTAGAGTGCATATGTCCGAAATACTGTGTGGGTTCCAGACAAATGAGCTGTATTCAAGGATTGGTCTGGTGAAAGTTTTGTATGCTCTGGTTAGTAGTGTGAGATTACCGGAGCAGAAACTGCGTAGGATTAGATTAACAACTCTGGAAGCCTTTTTGGCAATGTTATTGCCGTGGGCTTTGGCACTTAGGTCATTTGATATGAGTATTCCCAGGTCTTTTACGGAGTGAGGGTTGTCTGTAAGGTCTTGTCTTTTCAGCTTGTATTTGATGTTCTGATTCTTTTTGCCAATGTGTAGGATAGAGCATTTTTTTTGGTTGAGATTTGGAGTTGCCAAATTCCAAATATTCTTCCTACCTTGCCAATGTAATCATCTCTATCTTTGTAGTTGTACTTTGGAAAAGAAAGCACTATGGCTAAGGACTTGGTGACAGCTCACATCCTTAGCCACAATTTACTCTCTAAATTTTGCCTTTCTCTTGGCTGGGAACCAGACGCCACCTTTCCTGGATTAGCGATAGCATTTCCCAGAAAAGAAACCGTTTCTATCTCATGATGTCCTTCCAATTCATACGTTTACAAGCATGTTTAGACCACAGGCGTTTCTTAGAGGTAACTAGTTTCACTTTCTCTAAACTCATTTGACAGAAGCTGCAATCGTTCCTGGCCTATTAAAATTATTACTGACATAGCCCATTAATTTCAAGTGCGTTGTTTGGGTACAAATATAACACAATTCTTGACATGACGTGGTTGGTACTCTGCTGAAGTCACTGGCGTGCCATGAGGTTGAGATCAGTTTTTTCCTTAAGAGTCACATCTGCTCATTTTGAAATAAAGCAGGAACCATGGTCTATTGGTTAAGGCTAAGCGGAACATAAGATAAACAGGAGACAACTCATAGCGGTTTCCCAGTTTAGACTAAAGGATTAAATAGGATTAAATTAGAATCAGGTCAGGTGTTTCCCTATTGTCTCTCTAAACTTAGAACTTGGATGTTCAGTGGATGGTTTGGAAGTTTGGAAGGAGGGTCAAGAGCCACTTAGAGGGGCCTGCATTGTTTAAAAATCTTATTGGTCTCATGTTGACACAGTGCAAGAACTCTTAATACATCTTCTGGGCTTTGCTCTTTGATTTGTCTGTGCAAATCAGGTGGGCAAAGGTTTTTTTTGGGGAGGGCAGGACAACTGTATTTTCAGAACCAATTTGCCTTCTTCCTGGGGAGAGAGAATGAGTGGTTCCAAGTCATGCAGCTCGCTTTCTGCCCAAGGCAGGACTAGAACTCATGGTCTCCTGGTTTCTAGACTTGTGCCTTAACCTCTACACCAAACTGACTCTTAAAGAAGCACTAGGCACATGTACAATTATTTAATTTAGATGAGCTAAGTTAAATAATCTTCACTAACTAACTAAGTTTAACTAAGTTGAAGCACCTTCAACCGCAATAACACACGAGCATGTAACAGATTCAAACTATATTTAAACCACTCCAAACTAGACTGCAGAAAATACGACTTCAGCAATAGAGGGATCAATGCCTGGAATTCACTACCCGACTCTGTTGTTTCTTCCCCAAATGACAAAATCTTCAAGTTTGATTGTCTACAGTTGACCTCTCCCCTTTCCTAAGAGGTCTGAAGGGGCATGTATAAATGCACCATTGTGCCTACCATCCCTGTCTTACTGTCCTATTGCCTTTTGTTATAATTACTTTCTATGTTAGGTTTATATAAACTACTATCCTATACTTTGTTGACAAATTAAACAAACAAACAAACAAACAAACAAACAAACAAACAAACAAACAAATAATACCTAATCATCTTTGTTCTTGTTCTTAGGCCAACAGTGGAATACATTTTTTTCCTTTTCATTTTTTCCTTTTCATTTTACAATTCACCTCTGCAGAATGGAACAATTCACCACAGTCAATTCTCCCTAGGCCAATTCACTGCAGGGCAATTCAACAATTTAATTTAATTATTTAAAATAATTAAATAAAAGTTTTATTTTTGGTCATTCACATTTCATTTTGTCCTTCTTTTGTGTCTTTTCTTTAATGGTTCTACTCCTCCATTTCTTCTATATTAGTGTAACTCTTGTCCCACGGGCAAATTGTCCTGCAATGCGTTGGCCACACAAGTTGACTGCAGTGAGTTGGCCATGGTGAGTTGTCCTAGACTCCACCTCTGTGATTTTGTTTCTTCTCTTTTTCAAACGATTCTTTTGCTGCTACTGAGTTTGGAATAGTTTTGTTTTATTAGGTTTATTTTTCCAACACTTTCTGTGCCCTTCTCAGATCTCAACTTAGTAACAAAACCGCAGAGGGAGGCGGAGAATGACCTCTTTCAGGGGTTGGTAAATAAACAACGGAAATTGGCAAAACAAAATAATACACATTGTCCATTAACAAGGCCAGGGAAATGCGTATGACGTCAGTGTCACTTTCAAGCCACTGCCTTCTAGGAGAATGGCTGCTCCATTTCCATAATGTATTTCAAACCTGGAAAGACAGCAAAGGGCATCCATGTTATCACCCCATAAACAGAGATGAGGAGAGGTAGCAGCTGGCAGACAGGTTTCTCAGTTGATGCCTAACCAAAGCCAAACAAATGAGCTTTCCGTGTTGAACACTTTTGTGCAAAGTTTCAGTTTTTTTGTGTCCATTTAAAAAAAATATTGGCAATCCCCTGGACAAGTCCTTGTAGTTTTCTTGGCAAAATTTTTCAGAGGCAGTTTGACATTGCTTGCTTCCTAGGGCTGAGAAAGACAGACTGGCTCAAAGTCCTTCAGCTGTCTTTGTGCCAAAATATATACCATTGTATATATTAAATATATACCATGAAAGAGTAGTAGATCCTTGGAACAAACTTCTAGCAGACGTGGTTTGTAAATCCACAGTAACGGAATTTAAACACGCCTGGGATAAACATACTGTATATCCATCCTAAGATAAAATACAAAAAATTGTATAAGGGCAGACTCGATGGATCATGAGGTCTTTTTCTGCCATCAGTCTTCTATGTTTCTATGTTTCTACCATTATATCAAACTGGCTCTTAGTGTGGCAGTTGTATTACAATACTGCAAAGTTTAAGAATCACTGTGCTGAAGAGCAGGGGTCCTCAAACGTTTTTAAAAAAGAGGGCCAATTCAAGGCCCCTCAGACTGTTAAAAGGGGGAGATGAAATCAGCTGGGTGGGTGTAGCTAGGTGATCATGTGACTAGGTAGGCGTGGCCATTTTAACTGTCGATTGAACAATGCACACAAATTAAACTTTAATTTGTTTTGCTCCTGGGGGAGATTTATTTGATTTTGTTTGAATGTTGCTCTTTTGGATGCCTTTTCTTTTTACTAGATCATTTTTTCAGTTGTTTAGGAGTCTAGTAGACCATTTCAGAAAACTCAGTTTTGCAGCAATTCTTCTCAGCCCCAAGGAACGCCAGAAATTTCTCTATGTCCCTTTTTCTTTGTCTCTCTCCCCCTTTTTCTCTCTCCCTCCCTTCTCTCTCTCTCTCTCTCTCTGTCTCTCCCCCTTCATCATGGGCCATTTTTCACACATTTTCCTACAAAAATGGGGGCATTTTTGCCTTTCCTCAGGCCCCGGGAGCTCTCTGCAGGCTCCCCAGACCCTTTGCTCACCAATTTTTGTAAAAAAATGGATGAAAAATGCCCTGTTTTTCACAAGTACAGAGGCATTTTTGCCAACTCCCCCAGCACTAAGGAGCTCTCTGCAGGCTTCCCATACCCTCTGTCCAAAAAATAGGATGCAGGGGCAGGGCTTCGGGGCAACCAAAATGGCTGAATTCAGTGTATAAGATGCACCAACATCTCCACCCTCTTTTAGGGGCGGGGGGGGGAGTGCGTCTTATACTCCAAAAATATGGTACTTTGAATGGTCATTAAATAAACTGTTGTAAGTAGACTACTATGTGTACAGTACTGCTAACGTGAGCACTGTTTTACATTCACAAATACCATTTCTTCATACAATGGAGCATTTAATTCTGAAAATGTCATTCTTCATTCATTCTTCTTTTCAACTAAGTGTGATCCATATTAGAAAGACTGCTTGTTAAAGGGATTCCCGTACAGTATGTAGTTTGTCTTCTCTCATTCTCCCTGCCCCTCTAAACCCCTTGTTAATTATCTCTGGAAAATGAAACAATGGAAGATATTGTCAGATGACATGGGAGAATTACAGGTGGGAGACAGTGAACGATAAGAGGCGGTAGAATCATTACGCAATTACTTTCTCAACTGGAAGTAACCCAAAATTCTTGCACATCACTGTCAGCTCCTGAATATCCTTTTTCTTTTCTTTTTTTTACTGTCTTCTTACTCATTTCCTTTCCCCCCGCCTTGAAGTACTGCACAGCAGAATTTCACAAGAGATGAAAAAAAGAAATAAGAGAAAGAAACAAGACTTCCATCACCACCGAAACTGGGAACAGAATCTGACTAACTACTAAGCAATGTGAATGTGTTTCCTGTACAGGCTCAGGAATTGGGAATAAGTGAAGAAAGAGGCTTATCATTAACTAACAGGTTCCCTTGGAAGTATATCCTATTGTGGTCAATGGCATCCTTTGATAAGTGTATCACAGGTTACCAAATTCTGCCTTCTGAGAAATGCCATGAGGAAAGTCAAAATCACCTTTCCAAATACAGGTAGTCCTCAGCTTATGACCATAACAGAGCCCAAAATTTTCATTATTAAGTGAAATAGTTGTTACTTGAGTTTGGGGCCATTTTGCTACCTTTCTTGTTGCAGTTCTTAAGTGAATCAGTGCAGTTGTTAAAATATTGTTTGTTTGTTTGTTTGTTCGTTCATTCATTCCATTCATTCCATTCATTCATTTATTCATTCATTCATTCATTTATTCATTCATTCCATTCATTCATTTATTCATTCATTCCATTCATTCATTCATTCATTCCATTCATTCCATTCATTCCATTCATTCCATTCATTCATTCATTCATTCATTCATTCATTCATTCCATTCATTCATTCATTCCATTCATTCATTCATTCCATCCATCCATCCATCCATCCATCCATTCAATTCATTCATTCATTCATTCATTCATTCATTCATTTAGGACTTGGGGCAGCTCACAACATATAAAAGGAAACAATGAAAGTACAAAGGCTGAAGCCAATTAATTAAAACTAATCTAAAACTTCCAATTTTATTAAAAAAAAATCAATCATACCTATTCAGACACCAATCATGCATAATATTCATTGGCTAGAGGGCTAAGATCTAATCGCCCCAAGCCTGGCAGCATAGATGAGTCTCTTGCGGAAAGTAAGGAGGATGGGGGCAGCGCAGTTCTCTGGGGGGAGCTGATTGCAGAAGGTGGGGCCCATGCAGAGAAGGCCCTTCCCTTAGGCCCCGCCAAGCGACATTGTCTAGTTGATGGGACCTGGAGAAGGCTGACTGTGGGATCTAACCTGTTGCTGGGACTCATACGCCAGAATTAAATCTGGCTTGCCCATTGACTTTGCTTGTCAGAAGGTTGCAAAAGGTGATCACGTGATCTCCGGAAAGTTCAACTGTCATAAATTTGACCTAGAAGCCAAAGATCAAAATTTTGATCATGTGACCACAGAGGATGCTGCAATGGTTGCAAGTATGAAAAGGGGTCATAAGTCATTTTTTTTCAGTGCTGTTGTGATTTTGAATGGTCACTAAACTTGGTCTTATCTTATCACCTTGAGGTTCGACTACTGCAATGCTCTCTACATGGGGCTGCCTTTGAAAAGTTTTCGGAAACTGAAAATTGTGCAAAATGCAGCCACACGAGCTATTGTGGGGCTTCCAAGATTTGCCCACATTTCAACACCACCCATGAGCTGCATTGTTTGCCGATCGGTCTCTGGGAACAATTCAAATTATTGGTTATGACCTATAAAGCCCTATATAGTTTAGGATAAGATTACCTACAGGACCAATTTCTGCCTCATGCATCCTAGCAGCCCGTTAGGTCTCAGAGTTGGCCATGTCCAGGTCCCATCGGTCAGACAATGTCATCTGGCGGGACCTAGGGGAAGAGCCTTCTCTGTGGCAGCTCCGGCCCTTTGGAATGAACTCCCTCTAGAGATACATACTGCCCCCTTCTTCCTGGTCTTTCGCAAAGCTTTGAAGACCTATCTCTGCTGTTGGGCATGGGGGCCATGAGCGGTGAGATCGGCTCCAGTCAATGCTGTGAGTGACTGGACTGGATGAATGTGGATGACTCTGTTGGGATAGATGGATGCTTTTTTAGAAGAAATTTTGTTAGCAAATTTCCAGCAGACAAAATTGGTAAATCCACAGTAACTGAATTTAAACATGCCTGGAATTAACATATATCCATCCTAAGATAAAATACAGGAAATAGTATAAGGGCAGACCAGATGGACCATGAGGTCTTTTTCTACTATCAATCTTCTATGTTTCTATGTTTTGTAGTATATATACACATTGTATTGTATTTATTATGCTGTTTTAAGTTTAAGACTATTGTTTATGTTGTTAAGGGGAGTCTACATAGATATCAAGGGCAGTATAGCTTTCAGAATATTTAAGAAGGCAGAAATTTTCCATTGCTTAATGTCAGTCTTAAAACTTTAGCACAGTTTTCAAACAGGGATGCGGGGGGGGCTTGGTGATCTTCACATGTTGGAGAACTAAAATTATTTGCATCACTCATAGTGTTGGGCGAACTGAACCCGCACAATTCAGGTCCGTACTGAATTTTGTGGTGTTTGCCATGCCAGACCCGAACCCGAATCTTTAAAAAAAATTGTGCTTTAGTTCGGCGTTTGTGCTGAATATTGCGAAAGCCACCGCCTGGCTGTCATCTGCTGAGAAGAGGAGGAAGAGCCGGGCGCCGGTGGCGGCGGAGGAAGGTGAACACCGGGGAGCTGTCAGACGGTCGGGAGGCTGGGAGGGAGGCACAAAAGGAGGTGGGGAATCCCACAAAGAGATTCCGGGGGTGGAGCTTTGACATCACGTACACCGGCAGGTTGCTAAGGACACCAAAGTGATCACTTCCTGGATTCCATGGGGGGGGGGGGATTTTTTTCTATTTTTTTTCTTCTGCACATGCAAAGAAGCAGAGTTTCCAGCACTGCGCATGCGTTGCCCTCTTGTTTTTGGCTTTTAATTTTTATTTTCTTTAGATTTTTTCCAGCACTGCACATGCGTGCCTGTGCAAAGTACATGCATGCCAGGGGTGGGCTACTGCCCAGACTGGGGGGCTGGGGAGGGGGAACACAGTGGGGTAGAGAAAATGGAGCTCCACCCCAGAGCACCCAATTTGCACTGGAAGATGTTGAGAGAAAATGCAGGGCGTCCTGCATAAGCCACGCCCGCAGCGTGGTAGTAAAAATTTGGGTAGCCCTTCACGGGTGCACGCCCACGAGGTGCACCCAAGCTGCATGGAGGAAGTGATCCGGCAGCGAGGTAAGGTAGAACCCACCCTTGGTTGGTGGCAGTGTTCCCTCTAATTTTTTGGGGGGGGGTGGGCGGAAAAGTATAGTGTCTGAGCGGCAGTCCCTTCGGGACTGGGCGGCACAGAAATAATAAATAAATAAATAAATAAACAAACAAACAAACAAATAAAAAACCCACCCTGTTTTGCCTCAGAGAATTTCAAAATAAAATACTGTACTGTGTGTCTATAACAGTGAGCTCATAATAGGGAAACTCTATCAATATCAAAATGCCACTTAAATAGTTGAGCTAGTTTCAAACTAGATTTTGATTTTCTTTCTCTCTTCCTTACTTCCATTCTTTTTCTTTATCTTTTCCTTCCTCTCTTTTTTCTATCTGTTTCTCTCTCTTCCTCTCTTCCTCTCTCTCTCCTTCCCTCTCACTCTTTCCCTCTCGGCTTCTGGGCAGGTTTGGGAAACTCTGAGTTGATGATGATTTTTAAGTGAGCGATTGCTCACTGCTCAGCTTAGAGGGAACTATGGTTGGTGGTAAAAGGAAACTAGGCCATTGAAGAACCCAGCGATTTGATGCTGCCAAAGGTGACGCCAGGCACACATAGAAAAGCTCAAAGAAGCATTGCAAGATTGAAAGACATGGAGAGACCTGGTCTACGGAATCATCAACAATTAGACTCAACTGAATTGATAACATCAGCAGCCGCAGGTACTTCTGTAAAAGCTTTAGTATTTCTCTTATTCTCCAAAAGTGGGAAGGGATAAGAAGAGCAACAGATAAAAAGAGTCGGAAGTAAGTTTTTGGATCAGTCCACTCCAAAGGATTGTGACAGCACAAAGAGTACTGAGGGTTGGACATCTGTGGCTCTTGGCCCAAAGGTTTGTTTGTTTGGTTAATAAATAAATAAATAATTCCCTCAACACTGTCAGACTTTCTACTAAATCTGCACTTCTATTCTACTAGTTTTTCTCATCATTCCTATCACCCATTTCCTCCCATGTTGACTGTATGACTATAACTTGTTGCGTATATCCTAAGGTTTTTATTAATATTGCTTCTTCATTGCTTATTTGACCCCTATGACAATCATTAAGTGTTGTACCACATGATTCTTGACAAATGTATATTTTATTTTATGTACGTTGAGAGCATATGCACCAAGACAAATTCCTTGTGTGTCCAATCACACTTGGCCAATAAAATTCTATTCTATTCTATTCTATTCTATTCTATTCTATTCTATTCTATTCTATTCTATTCTATTCTATTTGTTTGCCAAACATGTACAAGTTAGCAAGTATAGATATAAACATAAACACAAGCCAAGTAAGTAAAGATAAATGAGAATAATAGGACAGTAGGACAGGGACGGTAGGCACGATGGTCCTCTTACTCATGCCCCTTAAAGACCCTTAGGAATGGGGTGAGATCAACTGTAGGCAATCTAAGATTAAAGTTTTGGGGTTTTAGGGAAGAAACCACAGAGATTCCATGCCTTGATCACTGTGTGGCAGAAGTCGTATTTTCTGCAGTCAAGTTTGCAGCTATTGTGTGCTCATGTATTGTTGCGGTTGAAGCTGAAGTAATCATTGACAGATAGGACATTGTGGCGGATGATTTCATGAACTACATTTAGATTGGTTCGAAGGCGACGTAGTTCTAAGTGGTCTAAGCCCAAGATTGTTGACATATTTTATATATTTCCCTACACCAAACATTCTCCACCCTTACAGGGATGAGGGCAGAGCGGTCAATGGAGGGGAGGTTAAAAAAAATGAAAAATGATGATGCTAACATTTTATTTATTTATTTATTTATTTATTTATTATTTAGATTTGTATGCCGCCCCTCTCCGCGAACTCGGGGCGGCTCACAACAAAAAATATAAACAATCGTACAAATCCAAATAAATTCAATAAATTTAAGTATTTAAAATAGTTTTAAAAAGAACCCCACTATATTAACAAGCACACACACAAACATACCATACATAAATTGTACGTGGCCGGGGGAGGTGTTTCAGTTCCCCCATGCCTGACGACAAAGGTGGGTTTTAAGAGCTTTACGGAAGGCAGGGAGAGTAGGGGCAGTTCTAATCTCCGTGGGGAGTTGGTTCCAGAGGGCCGGGGCCGCCACAGAGAAGGCTCTTCCCCTGGGGCCCGCCAACCAACATTGTTTAGTTGACGGGACCCGGAGAAGGCCCACTCTGTGGGACCTAATCGGTCGCTGGGATTCGTGCGGCAGAAGGCGGTCTCGGAGATATTCTGGTCCGATGCCATGAAGGGCTTTAAAGGTCATAACCAACACTTTGAATTGTGACCGGAAATTGATCGGCAGCCAATGCAGACTGCGGAGTGATGGTGAAACATGGGCATACCTAGGTAAGCCCATGACTGCTCTCGCAGCTGCATTCTGCACGATCTGAAGTTTCCGAACACTTTTCAAAGGTAGCCCCATGTAGAGAGCGTTACAGTAGTCGAATCTCGAGGTGATGAGGGCGTGAGTGACTGTGAGCAATGAATCCCGGTCCAAATAGGGCCGCAACTGGTGCACCAGGCGAACCTGGGCAAACGCCCCCCTCGCCACAGCTGAGAGATGGTTTTCTAATGTGAGCTGTGGATCGAGGAGGACGCCCAAGTTGCGGACCCTCTCTGAGGGGGTCAATAATTCCCCCCCCAGGGTAATGGACGGACAGATGGAATTGTCCTTGGGAGGCAAAACCCACAGCCACTCCGTCTTACTTGTCTTTGGGGAAGATTCTAAGCAAGTCATTGCCAGGAAGTGTTTGTATGGATAGACAATGTTTGGCTTCCTTCCTTTCTTCAAGCAACATTTCTCAAGGAAAGAAACCCAAAGAAAAGCTCTCTCAATCTGTTCCCCCGCCAAAGGTGTAATTATTTCACAACTTCCCTATCATTCTTATAGAAGGTCGCAGATCTTTTGCCAAATGAGAATTGTTTCTTAGAAATGTTATAAAAGGCTATGTAAGCTGCTGGGAGCGGCATTTCTGGATAATATTGTATCGGAGCCAGTCTTGTATAATTCCAACTTTCTGAGCATTGCGGGAAAGAAATGCACTTTCACTTATTGCGACTTAATAATGGAAATATAGCACTCTAAATGCATCATCCCAAATGATGGGAACAGCCCATCTGTAGTCCAGAAGGGCCCACATATTCCACTCTGCTTTGACACAAGGGGTTTGAAGTGGCCTATTTAAATGGGGAGAGTTTTGGGGCACTACAGTAGTCCTCAACTTACAATAGTTTGTTTAGTTACCATTCAAAGTTACAATGGCCCTGAAAAAAGTGACTTCCGGCTCTTTTTCACACTTCAGACATTTGCAGTATCTCCATGGTAAAATGCAGTATTGGGAAAAACCAGAACTGGGTCGGGGGACACGTCCACTAATGGGCTGCTACTCACCACCAGGGTGGGGGGGGGGGGGGCGAGATGCAGTGGGTTTAGTAAGTTTATTCACTATTTATTGAATACTTAATAGTTTTTTAAATTGTTCTTCCTTCTCTAGTACCTTAGTATGATCCTTAATTACTTTTAAAATAGGAAATAATTAAATAGTAGGTTTTTACCCATTAAAATGATTAACTTAATCATTTAAATCATTATCTAGAACTCTGAACTTTTATAGCAATGAAAGAAAATTGAGGTACTTGACTAATCTGTTCTCATACTGAACCTTGTGGGTTTAGTACAAAACCTTAAAATGTGACTGTGCTCTTCAACAAATAATGCTGTCTATCATTTGTCCTTTTTGTGGCTATTCAAATAATGTGACTTAATCAACTGAAAAAGAATCCAAGCACTTATTTGAAAACTTATCTTGGTCCCAGTCAAATGACCTCTAAGCCACCCTGGTCACATGATTGTCAAGCCACTCCCACCTGATCACATGGCTGGCAAGCCACTCCTACCTGGTCACATGACCATCAAGCCACACCTATACAATAAGCCAAAAATTTTCCAAAACCTCATATGTGTGTGCATCCCCTCATGAGATTTTGCTTCCTGCGCATGTGCAGGAGCAAAAACATGCCGGGATGTGAACAGGCAAGATAACTGAAGCTGCATGCGCAGTGCACTGTTCTCTACCGATGCATTGTCCAAGTCCTAGATTGTATCTCTCTATCAATGCAGGATTGCATTGACTTTTTTGGCTGCCATTGCACATTGCTGTCTCATATTTAGTTGGTTGTCCACCAAGACTCCAAGATCCCTCTCAACGTCGCTGCTATTGAGTGTGGTTTCACCCACCCACTGCATATCTTTGGTTTTTATTATCTAGGTGTAAGATTTTACTTTTCTCTGCATTTATTATTTATTTATTTATTTATTTATTTATTTAGTCCAATACATAATACACATTGAAGAGAATAGATATGTAATAATATAAGTAAAGAAAAGACTAGAAGAAAAGATATAAAAGTATAGGTGAACATATTTGAAAGGAAGAAAAGATAAATGAGATAAGGAGAGACAATTGGACAGGGGATGGAAGGCACACTGGCGCACTTATGCACTGCGTTGTTGTCATTAGTTGCGAAGTCATGTCCTACCCATCACAACCCCTTCCTGTCTTCTACTATCCCCATTTAATCACTGATTGCTTCAGTGGCTCAATCCAGTCACCTCATTCTCTGTCGTCCCGTTCTTCTTTTGCCCTCAATCGTTCCCAGCATTAGGCTCTTCTCCAGTGGGTCCTTCCTTCTCAAAGTATTAACAAAGTATTTGAGCTTCATCTTCAGGATCTGGCCTTCTGGGACTGACTGCTTTGTTCACCTTGCAACCCAAGGAATTCACAGATGTCTTCTCCAGCCCCATAGTGCAAAGGCCTCAATTCTTTGGCGCTCAGCCTTTCTTATGGTCCAACTTTTACATCTGTACATTGCAACTGGGAAAACCATAGCCTCGATTATACACATTTTTGTTGGCAGAGTGATGTCTCTGCTTTTAAGTATGCTGTCTATTATTTGCCATAGCTTTTATTTATTTATTTATTTATTATTTATTTATTTATTCATTTGTCCAATACACAATACATATGGAAGAGAATAGACATGAAGTAATATATATAAACATAATATGTAAAAATAGAGAAGATATATGAAAGGAAGAAAATATATATGAGATAAAGGAAAGACAATTGGACAGGGGACGAAAGGCACTCCAGTGCACTTATGTACGCCCCTTACTGGCCTCTTAGGAACCTGGAGAGGTCAATCGTGGATAGTCTAAGGGAGAAATGTTGGGGGTTAGGGGTTGAGACTATTGAGTCCGGTAATGAGTTCCACGCTTCGACAACTCAATTGTTAAAGTCATATTTTTTACAGTCAAGTTTGGAGCGGTTAATATTAAGTTTGAGTCTGTTGCGTGCTCTTGTGTTGTTGCGGTTGAAGCTGAAATAGTCATTGACCGGTAGGATGTTGCAGCATATGATCTTGTGGGCAATACTTAAATCGTGTTTTAGGCGCCGTAGTTCTAAGCTTTCTAGACCCAGGAGCAAGCGTCTTTTACTTTCTTGGCTGAGGTCTCCATCTGCAGTGATGTTGGAGCCCAGAAAAATAAAACCTGTCACTACCTCCATTTCTTCCCCGTCTATTTGCTACAAATTGAGAGGGCCGGATGCCATGATCTTTGTTTTCTTCTATTCCTCTAGCCATTTGTAAATACCTGCTTGTTCCTCAGGCTCCCCCTCTCATCAGTAATTGGTTGATACTTTCCCATGGGCTGCCAATAGAAGGGGAGAAAAATAAAACCAGGGGAATTCACCAATCCCTGTCCTTAATATGCCCTCTACATTGTAAATAAGGACAACACCATTTGCTGGCCTCATGCCAATAGAAAAACAGTTCTCTCCCAAGGGGCCAGTCCTGATTAATTTCCTTGATCTTTCCCCCTCATGTGCAGCTGCGAATTATAAATAATCTTTAGGAAAAACTGCATTTTCTCCTTTCTATTTTGTGCATCACTCCCAGAAAAAAACACACACTTTTCCTTTTACATATTCAGATACTCATTGTATACAGAACAAACCCTTTGCTCATTCCTAGGAAATATCAATCACAGCCGTGAAATTATTTCAGGCCTTTGTTATTCTGCTTCTATATTTACAGCTTGCGTATGTTCATTGGCGTAACTATGGGGTATTTCCTAAGAAAATGTTTTTTTAATTTGAAGAAAATGCATGGTATAAGTAGGCCATGCGTTCTGCATATAGAACAGAACAGGACAGGACAGAATTATTTATTGACTAAGTGTGATTGGACACACAATAAATTTGTCTTGGTGCATATGCTCTCAGTGTACATAAAAGAAAAAGATACATTTGTCAAGAATCATATGGTACAATACTTAATGATAGTCTGCCTAAAACACGATTTGAATATTGCCCACAAGATCATATGCTGCAACGTCCTACCGGTCAATGACTACTTCAGCTTCAACCACAACAACACAAGAGCACGCAGCAGATTCAAACTTAATACGAACCGCTCCAAACTTGACTGTAAAAAATATGATTTCAACAATCGAGTTTTCGAAGCGTGGAACTCATTCCCGGACTCAATTGTGTCAACTCCTAACCCCCAACATTTCTCCCTTAGACTCTCCACGATTGACCTCTCCAGGTTCCTAAGAGGCCAGTAAGGGGCGTACATAAGTGCACTGGTGTGCCTTTCGTCCCCTGTCCAATTGTCTTTCCTTTCTCTCACTTGTCATATATATTTTCTTTCTTTCATATATCCTCTCCTCTAAGTTCACTTTTACCCTTATATATATTACTACATGTCTATTTTTCTTCTTATGTATTTGTGTATTAGACAAATGAATGAATGAATGAATAAATTAAAAAAAAAAAAGCAATCCAATCATATTAGGAACCAGTCAATATAAATTGTAAGGATACAAGTAGCAAAGCTACAGTCATACATTTATTTGCTGGAGGAGATGGGTGGTAGGAACAATGAGATTAATAGTAGTGCAGATTTAGTAAATAGTTTGACAGCATTGAGGGAAATATTTGTTTAGCAGAGTGATGACGTTCGGGAAAAAAGTATTCTTATGTCCAGTTGTTCTGATGTACAGTGTTCTATAACATCATTTTGAGGATAGGAGTCGATGCAGCTAGTGTCCAGGATGTGAGGTGTCCGTAAATATTTCCACAGCCCTCTTTTTTAATCGTGCAATATACATGTCCTCAATGGAAGGCAGGTTGTTAGCGATTGTTTTTTCTGTAGTTCTAATTACCCTCTGAAATCTATGTCTGTCTTGTTGGGTTGCAGAGTAAAGTCAGACAGTTATAGAAGTGCAGATGACAGACTCAATGATTCCTCTGTAGAACTGTATGAGTTGGCGCAGAAAGAGCATTTTTTGTTGTGTTTGATGTTAGGTGTCCATTGTAGATCTTGCAATATGGTTGAACCTAGAAATTTGCAGATCTCTACTGTTGCTATTGTGTTGTCTAGTATTGTGAGGAGTGGAAGGATGGAAGGGTTTCTCCTAAAATTTACCACCATTTCTGCAGTTTTGAGTGTGCTCAGTTCCAGATTGTTATGGTTGCACCACAAAGTTAGTTGTTCAACCTCCCATCTGTATGCGGATTAATCATTGTCTTGAATGCAGCGAAGGGCTATCAAAATTTTTACTACCACACTGTGGGCGTGGACTCCAGCGGTCCTTGGAAGAAGCCGATTATCTAGGGCCTCAACAGTCGGGTTTCAGGCCCAGTTACAGCACAGAAACTGCTTTGGTCGCGTTGATGGATGATCTCTGGCGGGCCCGGGACAGGGGCTTGTCCTCTGTCCTGGTGCTTCTTGACCTCTCAGCGGCTTTCGATACCATCGACCATGGTATCCTTCTGCGCCGACTGGAGGGGTTGGGAGTGGGAGGCACTGTTCTCCAGTGGTTCTCCTCCTACCTCTCCGGTCGGTCGCAGTCGGTGTTAGTGGGGGGGTCAGAGGTCGACTCCGAGGTCTCTCCCTTGTGGGGTGCCTCAGGGGTCGGTCCTCTCCCCCCTGCTATTTAATATCTACATGAAACCGCTGGGTGAGATCATCCAAGGGCATGGGGTGAGGTATCATCAATATGTGGATGATAGCCAGTTGTACATCTCCACCCCATGTCCAGTCAGCGAAGCAGTGGAAGTGATGTGCCGGTGCCTGGAGGCTGTTGGGGACTGGATGGGTGTCAACAAACTCAAACTCAATCCAGACAAGACGGAGTGGCTGTGGGTGTTGCCTCCCAAGGACAATTCCATCTGTCCATCCATTACCCTGGGGGGGGAACTACTGACCCCCTCAGAGAGGGTGTGCAACTTGGGCATCCTCCTCGACCCACAGCTGACATTGGAACATCATCTTTCGGCTGTGGCGAGGAGGGCGTTTGCCCAGGTTCGCCTGGTGCACCAGTTGCGGCCCTATTTGGACAGGGAGTCATTACTCACAGTCACTCATGCCCTTATCACCTCGAGGTTCGATTACTGCAACGCTCTCTACATGGGGCTACCTTTGAAAAGTGTTCGGAAACTTCAGATCGTGCAGAACGCAGCCGCGAGAGCCATCGTGGGGCTTCCCAGATTCGCCCACGTTTCTACAACACTCCGTGGCCTGCATTGGCTGCCGATCAGTTTCCGGTCACAATTCAAAGTGTTGGTCATGACCTTTAAAGCCCTACATGGCATTGGACCAGAATACCTCCGGAACCGCCTACTACCGCACGAATCCCAGCGGCCAATAAGGTCCCACAGAGTCGGCCTTCTCCGGGTCCCGTCGACTAAACAATGTCGTCTGGCGGGCCCCAGGGGAAGAGCCTTCTCTGTGGCGGCCCCGGCCCTCTGGAATCAACTCCCCCCGGAGATTAGAACTGCTCCCACCCTCCTTGTCTTCCGTAAACTACTTAAGACCCATCTATACCGCCAGGCATGGGGGATTTGAGACACCTTTCCCCCAGGCTTATTATAATTTATGTTTGGTATGTATGTGTTGTTTGGTTTTTTAAATTGATAGGGTTTTTAGTTTTTTTCTTAATATTAGATTTGTGCCTGTACAATATTGTTTTATCGCTTGTTGTGAGCCGCCCCGAGTCTTCGGAGAGGGGCGGCATACAAATCTAATAAATTATTATTATTATTATTATTATTATTATTATTATTATTATTATTATTATTATTATTATGCAGGACGCCCTGCATTTTTTTTCAACATATTTCAGTGCAAATTGGGTGCTCTGGGGGGGAGCTCCATTTTCGCTACCCCACTGCGTCCCCCCCCATCTGCTTGAATGAGTCTGATCACTGTCATTTGTCAACTTCAGTAATTTACAGATGGATCATTAGAGATCCAGTTATTGGTATATGGAAGTAGAGAGAGCATAGAGCCTTGGGGGGTCCCTGTGTTAATTATACAGATATCTGATGTGATTCCACTTAGCTTCACCTGCTGCTTCCTGTTTGTTAGGAAGCCTATGATCCACTTAAACGTATGTTCAGGTATCGCTAGCTGCTTCAGCTTAGTTAAAAGAGGGTCTGGAATGATGGCATTGTGCTGTGGTTAGCTCTGGCCCAGCTCCTGCCCCAAGGAATGTGGAGGTGGATGTGGGGGAGACATCCACATGCCGCAGGCCTGTTTTGCTCCCAGTAGAATCTGACGACAAAGTCTCCTCTGACCAAGGAAGCGTGAGTGACAGGGAAGAGGGGAGTTTGGCAGACAGCCCAGGAGGAGATCAGTCATCTGTATCATCCCTGGATTCTGAACAAGAATTAATGACACATCCACGCATGCGTAGAGTGATGCATAGGAGACAACAACTGAAGGATTATTACAAGAGAAAATGAGGCCACCTGTGGTTGGGTGGGGCTGCTGTAATTAGTGCTACAGATAAAAGTGCAGCCTGCTGTTTTAGCCTCATGGCAATTTATCTGATTCATTGTTTCGTCAAGATTGTGGTTTTTGCTGTTCAGGGTTGTGTGTGTGGACTCCCTGGACTTTAGAATTGGACTCAATTTCCCAGTTATTGGGTGAGCAATTGGACTGCATTTAACCAGTGCCTTGTGTGTACCAGAAAATCCCTTTGACATTTAAAAAGGGAGCTGTTTCTGTTTATCTGTTTATAAAAACTTTTGGGTTTTCCTTTTATCGTGTGGTGTGTGTCTTCCTGGACTAATTACCCTGTAATTACAGGCGGTTGAGACACGCCAGCAGAACACATTGAATGCTGAACTAAAGTCTACAAAGAGGTCTCTTGTGTAGCTCTTTGGAGATTCAAGGTGTTGTAGGATGTAGTGCAGAGCCATATTAACAGCATTATCTTTGATCTGTTTGCTCAGAATACAAATTGCAGGGGGTCTAACAGTGGATCTGTGATGGTTTTGAAGTGGGGCAGCACTAGTCTTTCAAAGGTTTACAGATATTAGAGAAATTGGTCTATAGTCATTCAGTTCCTTGATGGAGGGCTTCTTCGGCACTGGGATGATAGTAGAGCATTTGAAGCAAGAAGGAACATAGTACATATATAAAAATAAACATTATTTATCTGACAAATACATTTCTGATGCTAACCATCTTGAGATCTTTAAATATACAGTACAGTAGTACCTCTAGATACGAGCTGCTCCACATGCGAGTATTTCAAGTTACGAGCCACAACGGGAGCGAAATTTCTGTTCGACACTCGAGCTCAAATTCGGGATAAGAGCCAAGCTTCCACTAGGTGGCACAAGAATCCTTGCTTCTGGTTATCTCGGCCAGGGAAAAGCAAAGTCTAAAGGCATTCGTTCAAGATATGAGTTGATCGACATACGAGCTCGATTCTGGAACGAATTAAACTCGTATCTAGAGGTACTACTGTATAGCTTGCGGATAGGAATATATTGCCAATCATAAGGAAAATAACTAATATTCTATTACTGTTTCTGAGAATCCTGCAATGTTGAGGATTGTTGCCTTCATCTACTTCTCAAGCCAGGTGTAAAAGCTAAAAATTGGGAGCCTGTAAAATTACCAGGGAGTGGGTAGTTCCATAAGGTAGAGGCAGCTATGGAAAAGGCCCACTTCGGTGGTCCCACCAGATTACAGAATTTCACAGAAGGGCCCAAAATAATGCTTACCTATTGTGGAATACATGTTAGAAATGTATTTTGTATTGCAACAACAATGTATTTTTGTATTGCAACAGCTACAGAATTATTCAGCCTGTAGATGGCAATGTTTAGTTTTGCAGCTATGATTTTAATTTAGTGTTCCTTTTTTTTCTGAGTAGAGTTTCCCATCCAAATGATTGTAATTGGGTTATAATTATAAATATTAAGAACACATAGAGCAGGAATAAAGGGAGTTCTTAGGAGCTTGGTAGCTGTCCAAATGAGAAAAAAATCTGTCTGGGGAAGGCAATCTCTAGATAGCCAGATCCATTTAAGGCTTTAAAATCAAATTGCCATGGTGTCGTATGTTTATGTCATATTCTGTTTATGTCGTATTCTGTGCTACACTGATGTGTGGTGTAGACACTTCCATACAGCTAACAAATGGTATTTTGTACCTTGTGATTGCCGGGCAAAATGTCACAATAAATAGAGGGAATAATATTTATTTTAATATGGTTACTGAAAAGAGATTACTATATGCACAAAGATGGAAAGATATGGAACTACCCATTATGGAGGAATGGATTGATGAAGTTGATAGATTTTGCTGAAATTGATAAACTGACTTTTTTGATTAGAGAAAAATCATGACCTACATTTATTGATGACTGGAAGCCTGTTATGGATATTTTCCATAAAAATGAAATTTATAGTTTGGATCATTAGGTATTTATTTATTTATCTATCTATCTATCTATCTATCTATCTATCTATCTATCTATCTATCTATCTATCTATCTATCTATCTATCTATCTATTTATTTATTTATTGGATTTGTATGCCGTCCCTCTCCAGAGACTCGGGGCGGCTAACAGCGACAATAAAACAGTGTACAATAGTAATTTGGTATTGATGCTTAAAAATCAATTAATATAAAAACCAAACATACATACATACATACCATGCATAGAATTGTAAAGGCCTAGGGGGAAAGAGGATCTCAATTCCCCCATGCCTGGCAGCAGAGGTGGGTTTTAAATTGTTTACGAAAGGCAAGGAGGGTGGGGGCAGTTCTAATCTCTGGGGGGAGTTGGTTCCAGAGGGCTGGGGCCACCACAGAGAAGGCTCTTCCCCTGGGTCCTGCCAGGCGACATTGCTTAGTTGACGGGACCCGGAGAAGATCCACTCTGTGGGACCTAACCGGTCGCTGGGATTCGTGCGGCAGAAGGCGGTCCCTGAGGTAATCTGGTCCGGTGCCATGAAGGGCTTTATAGGTCATAACCAACACTTTGAATTGTGACCGGAAACTGATCGCCAACCAATGCAGACTGTATGATATGTTATAGAAAGAAGAGTAAGATGATGCAATAGTAGAGACTAAATAATATTTCTACTTATAACTGCTGTGATGAACATCTGCAGGCACTTCATTATTTCTTCTTTCTTTCATTTATGAGAATCTCTTTGTAGCAAATCTTTAAGTGGAAGCACAATCGAAGGATCAGAACCCCTAAATTATCAACAACCTGAGATCTACCGGTAGATTCTGACCTATCTACCACTGTCTATGGCAGTGCTGCTCAATTATTTTCTGTTAGGCTCCCCCTAGAAAAAAGCAAACATTTCACACACACACCCCAAACTCTCCACTGGGACAATTGTTTGCAATATTTGGCACATTTCGCTGAAAAAAATAAAGTGGTTTATCAGCATGATTGGGATGTAATGGATTTAAGGGACACCTTAATTTATTTGGCTCCCTGCTGTTCACTGCCATCAGTAAACATACCAGTCTTTCCTCGTCTACCACCGTAGTCACAGTGAAGCCAAGCTCTACAAATGCTTCGTCATATTTCCTCATCTTAGTTTTTGGGAGACTTACGTTTGTCTCATTATCTCCGTCTCTCTCCTCCTCTCTTTTCATCCCTGTTAAATATTTTTCCATGGTGTCTCTTAAGAGTTTGTTATCTGCACTTCATATCTCCTGCTCTGTGCTGAGTGTTATTGTTAGTGCAAAAAAAGCATGTCCCCTGGGGTCACACCCTCCTCCCCAGGCATTGTTCTGCACACCCCCAGGGGGGGCTGCTCCACTATTTGAGAAGTACTGGTCTATCATAACTGGCTTCTCCAAGTAGAGCCGTGGTGGCATAGTGGTTACAATATCATATTTCAGGTTGACTCTGTACACCGTCAGCCGTTCGATACTGACTGGCCCAAGGTTGGCTCAGTCTTTCATCCTTCCGAGGTCAGTAAAATGAATTGTTGGATACAATACACTGCCATTGTAAACTGCTTAGAGAGAGAGCTGTAAAGCCTGATGAAATGGTATATAAGTGCTAAGTGCTAAATGCTACTGCAATTTGCTTCCCAGAGTTTGCAGCAGGATTTGTGCTCTGCTCAAACTGAACTGAATTGAACCAGAGGTCTTTGGCATCTGAAGCATATGATCCGTTTCTGCAGAATAAGGCCCGTGGGAGTTACACAGAGCATGACTGTATGGCTGCCCCTATAGCTGAGAACTGCCTGAGTCCAGAGCATAAATAGTCAAGAGACAATTTAGAAAAGTTAATAGAATCACAGGGCAGGTTGGATAAGTCAGAGAGTAGTTCCAGGATGCTTGGGCAATCCTAGCCTTTCCATCATCTCCCTCCCCTTTCTCCTCTCCCCCTCCTTCTTCTCTCCCCCATCCTGGCCATCATTTTCTTGTATTCCCTGAGAATTACATCATCTTTTCCTGTCGGTAGCTTGAAAGCAGCTGCAGAACGATAATATTTAGACTTTGGCGTCCTCGTGACCCCATGTTAGGAGCAGTAGGAGCAAGAGGCACCCCGTGACTCACTCTTGGGGAACCTAGTGAGCGTGTGGGGAAATGGAAGTGGGTGGAGAGTTGTAGGCCAGACAAAAGTCAAGGGGAAGGTCGTTTACCTCTGTTGTAGAGCGTGTGTGTGTATATATATGGGTGAGTTTGCTGATTTGGAGCAAAACCTGGCACAGGTCTGAGCAAGACACTGTCCTTGTTCTGACTAACCCCATTGATTGGGTGACTGGAAGGTTACTAGACTTCCCAGATCCCATCCCAAGAACAACAACCTTCAGAAATTCTGGACTCATTTCTTTGTGAATTCTGGACTTAATTTCTGTGTGAGGCCAATAAGGGCAGGAATCCAGAATTCTTTATAGTCTTCCCTCAAAACAATAGAATCCAGTGGCTGGCAATACTAGGCTAAGATCTTGAACCTTGAGTTTCCTCTTTGAATTTCTTCTGAGAGCAAGACTGTCTTTGCCATCCCAGAACGACATTTTGCCTGGATCGGCCATCCTTGAGCAATGTTGTCCATTTCAGTTCTTCTTCAACGCAGTGGTTATTTTCTGCTTCCAATTAACCTGCTTTTCTGGGCTGTGTTGGTCCCCAGGACTGTGGCCTTTCCAGTGCAAGATTCCAACCCTCTGTACCAGTTTCTTGGGCAAGTCCGGCTTCGGCATCTCTACACGTCCAATGACCGGACCAACCTCCACCTGGAGATCTTCTCCGATGGCACCGTGCGTGGCTCCAGATACCAGAACGTCTTCAGTGAGTATTTGGGAAATGAATCACTCTGGATGATTTTTTCCAGAATTATGTGTGGAATTGGGGCACAGTCAGCTGGGTTCTTTTGGGAAGGACCGGGTACTAGATCGTGAAATATGGTTTTCCAGGAGAGGACATTTCAGAACACGTAGCTTCTTAACACATGTGTTATCTGTAAAACAAATGTTAACTTTGCCCTCCGCTGCAGATGGTCACATTAAACTTTCAGAGTAAAACAATTACTAGAAACAGGAACCGGAGAAGTTGTTCTAGTGGCCCATCACAGATTATATTATACTTACAGATGTTACAAGTCAAGACTGACGAGGTTGACAGATATTAGAGTAATAACCATTCTAAAGAATTCTCCTTTTTCACAAGTAATTTTCATTCTTTTCCCCACCAATCTGCAGGTTTGATGGAAATCAAAGCAGTAAAGTTGGGGGTCATTCATATATTGGCTAAGGAAACCTCTAGATATCTTTGCATGGATTCTGAAGGACATCTATATGGCTCAGTAAGTATAATTATCTGGATTACGTATCTGTGTTGACAGCTGTGTTTCTCAATCTCGACAGCTTTCGGATGTGGCACTTCCTCCAGAATCCTCCAGCTAGAATGCTGGTTGGAGAATTCTGGGAATTGGGAGTCCACACATCTGGGAATCTCTAAAGAAGAAACACTGGTTTAAAGTGAAGGATCAATGGGGTAAAATAAAGCTATACATGGAAAGATCCACTTGTCTGATAATGAGTTCACCCATTTCCAAAAATATGCATTTTTGGGGGATCATCTCACACATCACATAATGACAACTTTAAGTCTGCCATTCAGAACACTCAATCACCTGTTACTGACACAGGTGTTTCCCAGAGATAGCCAAGTTGTTTTCATTCACAAATTAAGTGTGCACCCCCAAAATCATGCACACCCCAAAATAATATGTGATAGTACTTTATTAAAATCAGAAGCAAACTGTTCTTGCAGACTGGGCCATTTTAATTTTCTTGATGCTGAGGGGACTTCGCAGATTAGTAGATATATTCTGAAATCATAATAAAAAGGCTACATTTTTAGGGACAAACTAAAATGTGGCGACATCCATTAAGAAATTGTCCATCTTTCTTTATAAAGTCATAGCAGCATTTATGTTTGCTGCCTCCTATATTTATTTATTCATTCAATTTGCATAGCTGCCTATCTGAAACTGATGACTCTGAATAGTGATTCATAAAAGCAATTAAAACAGTTGAAACAATTTTTTAAAAAGAAAATTAAATAGAAATAAAAACTGAGACATGCAGTATACTGTATCTTTTATGATAAAAAAGAAAAGGGGGTCCTTCATATACTCTGGCATGTTTATTACAGGTAGTGCCTCGAATTACAACAACAGAGATCGGAATTTCAATTGTTAAGCAAGGCGTTTGTTAAATGAGTCACGCTCAACTTTATTACATTTTTTTTCGTATGTTTGTTAAGGGAATCACTACATTCAATGAGCCATGTGGTTATTAAGCAAATCTGGCTTCCTCCATTGACTTTGCTTGCCAGAAGCCAGCTGGGAAAGTTGCATATGTAGGATGCTACAAAACTTCATAAATGAATGCTGGTTGCCAAGCATCTGAATTTATATCTCATGATCATGGGAATGAGATGGTGGTCATAAGTGCGAGGAATAGTTGTAAGTCACTTTTGAGTGTCATTGTAACTTTGAATGGTCATTAAATGGAATGGTTGTAAGTCAAGGACTACCTGCATCTATCTATAATAAAACTCTCATTCTGTAACCTTTAACTGAAATGATACATCATACAGTTTAAACGTTTTCACCCGAGATATCTCAAATGGGCTTACTTCTAGAATGCATCCAAAATTTGAGACTCGTGACTCTTGTGAAATTTGGAAATCGGAAAAAAAAACATTTTAAGATCTAAAAATGATCATGAAGTGTTTTATGACATCATGGAAAATGTCATAAAATGTTTTGTGTGTTGATGTTTGACTGTGTTCTACAGTTCAACATGAGCTAATTTGAAAGGAGATATAACACTGAATATCTCTCTGGAACTTTTCAAATTTATTATTAGAAGGTCGGTCATTGTTGAAGGTATTGAGGCATCTCCAAAGGATTTATCTCTGAAAACAATGGGTTTTCTAGCATGCTACAGATAGAAGAGGAGAGTGTGTTTTTGAGTTAAAAATTTAATTACTGGGCCAGTGAAATAGAAATACCTTGTGAAGGGAGAAAAACAATTTGAATAAATGTTCCTTATTTTGAATCATCGTGTCTATGAAAACGAAGGGGATAAATAGTACAGGTTGCAAATTGCAATTCAACTTCTTTGACTTCTGAAATTTGAACTTGTATGGTGCAACAAGTTCACCGCAGTGCATAGAAATAGAAATTTTTGGCAGATGCTCGGGGTATAAACGTTCCAAATAAAGAAGTGGTAAAGATGTTAACATTGCAGAGTTCAAGCCAAATTCCGAGCCTGAGTGGGGAAACTGCACATTTGTTGATAATACAACACTACATTCTCTATTGCTATAAATGCTGAGCAATGAAAATTGCATTTCTTTCACTGGAATCGATTTTTGTTTTGGTGTAGTTTGAATTCCTAGATTAGGTTCGGCAATGTATATAGGGCTGAATTACAGGTAGTCCTTGCCACAGTTTGTTTAATAACAATAACACTTATTTATGACTGTTCATAGTTACAACACGACTGAAAAATGTGACTTATGACTGTTTTTCAAAGTTATGATGTTTGCAACATCTGGATGTTCATGGGATCAAAATTCAGAAGCTTGGCAACTGGTTCATCTTTATGACCATTGCTATGTCCCAAGGTCATGTGATCAGCTTTTGCGACCTTTCTGATAAGCAAAGTCAATGGGGAAGCCAGATTCATTTAACAACCGTGTTATTAACATCGACTGTAGTGATGCACGTAACAATTGTGGCAAGAAAGTTTGTAAAATGAGACAAAATTCACTTAAAATATGTCTCACTTAACCATAGAAATTTTGGGCTCAATGGTGGTCGTAAATCGAGGACTACATATACCTATGGATTATATGATCTTGAATTTCTGAGTTAATCCTAATTATGCGCAGTCAGGTTTCACTAGATGCTATGAGAAAGTTCTTGGTGATAAGAATTGTCTGACAGTAGAAAAGATTTACTATAGAAATTATTGTCTTAGCTTAAAATGCAATAGTAGGAAGTACATAGTAACTGAAGTTACAAGAAATAACAGAACAGAGATGATGGCAGAAGATTGTATAAATTTCCCCCCCAAATTGATATGATTCTCAGGTGGGGGTTTCTACTCACCGCCACTACTGGTGCGCTCCACACGCAGCTCTGGGTGACCAATCTGCGCATACACAGGAAGCAAAATCTTGTGAGGGATGTATGCGCAGCCTGATTTTCGCTACCAGAGCTATGGTGTGGTGGCTGTGGCCCATACCATACAATCACTTGGCAATAGGTAGTCCTAGAGCAGGGATGTCAAACTGGCGGCCTGTAGGCCGGATGGGTCCATGTGCAGGCCACACCCATCCCGGCTCTGCAAAGGCAAAAAAGAAATCACGATATATCACATGACTTGATCAAGTTTGACATCCATGTCTTAGAATTACACCTGTAACAGAGCCTGCAATTACCATCATATATAATGACAGTCGTAAAGTAGGTCACTGTGTGAATGGACCTGATTGGATGTCCTTTTTTGCAGCAGTTGTTAAGCAAAACCTGTTTGTTGCGGAGCAGTTTTTGCTAAAACACCATACGCAAATGCAGGCTAATTGCCAAAGCGCCCAATTGGAATCCTGGGACTGTGGGAGAGGTAAAATTGGAGCAGGGTCAAAATGTCCCATTTTTTGAGTCCGCTGTAAATGTCAAATGGTTGCTGATATCCAAAATCTTGATGTGGCCTTCAGTGGCCCCCTAAACCCTATTTGGACAGGGAGTCATTGCTCACAGTCGCTCATGCCCTCATCACCTTGAGGTTCAATTACTGCAACGCTCTCTACATGGGGCTACCTTTGAAAAGTGTTTGGAAACTTCAGATCATGCAGAACGCGGCCGCGAGAGCCATTGTGGGGATTCCCAGATTCGCCCACGTTTCTACAACACTCTGTGGCCTGCATTGGCTGCCTCAGTTTCCGGTCACAATTCAAAGTGTTGGTTATGACCTTTAAAGCTCTACATAGCAGTGGACCAGAGTACCTTCGGAAGCGCCTGTTACCGCACGAATCCCAGCGACCGATAAGGTTCCACAGAGTTGGCCTTCTCCGGATCCCGTCGACTAAACAATGTTGTTTGGTGGGCCCCAGGGTAAAAGCCTTCTCTGTGGTGGCCCCAGCCCTCTGGAATCAACTCCCCCTGGAGATTAGAACTGCCCCCACCCTTCTTGTCTTCCGTAAATTACTCAAGACCCTCCTATTCCCCCCAAGCTTTTATATATTTTTATATTTATGTTTGGTATGTATGTGCTGTTTGCTTTTTAATATGATAGGGTTTTATATGCTTCTTTTAATATTATATTTGTTTCGCTATAATATTGTTTTATTACTGTTGTGAGCCGCCCCGAGTCTTCAGAGAGGGGCAGCATACAAATCTAATAAATTGAATTGAATTGAACCATTGCTGCTTGAGTTTTATTTTTTAATGTGACACAAGAAAATTTAATACATACTGTAGGAAGCAATTATAGGACCAAGGTAACTATAAACTAACTTTAAGCCTAGACTCATTGAAGGTAAATGAAATGAAATTCAGTCGTTTTTGCTTCTTTATTCTTGGCTGCCTGTAAAGGCTCTGCATTCTTGAAGGCCTAATAATCCATATTTTTCCCCCTTTGCAGCTGCTGTACTCAGAACAGGCCTGTAACTTCCGCGAGATAGTTCTTCAGGATGGCTATAACGTGTACTATTCAGAGGCCTACAATCTTCCCGTGAGCCTCAGCATGATGGAGAATTTGGGCCAAAGCCACCGGCTCCCCCCTTTCTCCCAGTTCTTACCTTTAGTAAACAAGATTCCCCTTGAACCCACGATTGAGGAGTATGGATACCTTCAACAGAGACACGACATTGAATCGCATGATCCCTTCAACCTAATGAGCCAAAATCAGGATTTGAGAAGCCCAAGTTTTGCCTTCAAATAGAGCAGGACAAGCTTAGCCACCTCTATTTTATTGCATTAATATGAAGAGTAAATATGCGGAAGACAAACCAGGGTAAAGAAGTAGAATGATGAGGAGAATGGATGCAATTGACTGAAGCCTTGTGGGACTCCCAAATCCCAAAACAGACACGGAATTCCTGTTCTGTCTGAATCACTTCAACTTTTCAGTTTCCCATTGCTAATCTTGCTAAAAAATTTCCAATGTTTTATTTCTATTTATCCATCTATTTAAGTAACTTATATATTATATGAAGTTTATTTATTGAAGTAAGCTAAATCGATAGGAGGGAGTAGGAAGGAAAGGCAATGATGTGAAAATCTTTTGTGCACAGATATTTATATATTGTTATTTATATGCAACGGTTTATGTGTGTATATTTTCTGCCTGCATATTTATTTCACTTTCTGGCGAGGACCAGCCAACTGAAATTTAAATCTGAATTGCATATATGATCATGATTTTATGCCTGATGTCTATTCGCCTCCCTCTTCTGTATTTTTTCGAGTCCTGTTTCTGCAAAAATCAATGAGCTGTAGCAATGGATGCAAAGAGATTGGGCACGGCATGTAAAAACAAGGCAAGCTTTCCATCATATCCACCATCTTGACTTTTTTGACCTTTACAGACTCCCTCACAATGAGGTTTATGAATCAAAAGTGGCCAAAATCCCCTTTGAGCCCCATTATTATTTGCCTTTTTTTAAAAAAAAGCTTGTATTGGCCTGTAAGCCATCTGACCGATTAAAAGAGAACTCTAATAAGGAAAACAAAGTGAAATGCACATGTATTGATTATGAATGTTTATTTATTTATAAGATATATATTATATTGTCATTAAAAGAATGTGCCTCTGCTGTGTGTGTTTCAGCAGCAGCTATTTGGTCAAACATGTTGCTCTATTGACAATTCACCGACACAAATCTGCAAATTGTTGTATTCTCTTTCTGTTTCTTCATTATTATTATTATTTATATAAAAATACATGTTTCCTTGTGCTTGAATTGTGACCAGTTTTAACTGTCAGTGGGATGAAGCATGAATGGTGTATTTTTAATGTGAACATAAATAAAAGGCATTTTTTTAAAGAAAAAGAAGCAATTAATTGATGGCAAATAAACTAGTTCTTAGAAATGTTTTCATTGGGAACAGTAATCAATGAGAAAATAAAAATAGAGGATGTCAGCAGGGAGGGGAAAAAAAGTTAGACTGTCCCAATGGTGCAAGAAATTCTCAACTCTTTTGGAGTATCAGATATGTTAAAAAGGGGCGGGGTTTCCATCATAGCCACCATTTTGACACTTGCAACTCACTCTGGTGGACAAACCCTCCCAGGCAGGGTTCTTTGCAGTTACTCAGAAGTCACCAGTCCGAATTCAATTCCATCAATTCAATACTGCTTTCAATAGCTCTTACACAAGATCTGAAATGTTTCTAACATCCAAAGATCATCATTTTATCAGTTTACAACATTTACAGTTTGATCCTCCTCCAACCCATTATAATTTTCAGAATATGTCTTGTGTAAGCTGGGGAAAACACCTTGTGGGTGCTTTCACAAAATTGCTTCCTATCAGCCTCCACGAAAGGCCCACAATATTCCCAGTTCACTTTAGTCTTTTATTTTATTTATCGGCTGGAATTCCGTCCCTCAGAAGTTCAAGATGACATGATCAGTGCTCCCTCTTCTATTTTACCCTCACAACAGCCTTGAGAATGGCTCAAATTCACCCACTGAAGGGCTGAGAGTGGACTTGAAGCTGGATCCCCCTTCTCCTAAACCAGTTTCTAATGCTGGTTCTCTCTGGGTGGAGGTGGGGACATCTTTCCAAACTAAGATAGACCTTAGACCAGCCACCATTTATGTTGTCTGTATAAGGCAGAGATCTTCAAACTTGGCAATGTTAAGATTTGTGGATTTCAATTGAAGTCAACATGTCTTAAAGTTGCCAAGATTGGGGGGCCCTGGTATAGGGCCCAAGGAATATTTTTTTTTTGCGGATAGAAATGAGGCTAGAAACAGTTGTGAATTACCTAGCATTGAATAAATCTTAATTCCAAAACTCGTGTGGTATAGGAAGCTGGCTTGTGCCAAGGGAGATGCCCTGGAGCCATGTTAGACAAAGAGCCAACTGCTGTTGCCAAGGGACCAAAGGTTGATTGGTTTTCCCAAAATAAACTGACGGGAATTCCCAAGAAAGTGAAAGTGATCAGAACCGGGAAGCAAAATGCACGATCCAACTGCATTCCTTTTGGCAGTAATTGGAGAAAGTGCCCTTGAGAAGAATTGTTTGCTAGTCCTTGTACTATCCATACAAGAATGCATACTTTAAAATTTAAAATTCACTGTTCTTGTGGCATGGGTCAGAGCTTAGATGTTCCCCAAAGAAACAGAAAGGGAAATTACATTTTGCACAACAAAATTCCATGGTGAACTTTTTGCTCCAATGATGAATGTGGTCAGTGGACAAGGTTTCACAAGGGACTGGTTTGAATGGCATCTACAGATCAGAGATCACACAGGTATCACCACCTGAAAAAGGGGGAAGAAAAAAAGGGGGTGGGTGAGACAAGGATAGGAGGAAGTTTAGGAAGCTGTTTGGAACATCCAGAAGAAAAGCAATTTTCTAAAGTCCTTCAGATTTAGAATTATTGTGCAAAATTGGATTAACATAGCAAAAATTGTTGGGGATGATAAGGACTATAAAGATATAGGTAGTCCTCGACTTATGACATAACTGAGCCCAACATTTATGTTGCTGAGACAGTGGTTAAGTGAATTTTGCCCCATTTTATGACCATCTTGCTAACTTTGTTATGTGAATCACGGCAAGTTGTTAAATTAGTAACAGGATTGGTTAAGTGAATGTGGATTCCCCATTGACCTTATTTGCCAGAAGATCTCAAAAGATGATTACTTGACCCGAGGACACTGCAATTATTATAAATATCAGTTGCCAAGCATCCAAATTTTGATGCTGCAATGGTCATAAGAGTGAAAAATGGCCATAAGTCATTTTTTAAGTGATGCTATAACTTTGAACAGTGAGTAAATGCACTGTTGCAAGTCAAGGACTATCAGTAGTTTAGGAATTTTAAGTGTCGTGGCCAACCTATTTGGAGGAGACTGAATTCTGGAAGGCTGGTGTTGAACAACCAAAAACATGGCCACTCATGGCTTAGTGACTTTCTGCTGGGACTACTACAACAATCTTTACATGGAGTTGCCCATGGAGACCATTTGGAAATTGCAACTGGTCCTAAGTTGGCAGCTCACACTGTATTGGCCATCCCTCAGTTTGCCCATGTTATATCACTGTTAAAGAACTGCAGAGGTCTCCAGCTCCCGGGGGCTAAAATATTAAGATTGGAGCCCAAATATTGTAGAAATGAACGGGTGTAGTTGTTGTGTCGGGCAGCAGATTTTTCTTGATTCTTGATTGTATTATTTTTATTGCTTGTGAATTATGTATCACCAGGTGAGTGGCCATATCAATCTTTGAACATAGAGACAATCATCGGGGAGGGAAAAAGACCTTTTTCTAGTTGCAATCTCTGAATATCAGCGATGCTCTTGGCTTAGACCAGCCATCATATCTATTCTTTCACATGCAAGCAACCCATCAACAGATATTCCTCGATTTATAACCACAATTGGGATTAAAATTTCTGCTGCCAATCAAGGCAGTTGTAAAGTGAATCACACCTTGTTTTATAACTATTTTTTGCCATGGTTATTAATTGAATCACTGCAGTTGTTAAGTGAATCATGGGTTTGTCACAAATGTCAATCACATGACTCCAGAATGCCGCAATAGTCATAAGTGTGAGGGTCAGTTGTAAATAGCCTTGTTTGGTGCTGCTGTAATTTCAAATGGTCGCTAAACAAATGGCTGTAAGTTAAGGACTATTTGTATTTCCACACGTACATCCCGAAGGAATTTCTCTCACCTTGCATGCCTCAGGCTTGCCCGGCCACTGAAGTCTCAAATATTTTCTTGCGCCCTTCCATTCCGCTCAGAGCATCAATATTCTTCCGCCAATCACCTACTTCCCGATTCTCCTGGAGAGAGAAGGAAGAGAGAGACTGTTGTGGTTAGCTCTGGCCCAGCTCCTGCCCCAAGGACTGTGGATGTGGGGGAGACATCCACATGCTGCAGGCCTGTTTTGCCCCCGGTGGAATCTGATGATGAAGGCTCCTCTGACCAAGAAGACATTTATTTTATTTTATTATTTATTACTTAGATTTGTATGCCGCCCCTCTCCGAAGACTCGAGTGACAGGGAGGAGGAGAGTGTGGCAGACAGCTCAGAAGGAGATCAATTATCTAGCTCCTCCTTGGATTCAGAACAAAAGTTAATGATACAGCCATGCATGCGGAGAGCAATGCAGAGGCAACAACAACTGAGAGATTATTATCAAAGAAAATGAGGCCACCTGTGGTTGGGTGGGGCTGTGGTAATTAGTGAGGCTGCTATAAAGAGCAGCCTTTGGGTTTGGCCATTGTGGAGGATTATCTGATCGTTTGTTATGTTTCATGACTGCTTTACTTACTTTGACTTTTTGTGTGCTGATTTTTCCCTGCTTTGAAACTAAACCAGAGCAAAGTGTGTTTCACTTTGTGAAAGAAGAAGGACTGTGAATTGCCTCACACTGCAAGCTAAGCATCACAGGACTGATAAGGGACTTGTATAAATTACCAGTTTGTTTGGAGACGAGTGCTCTTTGCTATACCAAAAGAGGGCTTGGTTTAAGTGAATTTTCATTATAAAGAACATTGTTTTGAATTTTCAAACATGTGTGTGTCTGAAATTTGTACCTGTGAATTTTTGGGAGGAGTCTACCAGAGAGCCCGACAGAACAGAGACCAAGGGCCAGTAAATCAGTGGAGTCCCAGGCTTTGTGGGAGGAGTAACTTGTGTCCTGTTAGCTCATGTATGTTTTTATTTCTTAGAGCAGCTTAACAATAACAAAACTGCATCCAGTTTTGGTAAGCACACTATAAAAAAAGATGTTGAGACTCTAGAAAACGTGTAGAGAAGAGCAACCGGGATGATTAGGGGATGGGAGACTAAAACATTTAAAGAGCAGTTACAGGAAACTGGGCATGGCTAGTCTAGTGAAGAGAAGGACCAGGGGAGACATGATAGCAGTCTTTCAATATTTGAGCGGCTGCCACAGAGAAGATCAAGCTATTTTCCAAAGCACCTGAAGGCCAGACAAGGAATAATGAAAACTGATCAAGGAGAAATTCAGCCTAGAAATAAGAAGGTACTTTCTGCTAGTGAGAACAATCAACCCATAGAATAGAAGTTGCCTTCAGAAGTTTCATCACTGGAGACTTTCAAGAAGAGACTGGACTGCCATTTGTCGGAAGTGGTGTAGGGTCTCCTGCTTGGACTAGATGACCCATAAGGTCCCTTTCAACTCTGCTACTCTGTTAATTTGTTAAAGTTCTCCTTTCTCATTTTCTTCCCCACATCAACCTCATGTGATTTGTTGGGAGACCGTGGCCCGTTCCCAGGTCTCAAAGCTGAGATTGGACTAGAGTCTGGATTTCTATGCTCTTAATACACCACTGTGACCACTATTCCATAGAAGCCCTGGTTCCCTCTTGCTTCTTGGAATCACCAAAGCAAACCATGGGAAACTTTAATGAATGGAATTCCTTTCACAGCTAGGAGAGGTTCTTACTGTTGAGAATGTTTCCTTTCTTCCAGAAAAGCAATCTATTGGAAATATTTTAAAAAGCCATAATATTATATTTCCCTGGATGATAAAATAAATAAATAAAAAGAAACATGTTTTAAATACAGAAAGGAACTCACTGCTCCCAGCAGGTATTTGGTGCCCATTAAGAAAGTCTGGCCCAGACTTTGCTTATTTGATCCCTATGATAATCATTAAGTGTTGTACCTCATGATTCTTGACAAATGTACCTTTTCTTTTATGTACACTGAGAGCATATGCACCAAGACAAATTCCTTGTGTGTCCAATCACACTTGGCTAATTAAGAATTCTATTCTGTTCAGCTCTGCTCTGCTCTGCTCTATTCTATTCTATTCTCAAGACAAAAGACCTCCTGCTGCAGGGTGATGGGATTAAGACATGACCCTCCAGGACATAATAGGATTAACCCATCTAGCAGCAGAGCTCACCACCTGGCACAATCTCCTAAAGACATTGCTTTAGCAGTCCAAACTTCAACCATTCTTAGCTCAGACAAACATGACCCTCAACAGGGTCCCATGGGAGTCTGATAACAGCCAATACAATACATGTTCTTGCACAGGAACATGAAGTTCAAGGCCAAGAGAATGTACAAAAGCCCCCCACTTTTAATTTCATGTTTTCAGCTGCACCAGAACCTTAAACATGTGCTTCTGTTCATCAATAAATGGACCCTCTTTCCAATCAACATCCAGTCTCTATTTTGTCTCCAGTGCCTTTCTCCTGGATTGGACCTGGATATTTCTTCCAACAGTTCAGTTCTCCGGATGACACCAGAGGTATCTCTGTTGTTATGAGAATTCTTTCCACATTGTCTAAGCTGCAGTCTTGACTGAACAAATACTCAGACTGAGGAAAGGAGTGGCACTACTACATGCGTTCTTGAAATGCAGAGGTTTTTCAAAACTAAAAATCAGCCCAGCTATTCCCCTTTTCCCAAGAAGACTTTATACATGTTCCTTTCTACCAGAGTTTCCCAACCTTGACAACTGTAAGATGAACAGACTTCAACTCCCAGAATTCCCCAGCCAGCATGAAAATGGCAGGAGAATTCTGGAAGTTGAAGTCCACATATCTTAAAATTGCTATGGTTGAGAAACCCTCCTTTACACACTTGCAAGTAATGTCCTAGAAAAAAAAAAGTTTTGCAAGGCTGTCCTCCAGGAAGGAATAATTTTAAAAAAGATGTGATCATGGTCGCAAAATAAATTTTTGTATTTTGCTTTGGCTGCCATTTTGACATTTTTGACCCCTTCCCTGTGAACTGTCCTGCGGTTTTCGAAGTAGCGTTGAACTTTTTACGAAAACCAGGAATTGGAGAACGGGTTCCCTGGCCATCTAAATCAACTTTCTTCTTCCCAAGTGAACTTTTAGATTGCTATATATGAGTAATAAAAATAAAAGGTTGCTACTGCAATGGTGGTAAAATGTAGCCCAAGGTGCCAAGAACTAAATTTAACACTTTGACATACAACGTCAGTGATGGAAAATTTGTGCCTGGAAATTATTCACCTCCAATTAATAATCAGTCAGGCTGTAAGTGAATAAGCAGGCAAGTACTGTACTGTATGCAAAGTTTGGGCAGTTTAGTCATCTCAGAACTTCAGTCACCCCACACCAATCCTAGGCCAGGAATGGGAAATTTTTGGAGGCCACAAGGGGATGTAAAACCCCATTTATGGTCTTCAGAGACTCCACAGAAGAGGTTCGAGGGATAAAAAATATTCAAATTATCCAAAAGGACTAATTTTGCTCTTCAAGGGGTGAGTGGGAGCTTAAATGACTCTTAATCCACTTTTAAAAAACCCAAACCAACTTCAAAGTCTCTAGCTCAGTGATTTTCAACCTTTTTTGAACCGCGGCATATTTTTTACATTTACAAAATCCTGGGGTACACCACCAACCAAAATGACACAAAATGACACTTTAAGACAGTGTTTTTCAACCAGTACGCTGGGCATGGGCGCGGGGCTGGCACATCCGTCCCAGCCCAACCAGCGGGCCAGTGCCAGCCCAGCAGCGCCAGCATGTACGGCGTCCAGCAACACGTCCAGCCACCGCCGTCGGTGCCTCTGCCCTGGAGCTCCCGCTCGCAGCCGACCGCCCTGCCACCATCCCCTGGCTACTGCCCGATGCTGCTGTTGCTGGCGTGGTGTACACTGTTGCCGACCGCTCGCACCCGCCGCCCTGTGGCTACTGCCCAGTGTCACTGCTGCCGGCGCCCTCCCTCCGGACCCAAAGTTCACCTGCCACCACTGCCAGGGAAGCTCCAGCCGGGCAGGGTGCTGCAGCTGCAGGAAAACTTGGAAGGCGCGAAGAAGGAAGCTTAGTGTCCGGTCTCACAACTTTTTGCTCTTTGCGCTCTCAGCAAAAAGTTGTGAGACTGGAACCTGAGCTTCCTTCTTTGCGGCACATTGGTTGAAAAACACTGCTCTAGCTAACAAAGATTGCCCAGTCTCTTCCTAAATGAAGGAAATGAATGACTTTGAAGCCGCTATCTGCTCACTTCCTCTCCCCTCCCTCACATTCTTGGCTGCTGATCCTCCCAGGCTCACCTTTTCTGTGTCATCTTTCTTGACCTGTTTGAGGTTGGCCCGCAGATCCATAGAGACCTTGTGCTTGGAGCCAAGCAAGGCCTGCATCATGGCATCAGCTGAGAGACGCACCCGGCGAAGAGCAGGGCGCTTAAATTTGCCTCGCAGGTCAAAAATCTTCTGGTTCAAATCTTGGATCTGGAATCAGAATAGACAACCTGTTAACACCTTTGGAATTTAGTAGCCAAGCACCAAAATTCGCTTCACAATTTTTCCCCAACTGGATGCTCTCCAGGTACATAGATTAGGTTATTGCGACTGGGAATTCTAGTATCTTTTTTAAAAAATAGTTTTTATTGACTTATTTATATTTAAAAACAACAAAAGAAGACATATACACAAAATGTAAACAAGAAAAAAACTATGCAATACAACTACACTATATAACCTCTAGGTTTAAAGTACAGCTAATTTTAACGACAACAAATCCATGTTTATGTTTTTTTCCTCTGCGCATGCACAGAAGCCAAGTTTTTGGAACTGTGCATGAGTCATAACTTTGCTTTTGGCTTTTCTTGGAATTTTTTTTTAATTGGCACTGAGCCACACTCATGCAGTGCGGGAGGAAGTGCCCTGGCATGAAAGGCAAGTTAGGATCTACCTCGCCTGGATTGAATGATATGGGAAGGTTTATCTAGATTCCCTTTTATTCTTCTTATCTCGTGTCATTTGTTTCTTTCGCTTATTATGTTTTACTCCTTTTCTGCACTTTGCAAACCTGGTGCAATGGGCATATTGTAGTTGTTTTAAAAGACACCCTTCTTCCCAAGAACATCAGAGTAGCACATGTTCCACTTTTCCCTAAGTGATTTTTTTTTAAGCTGGGGGAAAAAGACAAGGCTGTGTTTTGCATTTCCCTTTTACTGCCATTAAAATGCCAAATTCCATCGGCTAAAGCCTTAATCAGAAATACACTTAGCTCTTTTTCTATTTTATATTATTCATTCATTCATTCATTCATTCATTCATTCATTCATTCATTCATTCATTCATTCATTCATTCATTCATTCATTGGATTTGTATGCCGCCCCTCTCCGGAAACTCGGGGCTGCTAACAGCAATAATAAAACAATGTACAATAATAATCCAATAAATACTAAAAAAGATTAAAAACCCATTAATATAAAAAACCAAACATACATACAGACATACCATACATGAAATTGTAAAGGCCCAGGGGGAAAGAGCATCTCAATTCCCCCATGCCTGGCGGAAGAGGTGGGTTTTAAGTAGCTTACGAAAGGCAAGGAGGGTGGGGGCAATTCTAATCTCTGGGGGAGTTGGTTCCAGAGGGTCAGGGCCGCCACAGAGAAGGCTCTTCCCCTGGGTCCCGCCACGCGGCATTGTTTAGTTGACGGGACCCGGAGAAGACCCACTCTGTGGGACCTAACCGGTCGCTGGGATTCGTGTAGCAGAAGACGGTCCCTGAGATATGGTCCCATGATCAGGACCCACAAGTACCCTGTAAAGACAATTGTGGCCCATGTCCCACCCAAGGCCCATACTCAGAAGCTCACCTCATTGATGTTCTTATTGACCCGGGCTTCTGTGTCATAACGCTCCTCATCAATTTTGTCGATTTGTGTATGCAACTGCCGACATAGCTCCTATAGTAAATAAGGTAGTATAACAACAACAACAAAAATAATAATAATAATAATAATAATAATAATAATAATAATAATAATAATAATAATTTATTAGATTTGTATGCCGTCCCTCTCCGAGGACTCGGAGTGGCTCACAACAGCAACAAAATACAATATGATATAAATCCAATATTAAAGCAATATGATACAAATCCAATATTAAAACTAATTAAAAAACCCATTATTACTAAAAACATTCAATTCTGCACAACCACACCATTCTCAAATGCTAGGGTCAGAAAAGATAGAGGGGAGGGGATTTGTCCCCCCATGTCTGGAGGCATAAATGGGTCTTTAACATCTTATGGAAGGTGAGGAGGTTGGGGGCAATTCGAATCTCTGGAGGCAGTTGATTCCAGAGGGCTGGGGCCGCCACAGAGAAGGCTCTACCCCCAGATCCGGCCAGATGGCATTGTTTAAGACCAATCAATCATCAAATTCAATAAAAAGCAGGGTATTCCTGAAAAAAATGCAAAGTGCATTTTTCAAGGCTATTGAGAAATGAGCCACAGTGCTGACATTTTTAGACATTAACCACTCGAATGAGAATAGTCCAACAGGAGAATGTAAAAGACAACAATTTTGAAACAATCCAATATCTCCAGATATGCTGGAGATTTAGTTCCCATTAATATCCACAATTATATATTTTTCTCAAAGCTAAAACGTCTCTTAGAATGGTCTTTTCCAATCAGCTGCCCTTCCAGTTGTGTTGTTCTTCAAACCTCATGTCTATTTCATACATCTGGAGTGCAACTGTTTGAAGAAAGCTAATTTGGAATATAGGCTTACATGAGAATTTTAATGGAGTGGCTTCTTCTAAAGCAGTGTTTCTCAAATAGTGGGGTGGTACCAGAGTAAGGGCTACCAAAACTTTTACTACCACACTGTGACCGTGTGGCTTAGGCAGGATGCCCTACATTTTCTTTCAACATCTTTCAGTGCAAATTGGGTGCTCTGGGGTGGAGCTTCATTTTCGCTACCCTACTGTGTTCATCCCCTCTGGGCAGTAGCCCACCCATGGGTGGGATCCCTGGGGGGGGGTGGAGCGATGCCAGGGGGGTGAGTGACCCCAGGGAATGTGCTTTTTCAGGAAGAAGGTAATTTTTGCACCGAACAATAGCACACAGCACAGAGTAGGAGATAGGAAGTGCAGATAACAAACCCTTAAGCGACACCATGGAAAAAATATTTAACAGGGATGAAAAGAAAGAAGGAGAGAGACGGAGATAATGAGACAAACGTCAGTCTCCTGAAAACTAAGATGAGAAAATATGATGAAGCTTCACTGTGACTACATTGGGAGACGAGGAAAGTCCAGTATGTTTAATGTGTCTAAAAATGTTGGCAGTGGACAGCATGAAGCTAAATAAATTAAGGCATCATTTAAACATATTCCACCCCAATCACACTGATAAGGAACTTGAGTTTTTTCAGTGAAAACCTGCCGAATATTGCAAACAATTGTCCCGGAAGAGGGGGAATATTTACTTTTTCCTGCTGGGGGGCATAACAGAAAATAATTGAGAAGCACTGTTTCAAAGCTAGGTTTATCCTGAAGGTCAAAGATACACTTTAGAGTTTTCCTTTTATCCGGCACCTTTCTTTATCTTTCTCCAAACTAGAGACACATCTGGAGAGCAACCGGTCAAGAGAAGACTGACTTCACTAAACCCACGAAGCAGATCCTCTCCAGTTTGGTCTGCTTTCTCTCTCCCCCATTCTCCCCACTTCTATGCTGACCTGCAGTTCCGTGGGGCTGAGTCCTGCCACTTCTAAGGGGATGCAGCGGTCAGAGAGAAATCGCTCTTTGTCCTGGGAGCGGTCATTTTCTTCCTTTTCCATTTCTCTCATAGCCACTTGGAGCATCAGCGACTGGTTGAAAAGACAAGAGTTTGACATCAATAGACTAGGTTTATAGCTTGCTTGCGTTCCTTAAACACCATGAATATGAGCCCTTCACTCCTCCACTCGAAACAGAATACCCTACGAAAGCAGACTATCAATCCTAGGTCTAGAAAGCTTAGAATTACGTCGCCTAAAACACGATATAAGTATTGCCCACAAGATCATATGCTGCAACGTTCTACCTGTCAATGACTACTTCAGCTTCAATCGCAACAACACAAGAGCACGCAACAGATTCAAACTTAATATTAACCGCTCCAAACTTGACTGTAAAAAATATGACTTCAGCAACCAAGTTGTCGAAGCATGGAACTCATTACCTGACTCAGTAGTGTCAACCCCTAACCCCCAACATTTTTCCCTTAGACTATCCACGATTGACCTCTCCAGGTTCCTTAGAGGTCAGTAAGGGGCGTGCATAAGTGCACCAGTGTGCCTTCCGTCCCCTGTCCAATTGTCTCTCCTTATCTCATTTATCTTTTATTCCTTTCAAATTTGTTCACCTATACTTTTATATCTTTTCTTCTATTCTTTTCTTTATTTATATTACTACATATCTATTTTCTTCAATATGTATTATGTATTGGACTAACTAACTAACTAAACAAACAAACAAAAAAAAAAACCCTCAAACAAATAAATATACCATGGCTTAAGATAGCTTTTCCCTTCCAAGGGACTCTGCAGAAGTACGGATGGATCCCAAGAGTATGGACCCCAAGAATAGTGGTCATACTAATCCACAATTCTGGGAGTTGAATTACACATCTGGAGGGCATTCATGTTGGGCATGTCCATTTTCTCAGATGTTCCTTCCTAATGAGTATTTACATCAAACACAGGTGGTTATGGTTGTGTTGGATGTGTGTTGTTCTCTTCTCTTGGAATCTGATCTACTGTGCGTCTTTTCTACAAAGTTCGATACATAGTCCTCGATTAATAAACTGAAACCCCAAACCTCTGTTCCTAAATGAGTTTTGACCCATTTTATGGCCTTTCTTGCCATAATTGTTAAGTGAATCACTGCAGTTATTAAATTAGTAATATTTTATTTATTTATTTATTTATTTATTTATTTATTTATTTATTTATTTATTTATTTATTTATTTATTTATTTATTTATTTATTTATTTATTTATTTATTTATTTATTTATTTGACTTGTATGCCACCCCTCTCTGGAGACTCGGGGCGGCTAACAGCAATAACAAGACAGCGCATAACAATAATCCAATACTAAAAACAATTTAAAACCCATTATAATAAAAAAACCAAACATACATACAGACATACCATGCATAAAATTGTAAAGGCCTGGGGGAAAGGGTATCTCAATTCCCCCATGCCTGGCGGCAGAGATAGGTTTTAAGTACCTTACGAAAGGCAAGGAGGGTGGGGGCAATTCAATCTCTGGGGGGAGTTGGTTCCAGAGGGCCGGGGCCGCCACAGAGAAGGCTCTTTCCCTGGGTCCCGCCAAGCAGCATTGTTTAGTTGACGGGACCCGGAGAAGACCCACTCTGTGGGACCTAACTGGTTGCTGCGATTCGTGCGGCAGAAGGCGGTCCCTGAGATATTCTGGTCCCATGCCATGAAGGGCTTTATAGGTCATAACCAACACTTTGAATTGTGACCAGAAACTGATCGACAACCAATGCAGACTGCAGAGTGTTGGTGTAACATGGGCATATTTGGAAAAGCCCATGACTGCTCTCGCAGCTGCATTCTGCACGATCTGAAGTTTCCATGACTGTTATGTCTTGACTATTGCAATGTGCTCTACATGGGGCTACCCTTGAACAGCGTTCGGAGACTTCAGCTGGTGCAGAATGCAGCAGCGTGTGCAATAACAGGTGTACCAAGGTATGCCCGCATTACTTCAACTTTACATGAGCTGCATTGGTTGCCAATCAGTCTCCGAACACAATTCAAGGTGTTGGTTATCACCTTTAAAGCCCTACATGGCTCAGGGCCAGACTATCTGTGAGACCGCCTCCTCCCTCATATCTCACTGTGGCCAGTAAGGGCCCACAAGTTGTCTTTCTCCATGTCCCGTCCACCGAACAGTATCAGTTGGCGGGACCTCGGGGAAGGGCCTTCTCTGTGGTGGCTCTGACCCTTTGGAACCAACTACCCTCAGAGATCTGCATTATCTCCACCCTACCGGTCTTCCGGAAAGCCATTAAGACATAGCTTTTCTGGCAGGTCTGGAATTAAGTTGATTGCAAGTATGTATGGTTTTTTATGTTATTATTGCTTTATTGTATTGTTTTTTTAATTATTAGATTTTAACTGTTTTTATTGTTGTATTTATTCCTACTGTCAGCCGCTCAGAGTCCGTTTTGGAGTGAGCGGCATATAAATACAATCAATCAATCAATCAATCAATCAAGTGAATCTGGCTTTCCTATGGGCTTTGCTTGTCAGAAACATAGAAACATAGAAGTCTGACAGCAGAAAAAGACCTCATGGTCCATCTAGTCTGCCCTTCTACTATTTCCTGTATTTTATCTTACAATGGATATATGTTTATCCCAGGCATGTTTAAATTCAGTTACTGTGGATTTATCTACCACGTCTGCTGGAAGTTTGTTCCAAGGATCTAGTACTCTTTCAGTAAAATAATATTTTCTCATGTTGCTTTTGATCTTTCCCCCAACTAACTTCAGATTGTGTCCCCTTGTTCTTGTGTTCACTTTCCTATTAAAAACACTTCCCTCCTGGACCTTATTTAACCCTTTAACATATTTAAATGTTTCAATCATGTCCCCCCTTTTCCTTCTGTCCTCCAGACTATACAGATTGAGTTCATTAAGTCTTTCCTGATACGTTTTATGCTTAAGACCTTCCACCATTCTTGTAGCCCTTCTTTGGACCCGTTCAATTTTGTCAATATCTTTTTGTAGGTGAGGTCTCCAGAACTGAACACAGTACAATATTCCAAATGTGGTCTCACCAGCACTCTATATAGTAGGATCATAATCTCCCTCTTCCTGCTTGTTATACCTCTAGCTATGCAGCCATGCATCCTACTTGCTTTCCCTACCACCTGACTGTACTGTTCACCCATTTTGAGACTGTCTGAAATCACTACCCCTAAATCCTTTTCTTCTGAAGTTTTTGCTAACACAGAACTGCCAATACAATACTCAGATTGAGGATTCCTTTTCCCCAAGTGCATTATTTTACATTTGGAAACATTAAACTGCAGTTTCCATTGCTTTGACCATTTATCTAGTAAAGCTAAATCATTTACCATATTACAGACGCCTCCAGGAATATCAACCCTATTGCATACTTTAGTGTCATCGGCAAATAGGCAAACCTTCCCTACCAAACCTTCCCCTATGTCACTCACAAACATATTAAAAAGAATAGGACCCAGAACAGACCCTTGTGGCACACCGCTTGTAACCTGTCCCTGCTCAGAATACTCGCCATTAACAATTACTCTCTGATGTCTACGCTTCAGCCAGCTGCAAATCCATTGAACTATCCAGGGATTAATCTCCACTAATTTATCTATCAGCTCTTTATGTGGAACCGTCAGAAGGTTGCAACTGTCAAAGATACAGTTGGCCAGTTGCCAAAAATCAAAAATTTAATCATGTGACCACAGATATCCTGCAAAAACTGTAAAAGTAAGCAAGAGTCTCTTTTTTTCAATGGCTTTGTAACTTCAAATGATCATTAAAGCAATGGTTGTAAATCAAGGGCTACGTGTACTACGTTTTATCTTCTCTTAGAAACTTGCCCAATGTGCTGGCAGAAATGTTTACCACATTGTGCTCTTTGCTAAGTATACCAATACACAGAAGCTCACTGTTTCCACATTACCTTGAGCTGCAACTTCCGAGAAGCAGATATCTTGCTTTTTATCTGTGGTGAAAGAAAAGAAGAGAGATTAAGAGGAATATTTCGCACTCCATAAGGATGGTGCTCAGGGGAACTTCCTAAATTTAGAGTGATAACTGCTTATCCTGCTCATAACATGGGGAGTAGTTTAAAGATAAGGAGAGAAAGGAATCGTTGATTTAGGTCTGGTTATCGCAGATGAAGTGACACATTTCCAAAGGAAGAACCACAATAGCTTAGGGGAAACAAGAGTTAGGAAATAAAATACAGTGTTCCCTCGATTTTCGCGGGTTCGAACTTCGCAAAAAGTCTATACCACGTTTTTTCAAAAATATTAATTAAAAAATACTTTGTGGTTTTTCCCCCCTATACCACGGCTTTTCCCGCCCGATGATGTCATATGTCATCACCAAACTTTCGTCCACCTTTAAATAAATATTTTTTAATAAACTTTAATAAAGAAACATGGTGAGTAATAATCTAAATAGTTGCTAAGGGAATGTGAAATTGCAATTTAGGGGTTTAAAGTGTTAAGGGATGGCATGTGATACTGTTCATAGCCAAAAATAGTGTATTTACTTCCGCATCTCTACTTCGCGGAAATTCAACTTTCGCGGGCGGTCTCGGAACGCATCCCCCGCGAAAATCGAGGGAACACTGTACAGTATAATCTGATTTCTCCAATGGGTTTAATTTATTTCTAAATAAATAATAGATGGAATCAATTTAAATCAAGTGTGTCCAACCTTGGAAACTTTAAGACCCATAAACTTCAACTTTCAGAATTCCTCAGCCAATGTGACTAGGGAAATTTGGGAGTTGAAGTCCACAAGTCTTAAAGTTTCCAAGGTTGGTTTAGATTAATTGACACCCAGAATTCCACCTTCTGAGAATTCATTGTTGGAATATATTTCTATGCAATTATTACAGTACTATTCAGACAGTAGATGGCGTTATTTACAAGTTTGGATCTATGGTATATACTCCATGCTCTTTTGTTCTGAGTAAAGTTTCCTCTTACAGTTATATAGTTGAGCAGTAAAGCGTATAGTGACTGTACTTTTTATTTGCTCTGAGAGGTGCCTTGTATTTACTCAATTTCTAACAGGGACAATTTTGAAAAGGTCTCACATAGCCCCTATGTTTTTGAAAGATTTGAACAGATTTTAAGGAACAGAAACATCCTAAAATGAGAAGGAAACTTGAGATGCTAAGCATGAAGACTGGACACCCAATTCTGTGTCAGAAAATGCACAAAGGTGAGTGTCGGATCTGAGACAAAGCAGACCAACTTCTAAATAGCACATTGAGCTTACACTGGGAGAGACATGCAAATTTATCCTGACTTCATCTGTCTGGATATACAGAGCTACACAGCAAGACTTGACAAGATAATCAGAATTTATAGTGTGGCAATTAAGGAACACCAACAGCCAACAGCTAACAACTAACGATCATTGTAAAGTTGCTTTGAATTTTGTAATGCTCTGGCCCAATCAGGTTGCAGTTTACAGCCTATGACTCAGCATTCATTACTGTTTAACATGCTTCTTTTACCTTATATGGTAACATAAGGGAATATCACCTAGGATTGAACTAATCCTTGACATCATCTAGGTGCATTGTTTTCATGCATGATGATAAATTTGCATTGTTTTCCGAAAATACGGAGATACACAGACACAAACAAACACATGGTGTTCTATTAATGCCATTTCTGCATTTTTTTCTCCCTTTGGGTTTCCCTTTGATTTTTTTGAGCCCTTCATTCTTAATCTTGCCCTGGGTATTTCTGTAGTTCTCTTTTTCAATTGAACTTGAAAGGTGACTGGCACTTACCTTGTCATGTGGCTCAATGGCATAGGCCCGGTAATTGGCAGATGATTTTCGGCGTAAAGGAGGCACCGTTGCAGGAGGAGGGGCGGGTTTAGAAGCCACCGGTGCCTTTTTTGTCTCCACAATGGTTTCCTGTGCTTCCTCCTCTATGTATTCCTCCTCTTCTTCCTCCTCATACTGCAGATTTAAATAATGTATTATTTCCAAAATGCTTCCTGCAGCCATGTTTTAAGACATATAAAGACCAACTGCCCTTGCTGCTCTGGCCCCCAAATTCCAGATTTTGAGACAAGGTATTTAGGTAAGTGAGGGAAATGGTACAAACTTGCTCCTGTTCATTTAAGTCCTTTGCATTTTAATTGCTGATTTTCATTGTCCTACAGCTAGTCCTCAACTTATGACCACCATAGTTCCTTCCAAGCTGAGCAGTGAGCAATCGCTCACTTAAAAATCATCATCAACTCAGAGTTTTCCAAACCTGCCCAGAAGCCGAGAGGGAGTGAGAGGGAAGGAGAGAGAGAGGAAGAGAGAGAAACAGATAGAAAAAAGAGAGGAAGGAAAAGAGAAAGAAAAAGAATGTTTGTTTGTTTGTTTATTTGTTTATTTATTTATTTATTATTTCTGTGCCGCCCAGCAAGGGGATTGTTATATGAGTCATGCCTGATTCAGGGCTGGGCTCCACTTACCTTCCTTACTGGTTTGCATCGTGCAAAAATTTCTGTGGATGCGCGGAGAATTCTTTGCCAGCCACCGGCAACTGGAGAAATGGTTGGAAGGGTGTGGACATCTGGCCATCGCTGCTGGTTTGGCAAGCGGGTGCACATTTCCACCAATGGTACAGGCAAACCGGTCCGAAACATCAGCAACCCACCACTGGCCTGATTTTATAACCTTTTTTGGACACAGTTATTAAGTGAATTACTGCAGTTGTGAAATGAAGTCGTTAAGCAAATCCAGCTTGACTTTGATTGCTGGAGGTCAGCTGGGAAGGTTATAAATGGCAACCACATGACCCCGAGACATTGCAACTGTCATAAATAGACACCTGTTGCCAAGTACAGTGGTCCCTCGATTTTCGCGGGTTCGAACTTCGCGAAACGGCTATACCACGGTTTTTCAAAAATATTAATTAAAAAATACTTTGCGGTTTTTTTTCCCCATACCATGGTTTTTCCCACCCGATGACGTCATATGTCATCGCCAAACTTTCGTCCACCTTTAATAAATATTTTTTTTAATAAACTTTAATAAATAAACATGGTGAGTAATAATCTAAATGGTTGCTAAGAGAATGAGAAATTGCAGTTTAGGGGTTTAAAGTGTTAAGGGAAGGCTTGTGATACTGTTCATAGCCAAAAATAGTGTATTTACTTCCGCATCTCTACTTCGCGGAAGTTCGACTTTCGCGGGCGGTCTCGGAATGCATCCCCCGCAAAAATCGAGGGAACACTGTACTTTAAGTTTTGGTTAAGTGATTGTCAGTAATGGGTTGCAGCTGATACAGCTGGGTTCGGGGTTCCGATGGTGGAAATTGAGATGCGCACTCGTTTCCTTGTCCCTGTTGCGTGCACATGTGAGATTTGGCTGAGGTCACTCTCAAGCGTGAGATTTTGCTGATTTTCGGCGGTTTTTGCTTCTGTGCATGCACGGAAGTGAAGAAAGCCCTGGAGATAGGCAAAATCTCATGCGCAAGAACATCCTCATGTGAGAGTTTGCTTGTTGCGCATGTGCAGAAATCAAATCTTGAGCACACTAGCACATGCGCGGCTGCTGGACATGCATGCTCCCACGACGATCTTGGAGGGGGTACCGGTAGTGGCCGGTAAGTGGAACCGCCGCCTGCTGACTGTGGGGATGCTGCAACTGGTTGTTGAGAAGGTGGTGGCACTCCAGCTCCAACGGTCCTTGGAAGAAGCCGATTATCTAGGTCCCCAGCAGTCGGGTTTCAGGCCCGGTTACAGCACGGAAACTGCTTGGGTCGCGTTGATGGATGATCTCTGGCGGGCCTGGGACAGGGGTTTATCCTCTGTCCTGGTGCTTCTTGACCTCTCAGCGGCTTTCGATACCATCGACCATGGTATCCTTCTGCACCAGCTGGAGGGGTTGGGGGTGGGAGGCACTGTTCTCCAGTGGTTCTGCTCCTACCTCTCCGGTCGGTCACAGTCGGTGTTAGTGGGGGGCCAGAGGTCGACCCTGAGGTCTCTCCCTTGTGGGGTGCCTCAGGGGTCGGTCCTCTCCCCCCTGCTATTTAATATCTACATGAAACCGCTGGGTGAGATCATTCAAGGGCATGGGGTGAGGTATCACCAGTATGCTGATGATACCCAGCTTTACATCTCCACCCCATGTCCAGTCAACAAAGCAGCGGAAGTGATGTGCGGGTGCCTGGAGGCTGTTGGGGCCTGGATGGGTGTCAACAGACTCAAACTCAACCCGGATAAGACGGAGTGGCTGTGGGTTTTGCCTCCCAAGGACAATTCCATCTGTCCTTCCATTACCCTGGGGGGGGGGAATTATTGACCCCCTCGGAGAGGGTCCGCAACTTGGGCGTCCTCCTCGATCCACAGCTCACATTAGAGAACCATCTTTCAGCTGTGGCGAGTCCTGGTCCTATTTGGACCGGGACTCACTGCTCACAGTCACTCATGCCCTCATCACCTCGAGGTTCGACTACTGTAATGCTCTCTACATGGGGCTACCTTTGAAAAGTGTTCGGAAACTTCAGATCGTGCAGAATGCAGCTGCGAGAGCAGTCATGGGCTTACCTAGGTATGCCCATGTTTCACCAACACTCCGCAGTCTGCATTGGTTGCCGATCAATTTCCGGTCACAATTCAAAGTGTTGGTTATGACCTTTAAAGCCCTTCATGGCACTGGACCAGAATATCTCCGAGACCGCCTGCTGCCGCACGAATCCCAGCGACCGATTAGGTCCCTCAGAGTGGGCCTTCTCCGGGTCCCGTCAACTAAACAATGTTGGTTGGCGGGCCCCAGGGGAAGAGCCTTCTCTGTGGCGGCCCCGACCCTCTGGAACCAACTCCCCCCGGAGATTAGAACTGCCCCTACTCTCCTTGCCTTTCGTAAGCTCCTTAAGACCCACCTTTGTCGTCAGGCATGGGGGAACTGAGACATCTCCCCCGGGCATATACAATTTATGAATGGTATGTCTGTATGTATGTTTGTTTAGAAAATGGGTTTTTAAAAATATTTTTAAACTGTAATTTAGATTTGTTGTAAATTGTTTCACTTTGTTGTGAGCCGCCCTAAGTCTGCGGAGAGGGACGGCATACAAATCAAATCAAATCAAATCAAATCAAATCAAATCAAATCAAATCAAATCAAATCAAATCAAATCAAATCAAATCAAATCAAATCAAATCAAATCAAATCAAATCAAATCAAATCAAATCAAATCAAATCAAATCAAATCAAATCAAATAAATAAACAAACAAACAAACAAACAAACAAACAAACAAACAAACAACTGTTGTAAGTTTGAGGAGCAGTTGTCAATCCATTTTTTCAGGGCCCTTGTCACTTTGAATGCACTAAACAAATGATTGCAAATGGACAACTACCAATATTTTCCTGTCAAATCCTTTTACGGTACTTACAGATACCATGTGGAAAAAGAATGAATTTTTTTTTAAAATGGAAAAGTCAGAAAGGCTACTAACAAGAATAATGCGTAGCTTTATTTTCTCAAACTCCGCGTAGACTGATTTTTGCCACTAGATGGCGCTTGAGTGAGCGGAATTTCAATTTTGGATTCATTATGGAAGATTCAGTTAGTCCTCAGCTTCCGTCCATAATCGAGGCCAAAATTTATGCTATTTAGAGAGAATTTGTTAAGTGAGTTTTGCCCCATTTTGTGACATTTCCTGCCACAGTTGTTAAGTGAATCAATGCAGTTGATAAGTTAGTAACTTGGTTGTTAAGGGAATCTGGCTTCCCCATTGACTTGCAAAAAGAGACCACATAACTCTGGGACGCTGCAGCTGTCATGTATGAATCAGTGGTCAAGCATCAGAATTTTGATTATGCCACCATGGGGATGCTGCAAAGCATTGTAATTGTGAAAAACAGTCATAAGTCATTTAGGTAACTTTGAATGGTTACTAAATGAATTGTTAGTTGATGACTCAACTAACTACAATATTTTTCTTGGCTTTGCAGATTCATGGTTCCTCAGAATGGCTTCTACATCACCTCTCATCTTGACTGCTGCAATGCATTCTACATGGGGCTACCCTCGAAGAGTGTTCGGAGACTTCAGCTGATGCAAAATGCAGTGGTGCATGCAATAACAGGTGTGCCAAGGTACACCCGCATTACCCAATCTTTATGTGAGCTGCATTGGTTGCCAGTCAATCTCCAAACGCAATCCAAGGTGTTGGTTTTTACCTTTAAAGCCCTAAATGGCTCAGGGTCAGACTATTTACGGGACTGCCTCCTCCCTCCTTCCTCTTCCCTCATTGCAGCCAGTAAAGGCCCATGGAGTCGGCCTTCTTTAGGTCCCGTCCACCAAACAATGTCGGTTGGTGGGACCTCGGGGAAGGGCCTTCTCTGTGTTGGCTCCGACCCTTTGGAGCCAACTGCCCTCAGAGACCTGCACTATCTCCTCCCTACCGGTCTTCCAGAAAGCTGTAAAGACCTGGATTTTCCAGCAGGCCTGGAATTAGATTGACTGTAGTGTATGTATGGTTCTTTTAGGATATTGTTTTATTATATTATTGATTTTATTCTGATTGTTTTTTACTATTTCTCTATTTTACTATTGTTGTATTTATCCTACTTGTTAGCCGCTCTGAGTCTTTTTTGGAATGAGCGGCACATAAACAAACAAACAACAATTTTTTTGCTGTGATTTCATCAGGTATGGGCATAGTGATGGACAAAAAGGTGCTTGTGGATACAGTGTGAATTTTCTCTGTAGGCCTAAAATGAGGTATACTAGAGCTACCTTGCCCCATTAATGTTTTCTGTATCAGTTGCTCTACTACAGCAATGTTTTTCAACCTTGACCACTTTAAGCTGCATGGACTTCAACTCCCAGAATTCCCTAGCCAGCCTTGGGGGAATTCTGAGAATTGAAGTCCATGCAGCTTAAAGGGGTCAAGGTTGAGAAACACTGCTCTATAGCAGGGGTTCTCAATCTCACCTATTTTAAGACCTGTGGACTTCAACTCCCATAATTCCTCAGCCAGCCTTGGGGGAATTCTGGGAATTGGAGTCCATGCAGCTTAAAGAGGGCGGGGAAAATATTTACTGACCCCTTACATCCTGAACACAAATTGTTTCAACTCCTACCCTCAAAACGTCGCTACAGAGCACTGCACACCAAGACAACTAGACACAAGAACAGTTTTTTTCCGATCGCCATCACTCTACTAAACAAATAGTTCCCTCAACACTGTCAGACTTTCTACTAAATCTGCACTTCTATTCTACTAGTTTTTCTCATCATTCCTATCACCCATTTCCTCCCATGTTGAATGTATGACTGTAACTTGTTGCGTATATCCTAAGATTTGTATTAATATTGCATCCTCATTGCTTATTTGACCCCTATGACAATCATTAAGTGTTGTACCACATGATTCTTGACAAATGTATATTTTATTTTTTGTACGCTGAGAGCATATGCACCAAGACAAATTCCTTGTGTGTCCAATCATACTTGGCCAATAAAAATTCTATTCTATTCTATTCTATTCTATTAATGTGGTCAAGGTTGAGAAACACTGCTCTATAGCAGGGGTTCTCAATCTCGCCTATTTTAAGACCTGTGGACTTCAACTCCCAGAATTCCCAGCCAGCATGATCTACCACTAATAGCGGCCACACTAGCTAGGCAGGATGGCAATTGAAGATCAACATATCTGGGGTCATCCAATGAAAAGCTAAACATTCAGTTGGTGTCCCTTTTTATATATGTTCAATAGCAGGTTCTTACTGGTACGGTTGACGCCATCGTACTGGCATCTCGGCATCTCTAGTGTGTGCGGGGTCGTATCCGAGCGAGATTTTTCTTCTGTGCATGCACAGGAAGCAAAATCTAGTGAGGAAATGTGCGGTGAGAGAGATTTTGGTGATTTTTTTGCCTCTGTGCATGTGCAGAAGCAAAAAAAAAAAAAGCTAAAATCTCTCTCATGAACGCATCCCCTTGCAAGATTTTGCTTCATGCGCATGTGCAAAAGCAAAATCTCACTTGGACACGCACCCATGCTTGCTGGAGACACGGAGCCGTGCACTCAACACATCAGTAGCATTTGTATATGTTGTCTGTAAAGGTCAGGAACTAAATTGCAGAAGCCCAGCCGCCATTTTGATTATTTTTATGTATCTGTGGACATCCCTGACTAGATATCAAATAGGAAGGGCAGGGGTAGGGGAAATTCAAGAGTGCTTGGGCAGAGATAATTTCTTTTAAGAAATGAAATGTTTAAATATGTTAACAGGAAAGTCTGCACAATTTGCCATGTATGAAGATGGGGTTTTTTTTAATGAAGGAACAAGCACTATTTATAGATTTTAATCTGAAGTGACACTGGTGACATTTTGCAAAGCTTATCTTAAACAATTTTTAAAGGAGCTAATATCTGTTTAGACTGGACAAAGAAGCTTTTGTCAAGTTTATCCTAAGTGATGAAAGACAAGTTCCTTGTGGCAAGATTAAAAAACCTGATGTAGGGCTCATTTATTTATGTATTTAGATTTTTTAAATCTTTTATTACTTTGTAGGTAATTCAAAAGGAATAACTCCTTCTCCTCCTTTTTTTTCACTACCAGAACAACCCAATGAGTTGGGCTGAGCGAAAGTGACTGGCCAAAAGTCACGTTTAGACTAGAATTCACAGTCTCCTGGTGAGTGGTCCAAAGTCACCCCGCGGCTTTCATATTTAAGGTGGATCTAGAACAATGTTTCCAAACCTTGGCAACTTGAAGATATTTGGACTTCAACTCCCAGAATTCCCCAGCCAGCGAATGCTGGCTGGGGAATTCTGGGAGTTGAAGTCCAGGTATCTTCAAGTTGCCAAGGTTGGGAAACACTGATCTAGAAGTATCTTAGTGATTGGTCCAAAGTCACCTAGCCAACTTTCATGCTTAAAATGGGACTAGAATTCATAATCCCCTGGCTCCTAACCTAATTTAAATAACAATAACAGATTTAGATAGGGCCTTGGAAGTCTACTTGTTCAAACTCCTGCTCAGGTAGGAAACCTTCTACCATTCTACCATTTCAGATGGTTGTATAATCTCTTCTTAAAAACCTCCAGTATTGGAGCGCCCAACATGTCCAGAAGCAAGTTGTTCCACTGATTAATTGGCTGCTGATTGGTTTCCGGACACAATTCAAAGTGTTAGCAATGACCTATAAAGCCCTTCATGGCATCGGGCCAGATTACTGGCAGGACTGCCTTCTGCCGTATGAATCCCAGCGACCAGTTAGGTCCTACAGAGTCGGCTTTCTCCAGTTCCCATCAACTAAACAATACCATTTGGCGGGGCCCAGGAGAAAAGCCTTCTCTGTGTGGGCCCCTGGCCCTCTGGAATCAGCTCCCCCTGGAGATTTGCACCGCCCCTACCCTCCTCGCCTTCCGCAAGAGTCTTAAGACTCATTTATACTGCCAGACTTGGGCCGATTAGATCTCAGACCCTAACTGATGAATGTTTGTATGGTTGTTGTTTGAATGGGCATGACTGATTTTTTTTTTTTTTTAGTATAACTGGTGATTTTAGATTGTTTATTTAATTTTAATCAATTGGATTTAACTACTGTATTCTGTTGTTTTTATATGTTGTAAGCTGCCCCGAGTCTTCAAAGAGGGGCAGCATATTAAACAAACAAACAAACAAACAAACAAACAAACAAACAAACGCCTAAATGTCAGGATATTTCTCCTTGAGGTTGCTTCTCACCTTAATTAGTTTCCATCCATTGCTTCTTAACCAGTAGACCAAACTGGCTTTACACAATACTTTTCAGAAAGCATATAGGTGTGAAAGGTGTCGGTATTTACTTGCCTGCAATGCCCGAACCACTCCAGTACAGTAACATTTCCCTGGATAATTTACCTTCTACTCAACTCATATGAAGGGAACACCTTGACATTTTTTCCTAATTTATTAAAGGCTCTTGAGAAAAGAGAGAAAGATGCCTGTATAAAACAAAGAACACTGTTCTTTATCAGTTCTGGTGAAACGGCTTCACTTGTACTTACGGTGATCTCTTCCCTGTGGAAAAACAACAACAGAAAGATACAAATCAGACTGAATAATTATTTTTTCTTTTTCTTTCTTTTTGCCTGATTGCTCCCACATCCTTCAGGGCCTTAAGCTGCTTCCGAGCTTCCCCCCTGCTGTCAGCATTTTGGTAGGATTATTTTTAATCTAAGGAGTGAGTCTTGTCTGCCAGTTCAAAGAACAGCACTTTCCTCCTGGAGATCTTGAACCCATGTCTTGCTCACTGAACTTTGCCAGGGTGCCCCCCCCCCGTGCCCCCTTCCCTCTGGTACATAATGTAGGACAACTCCCACTAACATGCCTTTCAAAAGACAAAACTACTCACTCTTCTGCCATCTTGCGGGTCGGATGGAATGAGAGAAGGGGAAAGAACAAGAAAAATACATTATTCATAACTCTGTCTTCTCTATCTCTCCCCATCATCTTGAATACATAACCACATACGTGCACACTGTAAATATATAATAATATGCAAATACAGTATCTATCCCATAAGGAACTATTTTGGTATACAGTGATCCCTCGAGTTTCGCGATCTCGATCTTCGCGAAACGCTATATCGCGATTTTTCCACCCGATGACGTCACTCTCTTCCTTCCTTTCTCATCTTTCTTTCTCTCTCTCTTTCTCTATCTTGCTTCTTCCTCTCTCACACTCTCTTCCTCCCTCTCTCATCTCTTTCTTTCCTTCTCTCTCTTTCTCTATCTCTCCCCCTCTTGCTGGCGGGCGGCGGGCGGGCGAGCGGGGGCATCAGCGAGGAGCCGGGGTTTCCCCTTTGTGTGGGCGGCCGGGAAGACCCAGGGAAGGTTCCTTTGGCCGCCCAGCAGCTGATCTGCTCAGTAGCGCAGCAGCAGCGAGGAGCCGAATCGGGTTTCCCCTTTGCGTGGGCGGCGGGGAACGCAAACTCCACCATCTACGCATGCGCGGCCATAGAAAAAAAGGGCGTGCATGCACAGATGGTGTTTTTACTTCCGCAACCCTACATCGCGAAAAATCAATTATCGCGAGGGGTCTTGGAACGGAACCCTCGCGATAATAGAGGGATCACTGTATTACTTAAAACCTCAGGCTAGAAACTGGGAGACCAGGAATTCTTGCTCTGTCTTTAGCACAATGCCACTTGGGCCAGTTACTTTGACTCAACCCTAAGAAAGAGGAAATAGAGTCAAAGAAGCAAAACTACTGAAAAACAATTGCGGCGAAAACAGCAGAGATATTTTTGGGGGCAGTTTCCAAGAGTCAGACATGATTTAAAAAAAGAAAAAACATATATATCGGACCAGAATATCTCCGGGACCGCCTTCTGCCGCACGAATCCCAGCGACCGATTAGGTCCCAAAGAGTTGGCCTTCTCCGTCGTCTGGTGGGTCCCAGGGGAAGAGCCTTCTCTGTGGCGGCCCCGACTCTCTGGAACCAGCTCCCCCCGGAGATTAGAACTGCCCCCACCCTCCTTGCCTTCCGTAAACTCCTTAAAACTCACCTCTGCCGTCAGGCATGGGGGAATTGAGGCATTCCCGCCCCCCTCTCCCCCGGGCCTATACAATTTATGTATGGACATACCATGTGTGTATGTCTGGTTTAATAATGGGGGTTTTAAATGTTTTTTTAAAAAAATCTATTAGATTTGTCATGAATTGTTTTATTGTATGCTGTGAGCCGCCCTGAGTCTACGGAGAGGGGCAGCATACAAATCTAATAAATAATAAAATAATAATAACATATCCTTTGTCTAGGTCTCTATCTTTTATCTCCTTCCTTCTTTTCTTCCTTTTCTTTCTCCTCTTAGAAACATAGAAACATAGAAGACTGACGGCAGAAAAAGACCTCATGGTCCATCTAGTCTGCCCTTATACTATTTTCTGTATTTTATCTTACAATGGATATATGTTTATCCCAGGCATGTTTAAATTCAGTTTCTGTGGATTTACCAACCACGGCTGGAAGTTTGTTCCAAGCATCTACTTCTCTTTCAGTCAAATAATATTTTCTCATGTTCCTTTTGATCTTTCCCCCAACTAACTTCAGATTGTATTCCCTTGTTCGTTCTTTCTTTCTTTCTTTCTTTCTTTCTTTCTTTCTTTCTTCCTTCCTCTGCCTCCTTTCATTCTTCTTTCCTTTCCTTTCCTTATTCCTTTCCTCTCCTCTCCTTTTTCCTTTCTTCTCTCTCTCCTCTGTCTATACGTAGTCCTTGACTTAAAACAGTTCATTTAGTGACCATTTCAAGATACAACAGCACTGAAAAAAAATTGACATGACTGTTTCTCATGCGCTTGACCATTGCAGCATCCCAATGGGCGCATCCTGACTCAGCTGCTTGGCAACTGGCTTACAGTTGCAGTATCCCAGGGACATTTAATTCCCTTTTGCAACCTTCTGCCAAACGAAGTCAATGGGTAAGCCAGATTCACCCAACAACTGTGTAACTAATTTCACAACTGCACTGATTCACTTAACAGCTGTGTCATAAAATGGGACTCAAATTTCTTGCTTAGCAACAGAAGTTCTGGGCTCTATTATGGTTGTCGGTTGAGGACCACCTGCACTTTTCAGAAGCTTCTTTCTAATAATAGCATCTTGCAAAGCACCGACAGTGCCAGTCATGCTTACCCTTAGTGACTCTCCTTGGATGTCCAGGTAACCTCAGAAATGTTTGCCCGTTGTGGGTGGGTTCACCTGTCTGTGCGATTCTGTAGAGGAGAAGAAAGCAGCATTTAAAACAAGCTGTGGCAGGTTTTAAGGCAGGTCTAAAAGCCATAGCATTTCTGATGTCATTTTAGGCTATTAGTATCATAATCGCGAATGTCACACCTGTAACTGCCAATTTGGAAACAGAGTCGGGAAGGCAATCCACTTTTGACATTTCACACTGCTTCTGCAAGGTCTGTGGCATGTGAAATTCAGATTTATTTGAAGCAATTTATCTTGCTGTTTTACCTCCCCTCCCTCCCTCATTCTCCAAAAGACTGGTAGAGCGGCTTATATAAGAACAGGTGGGAACATATTATCCTTTAAGTCTTTTGTTATCATCCTTCAAAGCAAGCTTCTTTAATGTATTTTGGTGTGTCTCTCTATATTGTGTATGCAGACATGGCACCCTGGATGCATTGCTGTGCTCACCCAGAAGTAAACAAACCAAATTTTAGCTTATAGTGATATGTGAATTCAGCCATGAAATAATCAGAAGGAATCTCTTCACCTGCCTACCTCAGAGGGTTGTTTTGCATAGTTTGGAGTGATGATTTTATTTATTTATTTATTACTTAGATTTATATGCCGCCCCTCTCCGAAGATTATATAGGAATAAATAAATGTTTAAATTGAAATGGCCCCTGGCCAAATTATATCATTGTACATATCATAAGCACACTACAAAAATTAACAAATTCACCACTATAAGATCATATTAATAAATATGATACAAATACAGCATACAAATCTAATAAATAAATAATAAAATATTTCCTGCATGTCTGCTAAAAATGTTTTAGGGCAGGTTCTCCAAACTTGGCAACTTTAAGACTTGTGGAGCTAATTAAGCTAATTGAAGAGCCGGGGTGGTGCAGCAGGTAGAGTGCTGTACTGCAGGCCACCGAAGCTGACTTGTAGATCTGAAGGTCAGCGGTTCAAATCTCATCACTGGCTCAAGGTTGACTCAGCCTTCCATCCTTCCGAGGTGGGTACAGTGAGGACCCGGATTGTGGGGGCAATAGCCTAGCTCTGTTAAAAAGTGCTATTGCTAACATGTTGTAAGCCGCCCTGAGTCTAAGGAGAAGGGTGGCATAAAAATCGAATAAATAAATAAATAAGCTAATTTTTAGCATGTTTATGGTAATGTGCAACTCTTTAAATACTGAACAATTCAGACATTCAAGTCATAATACGATGCATGAGCCTGTTAAGAAGAAACAAATGCACACTAAATAATCAATAGCAATATTTTTGTGAGAGATTACCAGAGGTCACTTCAATTTAAACATTTATTTATTTGTGTATAATCACACAAAGTCATCCCTTCAACCTATGCAAAACAATTCTGTGAGGTATGCTGGTGGAAAGATTCCTGCTGATGGAAGATTATCTTGTGTGGCTGAATTCACATTACATCTTCAGCTAAAATTTGGTTTGTTTACTCCTGGGTGAGCATGGCTGGCTGATTGGGGAATTTTGGGAGTTGAACTCCACAAACCTTAAAGTTGACACATTTGTTTTAAGAGAAAATTTACTTATGCTGGCCTAACTTATTATTTTGTTTGTTTGTTTGTCAAAACATGTATAAGATAGCAGGTATGGTCTAAACATAAACAAAAGCAAAGTAGGTACAGGTAAATTTGGAGAATAGGACAGCAGGACAGGGAGCGTAGGCACTATGGTGGGCTTATGCACTCCCCTTACAGACCTCTTAGGAATGGAGAGAGGTCAATTATAAATAGTCTAAGGCAGTGCTTCTCAATTATTTTGTTAGCCCCCCCCCCTAGAAGAAAGAAAACATTTCACGGCCCCCCAACTCTCCACCAGGACAATTGTTTGCAATATTCAGCACATTTCACTGAAAAAAATCAAGTGGCTTATCAGTATGTTTGGGGTGTAATGTATTTAAGGGACGCCTTAATTTTTTTGGCTTCATGCTGTCCGCTGCCAACATTTTTTAGATACAGTTAACATACCAGTCTTTCCTCGTCTCCCACCATAGTCACAGTGAAGCCAAGCGCTATATACCCTTTGTCATATTTCCTTATCTTAACTTTTGGGAGACTTACATTTGTCTCATTATCTCCGTCTCTTCCTTCCTTCCTTCCTTCCTTCCTTCCTTCCTTCCTTCCTTCCATTTATTTATTGTATTGTATTGTATTGCATTGTATTTATATGCTGCTCACTCCAAACGGACTCTGAGCAGCTAACAATCAGAATAAATACAACAACAATAAAAAGTTAAAATCTAATAATAAAAATTAATAATAACAATATGAAAAACATACCTACTTGCAATCACCCTAATTCCAGGCCTGTCGGAAAAGCCATGTCTTAATGGCTTTCCGGAAGACCGATAGGATGGAGATAATGCGGATCTCTGGGACAGTTGATTCTACAGGGTCGGAGCTGCCACAGAGAAGGCTCCACCCCGAGGTCCCGCCAACCAACATAGTTTGGCAGACGGGGCCTGGAGAAGGCCAACTGCAAGATATGAGGGAGGAGGCGGTCCTGTAAATAGTCTGGTCCTGAGCCATTTAGGGCTTTAAAGATGATAACCAACACCTTAAATTGTGCTCGGAGACCGACTGGCAACCAATGCAGTGCGCGTAAAGTTGGAGTCATCCCTGTTAATTTTTCCATTGTGTTTCTTAAAGGTTTGTTATCTGCACTTCATATCTCCTGCTCTGTGCTGTGTGTTATTGTTTGGTGCAAAACCCTTACTCCCTATGGCAAAAAAAAAAAAAAGCATGTTCCCTGGGGTCATACGTCCCCCCCCCAGATATTTATTTATTTATTTATTTATTTATTCGATTTTTATGCCACCCTTCTCCTTAGACTCAGGGCGGCTTACAACATGTTAGCAATAGCACTTTTTTAACAGAGCTAGGCTATTGCCCCCACAATCCGGGTCCTCATTTTACCCACCTCGGAAGGATGGAAGGCTGAGTCAACCTTGAGCCGGTGATGAGATTTGAACCGCTGACCTTCAGATCTACAAGTCAGCTTCAGTGGCCTGCAGTACAGCACTCTACCTGCTGCGCCACCCCGGCTCATATTGCTCTGCACCCCCCCAGGAGGGCCTGCCCTACTATTTGAGAAGCACTGGTTTAAGGTTAAAGTTTTTGGAGTTGGGGGAATAAACCACAGAGTCAGGTAGTGCATTCCAGGCATTGATCACTCTGTTGCTGAAGTCGTATTTTCTGCAGTCGAGTTTTGAGCGGTTTACATTGAGTCACTATGGCCTGGAACTTTAAAAGAACATTGGATCACCGCCCATCATCACACAAAAGAGCAAGAGCAACGTTTCCCTGGCTGTAATACAGAAATTATAACATTCTTGAAAACCTCTTGTTGTTTTCTAAGTTCAGATACCGCTTCTCACTAGGGCCCACCTGCAGCCAAACATCGGCCTCTCTGGAAACTCGCATTTGTCCAGACCTTGTAGAAGAGACGTCCTGTTATCACTTGAGTAATTTGGGCTGCTAAATTTGTGCCTTCTTATCGCTTCAAAAATGGGGCCAGGTTGTTCCACAGGGAAGAGGCAGTGAGCTTTGCAGGCAAAGCACGTGCTCCAAAACCAACAGCAGATGGAAGGCTGCTTGTTCGCTCAACTTGATATGGCATTGTGTGCGTGCGTGCAGCCCCACAACCATTTTTACAGAAAGCTGGATTGAGGCTAAATTCCCAACTCTGGTTATTTTAAAGCAAGGCTTTTAAAATAAGATGTTTTTTTTCTCTGTCTTTCTCCCTCAAAGATGATATAGTTGGAAGCTGGCCAGAGGGAAGAGGTATCGGGCAGAAATCCATCGGAAAACAAAAATACAGCAGCTACGTGTTCAGCCCCCTCCCCTTTCTTGGGAGGCCTTTATTCTTAGCGTGAGGTGTGAAACGAACCCTTCAGCACTCTTGCAAAAACATCTGCTGCGAGACTCAGAAATAAAGCTGGGGGGGGGGCTGCCCACTGCTGCTAAGCTCTCTCAAAGCTTTTGTTATCTCTCTCTTATTCTTTGGCTGATGAAAAGAACAGCACTGCCAATGCTTGTTTGGGCTGAGCCACTTTGATTCAATGGCTTAGATCAGGAGTGGGAGGTGGGGGACCAGTCCTATTTTACTTAGAAACCAGCTGGCCAGTTACTCTCTCTCAGCCCTAGAAAGGTGGAAATGGCAAGGCAGCTTTCGACTACTGCCAGTGTGCAGGTAGACCTTTTTTAAAATAAAATAAAATAAATTTTATTAATTTTTAATAATATGTCCGCTTTGGAATGAGCAGCCTATAACAGTGATTTTCAACCTTTTTTGAGCCGCGGCACATTTTTTACATTTACGAAACCTTGGGGCACATTGAGGGGGTGGGGGGTGGGGGGCGCTAAAAAAAGTTTGGACAAAAAAAATCCTCTCCCTCCCTCCCCTTCACTCTATTTCTTTCTCCCTCCCTCTTTCTCTCACTTCCTTCCTTTCTCTCTCTCTCCATCCCCCTTTCTTTCTCTTCCTTCCTTCCTCTTTTTTGCTCTTTCTCTCTCTCCCTCCCTGCCTCCTTCTTTCTCCTTCCCTCCCTCTCTTTCTCTCTCTCTCTTGCTTTATTTCTCTCTCTTTCTCTCTCTCTCTTTCTCTCTCTTGTTCTCTCTCTCTCTCTCTCTTGCTTGCTTTCTTTCTTTCTCTCTCTCTTTCTTTCTGAGTTCGCGGCACACCTGACCATGTCTCACGGCACACTGGTTGAAAAACACTGGCCTATAAGTACAATAAATAAATAATGACAGATACACACTACATAAAACACAGTGCACAGTGATGTGTGCTCCCACCACCCAACATCATTCGTTCACACCCCTCCATCAAAAGGAGGGTGTACTTTTCAATATTAATTTAAACCAAGAACATTACCATATTTACAAATTATAGAGTGATTCCACTTTATTCTTTATACCTGGGTCTCGAATTCTACCAACCCTATAAGCTCTAACCCTGTCCCATCTTCCCATCAGTTCTTTCACTTTATTTTCATTGTGTGCAGGTAGTCCTCAATTTACTAGAGTTTATTTAGTGGCCATTCGAAGCTACAAAGGTGCTGGAAAAAACCTGACTTCTGCTTCCCTAACCTAACCCTTTCAGCATCCCCACAGTCACACGATCAAAATTTGGAGGCTTGGCCATCAAATTTCATATTTATGATGGTTGCAATGTGCCGGGATCATGGGATCCCATTTTGCGACTTTCGGAGGAGCAAAGTCAACAGGGGAGCCAGATTTATTTAATAATTAAGTTGCTAACCTAAAAGCAGCAATGATTGACAACTGTGGCTGGAAAAATCGTAAAATGGGGCAACACTTTAACAAGCTTCTCACTCGGCAACATAAATGCAGGGCTCAATTATGGTCGTAAGCCACCTGTACTTGCCAGGATCAAAACTTATTCAAAACAAAAACGGGTCTATTTAATTTCAGCCAGTGGGGCCCAGCCCCAGGCTAGATCGGAGATTCTTTGAGACCGAGGTTTACTGGTCCCCTCCTTCCAAGGAACTGGTTCCCAGTGAGCCTTGCCCTGCGACCCTTTGTGCTGGGGTTATGCCAGATTGCTCTAGCCTTGGCAGAAAATACCTAATCCCAATACCGTGGTGAGGATCAGGAAACCCTCCTTCTGTATATTCCAAGAGAGCCTTTTTTTTGTTGCCAGACTGATAAAAAATGATGCCCCTTCCCCATAGTAATATTCCTTATTAGCTTGAAGGGGTCTCAGTGTGGCAGGGAACAAGGCAATACCCATCAACACAGAAGGCAGGAGAAACAAAGAAGCAGTGATTAAAGGACAGCAGCAACAAAAGCAGCCTTTAAAATCCAGGATTAAGAGTTGGGGAAATTAAATTGTCATTTTACATTAATAGGGTTAAACTCTGCTAGAGCGGGTAGGGCATTAGGAACCCGTGTATTGCATCGATGTTAAATATTCTGTCCACATAAGGACAGCAAGGCGGTGATGGGCAAAACCCCTCTTGAAGGCTGGCCTGACCTTCCCATGGATCAAGAAAGGGCAAAGCATAAGGATGTAGCAAACTAGCGTACTGCTTGTTTGCTCATTATCTATTTTCCAACCAGGAATAAATGATGTACCTGGAAAAAAATACAACCCTAAACTTCCCCAAAGTAACAGAATGGTCCCTCCGATTTACCTGGATGATGGGCAGCCAGCAAGGGATCAGTTTCCTGGCGATGTGTGTGGATACCAGTGGCTGGGGGCTTTTTATAAAGAGAGCTGTGGAGCATCGTCTAAGCCTTTTTAGGGAAGAAGGAGAGAGGAATGCATTCCTCTGATAAGAATGGCCCTGATATGCCTAAGAGAAGGATGGAAAAGTGTGTGTGTGTATGTATGTGTGTGTGTGTGTGTGTGGACTGGCTTAGGTTGACAGAGCCCCAATAGAAAGGCTGCTGTTGGTTGGTTAATTGCTGTCTCTTTAATTCCAACTCTTTCCTGCATCCCATCTAAAGCAAGGGGATCCCTGCAGTGCATTTAATGTTCAAAGTTACAACGGCACTGAAAAAAAAAGGAGATTTATGCCTGGGATTTTTGCCCTTATGACCGTTGCATTATCCCTTTGGTCAACATGATCAAAATGTGGATGCTTTGCAATTGGTTCATATTTATGATGCCTGCAGTGTCCTGAGGTCATGTGATCACCTTTTCCGACCTTCAGCCAAGCAGTCAATGGGGAAGGCAGATTCACTGAAAAACCGCATTAATACCATAACAACGGCAGTGATTTCCTTAGCAACAGTGGCAAGAAAAGTAGTAAAATGGTGTAAAACTCAACTTGACAAATGTTTCACTTAGCAAATCCAATTTTGGGCTCAGTTGTGGTTGTCTGTCCGAGCGCTACCTGTACATTCAAACTTTTGTCCCAAATTCTTCCATGACTTGCAGAAACAATTGGGCGAAGTAAGATTAAATCCAAAACACGTTCTTTATGAAAACGCTCTACATTTGAGATGGCCAGACACACTTGTACAATCGTAGTACCACAACTGCTTTTTCAAGAGGCAGCTGGACTTCCTTGTTTTTCTTTGAAGACGTTTTGCTTCTCATCCAAGGAGCTTCTTCAGGTCTGTAGTCTCTGTGTTACACATGGCCACTATGTGCCAAAGACACAGGGGGTGGGTGGGATATCTTGGCACTTTAGTTACAAGAAGTTCATATAAGTGTGGTGACTAGCTCTGTCAGCATAGATCAGGGATCCCCAAACTTGGCAACTTTAAGGCTTATGTACTGCAACTTCCAGAATTCTCCAGCCAGCTATGCTAGTTGGAGAATTCTGGGAGTTGCAGCCCACAAGTCTTAAAGGTTGCTAGGTTTGAAGACCTCTGGCATAGACCAGCCATTCTCAGCTTGTCCTCTGGATGTGCCAAGATTAAAACTTTCTGAACTTCCAGCCAGCATGTCCAGTTAGATTCCCATTTATCCGTGGCCTGCACTGGCTGCCGATCAGTTTCCGGTCACAATTCAAAGTGTTGGTAATGACCTTTAAAGCCCTACATGGCATTGGACCAGAATACCTCCGGAACCACCTTCTACTGCACGAATCCCAGCGGCTGATAAGGTCCCACAGAGTTGGCCTTCTCTGGGTCCCTTCGACCAAACAATGTTGTTTGGCGGGCCCAAGGGGAAGAGCCTTCTCTGTGGTGGCCCCGGCCCTCTGGAATCAACTCCCCCAGGAGATTAGAACGGTCCCCACCCTCCTTGTCTTTCGCAAGTTACTCAAGATCCACCTATATCGCCAGGCATGGGGGAACTAAGACATCTCCCCCAGGCTTATTATATTTCACGTTTGGTGTGTATGTGCTGTATGGTTTTTAATTGTTGGGGGTTTTATATATTTTATTATTAGATATGTCCCATTGTTATACTGTTTTTATTGCTGTTGTGAGCCACCCCGAGTCTTCGGAGAAGGGTGGCATACAAATCTAATAAATTATTATTATTATTATTATTATTAATTGTAGTCAGGGATGGCTGCAGGAGGGCATCAACTGAGTCAAGATGCTGGCCACAAACATGCAATTTAAGTCCTGCCACTTTGATTGTAGCTGCCATCTTGGACTTGGGCTTGGTCACTAAGAGGTGTGCGACAGAAGGCAATCTCGTAAGTAATCTGGTCCTAAGCCACTACAGCTTTAAAGGTGATAACTAACACCTTGCATTGCATCCAGAGAATGATTGGGAGCCAGTGTAGCTCATAGAAAGTTGGTATGGTGTGGGTTTACCTGGACACACCCACAACAGCTCATGCAGCTGTGTTCTGGACCAATTGTAGTCTCCGAACAAGAGGGTTTGTTTCCCTCTTGTTGATACCCTGGCTATAGCCTTAACCCTTCTGGAGCATTCAAGCCTGGGGAAAGATCAGGACTTCACCTTACCTGAATATAAGCTATGAGTAATCCTTTGCTTAAAAAACCCTTCATCTAGTGACCGTTACTCCAACACTCCGCAGTCTGCATTGGTTGCCGATCAGTTTCCGGTCACAATTCAAAGTGTTGGTTATGACCTATAAAGCCCTTCATGGCACCGGGCCAAGTTATCTCCAGGACCGCCTTCTGCCGCACGAATCCCAGCGACCAATTAGGTCCCACAGAGTTGGCCTTCTCCGGGTCCCGTCAACTAAACAATGTCGTTTGGCGGGACCCAGGGGAAGAGCCTTCTCTGTGGCGGCCCTGACCCTCTGGAACCAACTCCCCCCAGAGATTAGAATTGCCCCCACCCTCCTTGCCTTTCGTAAGCTGCTTAAAACCCACCTTTGCCGCCAGGCATGGGGGAACTAAGATACACTTTCCCCCTAGGCCTTTACAATTTTATGCATGGTATGTTTGTATGTATGACTGGTTTTGGGTTTTTTAACTGTTTTTTAGTATTGGATTTTGTTGTACTGTTTTACTGCTGTTGTTAGCCGCCCCGAGTCTGCGGAGAGGGGCGGCATACAAATCCAATTAATAATAATAATAATAATAATAATAATAATAATAATAATAATAATACGGGATTGACAAAAGTGACTTATGAACATTTACACTTGCAGCACCCCATGGTCATGTGATCAAAATTCAGAGGCTTGGCAGATGTCTGACTTGTATTTATAACAGTTGCTGTGCTTGGGAGGGTCACGTGCTCACCTTTTGCAACCCTTCTGACAAGCAAATTCAGAACAGTGCCACTAACGTAACAGTTGCAGTGGTGGGTCAGCTGTAGTCGTAAGTCGAGGACGACCTCTACAATGCTGGAATTAAGGCTGGTGACTCTCAGAGTGCCTGAAAATGAGGTTGAGTAGATTCATAGTCTGATTTAGCAGCTGCTGCTCTGCAGCGTCTGATCCTGCTACCTTGGGAACTGGCACTGCGTTTGCCTGCTTCAAATAGTAACATCCTACGATGGAAAAAGACAGCATTCAGTTCCTAGAGTTCATGTTTTGGAGTGTGTGTGTCTAGAACAGATCTCCCATTGGACAGACTGATGTTCCAATTTCCCCAAAGCTTCCTAAAGCCAAATTAAGTGCCAGCCCAATTTATTTGTTGGGATTATTGAGAAGGAAAAACTTCAGAGGCCACGCAGCTTGTTCTGAGCCACTTGGGTGGACCAACAAGACAAAGATGTAATTAAAAACAAGGCAGAGAAAGTGATTCTCGCTCACAACTTGCTTCTGCATCATCACAACACAGCTCTTAATATTCATTTATTCGGAGGTGCAGTTCCTAAAGACTGCAATCAGTCCAGAATATTCTTGATATTTTACCTAGTAAGCAAGATATCAACATGATTTCAAGGAATCCTCTCCTGTTCTCATCAGCCTGCCAGATTCTAGAGAAGGTTCATAAAGTATTAGGCTAAACAGACTATCTCAGGGACCGCCTTCTGCTGCACGAATCCCAGTGACCAGTTAGGTCCCACAGAGTGGGTCTTCTCCGGGTCCCATCAACTAAACAATGTCGATTGGCGGAACCCAGGGGAAGAGCCTTCTCTGTGGCGGCCCCGGCCCTCTGGAACCAACTCCCCCCAGAGATTAGAATTGCTCCCACCCTCCTCGCCTTTCGTAAGCTTCTTAAAACCCACCTCTGCCATCAGGCATGGGGGAACTGAGATATTCTTTCCCCCTAGGCCTTTACAATTTTATGCATGGTATGTCTGTATGTATGTTTGGTTTTACAATAAGGGTTTTTAACTGTTTTAATATTGGATTGTTATATGCTGTTTTTACTATTGTTGTTAGCCGCCCCGAGTCTACGGAGAGGGGCGGCATACAAATCCAATAAAATAAAATAAAAATAAAATAAAAAATATATAAAATAAAATAAAATAAAATAAACAAAATAAAATAAAATGTTCTACTGAGGAAAAAGAGCCTCACTGTCCCTGTCTGTGAAATGGACATGCAACCAACAGCTTCATTTTGGATCTTCTGGGCTGCCACTATTAGTGCTGTGGGAAATTTAAGAAGATGTTGGATAACCATCTGTCTGAAGTAGTGTAGCGTTGGACTAGAACAGTGATTTTCAACCTTTTTTGAGCCGCGGCACACTTTTTACATTTACGAAACCCTGGGGCACATTGAGCGGGGGGAGGGTGGGGGCTAAAAAAATTTTGGACAAAAAAATCCTCTCTCTCTCTTCCTCCCTTTCACTCTATTTCTCTCTCCCTCCCTCTTTCTCCCCCTTCCTTCTTTCTCTCTCCATCCCTCTTTCTTTCTCTTCCTTCCTCTCTTTTTGCTCTCTTTCTCTCTCCCTCCCTCTCTCCCTCTATGTCTTTCTCTCTCTCCTTCCCTACCTCTCTTTCTCTCTCTCTATTGCTTTCTTTCTCTCTCTCACTCCCTCTTGCTTTCTTTCTCTTGTTCTCTTTCTCTCTTGCTTTCTCTCTCTCTCTTGTTCTCTTTCTCTCTCTCTCTCTCTCTTGCTTTCTTTCTCTGGTTCTCTTTCTCTCTTGCTTTCTCTCTCTCTCTCTTGTTCTCTTTCTCTCTCTCTCTTGCTTTCTTTCTTTCTCTGAGCTTCGCGGCACACCTGACCATGTCTCACGGCACACTAGTGTGCCGCGGCACACTGGTTGAAAAACACTGGACTAGAAGACCTCGAAGGTCCCTTCCAACTCTGTTGTTGTTATTGTTGTTGTTGTTGTTGTTGTTGTTGTTGTTGTTATTATTATTATTATTATTATTATTATAATTATTATAAATTGGGAGTGGGATTTGCATAGAGTTGGTAGAGCTATTTAGCCATAACAACATTCTTTTCTCTGAGAGCCAAGGACGTTCAACCTGTACCTGGAGTAGTGTGACTGGGAAGTATCTCCAGTTGGGACAGTGGATTGATTGGACCATGTGGGTGCAGGGGAAGGGACTTCAATTTTCCTTTGGTGGGGAAAACCCAGGAGGTTCTGGAGAACCAGTAGTGAAAATTTTGAGTAGTTCGAAGAACTGGCAAATGCCACCTCTGTCTGGCCCCAGAGTGGGGTGGGAATTGAGATTTTGCAGTACCCTTCCCCCTGCCACGCCCACCAAGCCACACCACACCGTGCCTACCAAGCCATGTCCACAGAACTGGTAGGGAAAATTTTTGAATTTCACCCCTGGGAACAAGTTTGGCTATTGTATGAAGGGACATTGAGTACAGGATTAAGTTGTTGATATCCCATCTTAAGTGAAGATATTCCATCGATGTTGAGACGCTAAAAGACCAATCTACCATGTCTAGGGGCAGAAAGCAAATTATACTGCATATGAGTTCATAAAAGGGTCTGGATGGAGGCTGTTGGGGTCTGGATGGGTGCTACCAGACTCAAACTCAACCCGGATAAGACGGAGTGGCTGTGGGTTCTGCCTCCCAAGGACAATCCCATCTGTCGGTCCATAACCCTGGGGGGGGGGGAATTATTGACCTCCTCAGAGAGGGTCCGCAACTTGGGCATCCTCCTCGATCCACAGCTAATATTAGAGAACCATCTTTCATCTGTGGCAAGGGGGACGTTTGCCTAGGTTCGCCTGGTGCACCAGTTGCGGCCCTATCTGGACCGGGACTCACTGCTCACAGTCACTCATGCCCTCATCACCTCGAGATTCGACTACTGTAACACTCTCTACATGGGGCTACCTTTAAAAAGTGTTTGGAAACTTCAGAGCGTGCAGAATGCAGATGCGAGAGCAATCATGGGCGTCCCCAGACATGCCCATGTCACACCAACACTCCGCAATCTGCATTGGTTGCCGATCAATTTCCGGTCACAATTCAAAGTGTTGGTTATGACCTATTAAGCCCTTCATGGCATCGGACCAGAATATCTCCGGGACTGCCTTCTGCCGCACGAATCCCAGCGACCGATTAGGTCCCACAGAGTTGGCCTTCTCCGGGTCCCGTTGACTAAGCAATGTCATTTGGCGGGTCCCAGGGGAAGAGCCTTCTCTGTGGCGGCCCTGACTCTCTGGAACCAGCTCCCCCCGGAGATTAGAACTGCCCCCACCCTCCTTGCCTTCCGTAAACTCCTTAAAACCCACCTTTGCCGCCAGGCATGGGGGAATTGAGATATCTCCCCTGGGCCTATACAATTTATGTATGGTATGTTTGTATATATGTTTGATTAATAATGGGGGTTTAAAAATGTTTTAAAATTATTAGATTTGTTATGAATTGTTTTATTGCTGTTGTGAGCCGCCCTGAGTCTATGGAGAGAGGCAGCATACAAATCTAACAAACAAACAAACAAACAAACAAACAAACAAAATTCTTCCTTGCATCTGACAGATAAGATCAGTATTTCTCAATGTTGTGAACTTTCAGATATGTAAACTCCAACTCCAGGAGGAGAATTCTGGGAGTTGATGTTCACACCTCTGAAAGTTCACAAGGTTGAGAAACATTAGATAAAGATTGTCTCAAAAGCATGCATTCTCCTCCTCTCTTGATCTGACAATTGAGACACTGATCAGTAAAAAGCGATTTTCAACAAGGACCTATTTTATTAAAAGACTATTTAAAAAGTTAGTGTATAACAAAACTAACTCAGGGACAAGGGACTTCCATCTCCGGTGGAATCATCTCATGGGGATTATCTTCAACTTCCTGGTCTCCAAGTTGAAACAACAAAAAAGGTTTTTCGTCTGTTTCTTCAACTGGCACAAATCCTGCATCTCTTGCCAGACGAGTCACTTGGGAGGAGAATTCGGAGACTTGTTCTTTGCGGAGGTCAGGCAAGAAGCTACAAGAACAATACACAAACTGAGAAGGAAAGGCTGTGAGCCATTGGTAACCATTAGGTTGCCTATCTTATTAAGCTCTAATTAAGGGGGGAAATATATTTCTATTTTTCTCTCCCGTTCATTTGTTTTAATACATTGTTTGCTTAATCAGGAAACAACATATTCACTCAGCAGAGGAACCAGGCGCTTATTGCATTAGTTTGTAATGCAATAAGGCCATTTTCAAAAGATGTAAGATTTACAATGGAGGAAATTGTAACCCAGGACACTGGAACAAAATATACACAAACAAAATTTACAGTCCAAAGGTAGCAACAGCAGCTAAAAACCATATCAGCAGCCATGCTGTCCTCCTACCATTGATGCTCACAATAAAGACTTTGTTACGCAGCTATATGTACAGATGCAACCTACAATGTTGTAAGGGCAGTGATGGGTGGCTTAGTGTGGCTGAATCTGAATGTCATCCGGTGATAAAGGACATTACCAGTCACTCCTCCAAAGTTTATGTCCTGGGGTGGTCCTTGACCACTCCAAGTATTCTCCATCCAATCAACTTCTCTCTTTCTTCCCCTTCCCAAATTGTCACTCTATAAATTATTAGAGGGAAACAAGGGGTTCATTCTTCTTGAGCACCTCATAGTGGTTGCTTGAAATATGTGGCTTGGGTGTAGCTGCTGTAGGAGCATTTTTAGAGTCTTTGGAGCCCAGGGGGGAATTTCTTAGCTATTGGATGTGTCTCAGAGGTGGACTCCTGCTGATTCAGACCGGTTCTATAGAACTGGTCTTGGGAATTTCCTCCCACTCGTCAAACCGGCAGTGATGGCCGGATGGACATGCCCCCAAACTGGCTCGATTTTTGCAGAAGCTGGGTTTTTAGCATTGCGCACACACCCATGTGCACCTGTGCAGGGTGTGAGGAAACGGACCAGCAGAAGGCAGAACTTAGCCCTGATATGTCTAATGAGATTCTCAGTGATCCAGGTCATAGTTGTACCATAGTTGTGTTTTTTCAGGAGGCAACTGAACATTCTTGTTTTTCTTTGAAGAGGTTTCACTTCTCATCCAAGAAGCTTCTTCAGCTCTGACTGAATGGTGGGGAATGGAAGGATTTATACTATTTATACTGCCCAGAGTCCTTAGGGAGTGGGCAGCATACAAATTGAATGAATGAACGAACGAAAGAACGAAAGTACAAACGAAAGAACAAACAAACCAACAGAGCAAAGTGGTATGTACAGTACAAAGCAGTGAGCCATGTGCAGATCAGTACATTGGGGCAATAAAACAACGACTTCATAAACACATGGTACAACTTAGAAGAAGAAAAACCCCATTGGGACAAGATTCAGCAGTCCATCTGCACTTAAAAGACAAAAACCACTCTTCTGAAGACAGCAAAGTCTACATTTTGTACAGAGAGACCATCTATGTCCAAACTGAAGAGTCCTCTCTCGGCAGACGGGAAGGGAGATGACATCATCTATCCCCTGTCTACAACACAGTCCCTTCAACAGTTCCAAGAAGGCTCCACACCCATTTTCACTATTCAGGTGACCCTGAGGACACAGATAAATAGCCTCAAGGACTCTCTAAAAGAATGCAAATGACCATCTGTCGGCAAGGAGTATACATCCTTCCATTTGCCATAATCCAGTCAGAGCTGAAGAAGCTTCTTGGACGAGAAGTGAAACGTCTTCAAAGAAAATCCAGAAAATCCAGTTGCCTCTTGAAAAGAAAGCATCTTTGGGACAGATGCTCTCTAGTACATCCAACTCAAAAGCATCCCAGACCACCCACTATATTGCATCAATAATAGAGTTGTTGAAATGGTCTTCAACAGCAGGACTTATACGTGTGCAGTGTCCATCTTTGATCTGATGGTGCAAAGCTGCCCATTTGAAAGCACACATACAACATATATGTAGGTGGTAATGCTAAGTTCTAGGCACAGGTTAGATAAAACTAATTCCACAGCAGACTTGCTGGACCATTTGGACCTGAAACAGACCAAAAATGTCAACTGCATAATCTTAGGTCACCATGCATTCTAGATTATCCACACAGAAGTGTTTTGACTCAACATAAAATAGGAAACTTCTCTTCTACAAGACAAGCTGCTGATCCAGTTCTACAGAGGAATCATTGAGTCTGTCATCTGCACCTCTAGAACTGTCTGGTTTGGTGCTGCAACCCAACAGGACCGACACAGACTTCAGAGGACAATCAGAACTGCAGAAAAAGCAATTGCTGCCAACCTGCCTTCCATTGAGGACCTGTATACTGCACAAGTCAAAAAGAGGGCGGGGAAAATATTTACTGACCCCTCACATCCTGAACACAAACTGTTTCAACTCCTTCCATCAAAACGTCGCTACAGAGCACTGCACACCAAGACAACTAGACACAAGAACAGTTTTTTCCCGAACGCCATCACTCTACTAAACAAATAATTCCCTCAACACTGTCAGACTTTCTACTAAATCTGCACTTCTATTCTACTAGTTTTTCTCATTATTCCTATCACCCATTTCCTCCCATGTTGACTGTATGACTGTAACTTGTTGCTTATATCCTAAGATTTTAATTAATATTGCTTCTTCATTGCTTATTTGACCCCTGTGACAATCATTAAGTGTTGTACCACATGATTCTTGACAAATGTATATTTTATTTTATGTACGCTGAGCGCATATGCACCAAGACAAATTCCTTGTGTGTCCAATCACACTTGGCCAATAAAATTCTATTCTATTCTATTTAAAGTTCTCTTTAGCAACAGGCTAATGAGAAAAGGAATGATAAATCAGCATTCATACCAGGGCAACAAGGCTATGTAGGAAGACTCTTAACTTGACACTCTAAGTACTCTACTTACAAGCCTTCTAACTGAACTATAAACTACCTGAACAATAAATATTACAACTTTATTGAACATTGAAAGGTGGATCTAAAATATGTGAGTAAACCTGGTAGACCAAGCTGGATTTGATTTACCTACATCATTTGATAAATCCTCCTAAAGAAAAAAAAAGAAGTTATTGGGGGGAGGGGAAAGGGGGGAAGGGAAAAAGAAGAAAATTTGGATAAGTGGAAAGGTGTAAACTGGAAACTATAAAACTGTAAAGTATAAATTTATAGCTTTCAAGGACTAAAAAGCTAGGGACTTCGAATTATTCTGGGAGTGACTAAATTTAATAATTGACCTTTTTTTGAGTTCTTGGATATTGGGTCACTGGAAGATTAGGGATATGTGTTGTATGTTTTTTAAATTGTTGGGGTTTTTTAATGTAATTTTATTATTAGATTATTAGATTTGTTCCATTGTTATACTGTTTTTATTGTTGTGAGCCGCCCCGAGTCTTCGGAGAGGGGCAGCATACAAATCTAATAAATTGAATTGAATTGAATATTGAGTAATTTTTAATATATAGGACATATTTAATATATTTAATATGTGTAAGAACGTATTGTTAATATATAAGTGTGAAAATGTATTAACCTAGTCTTTACATCATCCACAAAATATGTTGGTTGTTAAAGGAAAACTACAAATAAAACATATACAAAAAAAGTTACAACAGCTGTCAACTCTGAAATTGAAAAAAGTAACTTATGACTGTTTATCACACAATTGTTGCAGCATCCCTGTGATCATATGGTACAAATTCAGATGCTTGGCAATCAATTCATATTTATGACAGTTGTGGTGTTTTAGGGTTATCAGTTCCTCTCTTTGCAACCTGCTGACAAGCAAAGTCAGTGGGGAAGTTGGGACAGTATCTTAACAATGACAGTGCTTCACTTAACAACTATGGCAAGAAAAGTTGTAAAATGGGGCAAAACTCACATAACAAATGTTTTGCTAAACAACATAGGTTTTGGAGTCAATTGTTGCCATAAATCGAGAACTACTTGTACAAGCAATGCAGCGGAATGGAAAGAAACATGAGTAATATCAATTCTGGGGGGAAAAATGAACCCTAGTATTTAGAGGTCTGTTTTCTTGTCCTGCTGAAAATGAGAGAATAAAAAAAGCAAAACTTACTTTGTTAACTCAGCAATAAGAGTGGCTTTTGAAGCTGACATCACACTCAAATTTGGTTTAAGATAATGCACCATACTACAAAAAAGCAAACAAAGAAAAAAAAATGAATGTAATTGGAAGTAAGTTACCTTGGTCTCTCAGCTTGATCTGGAGTGCCCTGTGCAAATTATAAGGTTTTTGTCTATTAACTTAAAAAAATATTAATGAAATTTCCTCAAACTTCCACTTGTTTTATTATGACATATACTATACATGATAATGGTGGCAAAAACTTGCATTGTTATACTGACTGAAATACGTTCTGTACACATGGTATCTATGGAGGCATGGTTTTAAATGCAGATAGCTGTCTTTAAAAAATCCATACAGGTACTCCTTGATTTATGACCACAATGGAGCCCAGAATTTTGGTCGTAAGTTGTTGCAGTAGTAAATTGAGTCACCACATTGAGTCAACTTTTGCAATCATTGTTATGATGGTCATTAAGTGAACTAATGTGGTCATTAAGCAAATATGTGATATTTAAGCCAACCCAATATCCGTCATATATATTAACAATCAGCATATCCAATGGGTGGTTTTTTGCCATTTTATGTGAAATGCAATCATATAACTGCGGGGTTGTATGGCAGTTCTAACTCTGAGACAGATCATAAGTAACTTTTTTCAAGGCTGGCATTATTATTAATGGTCATTAAGCGACTGGTCATAATTTGAGAACTACCTGTAAAAGAGTTTGGCGAGTTGGCTGTATCATGAAGTTTTGTGAAACAACCAAATATGATTAGTGGGGAGGTGTTCTTTTCTAACAAGATCAATAGCTATTTTTTAACACCGCTAATCTAGATAGATCAGCTCCTAGTGATGTTGGTTATTTCCCACATCTCAGTAAGAAATCAATAAGGAAGACATCTGGCTCCCCATCCGAGACATTCCATGCTCCACTATTCTTACCTGCAAGAGAAGAAGAAGAGATTGAAAAGCTGTTGATATTTGGCTTTGTGATGGAGTTCAGGAAGGCACTCAAGAGGCAAGAAATGGACACAGACATCTTCTGTTGCAGGAAATCCTATAGCATTGGAAAGACACAAAACTAGTGAAAAAAGAGAGGAACAAAAAGAGTTGGACCAGGGTCTCCAGAGGAATAAATTTAACCAGCTAGTAAATTCAGATACCTCACCATAAAATTAGGGTGTTGCAAGAAACAAGAAAGTCCAGTTGCCTCTAGAAAAATCACCTTTGGGACAACCTGAGAACTACATTTCTATAAGTTGTTGGGAAAAGAGCTAGCTTAAAAAAAAGGACATGTAAACATATATCCCAGTAGTCTGAGTAAAAACCTCCTGTACAAATAGATCTAATAGATAAGGTAGTAGCAGTGCACCAGGGAATGGTTTTTGTGGAAGAGAAGCACTAAGGAAAACAAATAGGTGAATAAAATCAAAGTGATCATGTAATACACAAACTTGAATCATCATGGTCTTCTTTTTTTCTTTAGGAAGCTTCGATTAGGCAGATGTATGTAACAATTTTTTTAAAAAAATCTGCATTTACACAGGTGAGATTCTTGAGAAGTTATTACCGATAACTACATATAAGAGCAGAGGAAGCATATAAAATCTCTGCAGGTAGTCCTCAATTTACAATAATCCATTTAATGACTGTTCAAAGGTTTCAATGGCACTGAAAAAAGTGACAACTATTTTTCACATTTAGGACCATTGCTGCATCCCAGTGGTCACATGATCAAAATTCAGATGCTTGGCAACTGACTCATATTTATGATGGTTGAGGTGTCCCGGCATCATGTTAATCTTCTTATGAACAAAATCAATGGGGAAGCCAGATTCACTTAACAACCATGTTACTAACTTAACAATTGTGGTGATTCACTTCACTTTATTATGCAGGTCATAAAATGAGGCAAAAATTCACTTAACAAATGTTTCACTTAACAACAGAAATTTTGGGCTCAATTGTGGTTGTAAGTCAATCATGTGCCTTTCGTAATACACAACAGAGTTACCTCCAGCCTGAAGACCATCATCACCTTTCCACTCTTCAGTTGGGGCTGATGGGTCATAGCGAGTGTGGTATCTCAGTTCGTACAAGAGGGCAGTGACATTTTGCAAGGAGATTTCTTGGGCATTCTACGAACGAAAAGATGATCAGCTAGAAAATGTGCAAGATTTATTTATTTATTTATTTGTTTATTTGTTTGTTTGTTTATTTACTTATTTATTCTTTGTCCAATATACAATACATATGGAAGAGAACAGACATTAAGTAATATATATAAAGATAGAAAGTAAAAAAGAAGAGAATATATATAAGAGATACGGAGAGAATATATATGATATATATATATAATATATAGATAGATAGATAAGGAGAGAATATATATGATATATGAGATAAGGAAAGACAATTGGGCAGGGGACGATAGGCACATCAGTGCACTTATATACGCCCCTTACTGGCCTCTTAGGAACCTGGAGAGGTCAATCGTGGAGAGTCTAAGGGAGAAATGTTGGGGGTTGGGAGTTGACACTATTGAGTCCGGTAATGAGTTCCACGCTTCGACAACTCGATTGTTAAAATCATATTTTTTACAAGTTTGGAGCAGTTAATATTAAGTTTGAATCTGTTGTGTGCTCTTGTGTTGTTGCGGTTGAAGCTGAAGTAGTCGTTGACCGGAAGGACGTTGCAGCATATGATCTTGTGGGCAATATTTAAATCGTGTTTTAGGCGCCGTAGTTCTAAGCTTTCAAGACCCAGGATTGTTAGTCTATTTTCGTAGGATATTCTGTTAAACATTTTCGTAGGATATTCTGTAAAAATTGTTCTGAGCTAAGCCTGGATGCAGCCATAGCTTTCATTAATATCAATTTCTATTGACTGCTCCCCCCCCCCCCACAGTATCATACTTACCTTACTAGGGCGGCCGTTGATCGTTTTCAGCAGGTTGGGATCTTCAGCTTCAATGCCAAATGTGATATATGGGCCAGTGGCGATATCTCCCCAATATCCTCGTGCTGGTATGGGCTCCCCTTTCTAGGAGATGAGAAATCTGAATGAGTTAACTTGGTAGGTGATATCATTGTTATTTATCCCTAATTTATACCCAGTTAGAGTGGGAGAGCAAACAATTATAAAGATGAGAAGGGAAATGCAAACATTTTCAGGAGACAAACAGGCAATATAGTCTAATGGTGAACTTGCTAAGCGGTACCATTCTTTAAATATTGATCAGCTCAGACATTAAATGGCAGGCAGATGAATACTGAGAGTTGAAGTCCACAAGTCTTAAAGGTGCCAAGTTTGGAGACCTGGCACTAGGGTTATAAAAGCAAAAAGCGAAGCTGCTTTTTCAAACTTCCACTAAAATTTCTGCCCCTTTCTGTATGTATGTATGTATGTATGTATGTATGTATGTATGTATGTATGTATGTATGTATTGATTGGATTTGTATGCCGCCCCTCTCCGGAGACTTGGGGCGGCTAACAGCAATAATAAGACAGTGTACAATAATAATCCAATAATAAAAACGATTATAAACCCATTAATATAAAAAACCAAACATACATACAGACATACCATGCATAAAATTGTAAAGGCCTAGGGGGAAAGAGCATCTCAATTCCCCCATGCCTGGCGGCAGAGGTGGGTTTTAATTGGCTTACGAATGGCAAGGAGGGTGGGGGCAATTCTAATCTCTGGGGGGAGTTGGTTCCAGAGGACCGGGGCCGCCACAGAGAAGGCTCTTCCCCTGGGTCCCGCCAAGCGGCATTGTTTAGTTGACGGGACCCGGAGAAGACCCACTCTGTGGGACCTAACTGGTCGCTGGGATTCGTGCAGCAGAAGGCGGTCCCTGAGATAATCTGGTCTGGTGCCATGAAGGGCTTTATAGGTCATAACCAACACAGTAGATGCACAATTAGGCCAATGTGGGAAAACACCATTCATTTTGTACCATGGACTCTGGCCTCATGGTGGGAGAACTGACAGTTCCAAAAAGATTTGTGACTGCTTGAGATTCTAATAATATTTATACTTCATTCACACGAGGAACTACAAAGGGTTTTATCTTAAACATCTTAAATGAAGGTGGGACAAAATTCTTTGTAATTTTATTGCTATTGATCCATCATGAGGAAAATGGTCTTTCATCCACTCAGTAAATGGCTGGGGAAATGGGAAAAAATTAGGACCAAAGAAGATTAGAAACATGAAACAATGCTGAAAGAAAGGCAATGCTACTCTTTGAGTCCACAACAGATCTGCTACTAGAATATGGGTGTACATAATCAAATTGCAACAAATGTGTAAGGATTTCTGAAAGGGTAGCTGTGAATTGAATACTTTTGTCTTACTTTTTGGAAAAATCTAGTAGGAGCTACAGGTCACTTTCATACTGTTGCTACAGCAGCTTTAACAGACTATCATGAAAGTTGAAGAGTCTGAGGTAAGGCAACTTTAATAAAATGTCCTCATTGTTACTCATTATCGCGCAACATATGATGCAGTGAAATGTGCTTTTTGAACTTGGACAAACAATAGGATTTTAAAATAACAGGTACACAAGTAGTTCTTGACTTACAGCCATTGTTTTTACAATGGTTTTTCACATTGTTTTTCAATTGTTTAATAATGGTCTAAAATTATAATGGCACTGAAAAAAATGACTTAGGACAGTTTTTCCACACTTATAACCATTGCAGTCCCCACATGGTCATGTGATCTAGATTTGGATACTTGGCAATTGGTTCATATTTATGAGGGTTGCAATGTTCCAGGGTCATGTAATTTCCTTTTACGACCTTCTGGCAAAGCAAAGTGAATGAGGATGACAGACTCACTAAAAAGTGTGTCACAAACTTAACATCTACAATTACTTAACAACTGTGGCAAGTAAAATAGTAAAATGGATCAAAATTCTCTTAAAAACATCTTGCTTGGCAATATACCTGTAAATTGAGTTGATTGAGTAATAACATATCCCAATTCACTATACTCCACCCCCGTCCTCCCCATGAGTTCTTAGGTTTTAATGTCTGGTTTTAATTATTTACGTTTTAATTGTATATAGACATCTTTTAAAAAACTGTAAGCTGCCCAGAGTTACTCTATGGTAGGATTCATGGCCAATACATTTTTTAAATAAACAAGCAGGTTTCGGGATCAAATGTGATACTAACTCAAGAACTTATCTGTATTTTACATCATTGCCCAATCAGAATTACATAACACTAACCCCCCCCTCTCTTTACACCTTAGCAATCATCTAGAGCAGTGTTTCTCAATCTTCGCAACTTGAAGATTTGTGGACTTTAACTCCCAGAATTCCCTTTCATCTTAAGAAAATGAAAGGCCTCACGTGTTTGATGAGACGTCCAGATGCCAAGGTTTTGTTGGGGACATCGTAAGTAGCTTCTCGCATTTCAAAGGCCATGCCTGTATCACGCCAATGGAAAAACTCATGGAAGTTTATTGTTACGGCCTAGATGGAGAAAAAGAGAAAAAAGTTGAGAGAGTCCTCAACTTACAACCATAATTGAGCCCAAAATTTATACTGCTAAGTGAGGCATGATTGGCACTCTCCTAATATATTTAAGGGATGATGACAAAGGAGCCAGTTTGCAGGAATCAACTTTGTTCATATTCCTTCTTATCTTTGTGTCCAGAAACATCTGATTGGCTCTTGCTCTCTCCATTGGAATTTTTTCCTGCAAATTACTTCTGGGCATTTTGCCAACCACTGTAAGATTGCTGTTATCTACAAGACTGTTTACTCAGAATTGAGTTATTCATTTGTGGACTTGTGCTGGCTGTTAATGAAGTTGAATTAACAGTTGGTGTTCAGAAAAGATTGCTTTAAACTCTATTATATTTTTTTGACTACTACGAAAGCTCGTCAGCAGTCCCTTAATTAGTAAAGTAAGGTTTGTACAGACTTTGTGGTCTGTTGCTGGGGCAGAACAAACTACCTGTATTCTAAGGGCAGGAGGATTGCCACTACCACGATCTCTGTAGTCTCACACCCCAAATGTGCTTGGCTAATATTTCCCCACATTTTAGCTACATACCCCATGCTCCTGCAGTTTCATGGTGAGATCCCAGTCACACACTCCACGGCGAGAGTCATAACGGGTGCCCAGATATTGCCGGAGACGCAGGTCCCAAAGTTGCTTGATCCGGAAAGCTTGTGGGTCTGGATTCCGCCAGAACTGAAAAATGGCCTCTAATTGATCCCGCTCCCTGAACTATCCAAACAGGAAGATGAATTAGTAAGTTGCTGAACCCCATGGGGAGGGGGAGTGTCAAGAAGCTAAATCCAGAAAAAAAAATGTCCCTCCTGCCTTTTCATTGCTTTTTTTTAACATTCCTTTCCTCTTTTATGCTTTAATATTTATCATATAATGTTCATAATCTCTCTGTGAGGGACAACAACAACAAAAGTGGAGTATAGTAACTTGGATCCACAATTCAGGATGTGTGGCTATAGACTGTGAATCTCAAAAAGCCACAATAGCATGATAAATATGTCTTCAATGCTCCTTCAGAGATAATAATCTGACTGTTGGATTATTTTGCATTTCACCTTGAGTGCAGAGAAGTCCAAAAGAGGGAAATTAGCCAGCTGGAAGTCAGAGTCTGTGATGTAACGGATGAAGAGGGCTGCTTTTTCCTGCAAATAGGCAGCAGTCTGGCTCCGGAGATGAGTGTTCCCCATTAGTTCCAAGAATGTCTCACTCTTGTCTTGGGTGGAGGAGGATGCAACAAAGAGATATCAATCATAAGGTATTGAGATTCAATTTTCTGGATCTGCCACCCAACCATCAGAGAGTGATCCAGAAGCCCAAATCAACTGGTTGCAAAAATTTAATTTAATTTAATTTAATATATTCGACTTCTATGCTGCCCAATCCCATAGGACTTGGGGTGGCTTACAACAACAAAAACAAGCAATAGTACAATAATAAAAAGAAGTCGAACAACAATAGTAAATAAAACCCCATGGCCCTAACAATCCATTATAAACCCCAACTCAATCTAACAACATATATACCAAACAAACATAATTCAGGCATGTCTGATGTTAAACTTCACGGCCCCCAGGCCTGTTGACAGAGCCAGGTTTTAACAGATTTTCGAAAAGCCAGTAGAGTGGGAACAGTGTGAACATCGGGGGTGGGGTGGGGATGGGGATTGGTTCCATACAGCCAGGACGGCAACAGAAAAGGCCCTCCCCTGCGGTCCTGCCAACCTACATTGTTTAGGCGATGGGATCTGGAGGAGGCCGATTCTGTGCGATCTGATAGGCCTCTGGGAGGTATGTGTCAGGAGACGGTCCTGTAAATAGTCAGGCCCTAAGCCATGTATGACTTTATAGGTAATAACCAACACCTTGATTTGTGAATGGAGATTAATCAGTAGCGGAGTATTGGTGTTATATGGGCATACCGAGGTACACCCCCCCAACGGCTCGCACAGCTGCATTCTTGACTATTTGCAATCTCCGAACATTCTTCAAGGGTAGCCCCATGCAGAGCACATTGCAATAATCAATGGGAGGTAATGAGGGCCTGAGTGACTGTACACAAGGCCTTCTAGTCCAAATAGAGCCGTAACTGGTACACCAGGTGAACCTGGGCAAAAGTCCCCCTGGCTACAGCTGAAAGATGGTATTCAAGATTTAGCTGTGGATCTAGGAGGACGCTCCAGTTATGAACCCTATCTGAGAAGTTAGAACCTCCCCCCACAAGAGCAATGGACGGACAGATGGAACAGTCCTTCGGACGGAATGCCTAGAACCACTAGGTCTTGTCTGGGTTGAGCTTGAGCCTGTTGGCTCCCATCCAGAGCCTAACAACTTCCAGGCACTGTCACATCACGTCAGCTGCTTCACTGAATTGGCATGGGGTGGAGATGTATAACTGGGATGATGATATTGCACCCCATGCCGTTGGATGATCTCACCCAGTGGCTTCATGTAAATGTTAGATACAGGAAATGAAGTTGGAGTAGATGAGAAACCCTCTTTGAATGAGTATGATTGATTTTCAACACAGCTGGGGTTTTTAGATTGTTCGTTTAATTTTAAATTTAATTGGATTCAGCTATTGAAATTGTTGTTTTATATTTATTTATTGGATTTCTATGCCGCCCCTCTCCAAGGACTCGGGGCGGCTCACATATAAAATATACAATACAAAATATTATATGTTGTAAGCCACCCCAAGTCATCAGAGAGGGGTAGCATAGAAATCAATCAATCAATACAAATATTTATTGGATTTCTATGCCTCCCCTCTCCGAGGACTCGGGGCGGCTCACATATAAAATATACAACACAAAATATTATATGTTGTAAGCCACCCTGAGTCATCGGAGAGAGGTGGCATAGAAATCAATCAATAAATCAATGCATGCATGCATGCATGCATGCATGCATACATACATACATATATACATTCATATAGTACATACATACATACATACATACATACATACTTCCTCCTTACCTTGTAGGCCCATTTTGTCTGGAGGCTCCAGAGCCAGGTTCAAGAATAACAGCTGGCGACTCACAGCCTCCAGATTGTTCTCCAGAATGTAGAACTGAGTGAATAAGAAGGCAATTAGCTGAGCAAAGTGGAAAATTTTCCTCATTACACTGTGAATATCAAAATGGAAACTGCCTTACATCGATTGGACCACCGAGTCATCAAGTCCAATTTTTTTTAAGCAGATTAAAAAGATGTGAAACATATCACTGATCTGCAACATCTTATTAAGTTTGTCTCTTAATTAAATAAGACATGCTTAGCACAAAATGAAATATCTGACTGCCTGGCCTGCAGCGCTTCTCAAGCTGGCCTCACTCCTACCTCCTTGCTAGTTATAAAGCAGAATAACTGATTGATATTATACCAGTAAAGGACATGATCGAAAATTATTTCCTGGAAATGAGAATTCTTATCCAGCTTTTAAAATGAGGTACCCGCTCAAGCTGACAGAAGCAAATATGTCTTTGAATGAAAATGAGTATATTGAGTGCACCAGAGTAACATAAATTGGCAGGTTGGGGAAGGAGAGAGAGAGAGAGGAGGGGGGGGGGGAGGGAGGGAGGGAGAGAGGTTGGATTTTATTTATTTATTTATTTATTAGTTGGACTTGTATGCCGCCCCCCCTCTGAAGATTTTTTCTTCATTGTTTTCTTATATAGAATAGAATAGAATAGAATTTTTATTGGCCAAGTGTGATTGGACATATGCTCTCAGCGTACATAAAATAAAATATACATTTGTCAAGAATCATGTGGTACAACACTTAATGATTGTCATAGGGGTCAAATAAGCAATGAAGAAGCAATATTAATAAAAATCTTAGGATATAAGCAACAGGTTACAGTCATACAGTCAACATGGGAGGAAATGGGTGAAAGGAATGATGAGAAAAACTAGTAGAATAGAAGTGCAGATTTAGTAGAAAGTCTGACAGTGTTGAGGGAATTATTTGTTTAGTAGAGTGATGGCGTTTGGAAAAAAACTGTTCTTGTGTCTAGTTGTCTTGGTGTGCAGTGCTCTGTAGCGACGTTCTGAGGGTAGGAGTTGAAACATTTTGTGTCCAGGATGTGAGGGGTCAGTAAATATATATTTGGAAAATAAAGAAGATATTACAAAGATAGTGTAGCTCTTTAGAACTGTTGAATCCCAAAAGAACAGCAAATCTATCCCTCATTATTTCCATGACAGATAATCCTCGATTTGACAATTGAGCCCCAATTTTCTGTTGCTAAATAGGGCATTTGCTAAGAGAGTTTTGCCCCATGTTACAACCTTTCTTACCACAGTTGTTAACTGAAGTTGTTAAGTTAATAACTTGGTTGTTCAATGAATCTGGCTTCCCCATTGACTTTACTTGTCAGAAGGTTACAAAAGGTGATCCTATGACCCCAGGACACTGAAGCCATCAGAAATATGAGTCAATTGTCAAGCATCTGAGGTTTAATCGCATGACCATGGATGCTGCAACAATGGTGTGAAAAACAGACACAGGTCACTTTTTCCAGTCCTGTTGTAAGTGTTGTAAGTTGAGAATTATCTGTATTTAAGTTTAAGTTTAAGTTTAATCAGATTTGTATGCCGCCCCTCTCCGCAGACTCGGGGCGGCTCACAGCAATAGCAATACAATGTAAGACAAATCCAATATTTAAATTAATTTAAAAAAACCCACAAGTTAAAACCAATCATACACACTAGCGTACCATGCATAAATTTTATAAGCCTAGGGGGAAGGAACATGTCAATTCCCCCATGCCTGACGACAGAGGTGGGTTTTAAGGAGCTTACGAAAGGCTAGGAGGGTGGGGGCAACTCTGATATCTGGGGGGAGTTGGTTCCAAAGGGTCGGGGCCGCCACAGAGAAGGCTCTTCCCCTGGGTCCCGCCAAACGACATTGTTTAGTTGACGGGACCCGGAGAAGGCCAACTCTGTGGGACCTAACTGGTCGCTGGGATTCGTGCGGCAGAAGGCGGTCCCGGAGATATTCTGGTCCAGTGCCATGAAGGGCACATCCAAACAAGCTTCCTAGAGAGAAATTCTGGATCCTAAATTATTCAGCTACAACCCACTTGGTAAGATCTCATTCCCCATATCCTTACACTCTCCTGGAAAATTCTTTTTCCATTTTAAAAGCTTTCCCCCTTTACTATTCAGATGGTCCTCTACAAACCGATTCACTAACCAAGAAACATTGTACTCCAATGCTCCATCCCTATAATAAAGAATTCAGTGATTGAAGCAAAGCTACTATGGGACCAATACCAGGAATTCAAAGTTTTCTTTCGCTGCCCTGCTCCATTCTCCCCCACCAATCCTCGTTATGAAGTGACACTGAAAAATGCTTGCTGTGACAATCGCAACCGTTGACTCATAACCTCATGATGAAGGAAGGGCACCAAAGGACATCCGTGCGAATGTTGGAGTTGCTATGGGGGATTGCAGTGATGCTGCATCTGTGGCCACACATGTCCTTGTTCATCTTTGCTTCCACACCTCCACCTCACATGTCAACTACAATACGCATGAACTTCAACACTGTGATGAGCCGAAGGACTATCATTGGTGGACAGCTACCAAAACAGCCCTGCCAGACTCCTCGCTATGACAGGAATTAATTAATGTCATCACACATTTTAGGAAAAGGAAAAGAGGTGGCAAAGAACCACCATAAACTTTATCACATGGGGAGGATGACTTAAATTTGACAAGAGAAAGTTCTGATGTCTGTGATATAGCCTAACAGAGAAATAGTTTTCTCTGTAAAAGAAAGCGCAGTTCTTCCCAATCTCCTTGGTGAATTTTAACTACTGATAATAGACTTTTGATGGAAACGCAACTAAATATCAGGAGGAATTCTGGTATTTTCTTGATGTTTGAAAATATACTCAACTGCGTCGTCAAGCATTTATGTATCACTATTTATATTGGCAAAGGCTTTTATAATATCTGTAGACAGTCTGTTAGGGCAGTGTTTTTCAACCAGTGTGCCGTGGCACACTAGTGTGCCGCGAGACATGGTCAGGTGTGCCGCGAAGAAGGAAGCTCAGGTTCTGGTCTCGCAAATTTTGCTGAGAGAGTGAGAATGAGAAAGAGAGAGAGAAAGAAAGAGAGAAAGAAAGCAAGAGAGAGAGAGAGAATGCAAGAGAGAAAGAAAAGAGAGAAAGAGAGAGAAAGCAAGAGAGAGAGAAAGAAGGCAAGAGAGAGAAAGAAAGCAAAAGAGAGAGAGAAAAGGATAGGAAGGGAGAGAGAGAGAGATAAGCAAAAAGGGGAGGAAAAAAGAGAAATGAGAAAATGATTGAGACAGAGAATGAGAGGAAAGAGAAACAAAAGAGAGAGAGAAGTGACTCTTGATTTAAAGCATATGATAAAAAGCACCCAAAGAATAAGAGAAAAAAACCCAGCCCTCACCTGTTTTTGGAAATGGTTCAAGAGTTTGTATACACACACACACACACACACACACAAGGGTGGGGGAGGAGACAGGGATGGAAAAAGAGAGGAGTGTGTCTTAGGGTGTCATTTTGTGTCATTTTGGTTGGTGGTGTTCCCCAGGATTTTGTAAATGTAAAAAATGTGCCGCGGCTCAAAAAAGGTTGAAAATGACTGTGTTAGGGTAATTTCTTTTTTGAAGGCTGAATATACTGCATCGGGAATGGATAATTGTGCCTTAAAAATTATTTCAAATATTTATTTTTATTTGCTAGTACACTTTATTACCTGCTTTCTCATGGAAATCAGGAACAGAATAAACTAGTTGGAAAGCAACTTGGAGGTCTTCTAGTCTAACCCCTATAGCAGTGATGGTGAATCTTTTTTCCCTCCGGTGCCGAAAGATTGTGGGCGTGTGCTTTTGTGGATGTGCGAGTGCCCACACCCATCATTCAATACTTAGGGAGAGCAAAAACAGCTTCCCCCGGCCCACGGAGGCCCTCTGGAGGCTGGAAATGGCCTGTTTTCCAACTTTTGGTGGGCTCAGTAGGCTGATGTATCGCCCTCCCCAGGCTCCAAAGGCTTCCCTGGAGCTGGCGGAGGGTAAAAATGCCCACCCCCACCCCCCAGAGGCTCTTTGAAAGCAAAAAACATCCTTTCAGAGCCTCTGTGCAAGCCAAAAACCAGCTGGCTGGCACACACATGTATGTTGGAGATGAGCTAAGGCAATGGCTTGAGTGCCAGCAGATATGGCTCCACGTGCCACCTGTGCCGTAGGTTCACCATCACTGCCCTATTGCATATCAGACAACTGGTTGTTCAGACTCTTTAAAACCTCCAGTGTGGGAGCACCCACAACTTCTGGAGGCAAGTTTATTCCACTGGTTAATTGTTTCACTGTTAGAAATTTCTCCTTAATTCTAGATGCTGATCTCCTTGATCAGTTTCCATCCATTATTTCTTGTCCTGTTTTTGAGTGCTTTGTATAATAGGCTGATCCTCTCTTTTTTGTGGCAGTTTTATGGCTGGGGGCTTGAGGAAGGCAAAACCACCCCCATTTTTGCAAAAACAATTGGCCCATTTTTCAACCATTTTTTTTTTTGCAAAAATTGGAGTGTTTTTGCCTTTCCCCAGCCTCACAAATGCTCTGTGCACCCCATTTTTGCAAAGAACAGGCCCAGTTTTCACAAAAATGGGAAGTGGGGGGCAAGGCTTCAGAAAGCCAAAAATTGCTGTATTCGGTGTATAAGACGCACTGACATTTCCACCCTCTTTTACGAGTGGGGAGGAAAGAGCATCTTATGCGCCAAAAATACAGTGTTTCAATAGTAAAGTTTCTATGCTGTCTCCTAGTCAAGCTCAGATTTTAGTTTCATCAAGATTGCTACTGCATCATTTTGCATCCTGCAACCAAGACTTTTTGTTAAAACAACAACAGCTTATCTCTGTTGCAAGACTTTCAAATAAAACTTCCATTTGATGGGCAACAGAGAAAACTTTATAGATTAAAATATAATAAATGAAGACAATTCTACATTATTTAACAGAATGGCAGCACTGTATTAATGAAAGAAATAATTTGCAAGTCCATTCACTAGAAGAAAAATGCTATTCCTGCAGCAGATGCAAAGAAATGTACATTCTAGCTACAGAATTTGATTTGTTCCATTGCCAATATACTATAGATCAGCAGCCCCAACCTTTTGGGCACGAGGGACCAGTTCCATGGAGAGAGGTTTTTCCATGGACTGAAATGGGCATGATTTCATGTGCTGCCTACATCCTAGGCAGGGGATTACTTGTTTGTGTGGCCCAGTTTCTGGCAGTCTGTGGAATGGTGCTGGTCCATGGCCCAGGGATTGGGGACTCGTGGTATAGGTGTTTTATTAAGTTATTAACACAATAATAACTATGCAAAGTTTATTCAAATAACCCAAGAAACAATTCAATATCTGCAGATAGTAGTGGAAATAGGAGGAAATAAAACATAAAATGAGGGAAAAGCAACATAATTATCAGGACAAACCAAAGGGCAAAAATAGCATAAGGGAATCTGGCATGGAAGAAAAAAAAGTTACGCACACTGATTTTTCTCCGAGGCTGCCGATGCATCTGACTCATCGTTTTTAGGATGTGTCGTGCATCTATTGATCCCACTAGTAGGATGTTCAGTTCAGGAATGCCATTCTGGGATAGTTTCAGATGCTCCGTGGAGGATTCTAGAGCTACAGAGATAATTAGTATGTTCATTCATGATTGCCAACATTCTATGTTAAAGATATATGTTATTTTCCTAATAGAAAAGTCCTGAATGTTCAAGAACTGGCAAGACATGTTTTCATATGTTGCATCTGTAAACAATTGCACATATAGTAAATAGTAATTTGCAGAAATGGAAAATGGCAGAGAGGCTGTTTTAACTTTGTGCTGTGTAGCGATTATGTTAGCTTCTGTTTACTATACTTACGGATCATGAAAACATACGATTTGACTGGAGAATCTAAATTTCTGCATGCACTCATATCAAGGAGGTACAGTCTTTTTACAAGTGTGAGTATGTCGAGATTAAACAGCATATTGGGACTGCTTTCACAAAATGCCCATCGTGGAAGACTTTGTCTTTTTCTTATAAAGCTGTCAGGATAGATATTATTCACCCAATTGTCCATTTATTTGAAGGCAATCCAACCCATCTAATCTACTTTTAGCTTTTTTCTTATACTCAAGGGAGTACATTTTCTCACAAAGCCCTGGGCTAAAAATTTCATTTTTAAAAGATTCTGTCAGGATGATGCAATGCCCCTACAGATTCAGAGCATTTTTTAAAATAAACACAAACCCAGAAAAAGAAATGAAGGATTGCTTTGAAATATATCAATTTCATATTTTCAATTAAAAACGCCTTAAAAATTCATAGCAAGTAGGATAGGCAGAACCTAAAAATAGTGATAAATGGGAGGAGGAAATATTATCACACAAGAGCATCAGGTTGTTTCTCTGTGTGTATGTATATTTGTTTATGTAACATATACTGTACATAGGGTGTCATCCAATAAAACATCAGCATCTGGTGGACCAAGAATACTTTTCATTTAGTTGCTAAAGGTAGCATCACATAGAAGCAGAGACAAGAGAGTTTTTGCTAGTGAAAGCGAAAAGCACCGTGGGATGAGGCTCCAATTTCATAATAAAACATGAAAGGGAGAGGAAAAGGGAACCCTGCATTTTGGGGGTGGGGGGTGGGAGTGAAACTTACACATTGCTTGCAAGTTGAGTGCTGGAGAAAACCCCCACCAAGCTGTGGTGCCAAAGCCATTACCAGTACCTGCTGCTAACATGGCTGTAAAGAAAACATAAACTTTATCAATTATGTATCAGGAACCTATCACAATTGATTTATTCTCTTGCTATAATGTTATCTACTTTTCACATTTTTATACAAACCTGATTTTCTTCTAATGGTGTCACTATGGGCAGCATGCAAGAGAAACGAACAATAACCAGAACAAATTACCATACATTAAAAAAAGCTACCCGATGTACAAATTATAAAATGGCATCCAAATACAGCAAGTAAGCAACTAGAAGGGAACGTCACTCGGATGGATCCAAACAGCAGGATCTTGATTTTGTCGTGACCTTGTTAATCTAAGAAAAACTATTCCTCCCAATTCCATCCTTTATCACAGAACTGATCTAGCTTATGAAATTGCTATCTCCCATCTTGTGCAAATTGTTCCCTGTATTTTTCATTTCTTGTGAGCAACTCCAGTTCTTGGAATTACTGTATGCTGTAATGTTTTTAGACTCTTATCAAACTGGAGAAGATGATAAAATGCTATTCTTTTGATTTTACTCCTAGATACCATGTACCTTTCCCTGAAAGGCAATTTGACTTATATCATTTGTGAACCAACATAGTTTAGGCTAACCTAAATTCAAAACTGAAAGGACAAACCTATTTACAAAAGACTCCCTGTTACTTCGCAGTGCTTGTCTCCATATTTAAGTGACCTGATCATATACATGTTTGTTCCTAATTCAAGCAAATCTTTTCACAGAGGACATGAACAGGCACAGAATATAAACCCCTAATTGCACCAATTTCCAAGGAATCAGGGTTAAGTAAAAGCATTTGCACTGAAAGGAAATAAGAATTCACTAAAAGACATGCAAAATTTAAAAAAAAATCAAAAGAGAAGGCTTTGCTGCAGCATTTGATATAACAGAAAGGTATTTGTCATATTCTGATCCCCACAATGACAAGAATGATGTCAAGGGACCATCTATCTATTAATTTATCATTTATCTACTAATATCCAGGACACCCAATTCTTAACACAGCTTTTCATTTTAATTATTTAAAAGTGCAAGCTTATAGAAGAATTCATAATGTTAAAAATTAGACCAATAAACTGAGGATTCTTAGTTTTAGATTTTCTCATATATTCTGAATAGAAAGCTGCTGTTAAGATGAAAAAGAAGGCAGCAGAGTAATATGTGATTCTAAGGTTGGGATGGAAAGATAATGCAGGAGGCATATACAGTATATGATTATTATCTCACTGATTTGGATTAGGAGTAAACATTCATAACACGAATGCAACTTTAAATAGAAGAAACTTGAATTTATTGTGAACAAATACTGTGGAGAACCTGGCAAATTTGATTTATTCATATGAATAAATACATAACTTTTGCATGGCATAGCAAAAGTTTTTAAGTTTTAATTCAGTTCTCTCTCTTAGAATTAGGAGTTGTGGCTTGAAATAAAAAAGCATGCTATCTATCTATCTATCATCTATCTATCTATCTATCTATCTATCTATCTATCTATCTATCTATCTATCTATCTATCTATTATCTACCTACCTACCTACCTACCTATCTATTACTGTGCAGAGAAAAGCTGTATTTCAGCAATGAGATATCTGCCAAACATCACAAGTTCACTTTTTGGCCTGTATAGGAAAAGCTGAGAAAATTCTTCTCTGAAACTCTTCTAAACCCATAAATAATAATAATTACAATTGTGAGTTACAATTAGTTAACTAATTATATAGGGCAGATTTTGGGTGCTTTGATTAGTGTTTGATAATATGTTTTAAAATGGAGCATCAAATAGATGTAATCAGAAATTGTATCTCACAATTTAATAATACAATAATAAAATAAACTGCAAAATATGAAATAGCTCTAATCTTACTACATTATGGTTTAGCACAATTTCCAATCCAGCTAATATTACTCTAAATCAGTATTTCTCAAAGTGTCAGGAATCTTAGGAGTCTGTGAAATCAATATATTAAAATGCTATCAAACAATTGTGAGAAGTGGTAATGGCAGAAAACATATCAATTTTATTTTTTAGTATAGTAAATATTGATAAATATAACTCATACCAATAAAAGCTTTTTTTGGAGTCCTAAATAATTTTAAAAGTGGGAAGGAGAACTGAGAGAAAGAAATTTAGGAAACACTAATGGAGAACTCCAAAGGCTTATGTGGATTATAGCTATCAATATTTTCTGTATTAGAAATTAAAATTAAGAAATCTTAAAATATCTCTTCAACATTGACGATGCCCTGAAAGGTCTCAGGGACCCCCATAGGCTCTCAGACTACAATTCGAGAACCAATTATCCATATCAGTGTTTTTCAAACTTGGCAGTCTTAAGGTGGAGTTCAATTCACAGATGTTGGCTGGGGAATTCTGGGAGTTGAAGTCTACTCATCTTAAAGTTGCCAAATTTGAAAAATATTGGCTTAGATAGTTTGTCTGAAATGTATATTTTGTAGAAAGCACCACTGAATTCAAACCAACTTATTTTTGAGTAAATTGCAGGCATAATGCACCTAAGATGCTATGATATTAATGGTCTGTGAGAGGAAAAAGAGGCAGTACCGTAATGATAATAGATTTAAAGCAATATATTCGTTGTGCAACAGCATGGCATGACCCTTGACATCTGATATTCATACAAGTAGTCCTCAACTTACCACAGTTCGTTTAGTGTTCAAAGTTGTAACAGCACTGAAAAAAGTGACTTGTGACTGTTTTTCATAGTTATGACAATTACAATATCCCCATGGTCACCTGATCAAAATTGAGAGGCTTGGCAATGGACTCATACTTATGACAGCTGCAGTGATATGGGGGTCATGCAATCCCCCTTTGCCACTTTCTGAGAAGCAATGGGGAAGCCAGATTCTAACAACCATGTCACTATCAAGGACAGTGATTTACTTTAAACAGTGGCAAGAAAGATCTCGTAACATGGGCAAAATTCACTTAAATGGAAATTTTGGGCTCGACTATGGTCGTAAATCGAGGATTACCCATTCCTTACCCCGAGTTTCCCTTAACCTCCTCCAGCACTGGGCTTAAATTTAATTTAAAACCTCCTCCACTGGATGTATGCCTGTTCTGCTCACCGGCACTGAAAGTCACTCCGGTCTATTCCGCCGTCCCTCCTACGCCTGAGTTTGCCTTTAAGTGGGTTTACCCTGTTATTCCCTCCGCCACGATCCTCTGCCGAAAAAATGGGTCGAGGCGCCCTTGCAAGGCGCAAATCTCTCTTCCCGCCCACCCTCCTGATGGAAGTCGTGACAGGCAGCTCCTTGTTCAATTAGTCGCGCCATAGGACGTGCGGCAGCCAATCGAAGCCCTGGAAAGGAAAAAGATAGGCGAGGCGTGTCAGGTAGTCAGGGACGCGGTCTCCCTGGCAACGGGGGCCTGCGGTGATGGAACGGCGTGCCTGGCGTAGATTTATCTCAGATATATGCTTTCTCCCCTTCTTTGTAGTTTGAATGAAATGGCATTTCCCCTCCTCTTCCTTCCATTTTAAGAACTCTAATATGTCAGGCGTGCAATATATGTACTCACGAATCTGTATTCATAATAACATAGAAATGTCTGTGGATGCAGTTATAAACTTTTTTTTTGGGGGGGGGGGGGCTTGTGGAGAGGAAAGGATTGTCGGATTTGCTCCTGGGTGGTTAAAGGAAACTGGAGGGGAAAATGTTTATCTACGGGAGAAGCGGCACTCTCTTGCTGATAGTATAAATATAGTTTATTGCAGGGAGGGATGGATCCTGACTATAATTGAAAGACTCTTGGCTGCCTTCTAGGGGTGGACCAGAGTTTTGCAACCTACTTAGGTTGCCTCTGATACTGCACCATAATCGGGATTGGGCAGAATAAATAATTGCAATTCAGACAGCTGCACCCCTCTCTTCGCTCTTTGATTGCAAAAGGTGGCAGGTTTAATATGTAGTTCATTATGTGCTATCAAATTGGTATCAACTTAAGGGGCGTACATAAGTGAACTAGTGTGCCTTTCGTCCCCTGTCCAATTGTCTTTCCTTTATCTCATATATCATATATATTTTCTTCCTTTCATATATCTTCTCTATTTTTATATATTTTCTTTATATATATATATCCTTTCATATATTTTCTCTATTTTTATATATTTTCTTTATATATATTACTTCATGTCTATTCTCTTCTATATGTATTGTGTATTGGACAAAATAAAAAAATAAATAAAATAAATAAATACACTTCTGGAACTATATAAATTTTCCTCCATCCATAATCTGTTCTTTTACTTGAGGTTCACCTCAATGATGCTCTCATCTTCATATGGAAATTGAGCATCCATCTTGCTGCTTGTCGTATACTTATCTTTCTTTCCTTCCTTCCATATTCTGTCATTAGAGCCTTTTCCAGAGAGCTGGGTCTTTGCATAAGGTGCCTCAAGAGGGATAGTTTGAGCCTGGCCATTTGTGCCTTCAGTGGGAGAACTCTGGGTTGGTTGGTTGGTTTGACTTCTATGCCGCCCAATCCCAAAGGATTCAGGGCAGTTTACAACAGTATAAAAATTACAAGGGCAATAAAAAGAAGTCAAATATAACAAACTATAAAATCTTAATTAAAAACCATAATCCCATTAACATGCATACATAATCCCATTAACATGCATACATTGACTAAAAAATACGACTTCAGTAACTGAATTGTCGAAGCGTGGAACTTATTGCCGGACTCTGTAGTGTCATTCCCAAACCACCAACACTTTACCCTTAGACTATCCACAATTGACCTCTCCAGATTCCTAAGATGTCAGTAAGGGGTGTGCATAAATAAGTGCACTAGATTGCCTTCCGTCCCCTGTCCTATTGCTCTCCTATATCTCCTATACCATTCTTCTTTCCTATATTTATTCTATTCTTTCACTGATATACTTTATTCCTATTTCTTCTATTCTATTCTTTCTTAGATATATTTTACTATGAGTATATCCTTGATAACCTTTATTATATATTTACTATATGTATACCCAATATAACTCTCATTGTGCAATGGACAAAATCAATCAATCAATAAATATGGCTATGATAATTGTTAAATTCATGGGCCCCAGGCCTGCGGGCAAAGCCAGGTCTTAGGGGCCTTACGAAAAACCAACAGGGTGGGAGCAGTACAGATGCTTAATGATTTGTTTGTTTTCTTAGTTTTCTATGATATTCTCAGGTGTTTTCAACAAATAATGTAGTGCTTGGGTTCAAATCTTAGTTCTCTTATTTAGACGACTGTAGGATAGAGTAACTCCAATGGAATAGGAATAGTTAGCTATCTCCCTTGTGAGATAAGCTAGCAATGTTTCATGTCTTGAAGGGTCTCAGTCATCCAGGTCATGGTTGTCCCAAAGATGCTTTTTCAAAAGGCAACTGGACTTTTCTCACCCAAGAAACTTCTTCACTTCTGAATTGAAGAATATTCTTGGATGAGAAGCAAAACATCTGCAGGGGGGAAATGAAGAAATCTCAGTTGCCTTTTGAAAAGGCACCTTTGGGAATGTTTTGTTATTCCATTCACTTTAGAATAAATGAATTAAAAATATAAGCAAAATAGTATTTAAAAAATATACGATTTTCACCATTGAATTTCCTCACCCTACCTGCTTTCTAGTGAGGGAACATTAATCACATTAACTAGGAATTCTTGAATTATAACTCCCAAATATCTTATAAGTGTTGGTTGTGGAAGGCTGGATTAAGATAGAGAAAAAATAGGGATCAGTTAATGCAATAAAGTGATCCTGCATTTAGCTTTGAGGATTCAGTACCATTAACAAAAATATAGGTGAACAGGACAGGACTTTACAAAAGGATGAGAATATTTTTCAGGCTCTTCCCCAACCCCAATAGAGCCGTAAACAAAAACAATAAGAAGCAACACATTTGAAATATAGAGATCTCTTATTTATTAACAGCCAAGAGTACTGTTTGGTCAAATACATCAATATTAAAACTGATTTCAAAAGAGGAGTAGAAGCGGTTTTGAAAGGACAGCACCGCTCAGAGGGTAATTCATAGGAACGAAGGGAATTGAAACAACACACACCAGAGTTACAAAGCCTTCTGCACTTTACACAATCCCTTCAATCATAACAGTTACACAAATCTTCAAAACTTAGAAGGTGGCCTCTTTCCAATGCTGGGCAGTTGATTTAGACACCTACATTCCTGATGATGCCAAAATGTGGAAAGAATGTGTAGAAATTGGGGGAAAGATTGAATCATTAGCAAGATACAGTGGATGGAAGTACAGCACGCAGCACTGACTGACAGTTCCAATATTATCTTTGATATATTGATCAATTCTCAAGGACTGAGAAAAGGAAAATGAGGTGAACTTTTAGCTGCATGGAATGATCAACCGTTCGACATATTAAACATCTCATGGCTCAGCAAAGTGCCATATTAATGCTCTCCACTAATGTTCATAATTCAAAGTAGAAGAGATGTATGTGGCAGGTCAGTGGAGATTAATGTGATGAGGCTAACAGAGTGAGGCATATTTTAAAGTTGAGTGGATACTATCAACACCACAACTACAAAAACACACTAACTAGAAAACAAAATGGCCACCACTATGCCTCTCACGGGCAAAAATCTTGGCCTAGATTTTTTTTAATTTGTCTGGTGAGTTGGGAGCATTATTAAATCCCAATACATCTCCACAGAATTAATAAAAATCTTCACTGACTAGAAAACTGACTGGATCAACATTCTCTTTATATTATTCTAGTTTGCACCAGTTAAATATTAATATATCCTTTTCCCTTTTTGGGTAAAATGAAAGTGATCCATTTAAACTAATGTCTGAAATAATAATACTTTTGAGGGTGTCAGTTTAGTTGTTGTATGTGAGGCGATTGTCTCTTCTGGAGAAACTAAATACATTTTTACTCAGCAAAGGATGGGAATTGTACATGACTTTTTTCATGTATTATACTGAAATCTTGAAAATGAAATTGAATACTTTTTTTCCTGTTTTATCAACTGTTCATCAGAAATATTGTTAAAATCTTAAAACAAATTGAAACCATTTTTCTTATTCAGAAAATGAGATAGTATGAATATCCTATTGGAGGAAGATAGACATCTAATTTATAGTCAGATCTATGAATCCCAAATAAGCTTTTGCCTGTTGATATAATTATTATTTCTTTTACTATAAATAAACCAATTTACAATTCTGTTTCTCAATATTATTTTCCGAGGAACTGTGTAAATGTTTTATTGTACGTGAAGGAAACATATGCAGTCCTCGACTTAAAACCATTTGTTTAATGGCCATTCAAAGTTACAATGGCACTGAAAAAAAGTGATATATGACCAGTTTTCACATTTACAACCATTGCAGCATCCACATGGTCATGTGATTAAAATTGGCAACTGGCATATATTTATTACATTTGCAATGTCCTGGGATCATGTGACCACCATTTTTAACCTTCCCAGCTGGTTTCTCTCAAGCAAAGATAGATTTACTTAAAAGCCTCATGATTTCAATTAACAACTACAGTGGTTTACCTAGCAACTGTGGCAAAAAAGATTATAAAACAATTTTCTTGCTTAGCAATGAATATTTTGGGCTCAGTTGTGGTCATAAGTTGAGGACTGTATGCAGACCATCTGTTGTTCTTTGTCAAAGACCTTAAATTCTAAACCACTTATTACAAATGTTTGCATGCTTTTCCAAAAGTGAAATACCCTGTTACTCAGGAATTTGCAAATGTGTGGACTATGGCTTTTGAAATGTCGTCCCTATACAACATGCTTCAGTTTTCGAGGTATCCCAAAGGCTTCTCTCATTTAATACCATTACAGATTGGCATCTCACCACTTCTATCACCAGCATGTTGAAAGACATAGAAACTATTGAATTCTTAGAAGCTCTCCTCAGTTTTGTGCACTTCTGATACAAGAGACTACATTTCCCCTCACTACAACTTAAGTGGCTCGGTTAATGGGAGTCATAACCTTGCTTGCATACCTGGAGGGCACCAAACTGGGAAATATGACTGTCTAGGAGAACATGAAAGCAGTGATAGGAGGACAAATACTGGTAGAATATCTGTCTGTTCTATACATCTTTAATTTTTTTCTCCCTTAAACAGAATCACTAAGGTATCAATCCTATATCCATTTAGCTCCATTAGTCAAATGTACAGGCGATGAGTAAAGTATATAGGGATTGATTGCACTGTCAGATCTTATTTATTCCCCTCCCCTCCTCAGTTCTTATTTTACAGCAAGAATAAATAAAAACAAAATCACTAACTTATAGCCAAAATTAGGAAGTGGAAATGAGGAATCTTGCCTCAACAAAAACTACTGTATTAGATAAGAATTGTAGCACTCTTTTTATATAAATATTTGGTATAATCATGTATTGAGAACCTAGTAATGCTTAACCCTTAAGTCTTTTTTCTGATATAGTCATTAATAGGTAATCTTAGAGATGAGGCTTATTATTAAAATGATGGTTATCCTCTTGTAAAGGAGAGTTCTCCCTTCCCTTGAAATTAGAAGCACCTGCAAGATGCAAGATTTAAAACTATAGTAATGGGATGAGAAATCAATTTCAGCAAGTGCTATAAAAATATGGGTAAAAATCTTAATATTAGTATAAAAAGGTCTAATTTTATTTTATTTTTTAAAGAAGGGCATACTTTTGAAATATTATGATCCTATGCAGAATTTGCTAACATAAAATTTTGGCATAAAAATTACATATATGTATTTTAATCCAGGATTATAAAACAAAATTTTTGCAGTTTATAGTTAATCTTAATTTTGATTCTGCTGAAAATAGCTGGCAGTGTAATCAGCTTATAAATTCTTAGCAAGTCATTCAAATTTTAAACAATTATAGAATATGTCTAATAAATTGTAATGTTGTTATACCAAAAGTATTGTAAACATTAGGCCTTTGAAAAACTATTGTCAAACATTTTAAATCCAAGAGTAAACTTTTTGAATAAATGTATTTTTCTCATTTATAAAATGCTTCAAACTGCTTTCTAACAAACAGGAAACCTATTGCAGTTGTATAATAAACCAGTTTTAAGCTTGTAGCAAAAATGTAAACGTTATAACAAAGCAAAATTATTACAAGTTGGATAGTAAATATAACCTGCTTCCAGGAAGTTTGTAGCAAATTTTACCTAATACTCTTATTAATATCAAACATTTCATAAACATACATATTGTAAAGCACAAGTTCTCAAACAGATAAATGCATAAGCAAAACTGTTATAAAACCCAAAAAAATTAATTGAAAACAAACCAACAAACCTTATGAATAGCTTAATATATTGGATAATGGGTAACACACTATTATATTCTAGCATCAAACTGTAGGATCTATAAATTATTTTTTCTAGTATGTGGAAGTTTTGTAATAAGATGGTTTGAATATTCTACATTATGTTTAGTAAAATTTTACATATGGAATCTACACATATGACATTTTACAATTTCAACCTACCTAGTCCTATTTTGGACAGTGTCGATAATTTAAGGAGGAGTATACATCTGAAATACTTCCGAATCCAGAAATTCTAATCTCACTCTTATCCTGCAAACCTATAACATCTTATCAGAATATCTTTGAATTAAATAGGGGTTTTTCCCCAGCTAAATGGATATAAATTCTAGCCTTAGTCATAACTTTAAAGCATTATGAAATTGTAGAAAACTTATTTTTAAATTAAGTTTTCAAGTGTTCTGTTCTATTTTTTTAATCTAAGATCCAAGATCCAGCTTTATAAAGTTGTTTTATAATAGTCTCCAAAATTTTTAGTTATTGTAATTGGAGCTCATTGCAACTTTTAGGAAATCTATTACTGAACATATATTTGTAGATATTGTTGATTATAGATTTCCTTGCAAGGTCTAATTTTCAAACATGGTAACACAGCAGCATTCAAAATGTGTATGAAATGATACCAGTTACAAATTTAGTTTTGAACCTATAGTGTAATCAAATAAAGAGAATTAATGGTAGATTTATTTGGAGTCTGGTTGCCACATTTGACAGATAAACTATTACTATTTATTAATGCTTTTGTGGGGTGGGGGGAAAGGCTGTTTTTACATAAGGCTCGATTTTCAAATGCATAAGTCAAATCTGAAATATGTATCTAAATCTTCATAAATTGCTTTGTAAGCTTCGTGGTTGACTTACAGTAAATCTCTCACTTGTCTTCAATTACTAAGTAAGCATTCTTTCTTTTTTTCACACAGTGGATTAAAAAGGTATTTTTTTCTCTCGGAGATTTTTTTTCAAACAAGAAATGGCTCTGAGAAAAGAGACAAGCTTCCCTCCCACCCCCCAACAGGCATATTCAGGGGAGCCTCACCCACACACTCCCATTTGCTTTGGATGGGAGATGGAATGGTTGCCGGAGAAGTCGGCCCAGAAATGAAGGCTATCAAGATGTTTTTATCCCAATTGCTGCATCCACATCATCTTCAGGTTGCAGAGTATGCCACTGAGCAATAGGTCTTCGGGGATTGGCCAGCATATCAGACCAATGGCGCAGCTCAGTGCCCGTGGCATTACAGCCTACAAAGATCTTCCCAATGGCCTCGTTCTTGCCTAGTTTGTCATAATCCAGAACCGTCAGGACAACTTGGACTTTCTATAGAAAGAGAAAAGTTGGTCATCAGCATGAAAAGTAATTGGAGGGATGCATGAATTCAACTGTCTTTCCTACCACTGTTGCCCACTGGGGTGCAGCCTAGAGAGTCCAGCTTGTAGGAATAATGGCAGAGAGGGGGATAAAAGATATTGGTTTGAACCTATCACATCTCCTAGCTTCACAATCAGTGGTGGGATTCAGTCAGTTCAGACCGATTTGAGCGAACTAGTAGAGAAAATTTTGATCAGTTCAGAGAAATGGCATATCCCACTGGCCCCACCTCTTCCCACCCACTTGCTCACTCACTGTTCGCTCTACCCGCTCACCACTCGCCCTGCCTACTTGTGTTTATTTGTCCCATCCTGTTCCGCCCAATCACTCCTCATCTCACCTCCCCGGCATAGCTATTGCTTGTTTGGTTCCTCACTTATGTTGACAACAGTCTCTGCAGACCAGCCAGCTTGCCTGCCTTCCCATGTGGCGCCCATCGCCCAGCTGATTTCCTTGCCCACTTTCCCGGCTCCCCAGCCATCACAGCTGACCTGGACCTTAGCCTAGACCAGTGTTTTCCAACCTTTTTTCTCCAGGGGAGCCCCCGTGGTTCAGAGCCCCATGCCGCCCAGCTGTTCTGGCACTCTGGACCACGCCCACCCCTGCCAATCCTCCACTGTTCTTTTTTGTGGGAGTGAGGGAGAATGAGAGAGGGAGAAGAGAGAAACAACGAGAGAGCGAAGGGAAAGAAAGAAAAAGGGAGAGGAAGAGGAAAGAGAGAGAGAAACAGAAATGAAAGTGAGAGAAATGAGAGCAAAAATATCTCGGGGACTGCCTTCTGCTGCAGAAATCCCAGTGACTGGTTAGGTCCCACCGAGTTGGCCTTCTCCGGGTCCTGTCGATGAAACAATGTCATCTGGTGGGAGCCAGGGTAAGAGCCTTCTCTGTGGCAGCCCCGACCCTCTGGAATCAACTCCTCCCCGGAGATTAGGACTGCCGCCACCCTCCTTGCCTTTCGCAAACTCCTTAAAACCCGCCTCTGTCGTCAGGCATGGGGAAATTGATTCCCCTGGGCCGTTTCCGCTTTATGTATGGTTTGTATGAGATGTATGATTGTTTTTATATTAATGGATTTTAAATTGTTTTAATTTTGGTTTTCTACTGTTTGTGTTGTTGTGAGCCGCCCCGAGTCTTCGGAGAGGGGCGGCATGCAAATCAATCAATTGATCAATCAATCGATCGATCGATTGATCGATCGACCAAATAAATAAATGAATGAATGAATGAATGAATGAATAAATAAATAAATAAAGGCAGGAGAAACACATGAGAGAGAGAAGTGGGGGAAGCGGGATAGGTACACAGAAATGAGAGAGACCTGGAAGGAGAGAATCTGCCTGAGAGAACGGCATTCTGGGAGGAGGTGGAGGCAAAAGCGGATTAAGGCGGAGGGAGTGGTGAGTGCTGCTGCTGCTCCTGGTCAAGGGTTTTTTCTCTCATTAAGTTGCAGAACCCATGGCTGGCCCTTGCGGAACCCTTGGGTTTCGCGAAACCCTGGTTGAAAAACACTGGCCTAGACCATATGGTGCCCAGAGCCCAGCTGCTCTCTGACTTCCTCGCTCTGATCCTAAGCCTTCACCACTCCCTAGTTAGGTAAGTTTCGGTTTTACTTATATCTCACCCCCAGGCAGGGAAAGGCTGCCCATTGCTGGTGCTCCTAGTGGTGGAGCATATGTGTGTTAGGCGCGGGTGGGCTCAGGCATCGCCACAAGACTCGGCTTCCTGCACATGCACAGAAGACAAATCTCGCATGAGGATGCTCGCGTGCACGAGATTTCGCCAATTTTTGGCAATTTCTTTGCTTCCATATATGCACGGAGGCAAAAAAAAAAATGCCACACCATCCTGCGTGCCCACCCACCTGTGAGCTGGAGCTGCGCGTGCAGCTTCAATTTTCCAACCGCAACTGCATACCTGGCCATACCGGCTGCAGCCCAATGCTGCCCCCAGGCTGTTGAATGCATTTCCCCTGGGAAATCTATGCTCACTACTCACACTTGCTTCAGACTACACCCTCCCCCCCCGGGGTCAAGCAATTTACCTGGCCTGCAGCCTTCCAGGGCTGTGGCGGGTGGCAGCATGGGGCCAAGCAAGGATGCAGGGGGTGGGCTGCAACATGGGTGCAGGTGATTGAAATGATTTGGGTAAGGTTCTTACCTTACTGCCCCATCCATAAAGCGCTGCAGCGAAGGGAAGCAGCTGGGTCTGGTCATTGTCTTGGGAGAACACCTGGAGCATCTCCCTGAGTGCCTGAGCGCCTGAGGCTTGCTGTGCTGTGAAAAATGCTCTCCCAGCAAGAGCATCAGTGGAGAGAAGCAGCTGCTGACCCGGAGAGCACATGGAGCCCCTCCACATCTTCTCCAGGTCAGCAGCTGATTTCTCTCCACTGCTGCTCTTGCTGGGAAAGTGTCTTGTGCAGCACAGCAAAATTTAGCAAGTGCGAGTTGCCACTTTGGGTCCTGTAAGTCCCATCCAGAAAGCGCTGCGGCAGAGAGAAATAGCATTTAACCTGGCTGCTTTTACCTGTCGCGGCACTTTCTGGATAGGTCTTAGAGGAAAGCGGCGGCTCATGGTTGCTAAATTTCACAGTAGCAGACACTCTCCCAACAACAGCATCAGTGGAGAGAAACTGCCACTGACCCAGAGAGCACATGGCGCATCTCCCCAAGCACCCAAGGCATGTCAACAGGGCTGCATGAAGCGGCTGCAAGATTAAGCAACAATTTGATGGGTGGGAGGCCTGAGAGAGTGCCTACCCAGAGTGCCGCTGCTGCCACTCTGGAGCTCTCCTTCCGCCACCACTGCCACCACCACCTGCCACCTCTGGCTCTCTCCTTCTGCCACCGCTGCCATTCTGGAACTCGCCTTCAGGATGGATCAGTAATTTCTTGCTTTGCTCTCCAGGAAGGTCTCCGACGGGGAGGGCTGTGTGCCCAGACCAGGCACTTTTCCCCGGGTCTCCCACCTCGCATGGGGCAGCGGAAGGAGGGAGTATGTGGTGGTGGGGAATGCTACCTGCAGTTCTTGCAGCCAAAGCTGGAATATCTGCAAACTTGCATACATATATATTTGAGGTCTTCTGCTTTGAGAAGAAGGCTGAACACCTCCAAGGTGTTGTGAGTGCTCCTTGTCCACCTCAGGACATGTCAGATTCTGAGGAGGATGAGCCAGGCCCTTCTGAATACCCTGGGCCAGGGGGGTTGCCAGCTAAAGCAAAGAGCGAGAATGAGGGAGAAAGTTACCTGAGTGAGTTTGAGGAACCACTGGAGGGGGGTTGATATGACAATGAGGGAGTGGTCCCAGTCAGAGGATGAAGAAGACCTCAGAATAGAAAGTCAGTGGATAGACGCTCCCTAGAGGAGATTGCTCAGAAAGCGAGAGGAGTTGCATAGCAAACAGTATGAATGTATTTGTCTTAGCCTCTTTGTGGTGTGATGTCACTTCCAGGCAATATAAAGGCAAAGGATCTTGGGAAATTGGGTGTGGGGATTCAATGTTGTTCAATGGAAGGGATGTGAGCCTGGGTGTGTGCTTGAACAAGGCTTTAAATCCATGATTTCTGCCAGAATAAAACTCATTTCTCTGCTGGATGCTTGTTGCCAGGACTCCAGTAAGAAAAATTCATATGCTTAAATGATAAACGGGTTGTGTTATCTAGGAATGCTGATTAAGCTAATTTTGGCGCCTTTCCCGGACATTGTTGACATTTAGCTCTAAAGAGAAAATACTCTGCTTTTCGTTGTGTGCTTATTATATCAATAAAGAGTTTAATTTATTCATAAAATAAAGGATTTTTGAGTGTAAGGAGAGATGAATAACTTTCAACTGCGGGTTTCTAAAAAAAATGTTATTAAAATGAGTAAATCAGCTCTTTAACTCATTAGTCCAGAAGGAGCAAAAGAGATAGGACCCCAATGAGGGGTAATAATGGAATAACAGTTGAAAGGTTGTATAGTACAACCCCATGCTTAGGCAGGAAAACTGAGGATGCCAAAATCTGAGCAGAGAGCCCGGGAAAGGTGTCAGAATAACAGAATAATACCTAGAACAGTGATGGCGAACCTGTGGCATGGGTGCCACAGGTGGCACGCAGAACCATTTTTGCTGGCACATGAGCTGTTGCCCTAGCTCAGCTCCAACATGCGTGTGCCGGCCAGCTGGTTTTTGACTCACACAGAGGTTCTTGGAGGGTGTTTTTGGCTTCCAGAGAGCCTCCAGGGGGATCGGGGAGGGCGTTTTACCTTCCCTCCCAGCTCCAGGGAAGCCTTTGGAGGCTGGGGAGGGTGAAACAGGAGCCTACTGGGCCCACCAGAAGTTGGGAAACAGGCTGTTTCCAGCCTCCAGAGGGCCTCCGGTGAGCAGGAGAAGCTGTTTTCACACTCCTCAGGCATTGAATTATGGATACGGGCACTTGCACATGCACGATAGCACACACACACACACACACTTTCGGCACACGAGGAAAAAAAGATTCGCCATCACTGACCTAGAAGGTCTTTGGATGGGGGGGACCCTATGCCATTTCAGAGAAATAGCTGTCCAGTCTTCTCCTTAAAACTTCCAGTGATTGAGCACCCAGAAGTACCTGGAGACAAGTAATTCCACTCGTTAATTATTCCATCAGGAAGTTTCTCCTTAATTTAAGTTGCTTCTCACTTTGTTCAGTTGACGTCTATTGCTTCTTGTTTTACCTTCTGCTTATATATTGCCTCCCCTTCTTTGTGGCAGCCCCCCAAAAGCCTGTTTTGTGACTTGCCTATCGCACTCTTGGGCAAAGCATATGAGCCATTTCCTCCTTTCAGTGATCCATGAAAGTACATCTATAGTATGTAGATGCAAATCATAAAGTCGAAAAAAGATGAATAACATTTTTACAAAACTATAGATACATTGAGGTGGGGCGTGACAAGGAGTGGTTGGGAGGGGAGGCGCTGGGTGAGGCACCCCTCAATGTGAGGGATGTCGAGTGGGCCATCACGCCCACCCAGTCACATGTCCGCCAAGCCATGCCAAAGAACTGGTAGTAAAAAAAAATTGAATCCCACTATAATTATCTGAGTTTTCAAGACCTTTGGTTTCCAAACAGTTTGATCCTTCAGGTCAAGTGAAAGCTGACAGTGATAAATTAGCCCACAGTGAATCTTGGCATTAAAGCATTATCTTGAAGAATTGCAAAGGGTTACAGTTCTAAGGATTTTCATTCTCCAAGATAGGCAAATCCTAATAAGTGTAGCAAACTCCACAACATTCTTTCCCAGTGTGTTAAACATTGGGTATATTGACTTTAACTTTGGCAGAAAGATGCCTTGTTAATTCTTTAAGAATGTAGACTCTGGGATGAGTTACAAAGAGCTTGGTCTTGCAGTAAAGTAAAGTGCCGTAGCTTGCAAAATAAACAAGCTCAAGGTCCTCTAAAATACATTCAATAGTCCAGTAATTCTTGTTTTGAAACAAACAGTGCCAAACTTGGACGCATGAAAGTGACTGGAAATAATTGGAGAGCATTTTCAAGTGAAATGGGATCACAGAGAAGGAAGATTTACCTGTATTTGTTCAAAAGGCACCTCAAAACTGAAGGATTCATTATAATAGGGATTCAGTGTATTTTTCTTGATAGTTGTTTTCTTCTTCTTGATACGTTTCCCACCCTGCATGAGATGGATCTTCACATATGGATCTTGGGTAGGATGACAAAGGGGGGAAAAAGATTTGAAAATGCTTTATGATTCTTTTACTCCCAATACCCTGATGAGAAAAAGTGCTTTTGGGAAAAGTAACAAAGGGCAAAATAGTTGTATTTATGTATGTATTTTCAGTGTTGACCAAAACAAATCTTTGTGGCAAGTTTTAAAGCATTCATTGAGCAGCCAAATCAAGAAAGAATACTATGTACGTTCATTCCCATATTTTGTATAACTATTGATCCAAATTAATGGACCTGGATCATTTCTCTGTCTTTTTTAAAAAAATACCTACAAATTTTGGAGAACCAGCTGAACTATATATACTGCTCAAAAAAATAGAGGGAACTCTCAAATAACACAACCTAGACCTGAGTGAATGAAATATTCTCATTGAATACTTTGTTCTGTACAAAGTTGAATGTGCACAACAGCATGTGAAATTGATTGTCAATTTCAGTGTTGCTTCCTAAGTGGACAGTTTGATTTCACAGGAGTTTGATTTATTTGGAGTTATATTGTGTTGTTTAAGTGTACCCTTTATTTTTTGGAGCAGTGTGTATATATATATACTGTATAGTCGTAGATCACAGGTATATGTATATAGATTGTTGTGAGTTTGGGTTTTTTTACATGTAATATTTTGAATGTCTTTGTGATGATTTGGTGAAATCACATTCACCATCTTCAGGCTGAAGTTATTGGCCTCGTGTTGCTCTGAGTAGTATCAGCATGAAGCCAATAACTTTAGCCTGAAGATGGCGAATGTGATTTCTCAAAAACGTTGCAAAACACTCAAAATATTACATGTAAAAAACCCCTGAACTCACAACAATCTAATACACACACACATACACACATATACACACACACACGAAGGTCATGGCACATTTGGGTTTCTTCCTGTGTAAGTTTCAGAGATTTCTGGAGACGAAAACATGCATACACACATACACACACACACACATGTACACACACACACACGTACATGTACACACGTATATATTCACCAGGAAAATTTGCAGCCAGAAATTAAAAGAGAACGGCAGGGACCCCAAAAAGAGATCGTATGAAAATTAAAATGTTCAGCAATTTAAATCAAGTCTAATGGCTTAATTCTTACCTGAAAGCCCTCCCACATCCATCTTTTTGAGGTTTTTGGCTTCTAACACAATCACTGTCAGTTTTCCAGCTGTAGGGACATATCGGAGTGAAAAGCAAATGTCTCCCAACTTCTCATGCTGTAGAAAGAAATGAACAATTATTTCGAAGCTAGGATGGATATTTCTCGTAAGATATTGATGGCATTGTCAAGTTCTTAAATTACCATTCAAGAAGATAATTGATTATCAATGAATTAGGTTGGTTATTACCCCAGTCACAGGTAGTTTTCCAAAGAAAAGCTTTCCCCATTTCTAATATATGTAAAGCCACTAAGGTAAAGTGACCAGATTATAACTTCAGTAAAGTGGGACACCATGGGAGGTGTGGGGGATGATGGATGACTGAAAAATCCCTACAGACTTTTACCTCAATGTTTGTTTTTGTGTATTACTTCCCAGTCTGACACTTCTATCAATTTATTATTCTATCAACACTTCTATCAATTTATTATTCTATCAATTTATTAACATTTAAATATGTTACAGGGTTAAATAAGGTCCAGGAGGGAAGTGTTTTTAATAGGAAAGTGAACACAAGAAGAAGGGGACACAATCTGAAGTTAGTTGGGGGAAAGATCAAAAGCAACATGAGAAAATATTATTTTACTGAAAGAGTAGTAGATCCTTGGAACAAACTTCCAGCAGACGTGGTTGGTAAATCCACAGTAACTGAATTTAAACATGCCTGGGATAAACATATATCCATCCTAAGATAAAATACAGGAAATAGTATAAGGGCAGACTAGATGGACCATGAGGTCTTTTTCTGCTGTCAGTCTTCTATGTTTCTATGTTTCTATTATCTTTCCTGTTTTTGAAAAGCATAAAAACAGTTAAGCAGTAAAAACGGGAAGAGAGCGAAGTAGTTTGCCTGCTCTCTCTCTCTCTCTCTTGCTGTTGGGCATGCGGAAAGCAACCCGTAGCCTGGACTTTATTCGCTTTGGACTGCCCAGAGCAAATAAAGTGTTTCCTTTCTCTGGGCGCTGGGAGGAGGAAGCTTCTCCTGGTACCCAGAGAAAGGAAACGTTTTATCCGCTCTGGGCAGACAAGAGAAAGGAAAATTGGGACTTTTTAAAAACCCCATGGGACATGGGACAAATTATTAAAAATTGGGACTGTCCCACCAAAAACGGGATGTCTGGTCACCTTACACTAAGGCAATTTTCAAACTACCTGTCAGTTAAGAGCCCTTCCCCCTAAAGTTCTGCACAGGTTCTTACCTCCTCCTTCTCTGCTGACTGCAGATCGCGCCACTCCTCAATCACGTGCGCCAAATCCACAGTGTTCATGGGGATACGGATCTCACCAATGACATCATGCTTGGAGAAACGGTCAAAGTCGTAGACAGCCATGACGAGAATCTTACCACCAAGTTCTGAATAAGGGACCTAGGCATTAAACATGGTGGAGATGCAGGATTAAATGGTGGGCACTTTCAGTTGAGAGTTTGTTGGTGGGTGAGGGATCAGAGGGGTGAAATGAAGGGGAGTCACAGAGTAGATGAGGAGGGACGAGCTAAAAAGGAAGGTGACAAGGTGCATGTGGAATAAATGTATTTGTTTATATTTGGAAATTTGGCCAAGAAAAAAGAAACGTGGACTTACTTTAAAGGTGAAAGATTCATTAAATGTAGGGTTGAGAGTCTTGCGATGGACTTTGGTTTCAAACTTTTTCTTCTTCTCTGGAAGCAGGAAGACTTTGACGTAAGGATCAGAGGTACCCCCAATGTCCAGAGCTGGGAGGTCAGCAGCTTGTATTATACCCACAACCAACTGTGGGGAAAATTTAAAATGAAAACATTCAAACTTAGGAAAGTGTCTTCCACTGAGCCAAATCATTGATCTATCCAACTCAGGATTTCTTGGTCCCTCTGAGTATATTCTCACAAGCAGGAATTTCCTCAAGCACCTTTAAACATGTAATCACCTTACTTTATCCACAATATTTAAAAATAGTCTAGATGAAATTATCTTCTAATTCTAATATTTCTGTGCTAACTATTGTCTTTTTTTCTAAGGAGGTAAAGAGAATGCAACGTGAGAAAATATTATTTCACTGAAAGAGTAGTAGATCCAGTAGACCAGAATATCTCCGGGACCGCCTTCTGCCGCACGAATCCCAGCGACCAGTTAGGTCCCACAGAGTTGGCCTTCTCCGGGTCCCGTCAACTAAACAATGTCGTTTGGCGGGACCCAGGGGAAGAGCCTTCTCTGTGGCGGCCCCGACCCTTTGGAATCAACTCCCCCCAGATATCAGAGTTGCCCCCACCCTCCTAGCCTTTCGTAAGCTCCTTAAAACCCACCTCTGTCGTCAGGCATGGGGGAATTGACATGTTCCTTCCCCCTAGGCTTATAAAATTTATGTATGGTATGCTAGTGTGTATGATTGGTTTTTAACTTGTGGTGTTTTAAAATTAATTTAAATATTGGATTTGTTTACATTGTATGGCGATTGCTGTGAGCCGCCCCGAGTCTGCGGAGAGGGGCGGCATACAAATCTGATTAATAAATAAAATAAATAAATCCTTGGAACAAACTTCCAGCAGACGTGGTTGGTAAATCCACAGTAACTGAATTTAAACATGCCTGGGATAAACATATATCCATTGTAAGATAAAATACAGGAAATAGTATAAGGGCAGACTAGATGGACCATGAGGTATTTTTCTGCCGTCAGTCTTCTATGTTTCTATGTTTCTATTTTGTGATAGAAGTTGACCACTAAAAGCAGCTGAGATGATAGGAAGAAACCAGTCTTTTCCAATTATTTTTGGAAAAGGTATGAGCTGGAGTTAGAATCTGGGACTTTCAAACATAATGTGTTGTAAGCCGTCCCGAGTCCTTGGAGAGGAGCGGCATATAAATCTAAATAATAATAATAATAATAATAATAATAATAATAATAATAATAATGTGTATATTATTTTGCTGAACTATTGTATAACATTTCCTTGCACCCTTAATTTGAAATATTGCCAATAGGATAGGATGTAAGAACTGTAATTACTGTAGATAAGTAATACAGTTAATGAAAATAAATTGCCTAGTTGTCCTATTTTATGGTGAAATCATCCTTCATTTGATAGAATCCTTTTGGTAATTATCTAGTTCAAGTTTTAAAAGAAAAGACACTAAAAATGCACATCCAGAATTGGCAGTAGAAAGATGACACCATCTTTCCCATTATAGAAAGAATTATTGAACCCCCATTTACGTGATAGTAATTATTTCTCCATAGGGACGCGGTGACTCGGGGGCTACGACAATGAAGTTGTTGATCAGAAAACCGGCAGTTCAGCGGTTCAAATCCCTAGCACCGTAGAGTGAGTTCCGGTTACTTGTCCCGGCTTCTGCCAACCTAGCGGTTCGAAAGCACGTCTTTGGACAGCGCTGGCTCTTCGGCTTAGAAACGGAGATGAGCACCGCCCCCTAGAGCCGGAAATGACTAGCATACTGTGCGGGGGGAACCTTTACCTTACCTTTCATTATTTCTCCACATGTACCAATATTCATTAATCAGAATGTGCAAGTAACTTTCCAGAACTTGTCTTTTCTTGACAATACATTTCTTATTGTCTGGATGGTGCTTGAGCAGCTTCCTAAACTGACAGGAACACAAAGATCAGTCTGCAACTGTTTGAAGCTGAGGCTCGTATATTTGTCTTGCCCACCTGTGTGCTCTGGAAGTCATAATCAAGAGAGTACTGGAGTTTCCCCAGCTTCTCCTCTGGCTTCTCCACTTCCGTTTCCTGTAACAGTGATGGATCTAAATCCTCGACCTCTGGCTGTACCTGGAAGGAAGGAAAGGAGGAAACGGATGAAGTAATCAACAGAGAAGCATTAGGAATTAAGTAGATGAACAACTTCTGCAAAAGCTTCTGTTCACCCTTTCCTATTCTTTATCCAATTTTGGCCATGATGGGCTGCCAAAATTTTTATTGCCACACTGTGGGCATGGCTTATTTTGTGGGTGCGGCTTGGTGGTCATGTGACTGGGTAGGAGTGGCTTGTCAGCCATGTGACCACATGGGAGTGGCTTACCAACCAAGAAAAGTTTTCAAATTGGTGCTTGGACTCTTTTTCAGTTGATTTAGTCCCTTTATTTGAATAGCCACAAAAAGGACACATGATAGACAGCTTTATTTGTTGAAGAGCACAGTAACATTTTAAGGTTTTGTACTGAACCCACAAGATTCAGTATGATAACAGATTAGGCAGGTTTCTTTAACTGCTCTAAAAGTTCAGTTCTAGATAATGATTAAAATGATTAAAGGTTGAAGGGTTAAAATATACTATTTAATTATTTCCTATTTTAAACATAATTAAGGATCATACTAAGGTACTACAGAGGGAAGAACAATTTTAAAAAACTATTAAGTATTCAATAAATAGTGTATACATTTACTACCCCTCCCCCATGGGGGCAGCAGCTCATTACTGTTCCATATATGTTGAGATTGTTAAATTTCTAAATAATTCAATCCCCCAACTCCCAACTCAGCAGAGGTACCACAACTCAGAATCTGAGTGCCTTCCTACCTAGCAATTCCGATGGTTATAATCCTTGAAAGGCATCAGGGAAAGGGATGGGGAAAACCAATTTCGCTTGATCAGATGTTACGTGGCATTGATGCAAGGATTCGGTCAGTGCTAGTTTTACATCAACTCTATAGGCTCCTACCTCCTCAAAAACTCCACTGGTCGTGAATTTTCCCTTCCATCATACATACATCTATGAGACAATGCTGATCTTAACAAATGGGTGTTATGCAGATGTCAAACCCTTCGATATTTTAATGTCGTGCACGGCCAGTTTCCTCTAAATTCTGGTGAAAAAATAGACTTAGTATTGTTCTGTCTGGGTCCCCCCAGACGCCAACACCAACCAAAAAGAGTATCCAGACACACTGGTAAAAAGCAAAGGCAGTTTATATAATTCAAAGCAAACACAGGTAACAAAAACTGTTCTTACAGACAGGAACACTATGAAGCTTCACAGAGGTTTCACGAAGGCCAGACAATAAAACAGGATTCTTGCTGGCAAAAACAACGCTGGAGATAATAAAACCCACGCCTCCCCCAAGTCTTCCAGACTTCTAGGCCACAAGCCAAGATCAGAGACGCTGAGAATCGAAGCAAGGTCACAGGACTCCCAATTGATAACTCCCCACAAGACTGTAAGGGCGGGCCTGCCTTTTTAACCCTGCTGAGGAGAACCACACCCAAACCCAGCTGTTGCCAATTCAGGGATGGAAATACCTTTCTAATTGGCCCCGTCTTTGAGCTGCTCGTCGCTGCCTCATGTCTATTATAGCCTGTGCGTCTTCATCCAATGAATCCAGGCTACTAGCTGGGGAGAGCCCCCCCGGGGGTCTCAGGCTGCTCTCCCTCCTCCTCTTCCTGATGTTCTTCTCCCCCGTCTGCCTGGTCCTCCCCCTCCTGTTCACTGTCCTCCTCCTCTGGGCATGGATCCGGCAGAGATCCAGCCGGTCCCTGAGGAGCCTCAGGCTGAATCACAACAAGTATGAGGGTCTTAGGAGCAATGAGAAAATGTACAATAGCAATGAGAAAAGAAAAACCTCACACGTGAAGGAGGCAACCTAATATTTCTACTAACGCTGATCAGATGAATTGGTGCAATTATTGAAGGAATTGGAATAAAAGATGGAAGAAGAACTACTTTGCCACCGGAGCCATGCAAATAAAATGGTGGAGAGTATGTCTGAATAAACATTTTGTTTTCCTGATCCTCCTCAGAGTCAGCTGGGCTTAACATAAATAGAACTTTCTAGATGCTGGCATTCTAGTCTCTGCGGATTTCCTGTATGGCAGATGAAGCTTTTTCATAATGTCTAGCATTCACAAGTTTAAGATCTTACAATCACCAGTTAGCTGCCTTCAGGGCAAAGAATCCTCAAAATTTAGTTGTATTTCCTATCCTCTATATGAGCGTCTTAAGCGACTTAAGATGTGTAGAGGATTCTGGGAGATGAAGTCCACTCATCTCAAAGCTGCTGTGGTTGAAAGGCATTCACATAATATTAGTTCTGTAATATTAGGCCTATATTTTTCCTCTTGTAAATATAGAACCCTAGGAACTAATGTCGTGGGAATGACTTATGGAGAAGACTTAAAGAGCTGAAGCAGCTGTCAATCAATTTTCAGTGGTTAAGAGCTGCAAAAACGTTCCCACTTCATCCTTTTGTTTTTACTAAATCTAAGAGTCAGGTGGTTCTACCTGTTAACGGCAGCCTCCTCTACAATGTTACGATTTTGGATTCGAGAAAAGCCAGATTACCAAGAAAAAAAATGTCGAGTGTTCTTCCATCTTGCATCTGCCTAGTTTTTATTTCCGATAAGGCCCAGTTTTCTTCCTTCACCATTCCGAATTCAATTTTCTTTATCCCAAGACTGCCTCCTTGTGTGATATTGTACAGAACTCATTTAATTGAGGCTATTCCGCTTGAGTCAAGAATCAGAGCAGTTTCCAGAGTTTTCCAGAAGGAAAGTGCTTTGGACAGCCTCTCCTCCTCCTCCTCCTTCTCCCTTGAATCGTGGCTCTTTATCTTACCCTCAAACCAGGTTATTGTTTGTCATTTGTTTCAGCACCAGTTTCATACTGCAATGATACTTATTTTACCATTGCTCCATCTGCTCCACTACGGCTTTTCTGGTAAGAAAATCACAGCAAGCATTTCTTATTGTTTATTATTTATTTATTATTGAGAGTTATAGGCCGCCCCACTCCTTACAGACTGGGCGACATATAAACTCCTTACGGACCCTTCCCTTGTTACCCACAGTCATAGTTCCCTCTAAGCTGAGCAGTGAGCAGTGGCTCACTTAAAAATCATCATCAACTCAGAGTTTTTCAAACCTGCCCAGAAGCCGAGAGGGAAAGAGTGAGAGGGAAAGAGAGCCGCCCAGTCCCGAAGTGACTGCCGCTCAGACACTATACTTTTCCGCCCACCCCCCAAAAAAATTAGAGGGAACACTGCCCACAGTAATTTGAAATACAGTGGTACCTCTACTATCCTCGGAGAGGGGCGGCATACAAATCTAATAATAATAATAATTATTATTATTATTATTATTATTATTATTATTAATAATAATAATAATATTGTTGTTGTTGTGGTTGTTATTATACTACCTTATTTACTATAGGAGCTATAGGAGCTATGTCAGCAGTTGCATGCACAAATCAACAAAATTGATGAGGAGCGTTATGACATGGAGGCCCAGGTCAATAAGAACATCAATGAGGTGAGCTTCTGAGTATGGGCCTTGGGTGGGACCTGGGCCACAATTGTCTTTACAGGGTACTTGTAGGTCCTGATCATATAAGATAGAAAAAGATGATGAAGGGTTTAGCCAATGGAATTTGGCATTTTAATGGCAGTAAAAGGGAAATGCAAAACACAGCCTTGTCTTTTTCTCCCAGCTTAAAAAAAAATCACTTAGGGCCATTGGATAAATCAAATCAGGAAAAGTGGAACATGTGCTACTCTGATGTTCTTGGGAAGAAGGGTGTCTTTTAAAGACAACTACAATATGCCCATTGCGCCAGGTTTGCAAAGTGCAGAAAAGGAGTAAGATGTAATAAGCGAAAGAAACAAATGATACGAGATAAGAAGAATAAAAGGGAGTCTAGATAAACCTTTCAATTATTATTATTATTATTATTATTATTATTATTATTATTATTATTATTATTATTTACGAACTTAATTCATTCCGTGACCAGGTTCTTAAGTAGAAAAGTTTGTAAGAAGAAACAATTTTTCCCATAGGAATCAATGTAAAAGCAAATAATGTGTGTGATTGGGGAAACCACAGGGAGGGTGGAGGTCCTATTTCCTCCCAGGAGATTCCTAGAGAGTCCCCACAGAGGCTTCTCACCACCCTTTCTGGCCCTGTTTCCTCCCAGGAGATTCCTAGAGAGGCCCCATGGAGGCTTCTTCCTGCCTTTTCCAGTTACAGTTTCGGAGCCTCGGGTTTGTAAGTGGAAAATGGTTCTTGGGAAGAGGCAAAAAAATCTTGAACACCTAGTTCTTATCTAGAAAAGTCCGTAAATAGAGGCGTTCTTAGGTAGAGGTACCACTGTACTAGCAATGAAATATGTTACCTTTATTCTGATATTCCCCTACACCAGGGGTGTCAAACTCAAGGTCCATGGGCCAGTTCTGGCCTGTGCAGTGCTTAAATCTGGCCTGCAGGGCCACTCTGGGAAAAGCAAAGGACTAACCCGTGATGCCTCTGCCAACGAAAATGGAGGGTGAGAGTGCTGCGCACAGGATCCGTTTTCAGCTGCAATGGCCTCCTGCATTCCACTGCCAGCGAAAATGGAGCTGGGGGTGGGGCAAGGGCTTGAGGAGGCTGTCGTGGCTGAAAATGGAGCTTTGACCAATGACATTGAGCTGGTCACATCTACCCCGGCTACAACCGCCAACCACACCAGCCACCCCCCTGAGGTCAAATAAAACCCTGATTTGGCCTTCAATGAAATTGAATTTGACACCCCTGCCTTAGACCATGGTATTTTCTATACATTGCAAGCAAAAATCCTCAAATGTGCTATACTTAACTTTGGGAAATATTTGGGAAACAGCAGGCATTTTCTCCATTTTTAAGATACTGCATTTGACCCGATACGTTCTTTTCAGGGTGTTGGTTTTATAGCACAATGGGAACAGGCTCATTCGAAGGACAAACTGTGGTCTTTTACAAATATTAGCCCCAAAGACACAACCGCTAATCATTAATAAATGGTTTTGAAGACAGGGAGGTTTATTTTATTTTATTTTATTTTATTTATTAGATTTGTATGCTGCCCCTCTCCATAGACTCGGGGCGGCTAACAACAATAATGAACAGCATATAACAAATCTAATGTTTAAAATAATTAAAAACCCTTATTTAAAAACCAAACATACACACAAACATACCATGCATAAATTGTATAGGACTGGGGGAAAGGAATAGTTCAATTCCCCCATGCCTGATGATAGAGGTGGGTTTTAAGGAGCTTATGAAAGGCAAGGAGGGTGTGGGCAATTCTGATCTCTGGGGGGAGCTGGTTCCAGAGGGTCGGGACCGCCACAGAGAAGGCTCTTCCTCTGGGTCCCACCAGATGACATTGTTTATTCGACGGGACCCGGAGAAGGCCAACTCTGTGGGACCTAACCGGTTGCTGGGATTCGTGCGGCAGAAGGCAGTCCCGGAGATATTCTGGTCTGAATATCTAACCGAATATATAACCTTTTCCCAGGTTCCTTTATGTCCTCAGGCTGGGGAGCTATAGGGGGAAAAAAAACCCTCGCTGCTCACCTTATCAATGTAGCTTTTGCCCAACTCCTTCACTTCCTTCATGTTGATCTGTGCCTTGACCTTATCTTTGCCTTTCTTGCCTTTCTTCTTCTTGCCACAGCATTTTTTAAAAGTGCAGAAACAGCAGCAGAGAAGCAAGAGGCCAGCAACAATGAGAATGGTGGCCAAAGCCCATGGTGGTACTAGAGTGGATGGAAAAGGAGACCAGTGAAACAAGATGCCACAGATTCTGGAGCAAAGAGGCTGCTTTGTGTTATATTACTTCCTACTTAAATTTGATGTTTCCTAATTATCACTAGGTCTAATGGGCCTTGGCTGATCTTAATAGGGTCAGAACTGGTTAATATATGGATGAGTATTGAGCTCAACACAAGCTCAAGAACTTTCAGCTGCGACCTCACAAAGTTGTATATATAATTGTTGTGGTTGGCACTGGCCCAGCTCCTGCCCCAAGGAATGTGGAGGTGGATGCAGGGGAAACATCAACATGTCATAGGCCTGTTTTATTGCCGACAGAGGCAGGTAGTGAAGTTTCCTCGGAAGAAGAAGAAGGTGGGGGTCTTTGGCAGACAGCCCAGGAGGAGACCAATCACCCTTATCATCCCTGGATTCGGAACAAGAATTTATGACACGTCCACGCATGCGTAGAGTGATGCATAGGAGACAACAACTGAAGGATTATTACAGGAGATAAATGAGGCCACCTGTGGTTGGGTGGGGCTGCTGTAATTAGTGCTACAGATAAAAGAGCAGCCTGCTGTTTTAGCCTCATGGCAGTTTATCTGATTCATAGTTTCATCAAGATCGTGGTTTTTGCTGTTCAAGATTGTGTGTGGACTTTCTGAACTTTAGAATTGGACTCAATTTCCCAGTTATTGGGTGAGAACTTGGATTGCATTTAACCTGTGCCTTATGTGTACCAGAAAATCCCTTTGACATTTAAAAAGGGAGCTGTTTCTGTTTTTCTGTTGATAAAGACTTTTGGGTTTTCCTTCTATCGTGTGGTGTGTGTCTTTCTGGACTAATTACCCTGTAATTATGGGTGGTTGAGATACGCCGGCAGAACATATAATAATGATAATCTATTTAATTTATATATCAGTCTAAACATCTAGCTGACTGTGTGACTAACCATGATAATAAATAATAAATTTATTATGAAATTATTGTTCTTAATGTGGTAGAAGGGAGAAATGATTAAACATTTATGGAATCTCACATTTTATGCAGCAGCATCTTCTTGCTGATTGATAAATTAAATGAATTAAAGCAAATATTAGCTATATGCTGCAATAGAACTATGGAAGATCAAGGCAGTTCTTATGACAGGGAAATGGAGTGAACCATTGCAAGTTATATTTAAATGGTAAAAAGTTACAGCAAGTAAATGAAGTCATGGTGACCATGTAGTAATCATAGGAAGATGGGTTAGAAATGTCAGGATGTTAGGATGTGAAAATGTTGGATGAAAGTAAATGGATAGTAATTGGTTTCCCACAAAGAATGAATTTTTGACAACAGAAGTTGTGCCTCCCTTGTTATAAGAAAAGGAGGGGGATACATTAGAAGAAACATAATCATATGTTATGTTAAATGGAAATGGAGCATTAAAGAAATGTCACATAAGGGCCTGAATAAGGCATGCAAGCTTATTGACCTTTAACATTTAATTGGTCATAGCCTGTGCTTTTTCTAACTGCTTCATGGAAAATGTGCAGTGTTTGAATTGTAAGTCACCCAGAATCATCGATTCAGTTGGTCAGAAAAAGAAAGGAAGGAAGGAAGGAGGAAAGAAAGAAAGAAAGAAAGGAATGAAGGAAGAAAGGAAGGAAGGAAGGAAGGAAGGAAGGAGGAAAGAAAGAAAGGAAGGAAGGAGGAAAGAAAGGAAGGAAGGAAGGAAGAAAGGAAGAAAGGAAGAAAGGAAGAAAGGAAGAAAGGAAGAAAGAAAGAAAGAAAGAAAGAAAGAAAGAAAGAATATTGCAATAACTGCACGGCCTGTAGCATTGCTGGCCCAAGAAAGAACTTTTTGTGGAATTATAAAAGATAGCCTTCAATAATCAATATTAAAAGTATAATAATAAAATATTGAGAAATCCAGATCATTTGATTCAAATTATAGTTTCAATTGGATTCAACCTCCAGTTTGAAATGTGATATTGGAAGCAGCCTAATTCCACCTACTTGGCAGTTTCCCCAATTTGTTCATGAATTTATCCTTCATGTCTGAAAAAACGTTCTCCTTGGAGGGCATTTCAGTGGCATTGATGGAAGGCTCCATCTGGGATTCTGTCACTTCTGAATCTATCTTGGCTGACCTCCGTGCTGCATTCATTGTGGAATCTGGAAAGTAAGAGTGAAAAGGCAGATAATTTATGTACTCTCTTGACAATTGCTACAGGTTTAATTTCAATCTTTGATTTTCTCCCTTCTTTTAAAATTAAATAATGCAATCTAAGAGGGAAGTGGAAGAGGAAGGACATTTTCTCCCTGCTCCTCATAAACCGCTCTCCCTTATGCTATTGAGGCATCAAACTTCAAATGCTTGGCAACTGAACTCATATTTGATTCCTGAGTCTTCAGAGAAGGGCGGCGTATAAATCCAATTAATAAATATTTATAATGGTTGCAGAGCCCAGTGGGTCATGTGTTCACTTTTTTGACTTTCTGATGAGCAAAGTCAATGAAGAAACCAGATTCACTATATTACCAACCTAACAATTGCAGTGTTTCACTTAACAACAGTGACAGGAAAGGTTGTAAAATGAAGCAAAACTCACTTAACAAATATAGTATCTCACTTAGCAACATAAATTTGGGCTTAATTGTGACCTTAAGTTGAGGACTACCTGTAATGGAAAGAATAAAGGGTAGATTTGCCACTGTTTTGGGATGCAACAATTCTGAATGGCTGCAATATCTTTGTTAATATTTGGCCTGGTCCTAATACTGTGTTTGAAGAAATTATAATAGAACATAGGAGCAAAGCAACAGAGGAAAGAGGATTAAGTTCTATCTTGGTTTTTTTTTTGCAAGCTTGCATTTTGACAATAACACCCCAAACCTTTTATCATTCCTCATTATATTATATATATATTATATATTATATATATATTATATATCAGTATTCTGCTGATAGAGTGCAGGATTAAATAATAATAATAATAATAATAATAATAATAATAATAATAATAATAATAATAATAATAGTTTCATAAATCATTAAAGTTCTGGGCTTAATCCATCTTCGACTCTTGTGGTCTTCTCTCTCGTTTTTCAGTGAGGAGGATTATACAACTTTCAACATTCTTCTAAGAATTTAAGAGATTCTTTAGATGAAGTTCCATTATTTGCTCCAAGCCACTGTGCAATACATCTAAAGCAGCAACTTCATATTACATTGTGCACAACGCAGAGATATTATCCAACACAAAGGGCCTTTCAAATACAGTGGATTGAAATTCCTGTCATCCTTAGTGATGGTTGCAGATAATGGCTTCAATTTCTCTCTCCCTACCTGATTTCAGCTGAGTTCTAAGTTAGTCCCTAAGTGACATAGATTTGCTCCTCCCATTGTTGGCCCGGAAATTGGACCTACTAAATTTCAGGGAGTTTTGGAGCTGTTCATTTTACAGCCAATTTTTGAAAAGGAGTCAGCCCTGAATTCAACCTAGTAGAGCTTTCCAACTCATCAGCTGGCCCTGGTTTCCTCTCCTCCTCCCACAATGACCTTGCCACGAACTGTACACTCTGCTTCATGCTGTTCATTCAGTCCAAACAGTGTCTCTTACGTAAAGCAAATTAAAATAAACAGGAAGGGATGGCAGGAGAGGAGAAGGTTATTAGCACAAATGAGATGCCTGACTTTTCCCATTCAGCAAATTTCCCCTTTGCTCTTCCACTCACTTTAATTATACAAGTGAACGGAGTTTAATTTCTTTTCTTTCTTTTTAAAAATTTACTCTACTGCAGCCACCCCAAAAGACCACACCAAACTCAAACTCTCTCTACTTGTTTGCCAGCTCACCTAATCCACCTACTCAACTAACCTGCCCTTTGACCGCATCAGTCCAACAAAATCTTTACTGGCAGACAATTTCAGCCCAGATCCCAGTTGCAACCCAGCGTACAGAAAACCAAATGGCAGGATAAATCATCCATGACTAACTTTCCGCAAGTTGCATTTTTTATTGACCATAAAAAAAAAAAATTAAACAGTCCCTATTTGTTATTTGGAACATTACAATCTGTGCTACAGATTTACTTCCTCCTCACAATCTCTTCTTTGTGAGATTGTAACAGCATTGCCTGGAGCATAAATGTCTCTCAAGATTGGCACTTTCTAAATCAATGGTCTGGCGCCAAAGCATCCATTCATTTGCTAAATGGAAGTCCTTCAAGCTTCTGATTTCATTCCCGTCAAGCACAGATGTGTATTTCCCCTGTGATTTGTCTATACAACATACACATCCAATTCCAATCATTTAGTTCCTGTCTCTTCCACTGACTTATTCCAATTGTCTTACAAGCTTCCTCGAAGTTTTCCAAAGACCATATTTATTTATTTTATTCATTTATTTGACTTCTATGCCGCCCAATCCCGAAGGACTCAGGGTGGCTTACAAAATAATATAATAAATACAAAAAGATACAAGCAATAAAAAGAAGTCGAATATAATATATCTAAAACTTAACCCCGTAATAAAACCCAGGTGTATAAAAAAACACTCATTGTCCTAAGCATACAGACCATTCATACAGTTTGGCCATGCAAGATGTACAATTTATGGCCCTTAGGCCTGCCAACAAAGACAGGTCTTTGTGGCCTTGCTGAAGGCCAGTAGGGTGGGAGCAGTACGGACATCGAAGGGTAGTTGGTTCCATAGAGCCAGGGCAGCCACAGAGAAGGCCCCTCCCCACGGTTCTGCCAACCTATATTGTTTAGTTGATGGGACCCAGAGGAGGCCAACTCTGTGCTCTCTTATTGGTCTCTGGGAGGTATGTGGCATATTCAGTCCTTGCATTGATCATTTTGATATGGTCTTGTTGCACTGTTATATTGCAGAGTGTCCAAGAGGGTCAAAGCCACTCTTGTCATGAAGACCATGTCTAACCCAACTGCTCATATAGATCCTTCGTCATTCTAAAAAGATTCCAGGAGAAATGGAAAAAGATTTAAAAGAGCTTTTTAGCATTTTCTTCAAACAAACAAACAAAAGTGGAAGCTAAGATTCACTGGAGAGAATGGAATTGTTATTTTTCAAAGAAGCAACTGTAGTATGTTTCTGGTGATGGAAGACAGATGCATTCATGGTCTGAAAGGAACATTCAGACTTCCAGAAACATGCCTGCAGCTATTTAGCAATTTGGAGGCCGGAGATCCCTTAAAGAACAGAAGGGCTAAAGGCAGCAGAAGAGACAGCAACTGGCAAGTCTAATGTCTCTATATAGTTAGTTAAGCCAAAATTCTGACAGATGAGTGAAGAACAAGCATCATCTAGCTAACTTGAAGTTAAGAGAATTTTTCTATGCAGGGCAGAAGGGAATAATTAAATTAAACAAGCATCTTGTTAATGGTGGAGAAAAACTAAAAATTACATACAAATAGCCAGTAAAAGAAATACACACACACAAACACACAAAACTAGAATCCCTAAAGCAAACAAAGAGCAATTTTGGAAAACAGAAAGATTTTGTAATGTAAGTTCACTGTAAATAATAACTCACAATCTGAACAATTTAAGATTTTAGCTTCTAAATTATTGCTGATAAACACTAGGTAAGTGAAAAGGCCAAAGAATACCAAAAAAATATCACGATGAAGCATTATGAAGATGATAAAAGGGCTTTTGATTGTCTTGGTCATATCAAGCTGTGAAAGGTCTTTAGAAAAATGGGGATCCCTGAATATCTCATTGTATTCATATTCTTACCTACTTCGACAGGTATCTTATGACTATCATTTTGTTGGTTGTATTTTATGATTTATCATTTTGTTGCTTGTATGTACACTGAGAGCTTATTCACTGGAGACTAATTCCTCGAGTGTCCAATCACATTCCATTCCATTCCTGTTCCTGTTTTCTATTCTGTTCCATTTCATTCCATGTCATTCCATTCCATTATATTCTCTATATATGGGTCAGGAAGCCACAGTATAGGCAGAAAAAACAATTGAGGAAATAGATTTGCTCCAGGTTGGCAAATGCACAAGACAAGACTCTGTATTATCCTTTTTGATACGGTCTTGTTGCACTGTTATATTGCAGAGTGTCCAAGAGGGTCAAAGCCACTCTTCTTCATGAAGACCATGTCTACCCCATCTGCTCATATAGATCCTTCGTCATTCTAAAATGTTTACGTGCTGAAAATGTTTTAAAAGAAGAGGCATAGGAGGAAGATGTGTGTGGTTTTAAAATGGCAGGAAGACACATCAGTAACCTTGCTACTACAGCAGCCTTAAATGTAAAGATCCTGCAAGCTCTGGTAATAAAAGCCAAGGAAAACGAGCGAAAAATGGGACCATAAAGAAATCCAGACTAAAAGCAGCAGGTATAACATCCAACCCTAGAATTGACAAGGAAGATATTGAAGTGGTAAATAGTGTTTGACTTTTAGGTTCAGCCATCAAGGAACAAATAGTCAAGAAATATTCCCAGGATAGGATTTGGTCTGCAGAGGTGTTCAATCTTGGCAATTTTAAATCTTGTGCACTTCAGCTATCAGAATTCCCCGACCAGCATTTTTACTTTTTTGGCCATTAGAGTAATGCCATCTATATGTAAAGGCTTTTTATGGTAGTTGAAGTCCATAAGTCTTGAAGTTGCCAAGGATGGATATACCCCTGTTGTAACGTGTCTATACCTGCACAGATCAGAATACTGAAAGGAACAGCATTCACTGTGACACTCTGTGAAAACAAAAAGTTGGATTTTGAAGAAGCAGGATTGGGAAAAAAATGATTTATCTACCGGTAATTATTATTTATTTAAATATGTTAAATGGTTAAATAAGGTTCATCAGGGAAGTGTTTTTAGTAGGAAAGTGAACACAAGAACAAGGGGGCACAATCTGAGGTTAGTTGGGGGAAAGATCAGAAGCAACGTGAGAAAATATTATTTTACTGAAAGAGTAGTAGATGCTTGGAACAAACTTCCAGCAGACGTGGTTGGTAAATCCACAGTAACTGAATTTAAACATGCCTTGGATATCCATCCTAAGATATCCTAAGGGAGGGGGGAATGGCAGGCACGTGCATGGGTATGCACACAAGCGCATGCAATTCCATTTGTGTAATTGGTGGGTGTGCACATGCCACTTCCACAGATGGAACTTAGCGTGTGAGCACCAGTGGAGCTGTGCACATGCATGTGCTTCCCTGTCACTTGTATGACCTGGTTGGGGATACTTGCTTTAGGTGATCTAACATTGAAATTTTATTTCAAAATTATTTCCCCCCCCCCACCCAATGTATTTCTTGCTGAATTGTCATTGGGTGATTACAGTATTCCATAAATGAGGTCACATATAATACTATGCTATAAACCATGCTTAACAGATTACAATGGCTAAGTTCACAGCACTTGCCAGGCTAAACCATAACTTAGTAATAACTTAGTGCAGTTGGCAAGCTTGGAAGCGCGTGAAAAAAATGCATCTCCAACTGAACTGTAGCATATGTGTGTATGTGCAAGTGGATCTGTAGCATTTGTTTGTATTAGCATACTGTATTTCCTAAGGGCAGTAAGTCACAGCTTGAAACTGTTATTGGGTTTTGGCTTAGCCTGATGTAATCACAAATGTATTCTTTCTTTGGCATTTCTGCTGTAGTTTCTAATTTGGTTTTATGTGCTATACGGTATAACTGCAGAGTTTCAAAACCATAACAGCTAAGAAAGGAAGGAGAACACATCAGACCCTGACCAAACAGACCATCATTGCTTTGCCTAACTACAAATCTGTGGCTGGGCTTGCAGAACCTGTTAAGCCGGAAGACAGTTTGTTTCTTCGTTTTGTGAATGTTGATACTGTAGTTTGTAAATCATGACTTAAAACCTATATATTACATATGTTTGACAGCTTAGATTCCTTAAGAAAACAGTGGCTTAAAGCAGTGATTTAGCATGAGATGAGACAAGAAAGCAATATTTAAAAACTTAACATAAACAAGCTTTCTCTGTTACTGAATATAAGAGTAAAATCAATGGGTAGGAGTTGTGTGCAAACAGATTTTGGCTCAGTATTAAAAGAAATGCCTAAGGGGTTTTTTTTGGCAGTAGAACAGATTGAGTCTCCTCCACTGGAGATAATTAAGCAGACACCAGATAGTTTTCTGTCAAGGATGCCATGAATTCATTCTCAATAAATTCTGTATAAATCCCTAACTAAGCAAAAGGCTAGGCTTAATGACCTTCATGATCCCTGCCAAATCCACCATTTTTCATTGTTGTGTTAATTTGCCAAACATAAGATCAGAATGTGTGTAGGGGGAGTTATGTCTCATTATATAGGATAAACATTTTGCACATTTCTCATTTTAGTGAAAGTAAGCCAAAATCCTCTTTTATTCTAAAGAAACATCAAATGAGATAGCATCTAGTTAGCAGAATTAAGAGAAATCTGAAATTCGTGCCAGGGAAGTGGCAAGGCAATGAAGAATGTGCTTTACAAATATATTTGGAGGAATACTGTAATATAATAGTAAGGACCTCTGTACTGTACAAGACTTTGCACTAAATCAAACTGAATTAAGTAGCGAGGGCCCACTGTTATGGTAAGGACAGGCTTAGTTACAAAAATCAACAACATAGATAAAGCTACCCAAAAAAACACAAACCCCAACCAGACAGTTTCATTGTTTTTTCCAATATTGCAGACTTCTCCCAGATTTGCCTGCAAAATTATCCCAGAGTGTGAGACTGAGGGCGAGGCTGAACTGAAATCCAAACAAAATAACTGCATAAAAATGAAGAAATAAACAATATTTGTTTAAACAGCGGCTGTTTTTTTCCACAAGAGCATACAATACCCCTGAGTGGTTTCTTGCTTTCTCTTGTGTGCAAGTATTCAAATACATCCCTTTTACATAGCTTCTCTCTATTGTGGCAAGCCAACAGGCACATCAGGAAAACTGCCAGAATGGAGGGGCGGGGGAGGAACATTGGAAGAAAGAAAGATGCAACCATCATGGCTCTCTGCTTTACAAAATATGTCACAGCTGCTCATTGGATGAAACATCTCTCCGGACATTTAACAGAAGAGCAGCAAAGAGAACAAATAAATAAATTAAATTAATAAACTGAACAAACAAGCCGACTTCAAGAAGGCGGGTGCTCCAGGCCAAGGTGACGAAGAAGAATCTTCAAATAACAGAAAGGGACGGTGCTCAAAATTCAGGACCTTGGACAGAAGCACCACCTAACCAGATTAGGATTATGCAAGGTTCCCTTTAACTGGAGAACCAAATTCCTCTCCTCCTAAATTCTCTCTCTGATCCGGCTTCTTTTTAAATTAAATCCTACAAATCCACCACATCCACCATGTCCTCTGACTCCATCTCCTTCCAAAGCACCACACCGCTTCCACCATTAATTCAGTAATAGCCCTCCGCTTCTGGTTCTGACAAATTGCTCAGAAAGACATTCTTCCCTTTCTTTTGTCCCCCTCTCCACCACCACCCGCCCTCTACATCGCCTCCAGAGACCTTTAGCGTGGGTATGATTTCCATCCTGAATAATTAACTAGGGACAACAGAGCTGGGTGCAAAGGACCAGAAAACTCAAAGGGACAGCTATTTCAGATGATCCACAGCGTGTTCTTGTCTCCATTTCCACCAATAAAATGGAGATATCTATTTCTTCTTCTTGGACAGCCACATTCATCTCCTGCCATATGGGCCAGGAAAGAATCAGGAATTTATAATAAACGCTACAGAAGAAGAATCTGTTATGTGCAAGCCAACGTATTTATTTACTTTATTTTATTTTATTGGATTTATAAGCTGCCCAACTCCAGATGGACTCTGGGTGGCATACATAAATTAAAAATTTGCCTTAATTGTTGCTCTTTTACAAGTAGGAACATGTCTGCAATGTTTCAACTTGAGGCATTTGGCTTCCTTTTTACTTCTCTCAGCCCCATATTCTCCCTCGGGTCATGAAGGCTACGATCTGTCTCTCAACACCAATCGCTTGACTTGCTCTACTGCCTGTATTGATTGCAGAAGCTGCTGATCATTGATTGACTGATTTTTGCAAATGCGATTGCATTTATATCTTACACCCTGTTTCCTATAAAAAACCCCAAACTCAAAGTCAATAAATAAATAATGAAACAGAATTTATTTTCTGAGAGCTCCACTGTTGATCCTTCGTCATTCAAAAGTAGTCCTTGACTTAACAACAGTTTGTTTAGTGATCGGTCAAAGTTACAAAAGTACTAAAAAAAAATCTGATTTACAGCCAGAGGTGGGATTCATTTACTACCTCTACTGGTTTGCAAATGTGCATGTTTGCTTTGCTCACATGCTTCTCATCTACACATGGCGCGTGGCCTTCTGCGCATGCACAGTGCTCACACATTACATCCGGCTGCCTCCTACAGTAGCTGCTACCAGATCACATGATTCAGAGAGAACTGGCTGAATCCCACTACTGCTTATGGACATTTTTGACTCTAAGTCATTTTTTACTTTGAAAAGCAGACGCTCTATAACAACCTATAAGGAAGATGTAATAAGACGGAAGGAGGCTGCCTCTTTTTTGCAGTCAGTTCTACTTGGTTCTCCCATTTGGTATTTCTAGGAACGTTATGGTTGCTTAATCATACATGAAGGAAACCTAACCAGTTTGTAGTAGTTATGAACTATTAGATGAATTAAAGCCAGACTGCCTGTTGGAAATAAAGCTAAAGTATAGAGCAAATAGCAATAGAAATAGCACTTAGAGTTATATATCTTTTCACAGTACTTTATGGCCCTCTCTAAGTGGTTTGCAGAGTCAGCCTATTGCCCCCAACAATTTGGGTCATTATTTTGTTGACCTTGGAAGGATGGAAGGCTGAGTCAACTTTAAGATGGTCAGGATTGAACTGCCAAATTGCAGGCAGCCTGGGAGTCGGCAGAAGTAGCCTACCGTACTGTATTCTAACCATTGCACTACCACAGTTCTTATCTTTGGGACACATATTGCCTTGGACGGGAAATGAACACTCGGACACCAAGCTGGGTAAAATGGGTCACTTTATTAAATATTAACAGAAAGACCTGCAGGGGTCGCTAAATGGGGCGGAGTTTCCTGAACACAACATACTTGGGCAACTCAAATGGGCGTTACTCCATGCCTGGTCAGGGTGAGGCGTGCCCCGCCTACTCCCGACCCGAAAGCCACGCCCAGCATGTGGGAGGGCTCGCCTTGCATGACCCGGAACCAGAAATGACGTAGGTGAGCCCCAAGGGCACCCCCTTCACACCTCTCTGTCCATGGAGGAAGCTTGAGTTGTGCAATGGGGGTGCCAATCATCTTACAAAAGATGCCCAAAGGAGAACACACAGTTGCTACTGATACCCTTTCCGCCCCGTTTCTGCCATATAGTGACCAAGAATATAAACATCCAATTGTTGAATCAGAACCTATTTACATACAGATGCACCCCGTAACCACAAATCCTTACCCTCGTCCAGGATGGAGTAGGCGAAAAACAATCCGTAGCAAATGCCATAAGACTGCAAAAATTCCTACTCGGCCCCAAACCAGGCGACCTATAAAAACATCCTGGATTGAGCGGAGGGTGGGTGGGTGTCCGTTTTGTGGCGAGCTCGGGGGCAAGAGAAGCCAGAGGGGGGCAAGCAAGCCCTGATAAAGGGCACACGCCCCGCCCCTCGGCTTTCCCAGAATGCCCGAGCGGCCACTGATTGCTCTGGGGCGTTCCCGCGCTATCGCCGGGAACGCCCCCCAGCTGATGGGGGAGCTGAGTTGGTTCCCGCCATTGGCAATTTTAGGCCAGGCGTTATTTCGCCCGGCCTCTCATATGTGAAGGCAAAATAATACTGGAAAAGCTTAATACAGTACTTGGAAAAATCAGTGTACAGTGGCCTCGGTTAGCTCAGCTTCAGGGTTAACATGCAGACAATGTTTTAACCAGAAATAAACATCTCTTACAGATGCTGTTGGACAGCAATTTTTAACTGACTTTAACTATAGCCTTTCAACTCTTTCCATTTTTGGTAATTTTAAAGAAGGGGAGGAAAGTAATTTTGTCTGGAAATTTGAACAGGAATAACTTTAAAAAAAAAGAAAACTATACTTTTTAGGTCCACCACATTGATGTATGCTGTTTTGTGAGTGCTACTATTAACAAAACAATTATCAACATTTATTTTTTCCAAATTTAACTTCCCTTTGAGATCATAGTTAAATGTTGTCTTTCTACTCAGGGATGGATGGATGGATGGATGGATATATAAACATTCCATCTTAAGAAGTAGACTACAGTTTGTGAAGGCTTATGCATTGTAAATATATTCATCTTCAAAGGTTTTCTTGCTGCTTGGGACAAATTAGCCCATCCATCATTGTGTAATCTTAAAGGTTATATAAATATCCTTCTGATCATGTCTTAGCAGGACACAAAATCTGAGTGTACTTGCTACACAGGGTTTAGAAGTATAGAAATACACAGGATTAAATTTGGGTCTTACATGGAATGGGAAATTACCAGATCTGTAGGCAGAATGGGGAGTTAGAAAACCATCCCTGAAAAATGCAGTACGACTTCATACTGTTTCATGCCTCTGAAGTCACCAAGAATAGAAGAAAACGTGAAGCAAGTATTCCATCTTCTCATCTCTTTAGAACTGCAGCACTGGGAGTTTATTTATTTTGTAAACAGATATAGTGGGTCCCAAATAGATACAAATCTTAGTAAATATTGCAACACGCTTTGGGGAGAAAACCCCTGAATTTGCAGCAGCAAGAGTTAGTGCATTCTAAAAACTCTCTGAAAGTTGGACCATAAGAAAAGCTGAGTGCCAAAGAATTGAGGTTTTTGAACTAATGATGCTAGAGAAGACACCTTTGGATTGCAAGGTAATCAGTCCTAAAGGAGATCAACTCTGACTGCTCTTTAAAAGGCCAGACCCTGAAGATGAAACTCAGATACTTTGGCCACCTAATGAGAAGGAAGGATTCACTGGTGAAGAGCCTAATGTTGGGAACAATTGAGGGCAAAAGAAAAAGGGGACAACAGAGAATGAGGTGGCTGGATGGAATCACTGAAGCAGTCGGTGTGAGATTAAATGGATTTCAGGGGATGGTGGCAGATAGGAAGGCCTAGAAAGTGATGGTGAACCTTTTTTTCTTCAAGTGCCAAGAGTTATCACACATGTACGAGTGCTCACACCCATAATTCAATGCCTAGAGAGGGCAAAAGCAGCTTTCTTCTCCCCCTGGAGGCCCTCTGGAGGCCAGAAATGGCCTCTTTCCCAACTTGTGGTGGGCCCAGTAGGCTTGTGTTTCACCCTCTCCAGGCTGCAAAGGCTTCCCTGGAGCCAGGGGAGGGTAAAAAGACCTCCCACCTGGAGGCTCCCTGGAAGCCAAAAGCGCCCTCCCAGAGCCTCTGTGTGAGCCAAAAATCAGCTGACCAGCACACACATGGATGTTGAAGCTGAGCTAGGGCAATGGCTTGTGTGCCAGCAGATGTGGCTCTGTGTGCCTCCTTGGGCACCCATGCCATAGATTTGCCATCACTGGCCAAGAGGAACATAGTCCGTGGAGTTGCGATGGGTCGGACATGATTTAACAACTAACACAACAAAATGTTTTGGAATATAATGCTTTGGATAAGCAGTGAAACATCTCAAAGCAACATCAAAATTTAGTTTGAGTGCAATGACTCAACCTTCAGACAACATTATCTGAATGACTGAGAATCACCATGACGCTTTTCTTCTTAGGAATTAATTAGTGCCCATGCTTCTTGTACTTTGGACATCATCCTAAGAATGTATTTGTTCTTTGGTTTGGTTGGTTAATGGCTTTTGAAGCTTATAATGTAAAACTGATGATTGCTCATTACACTATTGAGGCTGCACCCTGATATATGATTGTATTGTTTCAGATGGAAAGAAGAAGAAGAAAAAATCTTAAAGTTTTCCATGAAAGCAAGGAGAAGTTTCAGTTCAGGCTCATGTTCTATTCATAGAATTTTTTTTAAATTGATCCAGAAGAATGCTTGCAAGTTACATTCCCAAAGTACAGCCTGAACTAGCACATGAACACTGTGCTTAGAATGTCTATTTTATTAATTGATAGTACATTTAGTATATCAATAATAGTCATAGTTTTGGAAGGTTATTTAAGCTGTTTGAGTCCAATAGGATCATGGGCATAGTTCCCTCTAAGCTGAGCAGTGAGCAATCGCTCACTTAAAAATCATCATCAACTCAGAGTTTTCCAAACCTGCCCAGAAGCTGAGAGGGAAAGAGTGATAGGGAAGGAGAGAGAGAGGAAGAGAGGGAAACAGATAGAAAAAAGAGAGGAAGGAAAAGAGAAAGAAAAAGAATGGGAGTAAGGAAGAGAGAAAGAAAATCAAAATCTAGTTTGAAACTAGCTCATCTATTTAAGTGGCATTTTGATATTGATAGAGTTGCCCTATTATGAGCTCACTGTTATAGACACACAGTACAGTATTTTATTTTGAAATTCTCTGAGGCAAAACAGGGTGGGGTTTTTTTTATTTGTTTGTTTGTTTGTTTATTTATTTATTATTTCTGTGCCGCCCAGTCCCAAAGGGACTGCCGCTCAGACACTATACTTTTCCGCCCACCCCCTCAAAAAATTAGAGGGAACACTGATCATGGGTCCAACTTTCCTTCCCCTAACGCCAGTTTAAAGAGCCACATCTGCTCTTACAGGTAGTTCTTTTATTTTATTTATTTATTTATTTACTTGATTTTTATGCCGCCCTTCTCCTTAGACTCAGGGCGGCTTACAACATGTTAACAATAACACTTTTTTAAAAAACAGAGCTAGGCTATTGCCCCCACAATCCGGGTCCTCATTTTACCCACCTCAGAAGGATGGAAGGCTGAGTCAACCTTGAGTCGGAGATGAGATTTGAACCACTGACCTTCAGATCTACAAGTCAGCTTCAGTGGCCTGCAGTACAGCACTCTACCTGCTGCGCCACCCCGGCTCATAGTTCTTGATTTACAATAGTTTGTTTAATGACAGTTTGAAATTACCACATAGTGAAAAAAGTGATTATGATTCTTGACAAATTTATTTTTTCTTTTATGTACATTGAGAGCATATGCACCAAGACAAATTCCTTGTTGTCCAATCACACTTGGCCAATAAAATTCTACTCTACTCTACTCTACTCTACTCTATTGTATTCTATGAAAAAAAGTTATTTATGACCATTTTTTACACTTATGAGCATTGCAGTAATTCCATAGTCACCAGATCAAAATTCAAATACTTGGCAACTGACTCATATTTATAACGGTTGCATGTTCCATAATCATGTGATCATTTTTGTGACCTACTGACAAGCAAAGTCAATGGGGAAGCCAAATTCCCTTAACAACCATGTTACTAACTTATTTATTTAACACCTGTGGAATTTAAGGTTGCAAAATGGGGCAAAACTTCCTTAACAAATGTCTCACCTAGCAACACAAGTTTTGGGCTCAATTGTGGTCATAGGTTGCATACTGAACTGGGATTTTAGTTATAGTTTGTCCATGACTTACAACCATTCCTTTAACAATGGTTCAAAGTTACCACGGCAATGAAAAAAGTGACTTACAAATCGGTTCTTGCATCAAACAAGAATTTCATGTGATCAACATCTGGATACTTGGCAACCAGAATATATTTACAATGGTTGCTGTGTCGTGTGATGGCAACCTTCCTATTCAAAGTCAGTGGGGGCAGCTGGATTCATTTAACAACTACAGCAATAGCACTTAGACTTATATACTGCTTCATAATGCATTTACAGCCCTCTCTAAGCAGTTTACAGAATCAGCCTCTTGCCCCCAACAATTTGGGTTCTCATTTTACCGGCGGAGTCAACCTTGTTTAACAACCATGGGAAAAAAGGTTGTAAAATCAGTTGTGACTCACTTAGCAACTACCTTGCTTCACAATGGAAATTCAACTCCCAGTTGTGGTCATAAGTTGAGGACCAACTCAGGGGCGGGTTCCTTTTGCCTTTTCTTACTGGTGCTCATCGCGATGTTTCATTTCACTTCCACGCATGCTTAGAGAAAATTTGCCAAATTTGGTCAGAGAAAAATTGCCAAAAAATTACAAAAAAGAAGAACAGGTGGGCACATAGACAGCACCGGAGCTGTCGCACCAAAATTGCATCATCGGTGGGCCACTAGTGTAGTGCCTGCACTGGTAGAAACTGACCCCTGGACCAATTGTATAGAGATTTTCAGATCCTCTGTCATTGGTGCTATGTCCTGAAATCACCCTTTCCCCCTGGACACACTCCCTGGCCCCCCTCTAGTTTGCGAGACGAATGCACAGTGACACCCTCTTTTTCTGAAGAATTTTCAGAGATGCCTTTTCGACCTCAGGGCCTGTTTCTGTCAACTTAACCTCTGCGCCTCTCTTCCCATTTGCTCAACCGTTATTTAAGCATTATCGGTTTGGAGACAAGCAGAAGGATGCAAAACATCCTTGGCTGGAGATAGAAGTGAAAAGCCCAGCCTTGGCTCTCGCCTCCGTTCATTTGGGAAGGGCAGGCTAAGAGAATAGAACAGAATAACAGAGCTGGAAGGGACCTTGGAGGTCTTCTAGTCCAACCCCGAGTCTACGGAGAGGGGCGGCATTCAAATCAAATCAAATCAAATCAAATCATCAATCAATAAACAAACAAACCAACAAACAACCCCCCTGCTCAGGCAGGAAATCTTACACCATTCATTCATTCATTCATTCATTCATTCATTCATTCATTCATTCATTCATTCATTCATTAGAGTTGAAAGGGACCTTGCAGGTCATAAAGTCCAAACCCCTGCCTAGGCAGTAAATCCTACACCACTCCAGCCAAATAACAGTCCAATCTCCTCTTGAAAGTGTCCAGAGTTGGGTCGTTTACAACCTCCACTGGCAGGCCGTTCCACTGGTTGATTGCTCTGACCATCAGGAAGTTCTTCCTTATTTCTAGGTTGAATCTCTCCTTGGTCAGCTTCCAACCGTTGTTCCTTGTCTGGCCCTCTGGTGCCCTGGAAAACAGCGTGACCCCGTCCTCTCTGTTGCAACCCCTCAAGTACCTGCAGACTGCTATCATGTCCCCCCATTGGTGGGTTCGAACCTACCACTGGTGAAAATTTGCTCCTGGTCACTGAACCGGTAGTGATGGTGGGCTGGTTGGCCATGAACTGGTCCTGCAATCTGAAATGGCTGGCAAAGAACCCTCGGCGCATGCGTAAACACTTCTGTGCATGCACAGAGGATCATTTCCACACTGTGATGCAAAATGTGCATGATGCAAATTGGTTAGAAAAGGTAAATAGAAACACACACACCCGCCCTATACCATTCCAGACAAATAGTTGTCCAGTCTGTTCTTAAAACCTTCAGCATTGGAGCATTCACAACGTCTAGTTGTTCTAACTGTCAGGAAATTACTCCTTAGTGTTAGGTTGCTTCTCTCCTTGATTAGTTTCCATCCGTTACTTCTTGTTCTGCCTTCTGGTGCTTTTGGAGAATAGCTTGACCCTCCCTCTTCTTTGTGGCAGCCCTTAGCAGCCGCAACACCGTTATCGTGTCTCTCTCTCTCTAGTCCTTCTTTTCATTAAACTAGACATGCTCAGTTCCAGCAATTGCTGTTCATATGTTTTAGCTCTGGTCTCCTTATTATCTTTGTTGTCTCTGCTCTTTGTAAAGTCTCCACATCTTTAGAACAATTTCAACATCAGAGATTCATGAGCTTTCTTCTGGATTAACTGAGAGATCTTCTCGCACTAGAACTGATATTAGGGAACAGTTCTTCACCCATGCTTTTGAAGTACAGAGATCCCTCGTTTTTCACAGGGGATGCGTTCCAAGACCACCCATGAAAAATGAATTTCCATGAAGTAGAGGAAAGATATTTTTTATGTATTTAACGAGTATTTCCGCCTTCTGCCACACGAATCCAGCCACCAGTTAGGTCCCACAGAGTTGGCCTTCTCCGGGTCCCGTCGACTAAACAATGTTGTCTGGCAAGACACAGGGGAAGAGCCTTCTTTGTAGCGGCCCCGACCCTCTGGAACCAGCTCCCCCCAGAGATTAGGATTGCCCCCACCCTCCTCGCCTTTCGTAAGCTCCTTAAGACCCACCTCTGTCATCAGGCATGGGGGAATTGAGACATCTTCCCCAGGCCTATATAATTTATGTATGGTATGTTGTGTGTATGTTTTTTAAATTATGGGTTTTTAGCTCTTTGAAATATTAGATTTGTATTTTACATTGTTCTTTGTCATTGTTGTGAGCTGCCCCGAATCTACGGAGAGGGGCGGCATACAAATTTAATAAATAAATAAATAAATTTGGACTTTTAAACCCCACCCTTTGCATTAAACAGTCATGCTATAATGTTTCCCAGCTGGAACTACATGTGATATGCTACCAGTTTCTTTAATAGAGTACAGTAGTACTGCAGAAGAATTTTATGAATTTTTAATGGATTTAAAATGTTCAATGGGCTTAATGGATTTAAGCCCCCTTTGAAAACCCGGGAAGTAGCAAATCCGCAAAAGATGAACAGCGAAGTAGCGAGGGATTACTGTAATGTTAAAAATTGCAGGTGGCAACCAATTCAGTAGCAAATAAAATTCAAAATTTAATTTTCCTGTCTTTTTCTTTGTAGGAAGTTTATATCTCTGCAAGCCCGAAATTTACTCATCTGCTTCAAAACTACCCCGATCCTTTCCCAGGATTGAACTAAGGAAGGAAGGCAGTGTGATTTTAAACAAACCAACACAAACAAATTGTGAACAAAGAAAGGAATGGTCTAGCCATGTGCCTAGCAAAATCCAGGCTCATTAATGTTTCTTTCTCCTCCTTGGAAAGATAAATATCTTTAGATTAGCTGCTCTAATTATTTTTGGGCTGCCCGGCATTCTTGCTTTCATTACAGATGGCAGGAAGAGGAATTAATTTAATTGAATATAGAAAAATAAAGTTGGATCTTCTAGGTCAGCCCCATGCTCAAGCAGGAAACCTTTTACCATTTCAGACAAGTGATTGTTCAGTCTCTTTTTTGAAAGCCTCCAATGTTCCAATGTTTGATGCTCTCACCGCTAGGAAATTTCTCTTTATATCTAGTTTGTTTCTTTTCTTGGCTAGTTTCCAATTATTGCTTCTTGCCTTGGCTTTTGGTCCTTTAGAAAATAATTTGTCTCCCTCATTTTTGTAAGAGCTCCTCAAACATTGGAAAAGTGCTATCATTATAATAATAATAATTATTTATTGGATTTGTATGTCGCCTTTCTCCGCAGACTCGGGGCGGCTAACAACAATGATAAAAAACAACATGTAACAATCCAATTAATAAAACAACTAAAAACCCTTATAGTAAAACCAAACATACACACAAACATACCATGCATAACTTGTAATGGCCTATGGGGAAAGAATATCTTAACTCCCCCATGCTTGGCGATAAAGGTGGGTCTTGAGTAATTTGCGAAAGACAAGGAGGGTGGGGGCCATTCTAATCTCTGGGGGGAGTTGATTCCAGAGGGCTGGGGCTGCCACAGAGAAGGCTCTTCCCCTGGGGCTCGCCAAATTACACTGTTTGGTCGACGGGACCCGGAGAAGGCCAACTCTGTGGGACCTTATCGGCCACTGGGATTCGTGCGGTAGAAGGCAATTCCGGATGTATTCTGGCCCATGATAGGATGTATCATGTCACCCAAAGTCCCCTTTTCATTAGATTGGACATACCCAATTCCTGTAACCGTTCTTCATGGCATCAATCAATTATCTGTGCGTTAATCAATGAGTCCTTGATTTCATAGCAGCCCTTTTGTGTATCCAGCTCAATCAATCATATGGGCTGCAGAAATCCAGGAGACCACTAGATGGCAACCAAGGCTGACAGAAATCTCAGATGTATGGTGTTATCTCTTGGCTGTTTGGACCCTTGCAGCATCCATAGGTTAGTGTTTCTCAAACTTGGTTCCTTTCAGATGTGTGGATTTCAATTCCCAGAATTTCCCAACCAAGAGGAGATGTTCCTGAGGATTGGAGAATGGCCAGTGTTGTGCCTATCCACAAGAAGGGCAGTAGAGAAGAAGCTGGTAACTACAGGCCAGTTAGCTTGACATCAGTTGTAGTCAAAATGATGGAGACTCTACTCAAAAAGAGGATAAATCAGCACCTAAAAAGCAATAACTTATTGGACCCAAACCAGCATGGCTTTACTGAAGGCAAATCATGTCAGACTAATCTCATTGAGTCCTTTGACTATGTCACAAAGGTGTTGGATGAAGGTGGTGCCGTGGATATTGCCTATCTGGACTTCAGCAAAGCCTTTGATACGGTTCCACATAAAGAGCTGATAGATAAATTAGTGAAGATTGGACTTAATCCCTGGATAGTTCAATGGATTTGCAGCTGGCTGAAGCATAGACACCAGAGGGTTATTGTTAATGGTGAGTATTCTGAGCAGAGTCAGGTTACAAGCGGTGTGCCACAAGGGTCTGTTCTGGGTCCTATTCTTTTTAATATGTTTGTGAGTGACATAGGGGAAGGTTTGGTAGGGAAAGTTTGCCTATTTGCCGATGACTGTAAAGTGTGCAATAGGGTTGATATTCCTGGAGGCGTCTGTAATATGGTAAATGATTTAGCTTTACTAGATAAATGGTCAAAGAAATGGAAACTGCAGTTTAATGTATCCAAATGTAAAATAAGGCACTTGGGGAAAAGGAATCCTCAATCTGAGTATTGTATTGGCAGTTCTGTGTTAGCAAATACTTCAGAAGAAAAGGATTTAGGGGTAGTGATTTCTGACAGTCTCAAAATGGGTGAACAGTGCAGTCAGGTGGTAGGGAAAGCAAGTAGGATGCTTGGCTGCATAGCTAGAAGTATAACAAGCAGGAAGAGGGAGATTATGATCCCGCTATATAGAATGCTGGTGAGACCACATTTGGAATACTGTGTTCAGTTCTGGAGACCTCACCTACAAAAAGATATTGACAAAATTGAACGGGTCTAAAGATGGGCTACAAGAATGGTGGAAGGTCTTAAGCATAAAACGTATCAGGAAAGACTTAATGAACTCAATCTGTATAGTCTGGAGGACAGAAGGAAAAGGGGGGACATGATCGAAACATTTAAATATGTCAAAAGGTTAAATAAGGTCCAGGAGGGAAGTGTTTTTAATAGGAAAGTGAACACAAGCACAAGGGGACACAATCTGAAGTTAGTTGGGGGAAAGATCAAAAGCAACATGAGAAAATATTATTTTACTGAAAGAGTAGTAGATCCTTGGAACAAACTTCCAGCAGACTTGGTAGATAACTCCACAGTAACTGAATTTAAACATGCCTGGGATAAACATATATCCATCCTAAGATAAAATACAGAAAATAGTATAAGGGCAGACTAGATAGACCAGGAGGTCTTTTTCTGCCGTCAGTCTTCTATGTTTCTATGTTTCTAACAAAGAGTCTGGAGGCGAAATTGTATGACAAGTGGTTGATGGAGCTCATATATCTAGCCAATTGAAGAGAAAGCTTAGTGGGGATATGACTAGCTGTCTTCCAGTACTTGAGGGGCTGTCACAAAGAAGAGACTTGTTCTCTATGGCACCAGAGGGCAAGACAAGAACTGATGGTTCGAGCCTTGTCAAAGAGAGATCTAACTAAGGGGACATTTTTTGACAGGGAGAGCAATTAATAATGGAGACATTTGCCTCCTGAGGATGTGGGTGCTCCATCACTTAGGTTTTCAAGAATAGAATGGACAAACATTTGACTGGGATAGTGTAAGGTCTACTGCCTGGAGCAAGGAGTTGGACTAGAAGACATTTGAGGTTCCTTCCAGCCCTAAGATTTGAGGTTTAGCACTCTCATGATTAAATTAAACTTTGTGCCTACCATATTGTTATGCAGAATATCACCTGGAGGCTCTTTAATTTAAGCTGCTTAAGTCCTCTTCTTGTTGTTTTATGCATAGAAAGCCTCATTGCATTTTATAAATTACTTTCTTAATTGTACAAGATGTTGTTTCCATACAAGGAAAAAAAAAAACAGTATTGTGACTTTCTTGAAAAAGAGGCAATACCAAGATGGCCAGCTTCCATGGCTCATTAAAATGTTGTCTATAAGCAAGGAAGTATATTTTCCTTATGGACATACTTTTATTCATATGCATATTTTTATAACCATTTAACCAACTAAAATATAGTCAACTGCAGGTGGTCCTCATCTTACATCCGTTTATTTAGTGATCATTTAAAATTATGACCCAAACCGGGGATTCGGAAGCAGTTCTGTGTGATTTTCAGAATTCTGAAAGTTCATTTTTCATAGTAGAAGCATAGCAAATCAATCACGACAAATTTATTTATATTGTGAGCTTAGTAAATGCTGCTTTTGGAATGCTTTGCTCACTGGAGCTCAACGAGTGTATCAGGAGAATAAATGCAAGAATCTGCACAGAGAGGAGTCATTTAACTGGAATAGGCAGTATAAAAATGTGATAAACGAAAAATATTAATAAACAGCCTGCTGTATCCCTCCAAAGATATTCTGCAAATTTTTTGAGTTGCCAGTATAGGTAGAGAAAAAGTAAATATATGCTATGCCTAATGTTTATTTATTTAGTTTATTTATTTAGTTTGTCAAACATATACAAGATAACAGGTATAAGTATAAACATGGAAATGAACGAAGGGAATGAGTACGAATAAATGGGGACTGTAGGACAGGGATAGTAAGCGCACTGGTGTGCTCCTGCACCCCCCCTTATAGACCTAGTAGGGATGGGTGAGGTCGACGGTAAATAGTTTAAGGTTAAAGCTGTGTGGGTCTGAGGATGTAATAATAGGGTCAAGTAATTTATTTATTTATTTATTAGATTTGTATGCCGCTCCTCTCTGTAGACTTGGGGTGGCTAACAACAGTAAAAAACAATATAAACAAATCTAATATTAAAAGTAGTTTAAAAACCCCAATTTAAGAAACCAATCATACATACAAACATACCATGCATAAATTTTGTAAGCCTAGGGGGAAGGGAATATCTCATTTCCCCCATGCCTGATGACAGAGGTGGGTTTTAAGGAGCTTACAAAAGGCAAGGAGGGTGGGAGCAACTCTGATATCTGGGGGGAGTTGGTTCCAGAGGGTCGGGGCCACCACAGAGAAGGCTCTTCCCCTGGGTCCCGCCAGACGACATTCAAGGCATTAATCACTCTGATGCTGAAGTCGTATTTTCTGTAGAAACATGCATTTCATTACACTTATGGATAGAGAAAAATTTTAAACTTAGGCATCGGACCAGATTACTTACTGGACTGCCTTCTGCCACATGAGCCCCAGTGACCGGTTAGGTCTGATAGAGTCAGCCTTCTCCATGACCCTTCTACTGCTTGGCGGGCCCAGGGGAAGAGCCTTCTCTGTGGGGGCCCCAGCCGTCTGGAATCAGCTCCCCCCAGAGCTTCATACCACCCACACCTTCCTCGCCTTCAGTAAGAATTTGAAGACACAACTGTGCCGACAGGCTTGGAGACACCAATCATCAGCCCCTGCCTCGGAATGAATGTATGTTGAATGGAAAGTATGTTGGTGGATTGAATATTACTTTTTTTAGATTAGATTGGGGTTTTAGACTGTTTGTTTTTAGTTTTATTGGATTTCAGAACTGTATTTTTTCATATGTTGTATACTGCCCCGAGTCCTCGGGGGAGGGAGGAGAGAAAAAAAACCAATAAACAAACCAACCAACCTATGATTATTAGTTATGATAGCAGTAGGAGAAATGCCATAATCTGTACTTAGGACTTGATTTTGCTCGTTGTCTTTAAATATAGTTGATTCAACCCTAATGGCTAACTTAGGGATACAGACAAACAAATCTTTGCCAGGAATGATATACCGTGTCACTTATGGAATGGACGTTTGGTGACATTCTTCCCCATAATGAACACTAAGCATGCCTTAATGTGTGGCATAAAAGGGATACAGGCAGTCCTCGACTTATGACCACAATTGAGTCCAAAATTGGGTTACTTTGACTTTGCTAGTGAGAAGGTCCCAGGTTGTGAGCCAGTCCAAGTCCTTGGAGAGGGGCGGCATATAAATCTAATAAATAATGATGATAATGATGATAATAATAATAATAATAATAATAATAATAATAATAATAATAATAATAATAATAATTTATTAGATTTGTATGCTGCCCCTCTCTGAGGACACAGGGCTTTTCTTATACCTACCATGTCAACTAAATCTTTATTGCTCAGCAATTAATAATAATAATAATAATAATAATAATAATAATAATAATAATAATAATATGGGATGCAGCACAGGTCATAAAGATGAACCAGTTGCCAAGCATCTGAATTTTGACCACATGATCATGAGGCTGCTGTAAAAGTTGTGAAAAACAGTCATCAGTCAAATTTTTCAGTGCCGTTGTAACTTTGAACAGTCAGTAAATGAACTGTTGAAAGTCAAGGACTGCCTGTAATTCATCATGGTTAATTTTGAAATGGAGTAAAAGATAAGTGAGGCTAGCCAAGACATATCCTTCTAACTGAGCCTGCAAATAGGTCTGTATATCATGGTTGTTAAGCAGGTCATCATGTCACTGCGGCCAATTTTACAACCTTTCCGTTGTGGGTTTTTTTAAGCAAATGCGGCTGTCATTAAATGAAATCAGCAAAACCACCAAAAATAGTGGTCACACAATTATGGGAAGCTGCAAATAGTCATAAATTTATCTATCTATCTATCTATCTATCTATCTATCTATCTATCTATCTATCTATCTATTTATCTATCTATTTATTGGATTTGTATGCCGCCCCTCTCTGTAGACTCGGGGCGGCTAACAACAATGATAAAAACAGCATGTAACAATCCAATCCAATACTAAAATAACTAAAAAACCCATTATTATAAAAACCAAACATACATAGAGACATACCATGCGTAAATTGTAGAGGCCTAGGGGGAAAGAATATCTCAGTTCCCCCATGCCTGATGGCAGAGGTGGGTTTTAAGAAGCTTACAAAAGGCAAGGAGGGTGGGGGCAATTCTAATCTCTGGGGGGAGTAGGTTCCAAAGGGCTGGGGCCGTCACAGAGAAGGCTCTTCCCCTGGGTCCCACCAAACGACATTGTTTAGTTGATGGGACCCGGAGAAGGCCAACTCTGTGGGACCTAACCGGTCACTGGAATTCGTGCAGCAGAAGACGGTCCCTGAGATATTCTGGTCCGGTGCCATGAAGGGCTTTATAGATCATAACCAACACTTTGAATTGTGACCGGAAACTGATCGGCAACCAATACAGACTGCAGAGTGTTGGTGTGACATGGGCATATTTGGGGAAGCCCATGATTGCTCTCGTAGCTGCATTCTGCACGATCTGAAGTTTCCGAACACTTTTCAAAGGTAGCCCCATGTAGAGAGCAATGCATAGAAAATCTCTATTCTATGTAATGTTCTGTCATTTATCATCCAATGAAACACCACACAGAACAGAGATGGTATTGGAATCTAAATTGATGACATTCTTCTTGTGCCATATCCGTCATCAGATGTTGGCGATCATGTTGACAATCCTATTTTTATCAGTAGCCGCACGAAAAAATGCTGCTGAGTTTTGTCCAAACCGGTCCCTTAGATTTTGAAGTCATGATGTTCTTTTTCTGCCTGAACCTCATTTGTCTTCAATTCTTCCCTGGAGGATTAAGTGAAGTATGCTGTATTTTTCTCGGTGTCACATCCAGTGATGGTCTCCTACAGGTACAGTCAGGTATGCAGAACTGGTAGAAAAATTTTGAATTTTTTTCTTTCTTTCCCTCCTGGGCTCTGGGTATGTTTTTCCTATCGCATTAAATGAGGTTGAATGTGTATAATTTCAGAAGAGCAATGTGCAGTGTAGGGCTACCAAACTTTTTACTACCACATTGTGGGTGTAGCTTATGCAGGACGCCCTGTATTTTCTTTCAACGCCTTTCAGTGCAAATTGGGAGCTCTGGGGTGGAGCTCCATTTTCACTACCCCACTGCGTTCCTGCCCATCCCTGGCTGTGTGTGTTTGTGTGTACATATGCATACAGTTTATATAGAAGATAGTGTATGTTTTTGTGCGCCTGTGTGTAACATGTATGCACACCTATGGCACATATACATAGAATTTAAAGAGTATATTTTGGATGTTCAGTAATAGTAAATAGGGAAATTATATTATTATTATTATTATTTATTATTTATTAGATTTGTATGCTCGGGGTGGCTCACAACAGCAATAAAAACAATATAACAGTGGAACAAATCTAATATTAAAAACATATAAAACCCTATCATTACTTAAAAACCAAACAGCAACATTCATACCAAACATAAAACAAAGTATAAAAAATAGCCTGGGGGAAAAGTGTCTCAACTCCCCCATGCCTGGTGGTATAAGTGAGTCTTAAGTAGTTTACAAAAGACAGGAAGGGTGGGGGCAGTTCTAATCTCCGGGAGGAGTTGGTTCCAGAGGGCCGGGGCTGCCACAGAGAAGGCTCTTCCCCTGGGCCCCGGCAAACGACATTGTTTAGTCGACAGGACCCGGAGAAGGCCAACTCTGTGGGACCTTATCGGTCACTGGGATTCGTGCGGTAGCAGGCGGTTCCGGAGGTACTCTGGTCCAATGCCATCTAGGGCTTTAAAGGTCATGACCAACACTTTGAATTGTGACCGGAAACTGATCGGCAGCCAATGCAAGCCACTGAGTGTATCTCTCTGAGGCGAGGAGAGGCCAAGCACCCTAACCCAAACCTTTGACGTGAGTGACGTCAAGTTGGCCACCTTTTGGCCAGTCACATGACCTTTAAGCCACCCCCTGGTCACATGATCATCAAGCCACTCCCCACCTGGTCACATGCCCACAGTATAGCAGTAAAAAATTTTTGCAGCCGTTCACTGCACATTACGTCAGTAATGGGTTTCACTTACTTTTGCTACCAGTTTGGAGATCGTCTGTGATGACATTTGGGCATGTGAGCGGGGGGCCCTGCCTCTGCTGCTATTGGTTCGCCTGAACTGGGGTGAACCAATAGCCACCCACCACTGCGTCACATGTCCAAAATGTACTCTGGGAAAGCATATGCTTTCAGAGGGATCCTGGCACCCCCACAGAGCATGTCCCAGGAAGGGGGGTTGGGGGCCCCTACCCAGTACGGCTTTTATGCTGTAATGACAAATTGGAGAGAAACAAATACCTCCCGTGGACCAATGGGCCTGGTGAGTGGCAGCTGCCTCATCAGTATCAACTGAAGGTGGAGACCAAATTGATACTAAAGGGCTTATTTATTTATTCATTCATTCATTCATTCATTCATTCATTCATTCATTCATTATTTTATTTATTTATTTATTTGTTTGTTTGTTTGTTTGTTTGTTTATTTATTTATTTATCTATCTATCTATCTATCTATCTATCTATCTATCTATCTATCTATCTATCTATCTATCTATCTATTTATTTATTTATTTATTGGATTTGTATGCCGCCCCTCTCCATAGACTCGGGATGACTCACAACAATGATAAAAATAGCATGTAACAATCCAATCCAATACTAAAATAACTAAAAAACCCTTATTATAAAAACCAAACATACATACAGACAGACCATGCATAAATTGTAAAGGCCTAGGGGGAAAGAATATCTCAGTCCCCCCATGCCTGACGGCAGAGGTGGGTTTTAAGAAATTTACAAAAAGCGAGGAGGGTGGGGGTAATTCTAATCTCTGGGGGGAGTTGGTTCCAAAGGGCTGGGGCTGCCACAGAGAAGGCTCTTCCCCTGGGTCCCGCCAAACAACATTGTTTAGTTGACGGGACCTGGAGAAGGCCCACTCTGTGGGACCTAACTGGTGGCTGGGATTCTTGCAGCAGAATTGAAGGGCTTCAGAAGAACAGCACATGGTGTGATGGAAGCCACTTGAACAGAGTGTGCCCAGAAATGTAAAAAGCAAAGGAAAGACTACTACACTATCTATTTCCCTGGAAACTCATTTTATTGGTGGGAAAACCTAATAATGGCTACAAGTACGGATGCCACTTAAATGGGGCAGAGGTGCTAAGAATATCTCAGTCTGCTAGAAGCAGAATATACTGTACCCAAAACTATGAATTGAAATGTGGAATCTGAGAAGTTTGTAGGACTCTGGGAAAACACACAAAGAAATGTCCAAATACAATATCTCTATATTGTGAGTGAGTGAAATGCGCCTGCATGAAAATTGTATATGTAGATGTCTGGAATTATTGACATTTTAAAAAGAGGGGTACAAGATAAAGACAAGAGGACAATTAGTAAATAAAGGATTTGTTTGTGATTAGTTTAACTATGAAGAACTTTTGAAAGATTTAAACTTGATTTTAAAAAGGTTTTTTTTTCAAAGGGAATAATTCTGAACAGGATGTCAGTTCTAAAGTTGTCAGAATTTGAAAACAAGGTTATGAGTAACTCATCATAATGTCAAATGGTTGCTGGGTAACTGTTGTGACTTGAAGGACCAAATTTATAATCAAACAGAGTACCCTGATCTAGGCCAGTGATTTTCAACCTTTTTTGAGCTGCGGCACATTTTTTACATATACAAAATAATGGGGCACCTTGAACGGGAGGGGGAGGGCTAAAAAAAGTTTCCTCTCGCTCTCCATCCCTCTTTCTCTCTTCCTTCCTCTCTTTTTTTGCTCTCTTTCTATCTCTTCTCCTTCCCTACCTCTCTTTCTCTCTCTTTTTCTCTCTCTCTTGCTTTCTTTCTCTTTCTTTCTCTATCTCTCTTTCTTTCTCTTTCTTTCTCTCTCGCTTTCTTTTGCTTTCTTTCTCTATCTCTTTCTTTCTTTCTCTTTCTCTCTCTTGCTTTCTTTCTTTCTCTTTCTTTCTCTATCTCTCTTGCTTTCTTTCTCTTTCTTTCTCTCTCGCTTTCTTTTGCTTTCATTCTCTATCTCTCTTTCTTTCTCTTTCTTTCTCTATCTCTCTTTCTTTCTCTTTCTTTCTCTCTCTCTTTTTTCTCTTTCTTTCTCTCTCTCTCTTTCTTTCTCTTTCTTTCTTTCTCTCTCTTTCTTTCTCTTTCTCTCTCTCTCTCTTTCTTTCTCTTTCTTTCTCTATCTCTCTTGCTTTCTTTCTCTTTCTTTCTCTTTCTCTCTCTCTCTTGCTTTCTTTCTCTTTCTCTCTCTCTCTCTCTTTTGCTGAGCTTCGCGGCACACCTGACCATGTCTTGCGGCACACTAGTGCGCCTCGGCACACTGGTTGAAGAACACTGATCTAGGCAATGGTTGCAGGAAAGCTAACAAGGTTAAATAAGCCTATTGCTCGCTGGGAGGCAATTCCATCAATGAATATGGGAAACTTTAATTTTTCTCTGAAGCAAACCTTGGGGATGAATCCAATACATGGATTTTCAGACATGAATTTAGTGAGAAGCCACTAACCTTGCAAGTTGTTTCCTTTTCACCAAAATCCAAAGGTATAGCCACAAAAAATATAGAAATAGCATTAGCATTTAGACTTATATGCCACCCCACAGTGCTCTACAACACTCTCTGGGCAGTTTAAAATGTAGAAATAATATTTGTATATTTATTCCAATAATCTGAGTTCTCATTCTATCAACCATGGAAGGATGGAGGACCTTGAACCCGACAGGGTCGAACTTCAAGCTGTTGGCAGAGTTTGCCTTCAATACTGCACTTTAATCTCTGCACCATCAAAGGGCACCAGAAACAGCTTTTTTAAAAAAATATTTATTAAGCCTGGAGAATCCCATTTCTACTTTGACTATGGAAGGAATATTGAATATATAAAAATAAAACAAAAGTTCATATGGACATTATTCTAGTTTCTCTTGCATGAATATAGAAGTTTAAAGAACTCAACTTCCTTCATGCCAATGAACTGAATTCATTGGTGTAAAGTACTCACATACTCTGCAATAAAATTATCCCTTTTTACGACCTTGGGAATCCTTTCCTTTTTTTATTATTATAAATTTTTATTTACAAGAGTAAATACAGTAAATACAATATCAGTACAAGTAACAATTTGATGGGAAAGATGGCTACACAAAAGTATCAAAAGAAATCAGAAACACAAGAGCAACTAGACCCAAATACAAATAATAAAAATATAGTCCCACAAAAAAAGATAATAATAATAATAATAATAATAATTATTATTATTATTATTATTATTATTATTATTATTTATTAGATTTGTATGCCGCCCCTGTCCGAAGACTCGGGGCGGCTCACAGCAACAATAAAAAACAATATTATAATGGCACAAATCTAATATTAAAAATAACTAAAAACCCTATCATCATACCAAACAGCACATAAATACCAAACATGAATAATAATGAGCCTGGGGGAAGATGTCTCAAATCCCCCATGCCTGGCAGTATAGGTGGGTCTTAAGTAGTTTACGAAAGGCAAGGAGGGTGGGGGCAGTTCTAATCTCCGGGGGGAGTTGATTCCAGAGGGCCGGGGCTGCCACAGAGAAGGCTCTTCCCCTGGGGCCTGCCAGACCACATTGTTTAAACTTGATAAACATTGATAAACTTGGGAATCGAACCTTACTCCGCAAACATAAATGGCTTAAATTCACCAAATAAAAGAAATAAAATCCTGAATAAACTATCCAAGAACAATCTAGACATAATCGCTCTGCAATAGGTCCACATAAAAAATAAATTTGAATACTTACTTAAAAGGAATAAATTGGGGAATCTGTTCTCATCATTAGCGCAAGAAAAAAAAGAGAGGAGTGATTTTCCACATTAATCCAAGTATTCAAGCCAACTTAAGATACAAAGATACGGAAGGTAGGATTCTAATAGTGGAAATTCAAAAAGACCAATAAGTTATAATTTTAATTAATATATACGCCCCAAACGAAGGCCAAGATAAATTTTATAAAAAATTGCAGACCATCGCCAGAGACTACGCCACAGAGAACCTCTGTATGTTGGGGGATGGGGGATTTTAATGGAATAATCAACAAAGAATACGACAATAAAAACGGAGGTAACAAAAAACAAAAGAACTCTCCCAAACTCATTTCTTGAACTAATTAAAGAATTTAAACACAAAGATTGCTGGAGAGAAAGGAACTTAGAAACAAAAAAATTCATCTACTACTCTAATAGACACCAATAGTGGTCAAGACTAGATATGTTTTGGTCAACAACTGAACTCAATACACAAATAGAGGCAATTGAGATAGAGCCTAATTTAGCCTCTGGTCATAGCGCATTAAAGGTAATCTGGAAAGACCCAAAACAGTGCTACAGATGGACACTTCAAAAATCAATTTTAAAACAGGAATCCTTTCCTACTTCAACTGTAAAAAATTCGCCACATGGCTTCCTGCCATTTTACGTCTCTCTTAGCATAGAGACTGCTAAGTTAATCAAATAAAAGTAAAAAATGGTGGGAAATCTTTTACTCTGACTTCTTCAAATCCCCAAATAAGTTACCCATACCTAATCTATGAATTGGAGGATAAGGTCTGTAAACCCAGAGTTAAATAAATTCCAGCTGAACTGCATGTTCACAAGGGGAAAAAGAACTCGGTGAGATACCTACACACACACACACACACCAAACGTCACCTTAGCAAATAAATACTTCCATATCCATGTCAAGCTCCCCTTAAAAACTGTGTCATTGAATCCCAATTCTCTGTAGCTGCCCCCAAAGTAGATCTCTCTGCTTTGGGGAATAAATGTTTCTTTTTTTTCTCACAGTGGTATAGGTCTCATTTTTATTTATTCTTGAGCTACCCAGCTTGTAACAAATTTTTGCTGATAATGACAATGAAGGGAGACTAGTATAGATCTATTTCAAGGTATTTAGCTGTCATCAGCTAGACATACACTTACTGGGATTTGAACCTGGAAAGCCTGTCTATACATCAGTAGGAGATTGGTGGCACCTTTTTCAGCCAACAAATCTTATTAGAAAGCATAACCTTTTATGAGCAACAGCTGAGTTTATGCCTTTTAGTAAAATCTGATGGTTTGAATAGGCACCAACAGACTTTGGAACACTTATTTAAGTAAGGTATGTTGAATCTAGTGGAGGTTACTTCCACGTTGATGAAGAAAATATTAACCATATCTCCATATTTTGCAATGCATGTCTTAAAACTTCTGTAGCAGCTTAAAAGAGAGGTAAGAATATTATTTTACTAAAGGGAGAACAACTAGACAAGATAGGCCCAGGAAAAATTAGTCTGCTGGTGGTTGGTGGTTTCATGGCTCAACTTTCTTTTTGATCAACCTACCTACAGGTATGGATAAATGGTTGAAGCAGACTGAGCCCAAATTCTCTAATTCAGAAATACATAATCCACAATCTTCTGTGCCTGCCTTTCCTTCTTTTCCAACATCCTCATTTAGAAGGAAGATGAAGTGTGTATAAGAGAGCATTTTAAACTCCTAGCTGCCCCATGCATGCATATGATTATGGTTGAGAACATGATTAAATACATAATCCCCCAAGATCCTTAAAAACAACTGCTTGGATGGGAGTTAAGCTCTTATTTAACCTTCCCTCTGCCATTTCTTCCACCAGCAAGCGAGACAAGAATTCTGTGTAAACGTCAACCTCTTCTCTACTCTAATCCAGCCAGCTCCTTTGTAGAAGGCCAAGTTGCCACATCCATTTATTTTTAGAGAGAGCACCTGAAATCCATCTAACAGCTTTCATAGCAACTGGGGTCCAACAACTCACTGCTAGAGAGGGAGGGCATGAGCGAGCATTTACACCCCAATTTTATTTATAGCACTCAAAGAGCCTCTGGACTATGGTAGGTTTTAATTCATCAGCAAACCACCAAGGTGCATTTCCTAAAGTTTTTTTTAAAAATAATAATAATAAAAATGCGTGAACAGTTTGGATAGGCACAACACATCTAAAATAAACAAAAATTCTGCCACATATTATTTGAATGAAAATTGTTTCTGTCTGTGCCTCTATATCTCTATCATATCTATCTATCTATCTATCTATCTATCTATCTATCTATCTATCTATCTATCTATCTATCTATCCATCTCTTTCCTTCCCTCCCTCTCTCCTTCTCCTTCTTCTCCTCTCTTTCCTTATCTCTCTCTCTATATATATGTGTGTGTGTGTGTGTGTATACATCTCTCTCTATATATATATAGATTATCTATCTATTTATCTGTCTGTCTGCCTGTCTGTCTGTCTATCTCTCTCCATCCCACTCTCTCTCTTCCTCCTCCTCCACCTCTCTCTCTCTCTCTTTCTCTCCCTTTTCATTATCAGCAAAGATATGTTACACACACACACACACACTAGGTTTCAGAGTATAAGATGCACTGGAGCATAAGACGCGCCTTAGTTTTGGGGGAGGAAAATAGAGGAAAAAACCCTACCTACCAGGTATTCATCTGGTTAGTGTCCTTAGTCTGGTCAGCTTCATCACATTATTTTATCACTTGGTTAGGGCTTTTAAAAATCTTCTTCGGAGGGAGTAGGAATTAAAAAATCCTGCAAGCCAGGAAGATTGTTGGAGGAAACAGGAATGAAGACAAGCCTTGCAAAGACTTAGGGCTGGGGGGAAAAAAACCTTCTTCGGAAGGAGCAGTAATGAAAAAATCTTGCAAGCTGTGGAAATCGTTATCATCTCATTAGGACTGGAAAAAAGTTTTTCAGATGGAGTAACAATGAAAACAAGCTTGCAAGCTGTAAAGAGTGGTGAAGATCATTAGCAGCTCATTAGGGCTGGGGAAAAAAACTCCAGAAAAGTTACATTTGGAGTAGAAGACAATTTTAATTTCCAGCCTCTTTTAGGGGGGGAAAGGTGCATCTTATACTCCAAAAAAATATGGTGTGTGTGTGTGTGTGTGAGTGTATGTATGCATTTATTCATGATAGTTTTCAACCAGTTGTAGAAGTTATATTTTTAATTATTTACAGCCTTACTCTAAATATTCTGCATTGGAACAGAAACAAAAAAAGAAAAAGGAAAGGAAAGGAAAGAAAGTAAAGAAAAGGGGAGAGGAGAGGAGGGGAGGGGAAAGGAAAGGAAATGAAAAGGAAAGGAAAGGAGAGGCATGCATGGCTAAAGGCAATGCACAGACTTCTTTATTGTGGCCCCAACAGAGGTGGATTCCTACCAGTTTGGACCGGTTCTATAGAACCATTAGTACACTTGGTGGCCTGGGTCACTGGTACGGGCAGTAACCCTGACCCGCCATGCCCTCAAGCTGGTTCTCTTGGCAGTGCCAAGAGCGCATATGCTTCTGTGCATATGCAGGGTTATTTTTAGTATTGTGCATGAGTGCCCACCTGCACGGCTCATCCCTGAGCGAACTAACAGTAGAAGAATCTGAAACTCACCCCTGTGCCCTGTTCTGTCTGGGTGCTCCCAGACTTCAACACCAACTGGAAAAAGCAGCCAGACACGCTGGTAAAAGCAAAAGCACTTTATAGTTTGAAAAATAAACACAGAGAAAAACCTGTTCTTCCCAACAGGCAGGCTATGAGACTTCACAGCAGAGTCCTGATGGCCAGACAATACAGCAGACTTCTTGCTGGCACACCCACCACTGTAGAGAATAAGACCCACACCTTTCCCCCCCAAGGTTTCAGTATTCAAAGTCACAAACCAGAGTTCCAAGATGCCAAAGATCACAGCCAGGTCCCAGGACTCCCAAAGATAATACTCCACAAGCCAGGAAGGGTGGGTCTGCCTTTTCAGCCTTTCCAGAGAGCACCACACCCAAACCCAGCTGTTGCCTCTTTAGTGCTGAAAGTACCTGGCTAATTGTCCCCTTCGTTGTATTGCTCTTCTCTGCCGGAGATCGATTATTGCTTGTGCATTTTCATCTAAGGAATCCAGGCTGCTTGCTGGGGAGAGCTCCCTCTCGGGGGACTCTGGCTGTCCTCCCTCTCCCTCAGCCTGAGATTCCTCCTCCCCGTCTGCCTGAACCTCCTGTTCCTCATCCTCCCCCTCTGAGCAGGAAGCCGGCAGAGGATCAGCCGTTCCCTGAGGGGCCTCAGACGGAATCACAACATGCCCAAACACCAATAAAGATTAAAATAAATTGTGGGCCACAACAGTTACTGTATTTTTCGGAGTATAAGACACACCTTCCCCCCCACCGATGAAAGAGGCTGAAAATTTGGGTGAGTCTTATACTCCAAATGTTGCTTTTTCGAAGCTTTTTATTTCAGCCTTAATGAGGTACTAATGATTTTTCTGGCTCTTCCTGGCTTGCAGGCTTGTTTTCATTGCTACTCCCTCTGAAAAAGGTTTTTTCAGCCCTAACAAGGTGCTAACAACCTTCCCCAGAGTGCAGGATTTTTAAATTCCTATTCTCTCTGAAGAAGTGTTTTTTCCCAACCCTATGTCTTTGCAGGCTTGTTTTCATTGCTACTCCCTCTGAAAAAGGTTTTTTTCAGCCCTAACAAGGTGCTAACGACCTTCCCTGGCTGGCAGGATTTTTTCATTCCTATTCTCTCTGAAGAAGTGTTTTTTCCCCCAACCCTATGTTTTTGCAGGCTTGTTTTCATTGCTACTCCCTCCAAAGTCTTTTTTCAGCCATAACCAGGGGATAAAATATTGTACTGAAGCTAACCAGACTAAGGACGCTAGCCAGATAAATACCTGGTAGGTGGATTTTCCTCCTCCTATTTTCCTCCCCCAAAACTAAGGTGGGTCTCACACTGTGAAAAATATGGTATTTCCTGTGTGAGAAATGAGAAGCCTGTTTGACTCTTCTTAACTTCATCCTTTGTTTAGATTCACACAATGCTGCAGTTCTGTGGAAGCCTCTGCAGAGATGAAGGCTGACTTTGAAGTTAAATTAGGGCTACTGTATCTTGGCTGCAAAAATTCAGATACCCACTAGAGAGCAGCAAAGGTTACGTTTGCTACCCTCCAGGGGTCAATTGGGATTTTTACAGCTCAAATTTGGTTACTTTAATTAAGTGTAAAACCGTGTTTCAAAAAACGGCCACTAGTGGGTAGATATTGACCATCTGGGCACAATCTAGCAAACTATAGCAGCGAGAGACGGGAATGGTTTTTTTGTCTCTTCCTCTCTAAATGCCTAGACCAGTATAGGTAAGCTAACTTGATGACGTAGGAGCACTCGCAAAAACTCTATCCATCTCCTTAGGAAAACCATGGCAACCGATCCAAGCCTCACATTCCCTGGCAGGAGGAGGAAGGAAATCCACTCACTTAGAACACTTCAATCTGTTCTTTGCCAAAGCAATGTATGTACTTCTCCATCTAACCCTCTTTGGAAGATATCGCCCAGAAATGGAAGAGGATGTAAGGGAAGAGGATGGGAAGAAACCCCTTGCTTTTGAGGAATTTTGTTCAGAGATTTTTATAAAATGTACAGTGGTACCTCTACCTAAGAACGCCTCTACTTAAGAACTTTTCTAGATATGAACCGGGTGTTCAAGATTTTTTTGCCTCTACTTAAGAACCATTTTCCACTTAAGAATCTGAGCCTGGAAAAATTTCCCAGGAAATTTGAGAGCAGCACGAAGGCCCGGCCAGTTTCCTGCCATTCCCCCTTTAATCCCAGCCATCTTGGGCTCTTCTGGGCTGCCAGAGGAGCCTTTCGGTGGCTCTTAAGGAGGCTTTGGCAGTCCAGAGCGAACAAAGCATTTTCCTTTCTCTGGGTGCTTGGAGAGGGAATAAACCTCTGCCAGCGCCCAGAGAAAAGAAACGCTCTCTTTGCTCTGGGCAGCAACAATCCTCCTCTTCTTCTTCCTCCTCCTCCTCACACCCAAATTCTGAGCTTTTATTTCTTTCCTAATGGGTCTGCATGCATTATTTGCTTTTACATTGATTCCTACGGGAAAAATTGCTTCTACTTATAAACTTTTCTACTTAAGAACCTGAGCCCAGAAAAATTTCCCAGGAAATTTGAGAGCGGCACGAAGGCCTGGCCATTTTCCTGCCATTTTCCCTGGGTTTCTCTCTCTGGTATAGTTTATGGGAGGCAGCCTCGCGCCGGGTGTATGGGAGACGCATGCTCTTCCTCACCGCCTCAGAGTCCCTCTCTCTCTCTTTTTTTTTTAAGACTTAAAGTTTTGGATTTTTTTGATTCCCCTCACCTCGCCTTCCTTCGGCAGCAACTGTCCTCCTCTTCTTCCTCCTCCTTCTCCCACCCAAATTCTGAGCTTTTATTTCTTTCCTAATGGGTTTGCACGCATTATTTGCTTTTACATTGAATCCTACGGGAAAAATTGCTTCTACTTATAAACTTTTCTACTTAAGAACCTGGTCACGGAATGAATTAAGTTCTCAAGCAGAGGTACCATTCTATTTAAATATGATCAAAATGTATTATATTTATCAAGTGATGGGCTAAGAGTTGCCCAAAATAAGTCATCCCCTGGTAATAAGCCCAATCGGGTTTGTGAGCGCATGGCAATAAGGCAGCCCTTCTCAAATAGTGGGGCGTGACCCCCTGGGGAGCATGCGTGGTCCAGTGATGGCCGGCTACTGGAACGGTAAGGTGCGATATTCTGGTAGCAATTTTCAGGATGCACATGCAGATGTGTGTCCCTGATGTGCGCATGTGCACGCACATATGAGATTTTTTTTCCTGCGCATGCGCAGAAAGTAAAAACTTGCATAAAGACGCAAGTGAGATTTTGGCAATTTTTGCCATTTTTTTTTTTTTTGCTTTTGTGCCTGCAGTCCTTCGCCCATGCAGAGTCCTCATGTGAGATTTTGTTTGCGGCACATGCGCAAAAGCCAAATTTCAAGCTGATGGGTGCTCCTGTGCCCGCCATATGTGCCCGCGACTGGGACAACCTCGGAGGGTGGACTGACAGCAGCAAAGAGAGCCCTCCTTCGCTGGTGTGATCCCTCTGGATTGATTCCCTGGGCGGGGAGTGTTTTCACAGCTGCACAACCACAACAACACAAGAGATTAGAACTGCCCCTACTCTCCTTGCCTTTTGTAAGCTCCTTAAAACCCACCTTTGTCATCAGGCATGGGGAAACTGAGACATCTCCCCCGGGCATATACAATTTATGCATAGTATGTTTGTGTGCATGTTTGTTTAGTAAATGAGGTTTTTAAATATTTTAAACTATAATTTAGATTTGTTATGAATTGTTTTATTCTGTTGTGAGCCGCCCCGAGTCTGCGGAGAGGGGCGGCATACAAATCTAAATAATAAAATAAATAAATAAATAGAGTACACAACAGATTTAAACTTAATATTAACCACTCCAACCTTGACTGTAAAAAATATGACTTCAGTAACCGAGTTGTCGAAGTGTGGAACTCATTACTGGACTCCATAGGGTCATCCCCAAACCCCCAACACTTTACAATTAGATTATCTACGGTTGACCTATCCAGATTCCTAAGAGGTCAGTAAGGGGCGAGTACAAGTGCACTAGAGTGCCTTCCGTCCCCTGTCCTATTGCTCTCCTATATCTCCTATACCTTTCTTCTAGTCCTATATCTCTTCTTCTATTCTTTCATTGATATGTTCTGTTACTATTCCTTCTTTTCTATTATTTCTTAGATATAGTGATACCTTGTCTTACAAACGCCTCATCATACAAACTTTTCGAGATACAAACCCGGGGTTTAAGATTTTTTTGCCTCTTCTTACAAACTATTTTCACCTTACAAACCCAGCGCTGCCGCTTTGATGCCCTGCCTCCAGACGTCCGTTGCCAGCGAAGCACCCATTTTTGCGCTGCTTGGATTCCCCTGAAGCTACCCTCCATGGGAAACCCCACTTCCAGACTTCTGTGTTTTTGTGATGCTGCAGGGGAATCCCAGCAGGTGAATCCCAGCAGCGCAAAACGGGCGCTTCGCTGGCAACGGAAGTCCAGAGGTGCAGTTTCCCATGGAGGGGAGCCTCAGGGGAATCCCAGCAGCACAAAAACGGGCACTTCGGCTGGCAAAAGGGGTGAATTTTGGGCTTGCACGCATTAATCGCCTTTCCATTGATTCCTATGGGAAACATTGTTTCATCTTACAAACTTTTCACCTTAAGAACCTCGTCCCGGAATCAATTAAGTTTGTAAGACGAGGTATCACTGTATTTTACTATGAGTATCTCCTCTATAACCTTCATCATGTATTTTACTATGTGTATATAGATACTGTATATACCCACTAAAACCCTCATTGTGTATTGGAATAAAAAAATAAAAAAATAAAAAAATAAACAAACAAACAAACAAACAAACAAACAAAACACTGCTCCGAGCCCGGAAGAGAAGGTGGCCAGGTGGGATGGTTGTGAGATGGGAGGTTGCAAAAACAGGCTCCACGGAGTTCTGCAGGACTTACACTCAGGTAAGTGGGTAGTGGCAGCCTTCCCCAGCCAATGGTTTGCTTGCAGCTCACAATAAGTAAAATAATAAATATTAACACTAACATTCCATTGGGGTTCAGATCGGAAAGCTGGGGGTACACGAAATGTTTACTTCTTCCTGGGGGGAAGGGGGCATGAGAGAAAATAATTGAGAAGCAGTGCAATAAGGCCAAGTGCTTATTTCAGGGTCCAAGAAAAAAAAATATAAGGCAGGGTCTTATTTGTGGGGAAACACAGTATGGTCACAACCTCGTGTGCTTTTTGTCCATTTTACAGATTAGGAACCAAGCAACAAGTCTTTAAACGCAAACCCTCCCCTCACTGCGTCATTCTGAGTCTCACACCCAGACGGTTTGTTGCTACTGAGCTTCTGTTTCCAACACCAATTCATTCATTAACATGAAGAAGTCTACATAGATAGTCTTCGACTGATAACTACAATTGAGCCCAAAGTTTCTGGCGTAATGTGAGACCCATTTGTTAGGTGAGTTTTGCCCCGTTGTAGGACCTTTCTTGCCATAGTTGTTAAGTGAGTCACTCCAGTTAATGAGTTAGTAGCAAAGTTGTTAAGTAAATCTGGCTTCCCTATTGACTTTGTTTGTGAGGGGGTTTGCAAAAAATGATCATGTGGTCCCGCGATACTGCGACGGTCATAAATATGAGTCAGTTGCCAAGTATCTGATGTTCAGTCATGTGACCAAGGGGATGGTGTAATGGTCATAAGTGTGAGAAATGGTCATAAGTCACTTTTTTTCAGTGCTGTTGTAACTTCAAATGCTCAATAAATAAACTGTTGTAAGTTGAGGACTAGAGTTGGCCCTCAACTTACAATAGTTTGTTTAGTGAATGTTCAAAGTTACCACAGCACTAAAAATGTGACTTATGACCATTTTTGATAGTTACAATCTTTGGAGCATCCCCATGATTATGGGATCAAAATTCAGGCGCCTGGCAACTGACTCATACCTATGACCATTGCTGTGTCCCAAGAACCCCTTTTGCACCCTTTTGACAAGCAATGGGGAATCCAGATTCACTTAACAACTGGTTTACTAATTTACCAACTGTAGTGATTCACTTATCAACTGTGTCCAGAAAAGTCGTAAAATGGGGCAAAACTCATTTAACAAATGTCTCACTTAACAACATACATTTTGGGCTTGACTGTGATCGTAGGTTGAGGACTATCTGTGTAGGCTTCTTCATATAGTAAGGAATGAATTGATGTTGGAGAGAACAACTAAGTAGCAACAAACCATTGCGTTTGAGTGACGCAGTGATGGGAGGGCTTACATTTTAATACTGTATTTTTTGGAGTACAGTGATCCCTCGATTATCGCGAGGGTTCCATTCCAAGACCCCTCGCAATAATCGATTTTTCGCGATGTAGGGTTGCGGAAGTAAAAACACCATCTGCGCATGCGCGCCCTTTTTTTATGGCCGCGCATGCGCAGATGGTGGAGGTGGGGAGCGACGAAAGTGTGGAAGCCGACAGATTGCAGCACCCGCTCGCCCGCCCTTCGCCCGCCCTTCGCCCGCCGACCTGCCGTTCGCTCGCTGCTTGCCCGGCCACCCGGGTTCGGGGGGGTGCTGGGAAGCCCCCCAGGCCGGCTGCGACCTTTTAAAACAGCCGCGCCACTTCCCAGCTGAGTCCTGAAGCCAAACGCGGAAGTTCGCCTTTGGCGTTTGGCTTCAGGACTCAGCTGGGAAGCGGCGCAGCTGTTTTAAAAGGTTGCAGCCGGCCTGGGGGGCTTCCCAGCACCCCCCCAAACCCGGGTTGGGAGTTCGGGGGGGTGCTGGGAAGCCCCCCAGGCCGGCTGCGACCTTTTAAAACAGCCGCGCCGCTTCCCAGCTGACTCCCGAAGCCAAACGCGGAAGTGGTTTTTTTTTTAATTAATATTTTTTTAAAAATCGCAATATAGCGTTTCGCGAAGATCGAGATCGCGAAACTCGAGGGATCACTGTATAACACAAACCTTTTTCCTCCCTAAAAGAGGCTGAAAATTTGGGTGCATCTTATACTCTGAATGTAGCTTTTTTTTCCAGCCATAACTATCTGCTAACAATCTTCCCAGCTCTTACCTTGCAGGCTCTTTCATTGTTACTCTCTGCGAAGAATGTTTTCCAAACCCTAAGTCTTTTCAGGGTTTTTTTCATTGCTTTACTTGCTCCGAATGTTTCCTTCCAGGTGCTAAGGTTGTTCCCATCTCTTACTGGCCTGCAAGCTCTTTCATTGTTACTCTCTGCGAATAAGGTTTTTTTAAAGCCCTAACCAGGGGATAAAATAATGTGCTAAAGCTGACCAGACTAAGGACGCTAGACAGATGAATACCAGGTAGGCAGATTTCCCCCCTATTTTCCTCCCCTAAAACTAAGGTGCGTCTTATACTCTGAAAAATATGGTACTTCTTGCTTGGCTCCTGCTCTGTAAAATGGACCTGCCTGCACTTTCAATTTGCTTCCAGATAACAAACTCTTAAGTAACAAAACCTTGGAAACTTTTTCTTTATACTTTCTGGCTTGGCAGCCTGGCCAGGAGGGTGGTGGGGGTGAGGGAATGATTCTGTGTGAGTGGCAGGCGTGCGTGTGAGCACGCACAGCTCCATTTGCACAAGTGGCAGGTGCTTGTGCAGCCCAGTTCTGAATGGGCCACAGCATGGTACTGGGCCATAGTCCAGGGGGACCTCTGCTTTATACAAAAGGATTTCCTAAATTGCTTTATCAGCCCGATTGGAAATGATTCACCTGCTTCTTTTCTGAATATTAAAGGGTAAATAGGAAAACCAGAATGACAAAGAAGCAAGGGTTAAACTAGACCAGTGATGGCAAACCTTTTTTCCCTCGGGTGCTGAAAGTGTGTGTGCATACACTATCGCACCTGCATGAGTGCCCACACCCATAATTCAATGCCTGGGGAGGTGAAAATTGCTCCCACTGCCTCTCCGGAGGCCCCTTAGAGGCCAGAAGCAGCCTGCTTCCAACTTCTGGTGCACCTGGTAGGCCCATTTTTCACCTTCCCCAGGCTCCAGAGGCTTTGATAAGCCTGGGGAGGGCAAAAACTCCCTCGCCCATCCCTCTGGAGGCAGTCTGGAAGCCGAAAATTCCCTGCCAGAGCCTCTGTGTGAGCCAAAAATCAGCTGGCTGGCACACCCTTGCATGCTGGAGCTGAACTAGGGCAACCCCTCATGTGCCAGCAGATATGTCTCCATGTGCCACCTGTGGCACCAGTGCCATAGGTTCGCCATCACTGAACTAGACCCTCTGTTGTAGCCCTTCTGTTCTGTCTGGGTTCCCCCAGACCTCAACACCAACTGGAAAAAACAGCCAGACACTCTGGTAAAAGCCAAAAGTATTTTATAACTGGAAAAAATAAGCACAGAGGAAAACCTGTTCTTCCCAACAGACAGGATATAATACGGTACAGCAGGGTCCTGATGTCCAGTCAATACAGCAAGCTTCTTGCTGGCACCCCCCCCCCCCCAAGGTTTCAATAGTCAAAGGCACAAACCAGGATTCCAAGACGCCAAAGTTCACAGTCAGGTCCCACGACTCTCAAAGATAAAACTCCACAAGCCAGGAAGGGTGGGTCTGCCTTTTAGCCTTTCCCAAGAGCACCACACCCAAACCCAGCTGTTGCCACTTTAATGCTGAAAGTATTTAGCCAATTGATTCCGTCTCTGAGTAGCTCTTCATTGTCGCAGATCAATTATGGCTTGTGCACTTTCCTCTAAGGAATCCAGGCTGCTTGCTGGGGAGAGCTCCCCATGGTGGGACTCTGGCTGTCCTCCCTCTTCTTCAGCCTGGGATTCCTCCTCCTCGTCTGTCTGCACCTCCTGTTCCTCAGCCTCTCCCTCTGAGCTGGAAACCGACAGAAGGTCAGCCGTTCCCGGAGGGGCCTCAGACGGAACCACAACACCTTCTACCTCTTTAAGCAACAGAAACTAAGGCACAAAGCAAAACTTTTCCTAACCTGCAGATGGGGAAAGCCTCACCTACTGAATTTCTACATGCAATAGAGGAGCTCGGTATTCAGGTCCTCTATGACAGGGTCCCCCCAACATTTTGGGCACCAGGGACTGTTTCCGTACAGAGAGAGTTTTCTGCGGACTGGTGTGGGGGTATGGTTTCATGTGCTGCCTGCACCCTGTGGATGGAACTCTGTTTGTTTGCATGGTCCAGTTTCTGGCATGTTGCGGACCATTGCTAGTCCATGGTCTGGAGATTGAGGGGGGTCCCCTGCCTTATGATATGAGAGTTGTCCAGAAGGGAAGGTTACAAGGCACATAGCTCTCATGGAGAATGTTCGCAGGGGAAGTTGGGTTAGGGCAGTGATGGGCTACCAAAATGTTTACTACCACACTGTGACCATGGCTTATGCATTTTGTTTCAACATCTTTCAGTGCAAATTGGATGCTCTTGGGTGGAGCTCCAAATTTTGCTACCAGAACTGTGTTCCTGACCATTCCTGTAGGGGCCCATCACTGGCTTAGGGTTAGTTACAATTGTGTAGCAGGAAGCCAGCAGACGATAACGAGCAGTGCCAATGGTCAGTAGATCATCGGCTGGCGTTGTGGTGAAGGTCAGAGATGAGAGTCCTCATTCCATTTCCCTCCAAGTGAAAAGTGCGCACTGTAATACACTACCTGAATGCTAAGGGCATGAACGCTGCTGTGATGGGTGCCCAAGATTTGTACGCGATGATTTGTGCAAGATTTTTCTTGCTGATTACTGAGTTTTGGGGTTTTTTGGCTGAAGGAGAATGGGTATGGTGCCACTGCATTGATTGACGTTTGCTGTCTGGAGTATGGTGATAAGCCCAGGTTTCATCTCCTGTCACTATACAGTTGAGAAATGCCTCGCCTTCAATCTTGGAACAGTCGAGGCATGCACGGGCAGCACTGATTTGGGTTTCTTCCTGTGTAAGTTTCAGAGATTCTTGGTGACGTTTCAATGAGGTCCCACTCATCATCTTCAGGCTTGTTATCCTGAAGATGATGAGTGAGACCTTGTCAAAACATCACCAGGAATCTCTGAAACTTACATGGGAAGCATCCCGAATATGCCTTCATACCTGTACCCGTGAAAATCTACGAAAACAATTGTGTTTGTGTGTGTGTGTGTGTGTGTGTGTGTGTAAATAATAGATCCTTCCCCCTGTTAGGAAGAGTCATTCACAGAGCCAGGGTGGGAGAGATTAAGAAATTGGAACTCATGGTCAATCCCTTGAAGTTGGGTGAACGAGCCCAAAGCCCTCCACAAGATGCAAGTGAGGATAACATTTCCAGAAATCTGCCTATAGTTCTTAAAGGAGATAGGATTGAATACAATAAATATCTTTAAAATATTGATCCAAACGTTGTTGTAAACCACAGTTGTTTAAACAAGTTTATTCAGCAATCCATAATCAGCAGGGTTTACCCAATGTTCCTAGCAGTAAAACCATAATTTTTGAGCATTGCCAACAACATAAGCCAAAAGGAAGCAAACACAGCCACAATAATTCTAAAAGTACCGTTTAGTTACATTCTGGAGATTTCTCTCCTTAAATTATCCTAACCGTCCTTTGTATAATGCTGATCATATTTGGAAGTATGGCATAAAGTACGTTGGAAGTCCTTGACTTATCACCATTCATTTAGCAATCACTCAAAGTTATGATGATGATAGGGGGGAAAAACAGTACTCACCTTTATAACTGATCCTCACACTGTTGTAGTGCCCCAGAATTATGTGATCAAAATTTAAGTGCTTGGTAATTGGCACATATTTGCAAAAATTGCAGCATCCCAGGTCATAGGATCACTATTTGCAACCCAGCAAAGTCAATGGGGAAAGCCCATTGCTTAATCTATGTGAGTTACTTAATGACCAGGTTGATTCACTTAACAACCATAGCAAAAATAAATGCATTCACCCAACAACTACTTTACTTAGCAATTTAGGTTCAGGTATCAATTATAAGTTGAGGACTATCTGTATATATGCAAGAGAGCTCTGACTTAAGGGAATAGTCTATGTTTAAGTCGGGGTACTCAAACTTGGCAACTTTAAGACTTGTGGACTTCAATTCCCAGAATTCTTCAGTCAGCTAGGCTCCCAGACAATTCTGGGAGTTGTAGTCTACAAGTCTTAAAGTTGCCAAGTTTGAAGATCTCTGGCTTAAGTCCTAGAAAGAGAAACTGGAATCATGAACCAGTCTTAGATCTTTGTAGCTGAAGACTGGTATCTGTATAGTTACAGATAGTCCTCGACTTACAAAAGTTCATTTAATGACAACAGCACTGAAAAAAGTGACTGATGACTACTTTCCACATTTACGACCACTGCAGCATTCCCATTTGGACATGTGACCCAAATTCAGACACTTGGCAATTGAATCATATTTATAATGGTTACAAGATCCCGTTTTGAGACCTCCTGACAAGCAAAGTCAATGAGTAAACCTGATTCACTCAACCACCGTTGCTACTAGCTTAACATCTGCAGTGATTCATTGCACAACTGTGGCAAAATAAAGGTCGTAAAGTGGGGCAAAATTCACTTGAGAAATGTCTCACTGAGCAACAGAAATTTTGGGGCTCAGTTGTGGTCTTTAATTGAGAACTCTCTGTATTCTGTTCAACTGAATTTTAATTCTATCTCCATCCTGAAAGTCACCAGCACTTGCCTTGGCCATCGATCGTTTCCTTACTCTAGCTCAGGGGTAGGGAATGTTGGCTCTTCTGTGACTTGTGGACTTCAACTCCCAGAATTCCTGAGCTAGCATGATTGGCTCAGGAATTCTGGGAGTTGAAGTCCACAAGTCATAGAAGAGCCAACGTTCCCTACCCCTGCCTAGCTCATTGCAATGTAAAAATGGAAGAGGTAGCCCCATGCTTTTTTGAACCTCTTGCTGAGAAAGGGGCTGGGGGTGAATAAAATAGTCCATAATCCCCTCAAAAAATTGTCTAGTGATAAGGTGAGGAATTCAACTTCAACTTGTCCAAATGCACTCGTGGAATTCCACTGAATACAGCATACCCAAACCAAGCACTTGCCTTAATCCTGGCCTAGTTTAGAAAAGAAGCACAGAGCTGGCTGCCTTCATTAGCTTGAGAGAGAAAGAAAGAAGTTATGCCCCACCCTTGGAGGCACAATTTGCTTCCATCTGAATTATTGATGGCCGAGAAAGGACAACTCCCTTCAATTCAGAATTCACCATGGCAAAAAAAGAGGGGAGGGAAAGGGGGGGAGAACAACCTGACCCTCCCCAAACTCTAAATATACTCTTGCTTTCTATGGGTGCCCACCAAGCAATCTAAATCCGTCCTCTTCAGGTGGCTGCCCCCCCCCGCCTGAATTCAGGGAAGCCACATCCCTACGTATAGTACATTTAAAAAAAAAAATTTAAAGGAAACCAGAGTTGCAGCAGAGAAAGAAAAAGGGGAGGAAACGGGATTCAGAGAGTTGTTCCTATTGAAGAATTCTGTCAATTCTCAATTGTGCCCCTCCCCCCTTCGGCGCAAGCCTGATTCCACTTGGGCACCAAAATGATGCCCCTGCGAGGCGCCCTCTCCACGAGGCACCGCTTGTGGAAGAGGAGCAGGCACACGCGACCCACATTCTCACAAGTTGAAAGCACACACCCACGATTTTTTCTCTCTCCTCCTTGAAGCTTTACACGCGGAGCAGAGCACCTGCCTTTGTTTCCGGAGCTCCGAGGGATCTTCCTCCCCTGCAGGGAAGGGGTTCGGCAGGTGACCTCCCGATCTCCCCTTCCTTCCTTCCTCCCTCCTCGATCCGATCGGGAAAACGCCAAACCAACAAACGCATTAGTCCTAATCCCGCAATGCAAAACCTAGAGGTTGGGTAAAGCAGTCCAACCCTGGCGAAACCCACCCATTTGCTCGCGCCAGTTCTTCCCAGAAAACCGAAGTCCCAAAGGGGCGCTTCTTACCCATTTTTCCCCCTTCCCAGGAGGGGTGGCGAGTGTCCTGGACAGATCAAAAAGCAGGGCTAAGACGAAAGCGAAATGAAAGAGGAGCAGTGGGCAAGAACAGAATTCGTTGGCTTATTTTTTTAAAAAATTGTGGTCGCCTTCTTTTTCTTTAAAAAAAAAAAGCCCTTCAACGGAGCTGTCCACGGTTCGTGGTTCTGAAACGTTGCTGGTTGAGGGGTGGAGCTAGGAAGGAAAAGGTGGGGTTAGAGAGAAGGCTAAAGAAAGGCAGGGGTGGACGGGGTGTGTATCTCTGTTGTGTGGAGACGTGAGGAAAGGGTCTATGGATTGCAAGTTCCACATATAAAGCCATATCCATTCTGGAAGAGGGAATGAAAGTCATGGAAAACCTTGTGCACAGAGCAATGACTTAATGTAACATCTGTAGTACTATACACTTATCTATATGCTGATCACAAGGGGCTGTCAAGTTAATCCAGCCTCACAAGCATTCGTACTGTATGTCTATGATTACAAAGCATGATACTCCCTTGATAGAGATTCTCTAAGAAATTGAGGGAGTGGGGTTATATAAACAAGATGGTTACTCCCACTCTGATGGGCATTTCAATCTAGATCTCAGCAACAAAAAATCCAACAGGAAGATTCTTGTCACCTTGCTAGAGAAAAGAGACAAATCCACCCAAACTTCCAATAATTTCCATTTCCATTCTGGCTTCTTCCATGATATTGGAAAATTTTGGGTATCTACTGTTGTGATTCAGCCTGAGGCTGGAACTCTGCCGGATCCATGCTCAGAGGGGGAGGATGATGAACAGGAGGGGGAGGACCAGGCAGAAGAGGAAGAGGAGGAGGGAGAGCAGCCTGAGACCCCCGGGGGGGGCTCTCCCCAGTGAGTAGCCTGGATTCATTAGATGAAGACGCCCAGGCTATCATAGATATGAGGCAGAGACGGGCAGCCCAAAGAAGGGGCCAATTAGCAAGGTATTTCCATCCCTGAATTGGTAACAGATGGGTTTGGGTGTGGTTCTCCTCAGCAGGGTTGAAAAGGCAGGCCCGCCCTTACTGTATTGTGGAGAGTTATCAATTGGGAGTCCTGTGACCTTGCTTCGATTCTTGGCGTCTCTGATCCTGGCTTGTGGCTTCGAAGGCTGAAGACTTGGGGGAGGCGTGGGTTTTATTACCTCCAGTGTTGTTTTTGCCAGCAAGAATCCTGTTTTATTGCCTGGCCGTCGTGAAACCTCTGTGAAGCTTCATAACGTTCCTGTCTGTAAGAACAGTTTTTGTTACCTGTGTTTGCTTTCAAATATATAAACTGCCTTTGCTTTTTACCAGTGTGTCTGGATACTCTTTTTAGTTGGTGTTGGTGTCTGGGGGGACCCAGACAGAACATCTACCATCCACCAAATATATATACTATAGGAGAGCTCCTTATGTGGAGAAAGGAGAGGCACGAAACCCAACATAAATGAAGTGCATATGATAGTGGTGTGAGATTTGCATGGACCATAGTCCTACTATGTAGCATGAGTGTCCAAACACTTGGAATTCAAGGACAGAACCAGATATATTGTATCCATTTATCAGATTTACACATTGTACTTGTGTGAGTGAATAAATTTGCATGCTTGTGTGTGGTTAAGTGTGTGAGAGAGGAAGAATATATGCCCAATAATTCATATATCTCTTGATCCATTTTTCATAACTGGCCGAGAAGTCAGAAATATGGGAACGAGAGCCAGAATAAGAAAATAAGAGAATTGGAAGGGACTTTGGAGGTCTTCTAGTCCAACCCCATGCTCAAGCAAGAAACCCTATACCATTTCAGACAGTTGTCCAATATCTTCTTAAAAACCTCTAGCAACAGAGCACCCATAGCTTCTGGAGGAAAGATGTTCCATTGAAAAGTTGTTCTATCTGTCAAGAAAATTTTCATTTCCAGGTTGGTTCTCGCCTTGATTAGTTTTCATCCATTGCTTCTTGTCCTGCCTTCAGGTGCTTTGGAGAATAGCTTGACTCCTCTTTCTTTGTGGCAGCCCCTTAAATATTGGAACACTGCTATCCTGACACCCCTAGTCCTTCTTTTCACTAGACTAGCCATACTAGCCAAATCCAGTCAACTACTTGCCAGTGATAGGATATTGAACCTTGAAACAGAGATCAATTGCCTTATTTAGTCACCATTTACAATCATGACAGTGATGGAAAACTAACTTTATATCCAATGTTTGTCAGACATTCACAGGTCTGTAAAGCAAAGGAAAACTGAAAGAAGATCCTAAGCACAGTCCGACCTTCACTTATCAATTGTTTTGTTTAACAATGGAGCTTTAGATCCCAATTCTGGCTGCTGCCATACAAGGATTGTTTATATGCAAAAGCAATTGAAAGGATGTTCCCTACCTCTGCTCTCTATGATAAACCTGAAAGCATTTGTATTCTTCCAAACATTTTTTTTTTGATGTTTTGGAGTCTATTTGCAGTTATGGATTTTGAATTCCTTTGTCTGTCTTCCTTTCCTTTTTTATGTTTTAAAGATTTTAAATACTGCAGAGGATGTGTAGTATTAATGCAATATACCAAAAGATGAACAGGTGGTACTTTATGTTGTAGGGTGCTGGAGATGTAGATAGTATCACAAATGCACAAAATATACAGAGGAGGCAGGTGAATGAATGTTAGAAAAATAGAACAAGGCTGAATAACTGAAATAAGGTTTTCTTGTAGAACGGCGGGAAGGCTCATTTCAAGTGTGGTGGGTGTATGCATTCATGATGGAATATTTATGCTTATTTGTACCCGGTGACAATCATTAAATGTAGTACCTCCTGTTCTTGACAAATGTATATTTTCTTTTATGTGCACTGACAGCATATGCACCAAAGACAAATTCCTTGTGTGTCCAATCACACTTGGCCAATAAAGAATTCTGTTCTGTCCTGTCCTGTCCTATCCTATTCCTATTCCTATTCCTATTCCTGTTTCTATTCTATCTCTATTCTGTTCTGTTCTATTTCTATTCTGTTCTATTCTATTCTATTCTGTTCTATTCTATTCTATTCTACTCTACTCTATTCCTATTTCTATTCTATCTCTATTCTGTTCTGTTCTATTCTATTTCTGTTCTGTTTGGTTCTATTCTATTTCTATTCTATTCTGTTCTATTCTATTCCTATTTCTATTCTATCTCTATTCTGTTCTATTATGGGTCACGTGCTAGTGAAGTGGAAAGCTACAGTGCAGGTCCTTCTGTGAAAGAGGCACAGCACTATAGAGAAGAGGCTGTCTTTGAACTGGGTGGCAATGGACATTTATGAGGAGGAATGGTATATACTGTTGCTAATGTGTTTGTGCTGCAGAGGGAGATGGAACAAAGATGGACAGAATTGGGGGTGGGTGCTAAAATAATTGGGTTGTATATATCTATGTTGGGGTTTGTGTGAGTGAGAGATGCGTTGCTGCCCTCCTGTGGAGCAAGCAGCTGTTCCAGCAAATATTTCTGGCTCACTGCGTAACAAAATTAAAGTTAGGTGAGCTTTTGGAATTCAGTTTTATCAATACTATATACACATAGAGCAGTGGTTCCCAACTTGGGGGTCGGGACCCCTTTCACAAGGATCACCTAAGACCATGGCAAAAGACAAATTTCCCATGGTGTTAGGAACTAAAGTTTGTATTCTGACGACTTGGAACATATTTTTTACAATCCGACCAATCAGGCATTTACAATGGGGGTGTCCCTCCTGCCAATCAGCTTAAAGCTCTGTTGGGAGTTTTGGTGCTAGACCTTTGGTGGGGGCTCACCACAACATGAGAAAATATATTAAGAGGTTGCAGCATTAGAAAGGTTGAGCCATCTTTCTAGTAAACCACTAACTGCTTTTCCTTTCAAAAACCGAGAAGGAAAATGCATGAGAACTTGGCTTCACCCATTGTGCATTTATAGTGCAAGAATTACTTTCTGTGTGAGGGAACCTTGGACTCCTCACCCACTTCCCCTCTTCCTTCTAAAGCTTGTTGTTCAATTCCACCAGTGGTGGCTTCCACTTACCATTCCTGCCAGTTTGCATTGAGATGAGTTGCATGCCCCCATCATGTCACTCAAATAATCCTCTGTGCATGCACAGAGGGTTATTTGCCAGCTGTGGTGATGAGAGAATCAGTTTGGAGGCATGGACACATGGGCATTGCTGCTGGTTTGGTGAGGAGGTGGCAATTTCTGCCACCAGAGTGCGCGAACTAGTCCAAACTGGCAGCAAACCACCACTGATCTCCACCCACTGATCATTTTGGTTAAGATTGATCAAAATTGAAATCTAATATCATCTGAAAACTGACAGCTCTCTATTACTCATTGATAAGGGCGACAGTCTGGCATTCTGATGGATGAATGTTACTGTTCTCCCAAAATATCCAAAGGTTAAGGTTAGCTTCCGCCTTTCTACTTTCTCATCTCTTTAGCAGAATCTAAGATGTCTGGATCCCAACCAGGCCCTGCCGTAATACCGGAGTAATACTAGGAAGGAAGAAGAAAAGGGGGGGGGAATCATTGAGTCTGTCATCTGTACCTCTATAACTGTCTGGTTTGGTTCTGCAACCCAACAAGATCAGCACAGACTTCAGAGGAGAATCAGAACTGCAGAAAAAATAATTACGGCCAATCTGCCTCCCATTGAGGACCTGTACACTATACAAGTCAAAAATAGGTCCGTGAAAATATTTACTGACCCTTCGCATCCTGGACATAAATTGTTTCAGCTCCTACCCTCAAAACTTCACTACAGAGCACTGCACACCAAGACAACTAGACACAAGAATAGTTTTTCATCGAATGCCATCACTCTGCTAAACAAATAATTCCTTCAAGACTGTCAAACTATTGTCTGCACTACTACCCTGTTTCCCTGAAAATAAGACATACCCCGAAAGTAAGGCATGTCAGAGGTTTTGCAGAATTTGCTAATATAAGACACCCCCCGAAAATAAGGCGTAATCAAGTTTACATACGGTACGGTGGAAAAACATATGGTACCATTCAAAGCTGTTCATAGCGGTACCATAATAATGTGGCATCCTCTGCTGGCCCCCTCCATCGCTTTGTACCGTCCAGTACAGCAGACACAGTCTGCTGCTGTCTCACCGCCATTAGAGTCTCCACTACAGTGCGTATACTGTAGTTCCTCTGGTGGCCGGAAGCTGCAATAGTGGGAGTATACTGTTGTACCATATAAGTGCCATCATTTGTGTGTGTGGGTGCCATACTGACAGGTACCATACTGTAATCAGTGTACTGTACTGTACACTTTCTTTGGGGGTGTCAACTTTTCTGCTTGTGAATTTGTCTTATTTGAGAAATATTAGGCATCCCCCGAAAATAAGACGTAGCACAATTTTTGGAGCAAAAATTAATATAAGACAGTGTCTTATTTTGGGGGATACACGGTATTACTACTGGTTTTTTCTCATCATTCCTATCGTCCATCTCCTCCCACTTATGACTGTAACTTGTTGCTTGTACCATTAAGATTTTGATTAATGTTGATCATTTCCTGATTGCTTATTTGACCCCTATGACAATCATTAAGTGTTGTGTCTCATGATTCTTGACAAATGTTTCTGTTTCTTTTATGTACACTGAGAGCACGTGCACCAAAGACAAATTCCTTGTGTGTCCAATCACATTTGGCCAATGAAGAATTCTGTTCTATAGAAGAGGAGGAGGAAGTGGAGGGGCAGGAGGAGGA